>NC_134577.1:54381603-54981603 GCF_050947875.1 Dermacentor variabilis
ATCCAAAAAATTGTTTCACGTGCTCCATACAGTAGCCAACAACATACGTTTTTTTATCGTCCCCCGAAAGTGCTTTGAAATAGTTTTAAACCTTGGCTAAGTTTAGTTGGGACTCCCTGCATAATACGCAGTTACAATTTTGAAATATATATTATTCACATTAGGTATTTACGCTGATTTCTCAAAAAGCTTTAGATGCAATCGGGAACCCACTTACGAAAGTTATCGCAATAATTTGTACGGGCGCATGCAATACATATAATCAAATCCTGGTTCAGCTGCTCATTACATTAAATCTTGGCCCACCGATTCATGTCCTCTCCGGTTATTATAGTACCTTCCCCAAGGTAGTACTTTCGGGCCTCTCCTTGCCACATACATACATACATACATACATACATACATACATACATACATACATACATACATACATACATACATACATACACACACACACATATGCACGAGAAGAAAGGTGGTTTAACCGAGGGGCCCGATTTTTACTATTCATGTCATGAGAAGCCCACAAACAGAGACACCAAGGACAACACACGAGAAATTACTTGCACTTACTAATTGAAATAAAGAAATTATAAGTAATGGAATTGAAAGTGGATGAAAAAACAACTTGCCGCAGGTGGGGAACGATCCCAAGTCTTCGCATTACGCGTGCGATGCTCTACCAATTGAGCTACCGCCGGAGCCGTCTTCCCATCCACTTTCCGGAGTATTTATGTGTGAAGTTCTGTTAAGCTTGGATAGTTCTATATCCCAGCTTTGCGGTTGGTGAGTTAGAACTACTATGGTTCTACAACTACATAGCTCTCTCAAACAGCACAGTTCCCGCTCGAATCTACAGACGTACTGCCGAGCTATGCCTATTTGAACGCCGAGTGAAAGGATAAATTTAGCTCCGATTACGTCTTGCCTGGTACAAAAAGCGCTCCATGTCTGTATGCGAAACATGCAGACAACACGAAGGCCACCATGGATGTGCCCGCTCCTACAAGTAAACATACAGACCAGTCATTTTTGGAGATCGCCACCTATGATTGTGATTTAGAAGGAAGAGCAACGGTAGCATTCCCGCTGTATACGGTTTGGTAGAGAAGAACGTTCCATGGGGTGGGAGCCAAGATACTGAGGAGCTTTTTGGTGAAGTGATGCAACTCTTACTGAAGTGAACTTTTCTTTCTCACTATGCTGAGTCCAAGCCTCTACTCATCTCTTGTGATGCCGTGTCGGAGCAATGCTAGCTCAGGTGGACTGTCTCCGTAGGGAGGCACCAATTGCTTTCACCACAACAAGCTTGTTGCCGCGGAACGCAATTACGCCCAGTTAGATCGTGAAGGAGTGGCACATTGTTTGCAGCTACTAAATTTTACAAGTATATCGCAGTACGGAAAGTCCCATTGCTTACTGACCACCAGCCCTCGCTAGGAATACTTCGTACTCAGAAACCAGTGTCTCAAATGCTGTCTTCGCGCATGACGCGGTGATGTCTCAGACTTGCAGCGTACGATTATAAGAAGCAATATCGGTAACGGAAACGGTGTCAGGATATGTATGCACTCAGCTGGCTACTATTGCCAGCGTACATTGAAGAACCACATTCCGCTGATGACATATTCTTAATCGAGGCTCTTACAACCGCATTTCTTACTTACGGAGCGGTTAGGCACCTTGATTGAAAATGACGAAGTTTTCTAGAGAGTACACTGCTGTTCAACAAGACACTCTGAACCAGCTTAAAGGAGAAGACTTTGTCCCGTACAGAAGAATAGCCACTCAGCTCGCCGTTAACCGCGGGCGTGTTTATCTGGGGCTCTAGGGTTGTTGTACCAATAGACGCACACATAGCAACAATGGCTCTTGTTCATGCAGGCCATCAAGAAACAGTTCCAATGAAAGCCAGGGCGCGTAGCTACGTGTTGTGAGCGGGTCTCGATGCGGGCGTAGAGAAGACCGTGGCATGTTATTCAACCTGTCAGCGAGCACAGGGAGATCCAGCCTAGGCTCCGACTCTTCAATGAACCCAGCTATCAATCCTGTGGCACACTGTGCATGTTGATTTTTCGGGAGCTGCAGAAGAACCTTCTTGGTAGGGTTAGATGGCTTTACGAAATGGTCTGCGGTGACAAAAGTAGACCAACCGACCTCAGCAGCGGTGATTTGTGAGCAGCGATCACTTTTTACGCCATTTGGCATACCTCGCGAGGTAGTGACAGATAATGGGAATTCATTTATTTCTGCGCCAATCCAATATTGCTAAAGGAACAACGGAATCCAAATCATCATATCTGCACCATGTACCCGCGCAACGAGTGGTCAAGCCAAAAGATATGTTGGTGAACTGAAGAAAGCACTGGCGCAGGACAAATCAGGATACCTTAACCTTCGAGTTTCACGATTAATATTTCGGCACCAGCTAGAGCTACGTATGGCCGTGAACTACCGGCGCTCATTGATTTCTTCGTACGGACAGATGAAACAGGCGCCGAAAACGAACGGCTGCACAAGGGCAGAAGATTCCAGCCAGATGAAGGTATCTTGGTAAGGCAATTCGAAAAGGTACCTCACTGACGCCCGTGTATTCCTTTGAAGCCTTTGGATCGGCGATCATGGCTCGTGCATACTGTGGCACAAACACTTGTAGACCTGAATCATGTAAAGAAACACCGATGGGATGTGCAGGAGGAATGAAGCATTGTAGATCTGGGCGAGGGAAATAGACTTTGACTCGAAGGAAAACGCAGCTCAGGTGGCACTGGTGCTACAGCATGCCCCGGTTCCGAGGAGATCAACGCATGTGAAGCTAATTCCTACCTTCTACAGGGCCTCCTTCTAAGGGGGGAATGAGGTATTAGTCTGTGTTCATGGCATGTGTTTGCTTGCGTGGTTACGTGACACTCGAGTACGCTTCTAGGCAGCGTGCCGGTGGTGGTACTTGTCTTGGTTCTCCGGGACTGCTGGAGCTTCTGGTAATGGCGCTTCTCCGACAGCTGGACCGGTTCTTCGTCACTAGTTCTTCAGCCCTCGTTGGATGTGAAGTTCCTGTTTTTCTTCTCGGCAGGTTCCTCTTTTCGTGTGCACCAATGTAAACATCCCACTGGGACACTTCAGGCAGAACCCATTTATTGCTATATTCTTCACCCTAACCTCATAGTCTTCTTTTCTCCTCCTTCGTTACCACGCTGGAGAAGTGAATCACCATATTTATGAGGCGTGTTCTACAGGCGGACTTCTCTTCTGCAGTTCTCTAAAGAACACTCGACGCCATCTAGCGCTTGTGCAGTCAAGCCTGCGCGTGGCCTCCGAGACAAGAAGCGTGGCGCACCGGTGCTTGCGAATGCTGAGAATTGTTCGCTCGCATGGTGCTCTCTCACTGGCACATACTCAGTGACCCAAGTTGGCCAGACATTCATTCAAGAGCGGAACATACCCCTTTTTTTTTTGTGGCGGAGCATGCTGAAGCGTTGGTTGCTGTTCTTGAGGGACACGTGTTACTTGGGTTTGATTTCGGCCACCGTCGCAGATATATAAATAATCCTTTGCGTAACTGTAGAGCGGCATATTATGAGTGGAACGTACCACGTTACCCAGGATGGCATCTTCACGTGTTGCCGTAAAGAGAGACTAAAGAGAAGCACTAAACTAGTTTAGACTGATGATGACTAATGAAGTGAATCTTGGTAATTGTTCGCGTTATAAGCTTTTATCTTCCGATGTGCAGTAAACTGCTAAGCCTCGTGAGCAAGAAATGAATGATTTTGTTGTAACGAGTCTTTATTCTTGTCACAGAGTTCGCGTAGTAAAGACGTCGCTCAACTCGCTCTTCTTTTTCCCATAAATCAACACTGCTTTGGAGGAGGCGTAGTTGTCATCGGTGGCTTCAACACAGCCAGCGGTATTTCGCGTAGACCTTGACACGACGGCTCGTACACTTTCAGTTCTACGCCCCCACGACAGTTGCTGTTGTAGACTGTGTCGCAATCTCCAGGGATTGTCCCGTTTGCAAACGCTGCTGGCATAAGGAGCTGACAACCTGAAATTGGAACCATGAAAGGAACTCTGAAATGCAACAAACTTTTCATATCTAAAGACTAAAAAAGATTGCTTTGTTTTCTGGCGAGTGTCACCGTTCACTTGAGCTTGAACACGTACTTCAGCAGAGAACAGAAATGAGTTTGCCTTACTTATGCACTTATTAACAGATGCACTGCTAAAGTTCTAAGATACCTTCGTTAAGCGAATCACTCAAACATGTACGTGGTAGGTGGGAAACGAGTCTTTAAAAAGGAGGGCTGATCAAGTGCAGTTCTTTCAAGCAACGCGAACAGAAGCTTTCATAAAAATTTCAATATATTCTGTGCCAACAGTCTTATGATGCATACAATATTACGGGGCGATCGTATATAAATTGTAAGGAATTTTTAAACAGAGCCTGTGGCAGATAACATTATTGTAGTCCTTGAACTGGATTATTCGGAGAAGCGGACATTACTTGCACGAAACTCGAAACACATATTAAACTAATTAACAAAAGTTCTACTTATTATCTCTTGAATTAGTTTACGCCAACTATTGCAATTTACAAATTGTAGCCAGTGAGTTGGCAAGCCCTAGGCACTTGGAACTAAATTCCACAATGGCGCCAGTTTGAAGATATACGCCGTAAAACTTGCGCTAAAAATGCACTGTTATTCTACTCGCTTTTTGAACAAAACTCTCTTTTATGCATTGAAGCACAAAAGTAATTGGAACGCCGATGTATTATTTCGTTCCACATTTTGGGAAATCACATCTTGAAACTGGTTTCATCCGGGATATTAATTTCAAGTGGATACGTCTTGCAAGTTCACCGGCTAGAATTCGTAAATTGCATTATCAGGCTTAATATATTTAACAAAAAAAGATGACTTAGTGAACTGTTGTGAATTGCTTTATTATGCGTGTCGATTTCGCGGGCTCGTAAATATCTAGTAATACTTAATAATAATAATAAACAATAATTTGGCACCCGGACAATAAATATGCTTACTGACACAGGCTGCTTCTACAAATTATATAAAAATTAAAAATTATCCCCCTGCATTTCCAAATGCCTCGCAAGATACTGTTCATATTATTCTCCGAGTGCTGGTTCGTTTCGCTTCGCGGTAACACGGATGTATATGTTAGTGTTGTGCAGCATGCATTCCGGCATGAGAATTGTGTGCCACTGGGGCAAGGGACTTATTCATAGATTAGTGTGTGTGTGCATCAATTCCTTGACACAGATGCCGCACATTCACATAGGGTGGATCTTCACATTATCGATTTTATCCGCACTATCCAACTATGCGTTCACGCTACCGCGTGATTGCGTAGACCGCCGTCACGCGACGTACTTGACCAAGGATGGAGCGCTATACACATTGTGCGATAGTGGCAGTTGTCACAATCTTAACAAAGACACGAGATCAACGAGACACGAAGCACACGGGCACGAGCGCTACGCAATCACACGTGACTGATTGCGTGCGATTTCGTACGCAATCAGTCGTGCACCAACAACCGCGCCCGACAGCCTCCTAAAAGGTTTCAAACGCATGCAGCGTCAGTCGGACAACCGCCGCCAATTATGGTGCGGGTATTCTCCGTGGCACTTGACAATGGCTATTGCAGACAAGGTGGGGCGGGACCGGTGAACTGGTTCGTCGCCAGTACGTTCATACTATAGTCTTGGCAGTTGCCTCTTTCGCCATTCACAGGTGGTGCAAGAACTTCCTACAATTTATTTCTGACACGAAATGATTAGTTGAATAGGCTGACTATGAAAGATGCCTGGTAGGAAAGGTGGCGCACAATAGTAAATCAGTAGCATAAATTCGACTGGCAAGTGGTCCGCACATCTGCAGCTGCAATTGTCTGCGCGAAACATCTCGCCTGTCCATCGCGTTTGCCTATCGCTACGACCAGCGTCGGGGAAATGATATTTTTTTTTTACTGAGGAGCGATATAATTTTGCCGATTTCGAATTATGCGGTCGAATATAGGCACTTTATTACAAACAGCGAGGGGATCCCAAAAGCCGTTGCACTTGGAAGCGATAGCCACCGAGCCATGTCAGTGCGTACTAGCCAGGCCTAATTACCGGCTTCCAGCGAATGGCGGCTGTCAGCAGCGGCAACGCTGCGTACGAGTATACATTCGGGTAAACAGTATAGGCGCATTGACGGCTGATGGGTTCGTGTGTGCTGTGTTATTGTTGCTGCGTTTGCACAGCAGCGAGAGGCAGCATCAAAGACGAATCGCTTGCTGCTGCTGCTTTCCTCACGCCAGCGTTCTGACAGCGAGTGTCTGTGGCCATCCAGTGAGATGAGTCCATCTATGCTTGTATGAGCGTGATGCCATGCATGTAATTTTGGTTAGTTACCGAAGGTTTCACAAGTTTTTACCACTAAGAAAGCTGCTACTTACTTCGTCTAGCTGCCTAGTAATCTTTTATTGCAATGGATACTTTGCGGCGGTGGAGAAACTACATCTTTTTATACTCAGCAAAACAACTCTGTTGCAGCAATGTCTTTACACCAAAAACGCAAGGGCCAAAGAAAAGGTCCCATTTTGCTTTTTCGATGGTATCATTATAACCATAAGTCAGCCCAAAATTGAAAATTCTTGTCTGAATTTGCCCCGCCTTACCTTACATACAATAATTCTCATTGCCTTTTTTGGTGAAGATAAGTATACACTTAGCAGTATCGGTAGCTAGACTTGTTGGTACATTTTGAGCAAATATAGAAGTGCGCAAATTGGAACACGTACGTAGAAACAGGACGGGACGAGTGCTTGTGCCGTCCTCTTTCTTCGTCCGTGTTCCAGGTTGTGCTCCCTTAATTTATTGAATACGTACACTTGTACGTTATATCGTCACCAAATGTTACTCCATAAGGGTCGGTTCACTTACGTGCTGTTTCTTCTGTGGAGTTTCTGTCGTCGACGAATATCATACAATTATTATTAGGAGACAAGTACATAAGCTTTCTGAGTTTTGGCTGTTGACCTGAGAATGTTTCAAGCACACCATTAGCGCGATTGCTATAGACAGACAATGCTGCTACCCAAGGCAAAATGCACAGCTCTATCCAAAACGCCCTCTTAGCGCATATATGCATCTCCTACGGTACATTTTATCTGGATAGCAATACGAATGTGCAGGTAAGATTTTCTTTCGATCTGTATCTTTTATGTATGCACAACACAATTACGTTTTTGTGGTCAGAGCACAATATATAGCTCCCCCGCCTTCCTGCATTAATTATACACAGAGTGTCCCAACTCTCATGCACGAGGATTTAAAAATATGCAAATGCTACGTAGCTGGTCAGAACCAAGGTAATGTAGTTTAGCGTCGCTTGCTGATACTAAGATTATTTTTTGCATTCGGCCTAATTAAACCATTAGTGTTAATTGTTTATTCGATTTTTCAAATATTATTACGAGAGGAAAAGTGTAAATGAGAAAATTGTAGAGCAACATGAGAAACTGCCGATACAGCTTTCTGTTGGTCAATACATGCTGCAGAAAAGTATTTTCCGAGCATGAAAGAAGCCCGCGAAGACACAATGTGCTTCGAGCGGCTAGTCACGCGGCAATTTTGCGTTTATTCGCGCAGCACGCATTGTATGCAGCATATGTAGCACGTATTGAGCAACAGAAAGCTTTGTTAGGAAGTTTCTCATGTTGCTCTATTATTTTCTCAGTGACACTTTTCATTTAAATAAAATATTTGAGAAGCCGATTAAAAAAATAACGCTAATTATGGAATTAGGCAGATTGTACAATATAATCTGAGTAGTATCTCCACGCGACGGCAAACAACATTACCTTGTTTCTGTCCAGGTACACGGCATTTGCATATCTTTAAATAGCGGTGCATGATAGCAAGGATCCCCTGTATACTCATAAGTACATATTGATATAATAAAGCCATTAGAATAAGGTTATACTTCTCTTTGTAAATTACAATTATGAACATGTAATTGAACCATAAGCATAAGATACTGACTTTCTCTGATCATATATTTAGAAACATTACTACATGGACGCACAAGATGATGGGTTTAAAGACTAATAAGGGTCCCCAGAGTGGACCACAATCTACGTTGCTGAGTGATATTCAGGTGCCAATGGATGCATTAGTGTAATGGACGAATGCATGTACGCCTGAGCATATGAGACAGGCCCCGTATAGGGGGACTGACTATTATGTTGTTTGGTAGGGATGACATGATTGCAGTGAAGACCATCATCTTGATTTGGTTGCTTGCTTTTTCCTATGGCGAATGGTAAAGCTTGTACCGGCGGAGGATACGGATGAACAGTAGCGAATATACAACGAGGTATACTAGTACTCTTCGCTCAACTGAGCGATATTTTGTATGGTTAGTTTATTACCACGCACAACCACTTTGTTTAAAAACATTCTCATCAGATACTTTACCCGTGTGAGCTTTGTCATGTGGCGAAGAAATAGGGCAACTTTATTACTGTGAGCTTTAAATTTAAAAAGGTCATCATGGCACATCTATAAGAAATGAGTTTATACAAGCTTTCTTAATAACTATATCTTCCACACTTTGGCATCATCTATTTAGACACGCTCTGAACGCTCTGCGTGACTTTTTCAATGCTTTTTGTATAACTCTTCGAGCGAATAGAAATTTTTACTGAAAAAGGAATGCATCGCATGCTTGCTCTGCATCTGATATCTCAACAAAAATTGGCTAATGTTAGCTTCTAAAGATTACCTAACCCTCGGACCGTAGGTTGTGATGAATTTAGGGGATTTTCCCAGTAGAAACTCAAGGTGTTTTTAACGCACAGCTACTCTGAAATTATCCTGCATTTTGCGTAAGTTTGAGAGGACTGAGGGGTCTGGTCAGAGCTGGCCATGGTAGATGAAGCTCGTGTGGGAGTCGCAGACACAATTTGGAATTCGCAGTGAACGATATCAAATGCCGAGTGTAGGGGCGCTATTGTAAGGCCACAAGAAGCGCCGTAATTTTTATTGCGAACGTAAGTATATGGACACGGCAGGAGCATCTCTGTCATCAACGTCGCCGTGATGTTCCGTATAATGTCCAAGAGCCTAAATACCGTCGCCACGCGTCGTATGCTGTATGTGCGAGTGAAAGCACGCGAGGGAAGCTGTCGATCGCTGCTTAAACCGGCGCGCGCGAAGAAGGAAAGCCAAGAGCAAATGCGCCGGCTTCCGTCGCGCGAAAGGCCATGGAGGTAAGGGACGAAGGGGTGGGGATGGCGTTGCGCTCTGGCAGCAACTGCGCATTCCGCGACCGGAACCAAGGCGAGCTGACAATCGGGGCTCAATCTCGCACGGGATAGGTAGAAAAGCGGGAAGGCAGCGAGGGAAGGTGCGGGGGGGGGGGCGACTTCGACTCCGCCGACAAGTGCATACTTTGCACAGCCGCGTGTGGTCCCACACGTCGTACTTGAAAGGGATCTGCAGACTGCTCATAGCTTCAAGCGCATTGTGTTCTGTTCGCTTTTGCGTTGAAGCGATAGACAGCGCGAAGGGCACTTCGCTCGCTGCTGCTGCCACGCTCGCTCACACCAGCGTTTTGACAGCGAATGTCCGCGCTCATCAAGTGTGGTGTGTTCATGTTTGCTTGTGCGCACTGACACGATGCTTGTTAATTCAGTTAGTCGGCCAATGTGCTGCTCTATCTATTAAGGAGCGAAACAATTACCTAATATAGGCACCTCGCCTGAAAAACCACTGGAGTTGCCTTTTAATATATATGTAGATTTCTCTTTCTTCAATTATATGATCGTCCTTCTCTCTCGCCATCCAATTTTATACGGCCTACAAAACTACCATCCTTACTTGGTATAGCTGTCTACTAATTTGCTATCGCAATCGGTGCTTCGCCTTTCGGGCGAAAGTGCGACGTATTTCACACTTAAATATAAGCAAGGCCCGGTCTTTACAACATTCATTCTTATTGCTTTGACGCATAAGGTTACCGATGAATTGCAAAATGAACGCGTCTGGTGCGCGTGCGAAAGATCATTAGCTGGAGATTACTAGAGGCTTCGATTTTCTGTTGTATACTACACGAGGAGGCGGAGCGAGTGCCGCTTAAAAACTGGCACTTGCTTTGGTATTTGCTTGGTAATTGATGCATAAATTAGCTCTTTTTTAGGCGACGAAAAACACTCCCGAACTTATAACACGTATGGACCACAGTCATTGTGACTTCAATAATATACCGCAAAGAAGGCGCAAATAAAACCATTGATGTAGCCACTTATCTGCTTGTTTAGGGATACTAATGAAGTTACTTGTGACACCAACCGATGGAGAGCATTTTGCTTCCTTCACAAAATATATGCTTGAGAGAACAAGACAGGGAGCGTGGAAGCTTACTTACTCGTTGCATAGATATATGTCATGGCGTTGTATTCATCGTGGTTTCCCGTTTTCGAAAGGACAAACGAGGTATTGAACTTCACGCTGAATACGAGAAATCATAATGAGCAAACATCTCATGAAAATAATACAAAAGTGAGAAAAGGTAAGAGTCCTCTACGTGGCTGCGTATTGGTGAAACAGAAACAACGCAAATTCAAGCCGCGCACGGAGGCGGGGAATAAAGAGTAGGGGAGAGAGCGAGCCACCAACCTTTACCACATGTTCATCGGAAACAGGACTGACGAATATATCTGCTTGATTGCACTGGTAGTGCAAACTTCAGGCAACCATGGCTTTCTAGCGTATCTAAACTTGCGTCTATGATACTTAAATTTTCCCTACATTGATACAGATGTCCTGAGAGCACACATCCGACACCTGACTCGGATTCCCTCCTCCCATCTTGCTTGCTTGCCAGCAAAAAGGCCACTTTCAACTTTTGTCAAAACTATTGTAAGACATCAGTCCTGCTTGCTATCAGAATTTACGCCCGCTACACGATTGTCAGATCCATTGTGGTGTCTGCACCGGCCGCAGGTGCAATTGAAAATTCCAGGAATCAGAAAGAAAGATGGAGAGCCATTGCAAGCTTTGAAACAAGCAACTTTGGAGCACATTCACAACGTGCACAGATTCCGGCAACATGTGTATATATATATATATATATACCGTATAAACGCGTGTAAGGGCCGCACTTTTTTTTACAAATTCGAGGGCCTATTTTCGGGGTGCGGCCCATACACGCGACATACGAAAAAAAAATTTTTTTTTCAAGTAAAAACAGACCAATAAGTGAATGCGCGTTTATTTACAATAATCCTCATCAATCATCACTATTTACAATCAGTCATCATCACTCGCGGAGTCCTCAGACTCCGAGCTGGTGCTGCATTCTTCTGGCTCATCACCCCACAAGTCGTCGTCTTCAGTTCCGTCCAAATCGTTGGAAATCCCGGTCACTTTGAAGCTGCGGGATACAATGTCCGTAGACACCGAATTCCACGCGGTCAAAATCCAGCCCAGCACAGTCGCGAGCGGTGCCCTCTTGAGCCGCCCGGTCGGAGTCTCATCGTGATCGCCGTTTGCAATCCATTCCGAGTATTGCCTCCGGAACTCAACCTTAAAAGGCCGGTTAATGCTCACGTCCAGTGGTTGCAGCACGCCGGTGAGGCCGCCCGGAATAACGGCCATGTCTGTGCGGATACTGCCCAGTTGTTTTTTGACTCTATCCGTCAAATGACCGCGGAAGCTATCCAAGACGAGCAGCGATCGTTTGGCCAACATCGCGCCTGGGCGATTCTGCCAAACGCTCTTGATCCAATCGAGGACGAGCTCATCATCCATCCAGCCCTTTTCTTGGGCTCGAACTACAATTCCCTTGGGGAAAGCCTCATTCGGAATCCTCTTCCTTTTCAAAATCACATACGGGGGCAGCTTCCGCCCGTCTGCAGGGACGCACAGCATAACTGTGCACCGTTGGCGCTCCGCGCCAGTTGTCCGCACAGAAACGCTCTTCTTTCCTTTAAGCTCAACTGTGCAGTTCTCAGGACAGTCGAACCACACGGGGGTCTGGTCGGCGTTTGCTATTTCCGACAACATGTAGTTGTGCTCATGGCGCATCCCGATCACGTACCTTTGAAAGTTCAGCACCTTGTCGGTGTAGTCGGGGGGCAGCCTCTGGCACAGCGTGGTCCTTCGCCGAAAGGATAGGCCCTTCCTCTTTAAAAATCTCCGCAACCAGCCGACGCTACCTTTGAACTCCTCGCGGGGTATGCTTCTCGCACGCGCCAAAGCTTGCGTCTTCACGCGCAGCATGTCCGTCGTCAGCGCATATCCATTGTTCCGCACTTCCATTGCGTAGCGGAACAGCTCTTCTTCGAGCTCAGGATATTTGCATGGCTTGCCTCGAAAAGCACGCCTTTTGGAGCTGGTGGTCTTCAACGCATCCTTCTGGTTGCACCACCTTCGGACGCACTTCTCGTGCACGTTAAATTTTCTACCCGCCGCACGCTTGCCATGGTCGAGGGCAAACTCCACTACCTTCAATTTAAAGCCTGCCGTGTAGCTATTGATATGTTTGCCCATCGTGCTAGAATGGCAACGCTCGATGGCAATTCGTGAAAAATAAAGCAGAGCACACACGAGAGCCGCAACAACAGCGTGCGCCCACGCCAACAACGCTGCTACAACTCGCGTGCCTTCGACAGTCGCAAAACAAAGCCGGGGTGGCCAGCATGGTGGCCAGGGCTGATGATACCGATGACGATATGGATTGCGGAAGCTCGCGGCAGAAAGAAAATATGATGATGATGATGACCCGCGACATCGGCGCCATCCGTGGGCGGCATCTGGAAGCTTCCGTGCGCGCGCATTTTGAAGGCTAATCACACGTGGGTCGTGGAAAGTTCGGGGTGCGGCCCTTACACGGATATTTTTTTTTTAAATATTTGCTTCGGGAAGTTGGGGGTGCGGCCCATACACGGGTGCGGCCCTTACACGCGTTCATACGGTATATATATATATATATATATATATATATATATATATATATATATATATATATATATATATATATATATATATATATATATATATGTATATGGTTCAGTAAAACTCAACAGCTCTGCTGCTACAGTCGTCATGCCGGCAAAATCTGAGGAAATCAAATTAAGAACTTTATGTGTGGCCACATCCACAGGTGCAGAACTCGCGGCGTTCCGTGGTGCACTTAATTTCATTAAGCAGAAGCCACCGCAACAATGGACAGTCTTTAGTGACTCCAAGGCAGCCCTTCAGTGCATACGAAGCCCAATGCGCCACGGACCCAATGAACAACTGCCCTCAGAAATTCGGCACATATATCATCAAATCCATGACAAGGGACACAACATGATA
This sequence comes from Dermacentor variabilis, assembly GCF_050947875.1. Classification (NCBI taxonomy): domain Eukaryota; kingdom Metazoa; phylum Arthropoda; class Arachnida; order Ixodida; family Ixodidae; genus Dermacentor; species Dermacentor variabilis. The sequence continues at coordinate 54,394,976 of NC_134577.1, forward strand.
TTTCAGCGGCTTCCAGGACCTTGTAACATCAGCGGGAATGACCACGCTGACGAAGCCGCCCGATCTGCACACGAAAGTGGTCAACGTGATTGTCCCGCGATTGTACTTTGCCCCTGTGGGACTCAAATGTTTTCACCATGTGTCGGTTGCGTTCGATGTCTCCGGACATACGGATGCACCTCCCGCCTGGGTTACCACGACGTGAACAGACCATGCTCTCCCGTCTGTGGCTAGGCGTTGCCTTTACGAACTCATATGCTTTCCTCATTGAAATGGCCAACAGCCCCACGTGCGACTCATGCAACATCGACGAGAAGCTCGCACATATTATCTGTGTCTGCCCGCGATACAGTGCTCAGAGACAAGTGATGTGCAGAATACTGAACCAGTTGGACAATCGTCCACTATCATAACTAAAAACTTTAGGCCAATGCTCCGGAAGAACATCCGGGTTGAAGGCCTTACTCGCGTTCTTAAGATTCCTGCGGTCTACGGGGCTTCACGACAGACTCTAAGAATGCCGCCCCCTACCGCTCTGTAGTGTACGCGCTTTCTTCGTGCTTGTCTCTCTTTCTTTCTATCTCCCCCTTCCACTCAGTTTCTTTTTTTATCCCCCTTAGCCCTTCCGCCTGCGCAGGATAGCCAACCGGAACTACCTGTGGTTAACCTTCCTGCCTTTCTCTGCATTATTTTCTCTCTCTCTCTCTCTCTCTCTTCCCAATAAGTTTATCCAACGAATTATGAGGTGACGCGTCGTCTTCACATCCCATGAATAATTTGTTGCCTAAAGATTGTTTCCTACTAGCCTCTCTTTTTTAATTGAAATTACATCAGCTACTAGCAATTTCGGCTGTGACCCGCACATGCTGCAAACAGCGTAGCAAGAACATGACCATGGATTTTTGCACGCTACTGTTCACTCCCTAATACGATCATTCAGGCATGTAGTGGACCGCCCGATGTACTATTGGATGGAGCTTAAAGGAATTTTATATACTGAGGGCACGACACAATCGACATGCCTAGATTCTTAGGACAACACTTTTCAATATTTTCTCCATATGCTTCTATTTTTCCAAGCGACATGCTTGTCAGCGGCAGAAACACTACATCAACTGGGTGAGACTCATACTTTTAAAACTATGTAATACAGTGTGACTGTTTGGAATTGCTCCTAGTTTATGTATCCCGTCAGTGGGTGCTTCACGGTGAAGAGTTCGCTGTTGAAGCAAACTTTCAGCAACAGAAAAGTGTGAATATATGGGGCACTTTGCATTCGTGAAAGCAGGCGATTGGCGTTGAACTATACATTAAATCTAGGTGGCATTACGGCTTAGCATTTGTTAAAGTCTGGGTAACAATACTCATTTTAATTTGATTTGAAAGCTATGTTTTGGACAAGTTGTCCATCAGATCTCTTTGAGTTTCTGCAAATAATACATCAGCCCGTACGCTAGACGCTTAAGTAATTGCCTGCGGAGGCTCCTTCAATCACCAGCGAAAACCGAAGGGAAATATTCTTGCTATACTCAATGCAGCCAGTGTGCATATCAGCTGCAATTTTAAGCAGACGCAATTTCGGAAAATTAAGGCCGGTTAATAAAAAATTGCATTGGCCGAAATGATTGATAGGCCAGGCACATGATGCGTCAGCTTACTATTGGATAGGTTATTGGATAAAAGCTGATGTTCCTCAGGGCTGATATCATATAGGTTTTAAAGAGACGCCAAAAGCAAGTAGTCAGTCAGGATAAAGTGATAGTTTACTGCTCGAGAATCTCTAAGGCTTCAATATTATCCTGAACAGAGCTTTAGTAATCGAGAGACTGAGGTAAATACAGGACACGCTTAGAGACTCCCAGGGACATTCAAGTGCTTGCCCGATGACTAAGGCACTCCTCAGTTAAATTCTGTTGTTATTACTCATCCATTCATTATGTGAACATCATTGCATTGCATTATAAGACGAACGAAAGCGCTCTTTGTCCAGTTCTATTCCATTTTTAGAAAAAGTGGCCACTGGTATTACTCTTGACAACGACACCGGCAGACAGAAGGGTCTGTTTTTGCTCGATCCTGCGCTGTCCGCGCTTTCGCGCTTCAGTATAACTATAGTTCCGTTATCGTGTAGCGCTGCGCTGGAATTGCTGACTCGCGAAACACGCACACAGTGCAAGTAGCAGACAATTCCACTTCCATGTGATGACTGAACAGTCTACGACACTTGACCAAAAATAGCGTGTGCGACTGTAAGCTACCTCCTGCTTGAGGCTTTAACAAATAAAACATACCTGCGTCATCCAGCGCACCGTTGCCCTGTTCTCAGATTTACGTGGAGTATACTGAGAAAAAAAAGCCACTGCAACATTTCGTTCATGTTTGCGTCTTCCTCAGGTAACAGAATGCTGAGTAATTGATGCGTGGCAGTTTAAATAGTGGCAATGGCGGCTGCGGAATTGGGCTTCTAAATTCGAGCTCACGAGTTCAATGCAGGCCGCGGAATCCGATTGGGACGAAATGGAAAAACACTCGTGTAAATATATTTAGGTACATGTTAAATAACACTAGGCGGTGAACACTCGAACGCCGCGGGTACCTCATAATGATATATTGTTGTCTTAACACGTAATACCTCAAAATTGTTTTATTAAAAAATAAGGTAGCTGTCACCCTCGGCTCTTTTCTAGGGGTTTAAACAAAATAAAATTATTTTCTAGTCTGATTTCTCAGAAAAAGAAATTACGGTTAACTTATATTTTAAGCCTCCATGTAATGCCGTTCCCAACTACACGTCAGCACAAATGAGCAGCTTTATAAACGGGTGCTTTCACATATCCGGTGCGCTATCATATAACGACAACAATGAAGCAGTCAATCGTACGGTATGCCTAAGTAGACGTAGAGATATGCGCTGATTTGCTTTGTTCGTTGAAGGAGATAAGCGTGCTACAAGGAGCACAATTCAGTTTTTTTTTTCATGGGATGAAAACATGGTGCGATTACCCCTCACCCGTTCCACCCCCCGCAAAAGAAAAATAATAATTTAGCAAATTTACAAGCTGCCCCGAAAGGGGCTTTTATATTTACTGACAACTATACGGATGTGTTAAGCGGAAGTTACCAAACACCGTGCGTTAATTCGCTAAGGAACTGGTGCGGCTCGCCAGAAGCATAATCGTTTGGTACAGTCCTCACTTGCATCGGTCAGTCGCCCTCGAGAATTAAAAGTGCTGTTATCGGTTACATTCAAACAGAAATGACTATTCGATCGTATGAAGTAGTGAATTCAGGAATCGCATACGCACGATCTGAATAGCAAATAGCATTCGGTGAGACTTGTATTTTTCTACTTCACATGCTGATACGTTGAATAATATTGCCATACCGTCCATGGAGATTATATTGGTGTTTACTTCCCGGTGACCCCGATTCAGTCTGAGTATACATACATAATATCCTTTCTCTTAACACTGTGGTTCATATTCGCGTCAAATCGTTGACATGATTCTCGGAAAGCCCATTAGTACATACTTAACACTGTTGCACAGAGCGACGAAGAGACAGGACTTGAGCAAGAAAACAACATACGTAACCTGAGCGCAAACTATGAACTGATTGGTGATCAGCTGATAGTTTGCGCTCAGGTATGTGTGTTGTTATCTCGCTCAAGCCCTGTCCCTTCGTCGCTCTATGACGTGTACACACTTATATGACGTGTACACACTGATTATGCGTGATTTGACAGAACAAAAGAAAAATCATTATATTTGGTTCGATGCCTTTTCGGCACTAGCCCTCGGATATTGGTCAAATGTTTTCGCGCTGCACCCACTTCACCTGCCTGTCACCCGACGTCACACAACCGCAAAAACTTACCGCGTCAAAGTGACGCGCACGCGTTAAAGAATCATTAATACACCGAACAAAACTGAGCTTTCTTCTGAATATATCCGCAGGCTGCGTCGTTCCGATGGGAATAAAGTATGGCTCCCGCCGATCGCTCAGGCACTGGCTACTCGCACCCGCCAGAGAGGATGGGTTTATTTGCGTTTATTAAAAGTTATTGCGTGGCCGTGTAACGTTTTCGAGCACTTTCGGCACATTGACGACCTCGCTCTGCCAACTCTTCTTTGCTGAGGATCCGTTTTATCATCCTTCTTAAGCTTCCGTTGCATGCCTCCACAATTGACGACCAGCCGCCGCAAGCTAAGTGCGGGGAAAGCGTACCAGTCGCAGACGCCGGCACCACCACCTTCATCCAGTTATCGACTTTCAGTGCAGTGGATCGGCCCCATCGAATCCCTTTCCACTTGAGTGTGCTCCTCGCCTTTTGTCTACCAATTAGATAAGACAAGCCGCTCAGTGTAGGCAATGTTATTCGTTTTTCAATCAAACAAAAGTTACCTCCTATGAACGAGGAGAGCGTTTGATTTGCCTGTTCAGGCAACCCTGCGGGTGACCGCCCGGTGCTTGCGTCGGCGGTTAAGGAAATTTGACGTCAGGATATTGTAATAAAAACATAATGGAATAGTTTTCTGTTATGGGGCCCCAGCTTCGGCGCCTGCAGCAAAAACACGTTGAATATGCCGTGGAGCGCATCTCCGCCCCCAGTTCGCTCGCAACGCCCTCGCACAATTTTTCCACACGTGGTGCCTCAACGGGAGAGCACCGTCGGGCTCACTCGACCTAATTCTGCTACACTTAGACCAAAGCTATAACGCTACACCAAAACCATCAGAAGCAGCGAATTCATCGCTCTGTCTTGGCACGGTTTGTCCACGGCCACGCATTTGCATTTTGCGCAAAACACCGTACCGCCGTCTCTCGGGCGCCATATTACTTACCGACGGCAGAAAGGGCACGAGACGTTCATTTGAGGGATCACCAGCTGTTTGTGCGCAGGCGCGAGTAAGAGCGGGCGTGAGAGAGAAAATCTGGGGGCTTTTGCTTCTTGAATATATGACTCTGCCTAGGCCCTAAGGAGGAGGTTTTTTAGCGCGTGTATTGTACGTTTGTGTCCTAGACATGCCGTCATTGCGGAGTACGGTCAAGTTTGTTTACGCTCTGCCGCTGGCTGCCCGCGCGGTGAGGAAGTGGCCACGGATGTCCCGTTTGGTGATCGCTGTGTCTGAAGGAGCAAGGTTCTGACTGGTGTTGTATAAATCATGGGTAGGTTTTTTTCGTCGCGACGATAGATTGGATTTTTTAGAAGCACTGCTCCAGGAGGGCACATGTAACCGGCAAACGGAGGCCTCAGGAGAGCACCTGAGGTTATAATAAAGTAGGCGGCGCAGGATCTCCAGGGCACCCAAGCGGTAGCGGGTGGTTCAAGCTGGAAGCGGGGTGGCCCCGTTGCCACTTTGGTGCCCTGGAGGCGCCGCCAATAATGCGAAATAATGACACGTTCTTACAATTAGTAAAAAAAAAAAACATGATTGAATATATATATTTACGTCCAGCCGCCAACTTGTGACGCTCAGTTCAGCACTATACCTGGCCCCGCGACTGATGCAACACCAGTCAAAACGTTTCCTCTGAAGGTACGTCGGAAAGACTTTCTCGCGTCTGCGGCACTGCTGCTGGGTCAGTCATCGTCACCGGCGGCCTTTCAGCCAATTTCGTTCAACCGCGGTTTTTAAGGCGCTCTGCCTTCTAGATATTCAATATATGCCGCCCGGGTTCCACTACGGTCGCTACTGCTCCCACAGAAACATCTGTGATGTTATTTACAAGGTACATCGCGGTAAGGCACGAGAAAGCTATGATCCGCCACGGCTCACTTAGCACAAGAGCAGCAGGTGCGAGGCAGTCTGTCCGACACAGCGGTCACCAAATCAGGCGTCAGTGCCCGCTGCTTCACCTATTTTACCGCACCAGCAGCCCGCGTCCGAGCGTAAACAAACTCGACCCCACTCCTCAGTGCCGGCACGTCTAGGGGACAAACAAATACGACACGAGCCAAGAAACCTCCTCCGTAGTGCCTAGGCAGAGTCATATATTCAGGGAGCAAAAGCCCCCTGATTTTCTCTCTCGCGCCCACTCTTACTCGCGCCTGCCCTCAAACGGCTGGCGATCCCTGAACTGAACGTCTCGTGCAAAGGGCCGCGTTCGCGTATGCAACGTCACCACTTCGCTGTTCGCTGTGCCGGGAGATTTGAATTGCGATAAAGGTATTCGGACCCTTCAGATGCAATTTTCTCGTAATCTAACTCTTTTCTTGGCACGAAACAAGCATTGAGCGGTTTCTGGAATAGCATTTAAACAGTCAACGTCGACTTAGTATTTGCCTTTAGTGTCCCTTTAAACCAAGACCTCGCCACAAGGGCACTTCCTGCGACTTCATGCTTCATATTTCCTGTCTTCTTGCAAATGAATAAGTCTCCTAAGTTAGCGCTTGCCTGTATCGCCTGTTTGTATTACTTTCTGTCATTCCTTAGCAATGTAGTAAAACAGCGTACTCGAATTAACAAGAAACGTCTTTGCTCCTTCAATTTACCTCTTCTGTAACATATTTTTTTTTCATAATGAGACAACCATACTTGTCATGATAAGATGCCTGTAAAATTATTTAAGCGGCAATATTTTCGGTATATAGAATCTCAATCAGGCAGTTTAGCCTGTTATTTGCAATCGTAGATACAAAAAGCTGGAAGGGAATACCCAAGCGGGCAATTATGACAGGGGATCTTGTATGTTGCCAATCCAAGGGCGTTTGACATGTTGGAGTCCCCGCTTTCCTCATGCCCTCTATGATGGACAACCCGTCTCTCGACTGGTCAAAAGAGATTTGCAAACAAATCATTAAAGACAATTTCCATCTACCCGACTGTAGCACCAAGGTACAAATGAAACCGATACGGGTTTATCAGCGATACATTAATTTTAGACGGTTAGTAAAACGAGAACGAGGTAATAGCGGGCGTCGTCGTTTTGACAAGTGGACCTTTCTTTTTTTGAAGGGCTTCTGTTTCTTTTTTCCTTCTGCTTTCTCCTTTTATTCCCTTTATCCCTTTCCTCAGCACAGGGTAGCCAGCCGATACTTACACTGGCTAATTTCCCTGTCTTTCCTCCCCTTTTGTCTCCCTCTCTCTCTCTCCTGAAAAAGACTAGTCCACGTGCCGAAAAGTTGGCTCCCGCTTGCTCATCGTCTTGAATTTCCATCTCCCGCCTTCCCTGGATACGTGAAGTTTGTAATATATATATATATATATATATATATATATATATATATATATATATATATATATATATATATATATATATATATATATATATATATATATATATTAGTTTAGGGTTGTTTACACTCCAATATATTCAACGGGCTCGACAAGAACGCACGCTACGCACTCCTCTACTCGTTCAGACATGATACTCGTACACAGTGCTTACAACAAGTACTCAGCGTACTGGAAAGACATTGACTTTTTGTACATGACGAGGTGTCGGTGAATAGGCACCAAAGTTACCACATCAGAAATAAGGGAGCGCACATCAAAATTGTTTTCTAACTAGCGGCATACTCCATGAGTATTGATTGCAAAGCACCACGAACTATATATAGAATGCGACGAATTTGTGCGTATGCATACGACATCCACTAGAGCATCTACGATTTGCTTGCACTCTATTTCAACTCCAACTTTTCGCGGAATACTTCTACATAGATGTGCCTGTTTGTTTTATTTATCAACAAAATGAAAACTAGTAGCAATCACCAGCGCACAGTGACAACTTCATTTTTCATTCGGACGTATTGGGAATGCCAAAGAATTGAGGCAAAATATACTGCCTATCTTTTTACTGGCCCTGCTGTTACAGTACACAATGACTCCTCTAAGTAAAAGCTTCAAGGTGTTTGTTGAATAGGAAACTATGAATTATAGATATATCCGTACCTCTATACGATTGCTAGCGATCTCAGAGCACTAGAGAGAGTACGTAGGGTGTGCCTCCCACAAATAGCTCCTTTGTCTTCAAAAAATAAACCTGGCTCGATCTTTTGCTCTGACGGGGTGAGCTATCTGTAACAGCTAAGTTTAAAAAAAATGTTATAATGGTTCAGAGGATCAATGAAAGTTCGGCGACTCCGATTTGGTGAGTGTGGCCGCGAACGTTTGTCCAGTGCGGTGACGTAAGAGCGAAAGGACTTGTATAAATAAGTCATCTGCACTTGCCTCCAGTCAGAAGCCAGCAACCGTAGCATCGAGGTTCTTAGCAAGTGCTTTGCGACCTGGATTAGTGGACAGTTTCTTCTAACCATTGCTTACCTACATCAGCTGCTGCACAGTTATGTAGGCAACGCTAAATTAACCGTAACGTTTGGTAGAGAGATGCCGTTTGTAAAACATCTCTCGGCGTCATCTCTACTGATTTTGCTCTTCTCACAACAAGGAGGCGCATGTGTTAAAAGCCAGTGGATGAAATCTCCCGTACTTACCAGTATAAAATTTTGGTCTATATAGTGAAACAGCACCAATACATCAAATACGCCCTACTACAGTGGAAAGACTACAACGGTATACAGATTCCTCAATATGCCGCAATGTACAGTTGTTCATGCTCTAAAAAAATATGTGGCTGAATATACTCACAGTATATTTGACACGTTGGGAACTACCGCACCCAATGTAAAGATGTAATATGTCTCGTTTATTCGTGCGACGCGTTCTGCGTAATCACATTTGGGCGGCAAGGAAGAATTGAAGTTCTGTTTTATGACGTAAATTTTACCGGTAATCTGGACTGCCTGTAAGAATACAGCGGAAATATGAAATAGAGATGGTGGTTGTCATTCTAGAAAGATGAAGCTTGGGAATTCGTTTTCTAATTTATATATTTCCTATCTTGTAAAAAGACCTTACGTATTGGGTAAAAAGATGTCATTGGTAAAACTATATATATACACACTTATATGGCACATAATATATCAGTTTCATATTCACTGATTGATTACAACCCGCAATGAATACTAGTTATCACGACGCTGAACGTAGCAAGCAATGTGCAAGCATCGCTATGCAAGCATCGCTATTTGATTGTTATCGTTTCCCAGTAGCTCGTCAATTTCTTGAACTTCCAGGCAATTAAGAGAAAGAAGAATTGTCTTACATCGCTTGCATTCTGATGGCAAAAGTTTGCTTGTTCTTCCTCATACAGGTCTGATGGAGAGGAGTCCTTCTTGATACTCGCAGAACGTGAGGTGCAGACGAAGATAAGTGCGAACGGCAAACAAGAAGCAATGCGCGTCATCATAAAGTCTGCCGCCTGAAATCACAAAGGTGACAGCAGCTAATGTAAGCACATTTTGTTTAGCAACATTTAATGAGACAAGCTTCTTCTTTTGCTTTATCATGAGGGTTGAAATTAACTTCACGACGTTGCGTTTTATGAGGGAAAATTTTGCCAGCCTATCACCAGGTTATTATACCAGCTCTATTAGCAGAATTGGGCTCGTCATTTTGAAGCACAATTCGTAGGATAATAATTTTAGTGGAGCACACAATTTAAAACTCACTACAAACAAGTATTCGAACCGGGTGGCTTTTCAGCGAATAGATCAAAGCTGTTGCTGCAGGGCGCCAATGAACTAAAATTGATTTACTTATTGCTTACTTGGTTCCAGATATATGTTCCAAAGGCAGTCTTTCACTAGGTTTTCTTAGGAGGCTACAGTAATTCATCTCATTTGGATAGAGTCAGCCGGTTTTGTAGATATTTATCGGCATACTTTAACCTTTCTTCGATGTTATAACAAAAGTTCGCACGCAAGGAGTACCAAAAGCACTACCGACGTCATGTTTGACACTTACATGGTGCAAACTATTTGTTTCTATAGTCGATCGTGCTGACATGTCCAATCCATCATTTTCCTTCTCACCACAAAGGTCGTTCGCCAACAGAATGAGTGTGCAGGCGATGAATCCATCGGCCTGAAGCAGTAGGTAGGATAAACAACATTTATATTATCATTCTAATCACTATTATTTAATCACGACTTCCAGGTATTCCAAGTTCGCCCAAATGCTTCTCTCCATCTCTCTCTACAACTCCCCCATCCTCATAAACTGAATTGGTATAACTGACGCAAACCATTGGATACTGAGAGTGCGAAAAGAGAGTCATGGTTACATTAAAATATTGTGAGAATATAAACACGTATACAAATTTCTTTAGTTTACTAATAAAAGAACCACTCAGTATTCTTTTATAGACCGAGTGGCACGTCGTGTTACTCTGAGCATTTTAAGTGGACGTAAAACTTGACGACCAAAGATTGTTTCCACTTGAAGCGCCACATTGCCGTCCTGAAACGAGTGGCAACTCTGCAGCAAGACTTCGTATGTTTTGTTGCCCTTTCGAAAAGGCCGTGTTGATGAGGCGCCACAGGAAAAACCTTTTTGAACGGAAAGCGCACTAGAGAGGTCAAGCATTCATGACACGCGCGCGCAAAAAAAAAAAAAAATTTAATGCGTGTGCTGTTCCACTGAAAGTGAGACGGAAAAGCACTGGGTAAGAAACGTCATGTCGCTCGACTTGCGTCACACAGCACCTTTATCATATGTCACACAGCAGCAGCATCCAACATCTAAGTTCTTCAAAACTGAGTTACAATTATTGTCATTGTTTAGTGGCCACTCCTCTTCATGTTTCGTACCGCAATGTGCCGAAATACTCAGTGCGCACCTTCTTTGAAGGCACAATACAATATATAAATCTCATGTGATGCGTGATGAAATAAGGTCTGGTTCGGCTGTGTAAAGTACGCGTTAGCAAGAAGAAGTCGGTGGAGGAGGATATATTCCGTTAATTGTACCGAAAAGTCAAATGAGTTGGCTTCGTGCCTCACTCGTGGCCTCTGTTTTTTTTAAGTGTACCATTGAGAGCACAGTAACCATGATTGTTATATCGAGGAGGGCCCAAGCTAATGTAGTATTGCAACGCAGTTAATTGTTCTGAGACGAATAAAAATTTGGAACGATGTGAATGTGCCATACAGAAAGGGGAATACAATTTTGTGAGCCATCTCTCTAAAGAAACGGCTTCACAGGACATAATTTAGCACTTAGCAGTCACTATTATAATACATTTTCAGATATTTCTCCAAAGATTCAATTAATCCTAATATTGAATTCCCTGAATATTATTTGACTTCTTAGGCATACATAGTCAAAGCTCGAAGAAACCTTTATCGAGTGGGTTTTAAGACTCCGCTGAACAAGTGGTTCAAGAAAAATGCTCCGTACAAAGTTCGCAGTAGAAGGTGCCTGACAGCTGCTGGCAGCATATTTATGGCCAGGTACACTCTCTCCTAGGAGCTGTGTTTTTAAAGTTATTTTTATTGTTTTATTAAGTACTGAAAATCGCCGTGCGCTGAAGCGCGTCCATCATGTACAATATGGCTGCTCGTTGATTGTACGTGCGCATCCATTGACGTTCGTATACCCGGCCACAAAAGTTTACACACCACGGGATCTCAGAATGCGCTCAATCCCGGAGCATCTTTTAGCAGCAGCCAGTAAAACTGTGCACGACAATGTTGTAAGCATATTCTAGTCGAGGTTCGAAATGCAAATACCAGGCTGCATTGTGAAGTTGCGGAAATACAGAGCTTTCTTGTTTTCAGTTTTCATCAGTCAGTCAAAAATCTGTATTGAAAGGTCCTGAGAGTCAGTGGGGCGTGCGAAAGGTCCCGCCTAGGTGACAGCCAGAAGTTCTTGAGTCTTAGCGGCGTCTACCTGTACGGCCCACTGGACAGCCCGAAGTTGATCGTCAAAGGCAGGGCAGAGCAACAGTCTCCCAGCGCGCGCGGAGGCGATCGCGAGAGGTTGCATACCTATTATGTTATGCCGCGACATTCTCATAGCATTTGTTGACGAGAAGCTCTAGAACCACATTTCTTGCATATATAGGTCTTGCATATGTTTGGGTAAATGAGGTGGGTGATCACCGGGTTCGGATAAGTCCTGGCCTGAAACTGCCGCTGTTCGAGAGACTGGTTTTCGCTGAGTTCTTGGTGATGTGGCGGGAAAACGCACCTTTGCAATTTGTAATGCTGTGTGATGTGATACAATCTGTTCATGCGATCCCCCAATTCCTCCCCCCCCCTTTCCATCCTCGTTCTCGCTAGACGCTAAGTGCCGACCCTATTACCCTCCGTGACTCGTTCCGTAAGCCCTCGAGCCACGTCATGCACCATCTTATTATTATTGCACTCTCCTTGCGAGGTAAAGGTGTGAGCGGGTGTCGATAGAAGAAGAAGCCGACCAGTGCGTATACGTGGAATGTTCGGCTCCCGCTTCTGTGCACGTTTTCGGACTGATTTCTGTGATTCCTAGCAACGAAATGTGCACTATTTGACGCAGTTTCTTCTAAGGAACATGCCGATGTCTGATTTTTCTTCCCGTCAGTGAACTATTTTCCATTTCCGAGACTTTTTAGTTCGGACCACGCCGCGGCTCAGCTAGCCTTACCCGACTAGGTCTATCGTCGGGGGCTAGGAGCGAGCAGGCCCAGGCCTCGCTCGTACGTGTGCGCGGCAGCATGCCCGCTATGGAGACCGCCGTGGAGGGAGAGGACATCTCCCAAGAAGAAGCGAATCGCCCACGCTGGATGACGGCCATGGGCAGAAAAAGGAAGGCCAAACCGGGACTGACCGTTCCGGACCGAGGCAACGAGGGACGAGCAGAGACGAAGGGTGGCCGCCGCACGGCCGGCCCGCAGAGCGCGGTCAAGCGCCTCGTCGCCACATCGAGGCTCCCTCGGCTACCGAGGGACCACATTCGCATCATAGTGAGGCCGAGAGACGGCCTCGGCGTAAAAAAAGTGAGTCAGATTCGCCTGGCGCAAGCCCTAGCAATGGCGGCCTCACTCCCGCCGAACGAGACCGAGGAAGACATCGTTTGTCCGAACGCAACCCAGAACATTCTCGTCGTGTCCACGCCAACCGAGAAGAACGCGAACGCATACGCCGGAGTTCACACGCTTCACCTAAGAGAAGGCGCATACAATGTGGCCGCATACATTGCGGCACCGGACAACACGTGCAAGGGGGTCATCAGAGGAGTGGACCCCGAAATCAACGAGGCCCAGCTTCAGGCCACGATCGTGAACCAAAGAAATCCCAAGGCCTTGGAAGCTAAGCGGATCAAAAACACCTCGACGGTGGTAGTGCTCTTCAACGGCATGAAAGTGCCTAACTACGTCACGTGTGGCGTAAGCCTAATACGCTGCACGCTATACAGGCGGCAGAACGACGTGTGCTACGGGTGCGGTGACTTGGGTCACAGAGTCGACGTCTGTCCTAATCCTGACAAGATGAGGTGCCGCGGCTGCAGAGCCAACGACCCGGCTGAAGACCGCCAGTGCTCGCCCAAGTGCGCCCTCTGCGGGGACCAACACCCGACGGCGGACAGCAAGTGCAAGGAACGATACCAAATCCCTTAAGTCGTGCGGCGCAGGAGGCGCCGACGCAGAAATGCGAAGAAATCGCAGCTGCAAAGCCATCCGCAACAGCTGGAGAGTAGATCACGTGATTGCAGCGTGTCAAGCGCCCCCAGAGGGGGACGTTCGACAATGCCGACACTACAACAGCGCAGCCGATCGAGAGGCCGTTCCCGCTCCAGGGGGCGCTCCCGCTCCCAAGTGCGCATTCAAGAAGGGCCGACCTGGGCGGACCGGGCCAAGCCAAAGCCGCAGCCGAAATCAAAATCAAAGGTAACGCAGGTAGCATTGCCAAAGCATAACAAGGAAGACCCTAGAATAGCTCAGCTAGCGGAAGAAAACGTGCTCCTCAAGGCGGAGATTCAACAAATGAGGGCGGATTTCGAATCGTTTCGGATACAAGGTTCCACTCCTCAGCTAGTCGAACAACAGCAGCAGCAGGTGCCGCAAAGTACACCGAACGCGCAAGGGGAGCACTCGGTTCGCTCTGTCAAACGCAGGGCCTCTCCCCTGACGGAGGAGGGAAACCCGGCGGAACCCGAGTCCAGTAGCATCCTATTGGGAATTAAGCAGTCGATAAGCTCTTTGCAGCTAATGGTCCAGCAACTAGCGGAAAGCATGGTAGCGCTCGCGGCAAGAGTGACGCTTATCGAAGCACACGTGGCGCCTCCAGGTGCTAAACAAATCCAAGGCATCAATCATGGCGAACAACTCAACTAGAGAGGTGGTAGTGTGGCAGTGGAATAGCGCTAGCTTCAAAAAGCGCAAGGCTCCGCTGCTACAGTTCGTTGCCTCACAGGCGGACAAACCGCACGTCATAATCTTACAAGAAACCTCGGGTAGCGAGGCGACTCTGCCCGGCTACCGGGTCGCGTCGTCGAAATTCGAACAGGGTAAGCGCGGAGTGGCGACCCTCGTCGCGAACAAATGCTCTTTCCACGAAGGAGATTTGAAATTAGGCAACGCGAAAGCGGAGGTAACCGTGATCGAAATCATACCGAACAGTTGGCTGAAAAACAGCGTATTCGTAGTGAACGTGTACAGCCCGCCCTCTGACCACAGACAGCCGTTCACATCGATAATAACGGAGGCGGCCTCAATGGCCAGGGGGGCCCCACTAATAGTGGAAGGAGAATTTAACGCCCCCCACGGAGCTTGGGGTTACGCAAGGCCTAAGGGAGAGCGGCTATTGGAGGCAGTCACTACGTGCTCGCTAGAGCTGGTGACGGACCCCCGCTATCCGACTCGACTAGGCACGTCGGTGGCGCGGGACACGACGCCCGACCTGACCTTCGTCAAGAACGTGCGAGGGGCCGAGTGGCGCAATCTGCACGAGAACCTCGGCAGCGACCACTACATACTGGCGGTCACGATCCCCATCAGGGCGGCACCACCGAGAGAATTTAAGGTCACCGACTGGGACGCCTTCCGCAAAATAAGGAAGGAAGACGCTAACGAATACGCGGATCTAGACAGTCCTTTTAGAAGGCTCAAAGAGGACGTTAGCACCGCGACGAGAGTTGTCCCAACTGAACTGAACGTGGAAAGGATGGACGCGAGATTGGCACACCTATTAGACGCAAAGACTGAATCGCAGACTGCGAAAGAAAGTAGCGGCACTAAACCGGGAAGTCGAAGCGCACTCGATCGAGCTTTCCAAGCAACAGTGGAACGAGGTCAGCGCGTCGGTAGACGGACAAATGAGAACCGGGCGCAAATGGAAACTCCTAAAGCAACTGTTAGACGACAGGCAATCCAAAGGCAATCAGAGATTGGCAATCGATAGGATTTTACAAAAGCAAAAGGAGCAGGGCAAAACGGAAAGCGAGTTCCTAAAGGAGCTGGCGGAGACGTATCTCCCACTGGGCCCGTCAGGCGACGGCGACTATCCACAATACGCCGGGGCAGAGGTCGAAGAACTCGAGCGCCCTTCACGGAATCGGAAATTTGGGATGCCTTACAAGGACTCAACGGACGCTCCGCTACGGGCCCGGACGGGGTCTCGAACAAACTGTTGAGGAACCTAGACTGAAAGTCGGTCGAAGGAATCAACAGAGTGTGGGAAACGGCACAAGTACCAGAGGTCTGGAAAGAGGCCTCGGTCATACTAATACCGAAACCCGGTAAACAACTTGCGGCGGAGAACATGCGGCCAATATCGCTCACCTCGTGCGTAGGCAAGACGGCCGAACATGCCATACATAACCGAGTATCGCGGTATATAGAGAGAGAGGGCCTCTTCCCACATAACATGGTGGGCTTCAGACCGGGCCTCTCCACACAGGACGTAATGTTACTACTCAAGAAGCATATAATTGACGGCATGACCAGAGACACCAGGGGCATACTGGCCCTGGACCTAACGAAAGCGTTCGACACGGTCAAACACATATTTCTAATGGAAACGATCTCGGTGATGGGGCTCGGCCGGAAATTCCACTCTTACATAAGCTCCTTCCTCAGAGACAGGAAAGCCACGATCGAAATAGGACAGACCACGTCCGATTGGTACACGCTGGGCGCGAGGGGCACCCCACAAGGGGCGGCGCTCTCCCCACTATTATTCAATCTGGCAATGAAAGGGCTCTCGGACCGGCTGACGAGAGTGACCAACGTCAATCACACCCTGTACGCAGACGACATTACGGTGTGGTGCCCGGGAGGGTCCAACGCAGAAGTCGAGCAGGCTCTTCAAGAGGCGCTGGACACAACGGAGGAGTACCTGAAGGAAACGGGACTCCGTCTGTCACCCAGCAAATCGGAACTGTTGCTGTACAGGCCCTCAAAACAAGGCATGAGGAATTTGACGCCGATTGATCAAATACCGATCAAATTACATACGAGTGCCGGCCAGCCGATTCCCAGAGTGGACACTATAAGAATCGTGGGGCTGCTAATTGAGGCGAAAGGTGGTAGCACACAAACTGTCACGAAACTCACGTCCAAAATGGAGAACATGCTCCGGCTGACCCTCAGGGTGACGAACCGCAGAGGAGGGCTCAGCGAGAGCAATCTCATCAGACTTTACCACGCCTTCCTCATGAGTCACGTAAGTTACGTAGCCTCGGCGCTAAGATGGACCAAGAGAGACGCGGCCAAGATAGAGACACTGATGCGCAAGAGCATCAAAAGGGTGCTAGGTCTTCCGATCACTACAAGCATGGAGCAGCTCGATCGGTTAGGGGTCCACAATTCACTATCAGAAATCATCGAAGCGCCGACCAAGGCACAGGTCGCGCGGCTGTCAACCACCAGGGCCGGCAGGCGCATCCTAGAAGAAGCAGGGATAAATGCCGAGGCAGAGCGCAACGCACGCAAGAATGCGCTCAGTGCGGCGGTCAGGGGCACTTTCAAGGTAGAACCGCTTCCGAGAAACGTCCACCCGCAATTCAACGAGGGGCGCCGAAAGATGAGGGCCCAAGCACTGCTGAAATCGACCGCCAACTGCCCGGGCCTGGCGGCCTTGTAGACGCGGCCCAGTATGGGCGCAGCGACCGGTACGCGGCCGTCTCGGTACGTTGGGATGGCACGATAATTAACGCAGCATCGGTCAAGGGGGTAACGTCCGAAGTGGCCGAACAGGTGGCAATAGCCATGGCAATGAGAGACCCCGAACGTCCTTACGTCTACACAGATTCGCAATCGGCGGCAAGAGCATTCGCCTCGGGCTCGATATCCCGGGAAGCGGCTGCCGTCCTCGGCAGCGAGGGAGCGGCGGGTCAGCACATCGTCAAATGGTTTCCAGCCCACATGGGGGCCGACGTGCACCCCGAATTTCCCAACGCCAACGAGCTGGCGCACGGACGCGCGCGAGGACTCAGGCACCGCGGCCATCGTGGCGAGCGAAGTGGCGGGGAGGGAGGGGAGCACCGAGACCCGCTGCTCATCTTCAACGAAATAACAACACAGTATCAGCTGTCGAGGAGGACCTTCCCACTCCCCCACGCTAAACTCACTAGACCACAGTCATCGATATTCAGAATGCTTCAGACAGGGTCGTTCCCCTCGAGAGGCAGACTGAGCCGTTATTCACCAGAAGTAGAGCCGCAATGTCCGGATTGTGGCGAATCGTACTGCTCGCTAGCGCACATGCTATGGCAATCCTCCGCGTTAAGCGGCACCGCGTTCACTAAAGAAGAAGACTGGTGGATGCCCTGCAAAGCGACGACCACCAGACCCAGCTCCGGGCCGTCCAGAGGGCTCACGAAAGGGCGGAGGCTCACGGGCTTCCCGTCCCAACGTGGGTGCGGCCCGCGACCCCTGCCGGCCACTAAACCAAGAGTGGGTGGGGAGGGGTTCCTCAGGACACAATAAAGTTATTTCCTCCTCCTGTCTTGACTCTTGTTTCCTGCCATTAGAATTCTTAGTGTTTCCGGAGAGATTCAGCCGTTAGCCAAATGTCGTTTTGCCGCCTGAGAGTCACTGACTATTACGTACGCTTCGGTCTGTGATACTGCTAGCGTGATAGCTAGCTCCTTCGCAGTCTCGATTGTTGCTGTGCTTGCCATACCGCATGTTTTGCACTTCTATCTGTGATCAATTACGACTGCTGTAAACCCGTGTCTCTTCTTGTATCTTGCTGTGTCGATGAAGTAGAGTTACTTCACGGGATTCCGCGCCACAAAGTTTGTATGTAGGCGGCCTTGCTCCCGTACTAGTATATTTTACCTTTGGCGTTCCTCGCACTGTGATTGTATTCTCCAGGGATAGTACAGGCATCTCAATACAGCGGTGATTCATAAGCTGTTTCTGAACACATTGTGAGCCACTGGTAGTATTACCGCATGTTCTCAAAGGGCTAATGCTGAAGCGCTACAACTACTACGAGTCGCCGCTGTGGCCCGAGCAGCATTGCGCTATATTGCGTGCGAAGTCACCTCTAGTAATTTTCCACAGCGTAACTTCGTGACAGTGGTGTCGCTAGTTGTGCTTGTTGGCTGTTCATCGTTACAGGGAAGCCGCGCAGAAATTTGGCGAGGATAAGGCGCCGCACACAAAAAATCCTCGACGATTGTGAATGTGTGCGAATAGCTGAAGAAGTGAAGCAAGCTATTGGCTTTCTTAACTGAATGGTGTTCTTTAAAGCTAGCATTTGTTGAATTGAGGATATTAGCGTTTGTTGTTTCATTGCATATTTCCATAAAGGACAGGGGCGTTAACCAGCGCATCTCTTGTAGTTGTACAGGTGGAAGTACATATGCCCAAATCTGCCATAGGTGCTTTGTCTCTATTGACACAAGCGCCGGCATTTAAGGCGGCTGCTATGCACATTCCCCGCAGCTAGAGCTCTTTCCCGAAGCCTTGGTGGAAGGAGAGGGTGGTCACGACACTCTCTGGTTCTTCAACTAAATTCACTTACGGATCTCATAAGATAGAGAGAAATAAGATAATGCAGAGAAAGGCAGGGAGGTTAACCAGAGGTAGTTCCGGTTGGCTACCCTACGCAGGGGCAAGGGTTAAGGGGTATAAAAAGAGAAACAGAGTGGAAGGGGGAGATAGAAAGAAAGAGAGACAAGCACGAACAAAGCGCGTACACTACACAGCGGTGGGTGGCGGCATTCTTAGAGTATTTCATGAAGCCGCGTGGACTTCGGGAACCTTAATAACGCGGGTAAGGCTTTCAACGCGGATGTTCTTTCGGAGCATTGGCCTAATGCTTTTAGTTCTCATAGTAGACGATTGTCCAACTGGTCCAGTACTCTGCGCATCACTTGTCTCATAGTAATCACGCAGATGCCCCGTTTATCACGTAAGTAGAAACTGCACTAAGGCGATTCGCACTCTTAAAGCCTAATGTTTAGGTCAGATTGTAGTTCTTTTAGACAAGCAAAGTGCGATCTTGGCGTTTAAAATAAGGAAACGTTGGGTGTCAAATTCCCCTCACGTACGCACAGAGAGGAATGCAAAGCGGTATTGCTCATCACGTTTGAGGGCGTATATACTGTATCAATGTATGGCTGCGAAAAACTGCGCCATGTTGAGCTTCAACTTGAGGGTCAACTGGTGTCATCCATTGGAGTACTAAATTGGTTGTTCGGAGACAGGCTCACCTGAACATGTCTTTTTGGTGAACAGGTATATATATTGGCCAATACAACAGCTTCTGATGTTTGTAGACAGCTTCGTTCTGATTTTCTTATGTTTGTTTTAAGAGCAATATCCGCATGACAAGTAGCCTTTGTAATAGTGACGCGACAGCTCAAGATTGCTTTCTTCAAACAGCAGGAGACGATATTGTGGAACAGGTATAGGCAGGTTAAATACACATTCATTAGACGTAGATTTATTTTATGCATGGTAGTGACCTCTTTGGGTGCTAAGCTTCATGTTTTTCAAACAACCCTTCTGGCTTTGTTAATATCAAATCCAAGAAATTTCTTGTAAATGGTATACAGTGATACAAACAAACAGTCGAATTAACGGCTGCAAGCAATGCTGTTATCTCCGAGGATGTTTGTTGCTCTGAACTTAAAGCTATATTCTTGATGTCATTTCTTTATACTGAGCGAATTTCACTTCCTGATATTACTACATATATTTTTTCTCAATGGACCCTCTCATTAAAAATTTTGGTGGGGTAAGCCACCTAATTCATAACACAAAGCTTTCTTCCCCTGGTGCAGACAGTGCGTACAAAGTTTCTCAAAAATACTGAAACCCACTCAACCATCATAGTTTCTATATTTTTTTGCAGTCCTTAGAACATGCTCCCGGAAGATTGGAAAATTGGGAAGCTGCCTGCTTTGTACAAGGCCGGTAGCAAACATAATTCTGATAGCTATAGAGCCATTTCACTGACTAGTATACATTGGAAACTCATGGATCGTAGCAGTTGTTCTCATTTGATAACTTTTTTTTACAAACAAACTTGGTTTCGAAAAAATTACCCAAGCGACATACAACTGTTGTCTTACACTAACAACTTATTTACCGCTTTGGATCGTTCTTCCTTCACAGACTGCATTTTCATAACTTTTGCGAAAGCATTTGATTCAGTATGTCATAAATTGCTACTCTTCAAACTACGCGCGCTTGATTTAAGCCCTAACGTGCTAAAATGAATGAAGTGATTCGTATTTGGGCGCACGCAATTCGTAAAAGTGAACGACCACAACTCTGCTTCTTGTCCTACGATATCCGGAGTACCGCAGGGGTCAGTTCTAGGACCCTTGCTTTTTCTTGTATACAGTAATAATCGGTCTAACAACATTCGCTCGTCTATAAAACTGTTCGCGGATGAATGCGTTATTTATTGAGAAATGTTAACTGCTAATGACCATTTACCACTTCAATTGTAACCTAACTGATTTAAATACATGGTGTGAGACTTGTGTAATGAATTTGAATAATAATAACTGTAAGGCAATGAGAGTTACTCGCAGTACTTCTCAAGAAACATTGTGTACATATTCTCTGAATAAAGTTCCTCTAACTCAGGTGTCTACTAACAAATACCTTGGTATTTATATTTCTTATAAGCTTTCTTGGCTAACTGATGTTCACCATATGACTAATAAAGCTAATCGTACGCTTGGTTATATGAAGCATAATTTTAGGCTAGCTCCTACCAACTTAAAACTCTTTCTTTACGAAACACTAGTTAGGCCTAATCTTGAATATGCACCTTCCATTCGGGACCCTCATGTAAGTTCAGTTAACCGCAGCATAGAAGCCATTCAGAACCGGGCAGCACGTTTTGTTTTATCTAACTACTTGCGTACAGCAAGTGTCACTTCAATGAAATTCAATCTTGATTTGCCTATCTTGTCACTTCATCGTAAAATTTCACGTCTCTGTCTAGTTCATAAAAACTATTATTACAATCCCACTTTAAGTGACTCTCTTCTGTTATCATGATTGTACATTCCTTCCAGAAACGAGTATCAGTTCAAGGTTAACGTGCCATGTTGACGCACTAACCTTCATTTCAGTTCCCCCATCCTCACAACAATCGGAGACTGGAACCACCTTCCCGCTTCCATTGCTTCAATTGACAAAGCCAACTAATTCAACAAAACCCTTGTTAACAACTTATTGTAACCCTACTAGGCTGCTAAAATGTATATTATTTTCTTTTTTTTGTTACCACCCACTCATCTCTCTACTGCCTCCGCCCTGAGAGAGAATAAATGAAATGAAATGAAATATTGTTACGGGAAGGAAGAAGCGTGCGTTTATTCAGATTACTTCTAATGGCTGAGCCAGCAAGCGTAGAGCAGCGATAACACTAAACTCTTCTTCGTCGTCTCCAAGGGCACCATCAGCGTCATCTTCTTCCCGCATTACCGACTTTGGCATCACCCCCGTCGGAAAAAGCACCTTATTGGTGCGGCTCATCGGTCTGAGAAAGGTAAGGTTTGAGACGGCTGACGTGGATGATGCGAGAGAGAAGTGAAGGCACCGTGGCATCCAGCGGAGACACTTCATATGTCACAGGGATCAGCTGGCGAAGGATGCTGTAAGGGCCATAGTATCGCGAGAGGAGTTCCTCCGAAGGACCAAAACGCCAAGTTGGATACCGAACTAGCACAAGAGCACCTGGTTCGTAGTCCACGTCGTTGTGGTGCTGGTCGTAACGGCACTTCTGGCGTGTCTGCGAAGCAGAAAGACGAATGCGGGCAATCTGGCGCGCTTGGGTCGCTGTGGCTATAACATCCCGAGTGTACTCTGTCGGCGAGTCGAGTTTTTTTCGAAAGGAGAGTCTCGAAAGACAAAGTCGGCTCACAGCCGAAGAGGAGATAGAAGGGTGAATAGCCAGCTGTGTCGTGGCGCGAGGAATTGTAGGCGGACGTGACAAATGGTAGAGCAATGTCCCAGTCACGATGATCGGAGGAAACATACATTGCTAGCATGTCAGTTAATGTGCGATTCAGGCGTTCGGTAAGACCGTTAGTTTTAGGATAGTAAGCGGTGGTAAATTTGTGTTTAGTAGCACATGAACGAAATAGGTGGTCTGTGACTTTGGCAAGAAAGTATGTTCCGCGATCGCTGAGAAGCTGACGAAGTGCACCGTGGTGTAAGATAACGTCGTGAAGCAAGAAATCAGCGATGTTTCTAGCGCAGCTGGTCGGTAGGGTTCTAGTAATCGCATAGCGAGTTGTATAGTCCGTAGCGACCGCAATCCACCTATTTCCGTCATCTGATATAGGGAATGCTCCTAGAAGATCAACGCCAACGCAAAAGAACGGGTCGGTCGGTATATCCAAAGGCTGCAGTAGACCGGCAGGAGGCACAGCTGGTGTTTTCCGGCATTGACACGACTCACACGCGGCAACATAGCGCCGGACGGAGCGGTTCAGACGGGGCCAGAAAAACCGTGGTCGCGTACCAGTTTCGATATCGTGAGAATCTTTTTCCCAAGCATATAATATAGACGATGTTTAGCATTATTATTTATTTTGCTGGACACCTTTATGGTATTCGGAACTGCCACTGTAAGTCAAAAAGAGATCACAGAACGCGTAACCATAAATGTGCGGGTTAAGGTTTGAGCCAAGCTATCTATCCGTCGACATTAATTTTGTTTTGCCTCCAGGATTACATTTGAAATAAACTGTAAATTTTCTCTATGCGAAACTTGGCTTTCACGTAGCGACTGCGAGGAAATGAAATGCATCATGTACTAAAATAATTTCTATTGGCCATTTAACAAATATGGATGTTCGCAAATGAATAGAAGCCGGCAAGGCAAGGCAAAGTAGAACAAATGCATGACCTTGACCACAACAGAGATACTTGCTTCAAAGTACACTGGATTCAACGCCATGGTCATGGGTGTTACTATGGCATATTCGGATGATCGTTTCAGAGCGCTCTGCAAATGCTAAAACAAAGTCATGGAGAAGAGAAAGCAGACGTTCCTGCTGGCACAAGCTCACTTATCAGACTGGATTGTCACTTCAGTACGCGGGTACTCTCGTATTACAGCATTAAAGGTGTTTTTCGGCGTCTTGGTAGTACGGCCTCAGCAATCTCAGATGAATGTGCCATCATTTACTACACTGTAAAACCAGTCGTCACATTATTTGTCTATATTTTATCATTTCTTCGCAGGCCATTCGGACAAGACGTTTCTATCGCCGTAAGCAAGGAAAGAGAGAGAGCCACCAATACCACATGAACAAAAATTGCTCCTGATAGTAACGCAATTCGATTGGCTAGAGTGTGCTGTACGTCGTGCTGTACGCCTTAATATGACGGGTGGCCGTCATTTTGAAGCGAAATTCTTTGGAAACAGAGCTGCAAAGATATTTCCCGTCGATCACTGTAACAATGTTTGCAGTGTATGTGATAGCTCTGCCGACGACAACGTAAATTGTGGAAGAACACTTCTCCATATTAAGCACAACACATGCCTTATTGCGATTTTCTATAGAAACATATATTACGCATATTCTACGGGCCGTGACAATCCAAGTTATGCGCTGAATTTTGAGGGCAGCTGGCTATCTAACAGTGTTTCTGGTTTCAGAAACTATTACCAGGCGCCCAGACAACATGTCCGTCTAAAGCGAGCTTATGACAAAAGCGGCAAGTTCACAACCTTGCCGGTGATAGGTAATAGCCTGGTGATAACGACGGCATGACGACTGATTCAGTGTATTTCGGAGATGAAGTGTGAGAACCTGTTTTGTTACGAACTGGATGAGTTCCAGAGGGGCACTGTGTAAACTAGGGTGAAAACTAAGGCGCGACGCAGTGTCTCAAATGTCTCAAAGTGCTAGCTGCCAGAAGTAAACAACGGGGAAGAATGACGCGCTCTCGCAAAGAGCGAAGCATAGTGTATCTACGCGATGCCATGCCATGCAGCGGATGCGGATGCGCGCCTCACTTGCCGGCGCATGACATTTGGTAAGGTTATTCCTAAAGGAATGCGTTTACGTTAGCATCTATAGAATGATTTTTCAAGGAGATAGAAAGGCATAGTGTAGTTTATGAAACGTGACTCATACTCAAGAAGCTAATCGGTGAACGAACCAATGTAGAATGCTCAGTACATCATGATGTCCTATTCTGCTCTACTGTTTCTTTTACAGCGAAGCTGTTTATGCGGATCCTGTGCTGTCGCTGTTGGACTTCGCTAAAGAGGGGCCACGTGTCCTAGCGGGAGAGCAAAAGACGAGCTCAACAGAGGGAAAGGGGTTGGAGTGACCCCTTTCTCCCAGTGAGAATGCTCTTATACGCGAATCTTATAGAGTTGTCAGACGGTGCATCTTCGGCGATCGATCATTGATTCCACCCTGCCGCGAAAGAAACAAATGTTATGCTGGCGGTTTGCGGCCAACGCACAGTGCCCGGTGATTGAAAAGCGATCCTAGGAGCGCGTGACTGCAGGAGCTTCTTGCGCCAGCAAGAAGTGCCAGCGGCCACGTCAATCGTCAAACAAATCCAACCAATCGACAAAACGATTGCAGCGCCCACATCTGCAGTGGTGGGCCTCGCGACCAATATGCGGAGCTTTGGATTAGTGGCTCCGCACATTCCATCCCAGCTACAACTAGCTATGGGAACACCATGAGTAGCGCGTACTCCTGTGGAAGAAGCTGCCTACCGCGAGCATCAGCGAGAATTGGCTCGTGAACGGGCGCGTCGTCGTATTGGGCCGTCCCCGAGCTGCGCGCCAGAGATGCCGAGTTTAAACGGCAGCGCTCCTAAACAATGCTCACCACGCGAAGCACGCCAAAGCGATAATGAGGAGAGAGAATGGTAAAACGAAGGATTTACACTATAGGCTCTTTGCGAAGTTTCACTTGCATGGTGTAAAACTCGGTGTAACTGACACAGCTTCCCGGCTCGACCATCTTCACGTACTAGAAGGGGCTCTGATTTCTTATCTATATTTAAGGTCATACTTTCGAAAAGGCATAAAAATCAATAGATTCAAGTGGTTTTAACTACAACAAGCGGAAGTATGCTTAATGGCGCACGTTGACGATATAGCTGCATTTTTAGACACCAGGAAAGCACAGAACTAGCTACATTGGTAACCTTTACTGCATTATCAGCGGAAGTGGGTAAACTTCAGCAAATGCTCGGGGTATCGGCATGACCAAGAACCTATAACTCCAGGCAACTTTGCAGTATTTCATGAGTTACTGCTCCTGTGCTGCGCCTGGTTGTGCCATCAGAACATTACCGGGTAGTGAATTTTCTCAGCGCCGTCATGCGGCTAAGCTGAGAGGGAAAACTTACGAGCTAAAGGGTTTTCACTTATCAATGCTCTCATGAGCCATAACTTGGAACCCGTTTTGTGCCAGTAAGCGCTAGTTTCGTGGTGAAAGTTCTTTTATGTTCACTTAATAATCTCGATAAACTGCACCGAGTATTTCGTGTTTTTGCGAAGTGTTCTACCGAGAAGCGAAGAAGCATAAACGACCATTTTCAGAAACGTTCAATTCCAGAGCTTGTTGGGTTCAGTGCAGCTATCGAGCAGTTGAAATCCTTTAATGCGAAGCATTCTTGTCGAGCGTAGCATGGCTTTTCCAACCATCTGTCTTAGCCTTTTTGTGATGCACCTACAGTTGTAAAACACCTAGGTAGTGAACCAAGGTGTGAGATCGGATTAGTCGGTGGTTCATGACGATTTGGACAGTGCAATTGCAGACAACGGTTTCTTCACTGTTTCTTTCGTTTTTGTTTCTTTCTCTCCTTCGTCCGTAGTTGCGTTGTGCACATCATGAGCCTAAATAGTGCCCGAAGTGCCGGTGAAAAGTAAGCAGTCACTTATTGCAAGATATATCAGCTGTCGGGTTTTGTCTGACTGTTTTCGCGGAGCATCTAGAGCCATCAAACGCCTCGGCAGTGCCCCCGAGTTCCACTGTAACAGCGTGTTTTCACTTATCACTTTACACATTCCCGCTCAGCTTCCCGGAAAGTGTCACCAAGGTATTTTTCTTAAGTGGCTGCTCTTGACGTTGAAGTCTGCCCTATACTTTTCACCAATCTATGTGATCGTTGACGGTTAAAACCGTAGCCACCATATAGGAGAGGGGCTCACTACTTCCAGTTTTAGTGTGCCCGGGGTGCTCCGTTGAATCTCTAGACTGCTCTACTGTTTTGTTTGCAACCAACGAAGTACGGGATCTGAAGGGCTATCGTCGCCGAACGTTCTTCATCTGCAGAGAACATTCTGTGATGACGTTGATTGAAGTTGTTCAGGGCCAGCCCAGAAAGGCAGCAGCAGCAACGAGGGCTCATCCAAATAGGTGGATAGGCCGCGAGACCGACGACGCTATTCGGGGTGTCAGTCGTGTTCTGGGGTTGATACATGCAATGACGACAGGAATTTCTGGTTGGCCAGTCTTCCTTCTTACAATTCAAATAATTTCGCGACAGCACATTACGAAAATATTGTCCTTAAATGGCAAATAAGGTGTGCGACTGTGCTAGTTGGTGTTCTTCCATGACGTTTAACAGCACGAACGTGGACAAAAGACGGCAAAAGAGACAGACAAAGACAATCGCTGTCAGCCCTTGTCTACGTCTCTCTCTTTCGCCGTTCTTTGTCCAAATTGGCGCTGTTAAACGTCATGGTTCAATGGGAGACACATCTTTGTGTTTTCTTCGGGATCATAGGCGATACATTTACATACTGCATCTAGAACACAACACAACACTATCAGAGAGTGAAAACCGATGAATACAGTCACTCTGTCCTTGTCTTGTGTTCTGCGCTAGATGCAGTAATGGAACACCAATATGCCCACACTTACTTTATTTCGAGTTACCCATACACAGTTGAGTTTATTTGGCCATGCATCTTAGCTTTTGGCTAGCTGGCCCTCTACCTTTCCCGCTTGCACAAATGGAGGCTCCGACATACACGAAAACAATACTGAGCGCGGCAAACGTGGTTAAGATACCTTGTTCTAAATATTTAGCGATTGAGCAATACAATATGTTGATTCGTGTTATGATTCGAATAAAAAAGATAAAATGCCCTCTCCTTGTTGTCTAAAGTTTTCTTCTTTTCAAAAGAGCTGACCGCAGAACAATGATTAAGCAGTAAAGGCCGCATTGTTGACGTCGAACGTAGGACATATGCGGAACAAAACTTGGTCGTTATTTGCGCCCTTTAAAAAGGCACACGTCCAGATGCGCGAGAGCTCGCCGGATAAAAACATGGCATTTCACTTGCTTCTTGTCATTTAGAACTTGTATGAAAAAATTTGACTTCTCGTCTTCTCGAGTAACGCCGCAGAGTTTGAAGCGACCATGCACTGTAACGTTTTCGACGCGTCAGTGTTGTTTGGATTGTAAGGTGGCTACAAAGAAATTTACTATGAGACTACATTACTTGGTGTTTTGCACTACAAAATGCTGAAGTCCGCATCTTGCTAATACCAATAATGGAGTCAGTAAATCATAAGTGGGGCATGAATAAATAAACATTATAGCACGGCGTAAACTAAGCCTGCCATAGAAGAAGCTCGCGGAGCTGCAAATATCAACGGATCTACGAGCAAGGAATAGATAAGTGGTTTTCATTAGTTGAATATAATTTCTGAATGCTTATCTTTTTGCAGCGATGGAAAGCAAAACAAAGAGTTGTAGTCACCCTATAATGATGACGGCCGCTCCTATTACTCGTACGCAATAGTATCAATAATAACGAAAAATAACTCCATAGGTTTGATAAATCTATAGCAGGTAGTCCTATACACGAACATACAAAGAGAATCGTCGAGAACAACTTGCACCACGCTGAATCTCCACATATACTCTCGTATACAGAGTTTGATACGCAAACAATAGGCTGCAATGTAACCTGGGAGGAGCAAGTGAAGATGTCAGGAAGATACATATAGCGAAGAATGCACATACTGAGATACAAGAAACAAAACCACTACTTATCAGGCAAGACACGAGAAAGCGAGTGTCACAAAAATAATTAAGACACATAAATAATATAGAGGAGCACATAAATTTAATTAAGAATAAAATATAACAATGGAAGCGGCTTGTCGTCACGTTACATTAAACATATTATTCCATCATGTGCGCCGCCTAGTGCACTTAAGCATGTCCGACAATTCCAATAAATGTTCAGGGGTGTTCCCAACTTGTCACTGTGCTATTTCCGATGGCCAAAGGAACAGCAATTTCGCGAGTGAGAAAGATCAGTCAAAATTAATTGCGCGTAGCTTTAGTTCTAGCTGCCGTTCATGTGTGCCTGGGGCAATGATTATGATAATGGTGATGATGATGATGACAATGATGATGATCCGTTATTTAATTACAGGAGTTGATAGCGGACGTCTTCATCGTCGTTGTCACAGGAGCAAGCCTGGGATGGCGCCCGTTTTATGCCATATAGGCAAGGATTTGTGTATGCTCTTCCAAGGCGCAGTAGATAAATTTGTCTCGGTATTTTTGCAAGGCCCTATTCATGCTGGAGTTGGGGTCCAACATCGCAAAGGAACAATTTATAATATCTTTTTGTAGGTGTCGCCTATCTATTGATGATAAAGGGACCAGGTGGACTTCCGCATCTTCAAGGCCGAGTGTGCGAGTTAATCCGCTAATTAGTTGCGTGTTATGCTGGCCCGTCCCTGAACTGAGTGCAATACCACTTAATTTTTTCACGAACCTGAGATTACGATTGTAGTATTGCATACGTGATTCTTGCATGTGGTTCATTGTCATCAATATATTCAGGAATGATAAATCCGATAAACAGTCCTCATAAACTATTCACTTTTAGAGCACAGCGTTTGGGCGCCTGTTCCTGCGTTGAGCGTCAGCGTCCCTCGGCGTCCCTCGTAGCCTATAGCGAACGAGCGCAGCGAAGGATGAAAGAGTGAACGCGGAGCGCAGCGGGACATGAAAGACGGCGAGAGCGAAGAGAGCGGTAGGAGGAAAGTGCAGGAGGAGCGTGCAGCGAACGCATGAGGAGGAAAGCGAAGTGCCGCACAAGACTTGCTCAACGGCGGCGCCAACTTATGCTGTGAGCGTTACAGTACAAAGCACTGGCAAATGCTTCGAACCCACTGCGCATGCGCTAGTATAAGCCTGCGCCACCGCCGCCGCTAGAGAAGGCGCTCTTTTTTGAAGCTACCCGCCGTGGTTCCTCAGTGGCTATGGTGTTGGGCTGCTGAGCACGAGGTCGCGGGATCGAATCCCGGCCACGGCGGCCGCATTTCGGTGGGGGCGAAATGCGAAAACACCCGTGTGCTTAGATTTAGGTGCACGTTAAAGAACCCCAGGTGGTCAAAATTTCCGGAGTCCTCCACTACGGCGTGCCTCATAATCAGAAAGTGGTTTTGGCACGTAAAACCCCAAATATTATTATTGTTATTTTTTGAAGCCGACTAAGTCGGTAAGCAGGCGCCTCATGCGTTACTCGTTTCCACAGTGACAATGTGTTGTGTCGCTATATTAATGCAATGCTAACGGAATTACCGTCGTCAGTCATCGCTTGACGGGTTCTGCAGAATTCTCAGAGTTCGTATGCACCGGCGCGCTACGTTTCTCATCTCAGAGGCCATGCGCAGACATCTCGGTAGTTCCACTACATGGCGCTGTGTGTCCATGTATAGAAGCGCGATGGAGAAGCCCGATTGCCGCATGACGCGTTTCCGGCGTTCGCACGCACTGGAGCGCCAATAATTTCGGAGGACACGCGCAGCATTCGCGGCAGAGGCGCTAGGTGGCGCGGAAGATTCTTATGGAATCGTGAAATCTGAGTCCCTCTGCACTGCAAGCCCCATACATAACTTGTTTCGACTGTGCCGATCCGTTGTGTTGCATGTTGATTCAATGTTAAACGAATTACCGACGACAGTCAACGTGAAATGGGTTCTGCTGAATTTTTCCGCTTCAGTGAAAAAGCGGTACAATTTGTTCACATACGAGCTAGACCTTTCCTGAGGTGGTACCATGTCGCACATCGTCTACGTATCGTTAGCTTCTATGAGGAAATCTCTGAGTATAGGCCCATTCTAAAGGCTGTGCAGTCAAAAAACATCTGAAAAGCTCCCCTCAATGCAGAATGTGACCCACGCCAAATAGATAAGTCAGGGCCAAGAGCAAACTCGAACGCGGGAGCATGTGATTAGCTCGCTTGCTATTTGACGTCACGCATGCTCCAGTTGTGTCATGCAGCTATGGTTCGACTTGGCATGAGATAAATCTGCTGGCATTTGTGACCTAATGGCTTGAGCATGGGGTTGTCGCGCTAAGACCGAGGTTCATTCCTACTACCTGACACATCTTTTCATTCATGACACCCAAACGGTGCGACCCAGATACCTACCGGAAAGTGCCACATAGAAAAAAAAACGCTTCGCATCAATACCGCACGTAGTCTGCGGACCTTGCGTCATATTAAAGCAACGGCTGTTGCTCCAGGGCGCGGAGTAAGGTATTCCTAAAGTCATGGACAATCTAACATAAATCAGGTGATGCTTTCATAAACCTGCCGACGTGTTTATTTAGCGTAACTTTTTTAGGGCCATCATTGAAACATTTCGCATTTGTTTTCGCAATTAACGTCCTGTTCTTCTTCAGTGGTGAAATAAATATTCTTCGGGCTATCTATTTTCATGAGTACTGCAGGCGAATTTGTTCAAATGGCCCAGAGCAGTTGGAGGTCGTTGTGTGCCCTGAGCGAGTTTACTTCATATAAAGTCAACCTGCACGTACTCAACGGAAGCGATCGAAGGACCAGTGGCGAAACGTTCCTTGCAAGAGGGTTGCAATTGCCTAACGTATTGATAATTATCTGTGTTACAGCGGGCCCATTATGTTCTCATGGCAGGGCGTTACACAAGCCATTAAGGAGCTGGTAACTAAAAACTGTTTCCTTTATCAAATAAGATTCTGCCGAAATGCGGCTCCACTCGATTCGTAAAGAACTGCAGTTGTCAAAACTACTGTAGAAAGCTTGTGTCAGCATCGGGCATGTAATAACAATGTGAACTTAAACAATGTAGCAAGGGCCTTTCGATAGGCATTTTCTGTAAATATCGTAGAGAGCCACGATCTAACCGCTAACACTTCGCGTTGACGTCAGTGGCAAAGAATGCGAACATCTACGCGCTGACTCTGCCCACCAGATTGAATGCCTTACGACAGCGTCTTTGGCCACGGAATCTGAACGCCTCACACTAACTGGCTTCTGGAAATGGGGATCTCATTTTCCTACCTTATAGCTGGTTGGTGCAAAATACTGAACCAGTGACTTGTAACGGTCATCTTCCAAAGAACAAAGCTCTTACAGTCACAATAGGAATGTTGTCAAAACCAATGTTTATATGCATTGCATTACAACAGAAGACACAGGTCTCGTGCAAAGTACGTTCTGTATAATTATGAATCGGGATTTCTTGCAACGTTGGTTCGTTCGTCTACGAGAACGGCATGTGTGTGTTTGCTGTCAGACTCTAAGCAGTACACTTCCTTCACTTGATTGATCGCCGAAATATACTCCAATTGGGGCGTTTGGGCTATGCTGAACTATTATGTGCTGTGCACCTTCATCTCCTTTTGTCAGTAATGAGAAGTGGCTGCCTGTTTTCCATCAACTAGAAAAATTGGGCACCATGTTACACTCCTGAAACACGTGAAGGCGAAAGCCTGTTGTGCACTTGGGAATGAGCGGTCTTGCGTCGCCGCGTTGCTGCTTTCGCAGTTCGGCTTCTTCCGCTTGTTTTCGACCCTTAGCTGTGGCATCGCGCGCTCCTATAGTGAGGTCCGATTCGCCCCAACGACGTTCCTCTTCGACCTTACGTTGTATCCTCTTAGCAGGAAATTGAAACGTATGCTGGGGCGCTATAACGTACAGCTATTCCAAACTTTTCTATTCCATTTCTGCAACCAGCCCTCCACGATTGGTCGAAACGTTTTTGAACCACCCCCACTTCGCCTGTCTTTCACGCGACGTCACGAAAACCGCGATAGCTCCCCATCTGATATGACGCGTCCACACTGATTATGCATTATTGGACGGAACAAAAAATGGGTTATTTCTGATTCGACGCCTTTTAGCCGTTAACCCTCGGCGATTGGTCAGAAGTTGTCGGCCTGCACCCAATTCACCTGCCTGCCACGTGACATCACAAACCGCGAAAACTCACCGTGTCACAGTGACGTGAACGCGTTAAAGGTGCATCAGTATGCCGAACAAAACTGAATTTTTCATCGCAGGCTTCCCTTTCCGAAAGGAATAAGGGATGGCTGCCGCCGATCACTCAAGCACTGGCTACTCGCACCTGCCGGAGAGCATGGATTTATTTGCGTACAATAAACTTCTTTATGTGGCCGTGTAACGTTTTCAAGCACTTTGGGCACGTTTACGACCTCGCTCTGCCAACTCTTCTTTGCTGAGGATCCGTTTTAGCGGCATTTTTAACTTTCCATTGCATGTCGCCGCGATTTTCAACCAGCCACCTCAAGCGAAATAAGGGAAGGACCAGTCGCAGACACCGGCTCCACCTTCTTCATCCGGTTATTGATTTTCAGTGCACTGGCTCGGCCCCATCGAAACCCTCTCAATTTGAGCGTGCTCCTCACCTCTTGTAAGCCAATTATATAAGACAAGCCGCTAACTGTAGGGAATGTTATTCGATTATAAATCCAACCAAAGTGACCTCCTCTAAACGAGGAGAGTGTTTGATTGGTCTGTTCAGACAACCCTACGGGTCACCGCCTGATGTTTGCGTCGGTGGTTACGCAAGTTTGACGTCAGGAGATTGGAATAAAAACATATTAAAATACTTTTACGTTATAGGGCCCCTGTTCCGTGTGTTTTACGGGCGATTACTATGAATCTATGCACTGTTCGCGTCACTTTGCTGAGCCTCAGCCTTACGGGGGTATGAGCCATTGCCTTTTTTGCTTGCTTACGGAGGTATGAGCCATGGAGAAGGCCATGTGGTTTTTTTTTTACCACTCGACTAGAAGCCGCGTTTCTGTATGTTCCATGCGTGAGTCAATGAACATAGCCACTGTACACTTCATTTTTCTGAGTGCTTGTAGCCTCGCTAATAGGAGAGGGATGAGTCATTGCATTTTTCGCTTGCTTGGGAGGGTATAAGAAATTGCTCATGATGATACCTTTTGTACCATTGAACCGGACGATGCGTTTTTTTTCAAGGCCATCGGAGGTATGAGTTATTTAAGGCTTTTCATCTTAAAGAGATTGGCGGAGTGCACACATGCGTGGCAATCGGTCATGAACGAAGTATTCTTTAATGTTTACTGAAATGTCTTAATTTGTCATTCTTCAATTCTATGTAGATAAGTGTTCCTCGGTTAAGGCACTCTCACGCCATTCCTTTTTGGTTGCGCAATGTTCGCATAAGTTCTTTCATGGCACTCGACTCTTCCTGTGTCCGACTTCTTCACTTCTGCGCAGCGGACTTTCTCGCATCCCTGTAGCTGAACGGTTAGATGGATGGTTAATTTAAATAAGTGGTATATACCCACTTTGAAGGATTGGCGATGAACTGGAGAAAGTAGAAACATAATTAGTAAAATCTACAAAGAAACACAAAAGTTTTATATGATCTAATTTACAGTAATATATATCACAACGTTTTAAACATTTTGCAAGAAAATTGTACTGATAGGGACAGCAGCCTTTCTACAGCTGTGCAAACATTCCTAAGACAATGTGGAGTGAATGGAGGGGACCACCGACGAAATATCAGGATTAGCATGGTTAGTTCGGATGCAGTGAAATTGTCCTTAAAATACAGATTTTTGTATAAGGCTGGCAAATGACGGCATGATAACAAGAAATGATTTATCGCCTTCTACAAAATAAGCACGAGAAAGCGGAAGCGAGACCAACTCTAAGCAATAACAGTTCAAGAAAGCTTCCACACAGCTCAATTTAGTTAAGAGGTCTTTCATTCTTCGCGCACCTTCACCATACGGGATCTTTAAATGTTCTACTGTACACTTCCTCACGTTGTGCCTCTTGTTCTGCTTGTCTAATCAGGCATCAACCCAGTGGCATACACTCATTCCAGGAGATTGGCTCAAAACTTTCATATACCCCGGTCACATGCCCAGTTGTAGACAACCAGTGGCCTAGGTTCTTGGATAAAAGGAAATACAGCAGCAACCAGATATCAGAACCGGCAAACTGGGGTCAAGGAGCAAAGAAAGTTGAAAAAACTGTAGATTACTGCTTGAATTCTGACTTCAAAAGTGTAACGTAAATTTGGGTTCCAATGCAACGCTCTAAAATGCCTTAAACAAGAAAGGAGCGCCACTAAAGGAATTCGACCAAATTTTCACAGAGCTCAGAGTATACATACCCTTAAAGGCGCTGGTCCCTCCTTAGCCGTCATGTTACCGTTTGCAATGAGTAAATAAAACCGTGCACAATAAACCAGACTAGCCCAGACGTCGAACAAGTGAGCAAGCGAGCGATATGAAAGTAAACTCACCCAGAGGTCTTTTACAGACGTTTCCTGGATATATAGCTTCTGTATTTAGGGGTTATCTAGAGTGCATCTCCAACAAGAAAATTGCAGCACAATTTTTCAGGCGCTGCACCGTTTCTTGTGGAATAAGCAGTATATGAATACTTCTATATTTTGCATTTGTAATCTCAGTGATCATAGCTGTGGATCTATATTGTTTCTGATGTATTCGTACACGTTTTTGTTTGCACGTATTGCATTAGTTCTTATTTCCGGGTTTGTGAGTACAGTGCTCGGAATCTGCCACTCTTCAGAAATGTCCTTTGGGTCTCTGCAGGCGCACTTTTACTGCGACAACAGCTAAGTGCCCGGAATAGCGTTTGCCTTGTCTATCTCATCAGTCCTTTCATTCAGCTACGCTGATGACGACCGTTATTGTCGACAACACATAGCGGTCTTTGCCGTCGTCAGGTAACCTTCTCACTTTTAACTTCATTATCGCCAAATGGCCAAAACAAATAAAGCTTATGCGATTCCACCACCTATGGGATCAGAACCCACGCTACTGCAACACTGTGCATGCGGGAGTCGGGCGGGTTAACCACCCTGCTATTGCACAAGAGCACTGGGCACATATTGCAAGGTCTTACGGTCCACACAGAAAGAGCAGTGGCACATTTTCATGTATTTCAGTGGCTGAACAAGGAATACTGTAGTGGACAAGGATGACCTGTGCGTCGTATAGAAATTGCTACTGGCAACAGGGTGGTGTGTTGACGTAAAATTCTGCTTTCTCATGCTCGCGAAACCTGCATTGGTGACAAAAAGAGACGCACAGAAAATGATGACGATTATCCTCATCCATCAGCCTCAAACGCAGAATAGGGTGTGCGCCAAGGATCAGGTATTGGCGGCAACAATGAAGCAATCCTCGAAGGCGTCAATGCAAACAACGACGTCACAGACAGTAGCTCACATGATTCACAGTGACCAAGTGTACAATTAGGCAGGCCTGTAAATATCCAGGAGAAGGATTAGTCAGACAATGAAGGTGACACTATCATTTCTCTAGTAACATTATTTGTAGGCATTGTGGCCTCATAGCTGATGGATCCCCAGGCAAAGCCTTGAAAACAAACGCTGGTGTCTCAAAAGCATGAAGCACTTAACGCAACAACTCACTTAACGCAACAACTTATTTCAGATATTGATAACTAAAAATAATATTTAAATGTAATCTCAAACGTCACAACGTCAGCCATAGACGTGCATGGACGCTTCCCTGCCGAAAATTTGGAACAGAGAATATGACCGTTTTTTCAAGTTACCGAAACTTGTTATACTCACAACAAAGCAACCTCACCATAACGTGGAAAAGAAGCAAAAATAAACATGATGTGGCAAGATTGTCTCAATTAAACATGTTGAAATTAACCCGCCATGGGTGCTTCGTGGCTATGGTGTTAGGCTACGGAGCACGACGTCGCGGGATCGAATCCCGGCCACGGCGGACGCATTTCGATGGGGGCGAAAACACCCGTCTACTTAGATTTAGGTGGACGCCAGGTGGTCGAAATTTCTGGAGTCTCCCACTACGGCGTGCCGCATAATCATAAAGTGGGTTTGGCACATAAAACTCCATAATTTAATTTATAATATTGAAATTAAATTAAGAAAAAAAAATTCCATCGACTTTCATCCAAACAGCTGCAAAAAAAAAAATGTTTATGAAGCTATTTGTTCCAACTGAATAAACCTTGCCTACCTAGACAAAGAGCGTCAGAGAGTGTGAAAGTTTATTCATGCACGTATTTAGAACACCGCAACATGCACTATTATGCCATATAGGCGTAGTTGTGTACACCGCAAAGGACACAAAGAAACTTCTTGAGCTTCTTAACACTTTTCCTGTGATATCACAGGATTGATAGCTTTCTTTTAAGTACTCAGTATACTTTACGTTGTTTCAAATGGTTACTTTAAATTATTGCATAACTATACGACCACACTGCCCCCCCTCCCCTTAGCAAATGCTGCCTTATAACCACTGGCTTCTTGTCCAATAGTCCATAGTATTTAAGTGCAATTATTTAAAGAAGACAGCAGGCGAAGAAAAGTGGGCTGGTGGTCTTCACAGGTGAAGAATGCTGCTGCTACAGCGAATGAGGTAAGAACCAAAGGAAGTGCTGTAGTACGGTGTCTTTTCTCGTGCACATTAGAAGGCATCTATCCGTATTCATTTTTTGTTTATTGCTTCTTCCATGTGACGCGTTTTGTGTGTCTTTTATAATGTCATAGAAGCGGAATAGCTGGATACGTCAACAGGCGCCTATATTTCTGTAAACATAGGTAAGTTGCTTAGTTATTCGAATGACGTTAGTGAATTCCGCCAGTTGCTTCCCTACATTTGTTACACATTTGGGCTCACCTCTGAATACGTTCCTGACTTCCCGCCACAGAAATTGTGACGTCCGGCTGCTGTTTATGTTTCTGGGGAAAACTTTATTCAGCACCGTCAAATGTACTTCGTACAAACTGTGATATTTGTTGTTTTTTCTTGCCCGCTTCTAAAGTTGAACTGCACGTTGAGGCGTAGGCTTTACACCTGGAGTGAGAACATGCACAGGCTACGTATGCGCACGACATTTCAATGATGAAACAAAAAAAAAGAAGGATAATGACACGAGCAAACAAGCAGCAAGAACAGCTGTGTTTCATTTGAACGCACTGTTTCCTATGAGCAAAGGCTGCCTTGACATGCGAAGAGATCGTGACAGTCTGGTTTAACGAATATCCAACGAGCACTGGCATGGACAACCTTTGCAATTGTATTTGAAGCAAGGTGCTGTTTCACGTGCGATAACCACGATCTGATAATGAGGCACGCCGTAGTAGGGACTACCGATAAATTTGACGATATGGGGTTGTTTAATGTGCATTCGTCCATCCGGAGACCGCGAGCAATTAGTATATGTAAACTCTAAAGGGGCTGAAAGGGAAGTTACAGCAAAAGAACACATTGCCTGCACATTCATTTCCCAATCTGTTCATGACCATGGGAATTGCGACGGTTTTCATGTTCGCTTCGATAAACCGTGATGCCACGCGTTCTATTAGCTACCTCGGGAATTTCAGGAACTACATTCAGATCAAGAGAATAACACAATTTCTTTGTGTCCTGAATTAAGAAATAAGAATGAAGATGGACCGTAAATTCACCGTATACTTCGCAAACGCCTACTCAAATTCATATGATAGCACACACTTATAATCCTTTATCGTCATTAGGAAAGATTTTTCTTGGCTGAGTTGGCTAATAGATGTGATAAAAAACATTAACATAAGAAAAGAGGACGAGATAAGTACAAGACCCCTACTTACTCGTCTAGACCGCGTTTCATTCCTCGTTACTTCTGAGTAATGAACAATTAAAAGATAACAGGCAACGTGGCTTGCGCAACTTTCATTTATAGACAGGGTGCTGAGTTCACGCTTAAGTTTATGCGGGAAAGATGAGACCGAGGAATGCTTTTCAGGATTTCACAGGAAAAGGCTTCATATTTCCGAAAACGTTTTTTTTTTTTTTTGCACAGGTTTACCACGAATACTCAGCGTTCTTATGGGCGGCGGGACAAAAATCTCAGGGTTGTGGCATATGTGCGTTTTGGTACATATATACGTAGTCTCAGCTTACTTGCTCGCCCGCGAGGAGTCAGTTTTTCTTCCTTCATTAGCCCCACCCCCTTTTTTAAAGTAAGAATACGTCTTGCGACTGTGCAATGGCATGCGCGTCGTAGGTAATTGTCAAAATTGACGGCGGTGCGAAAAAGAACAAGAGGGACCGGCGATACTGCTCCGTATACATATAAGAAATTGTCCCAACTACAAAGCCCTCGATAAACTTGTACAGGTTTCCTGGCAGGCCTTACGAACTACAACGGCGAAAGAACTGGGAGTAAGGTAAGTCAGCTTCTTTCATCATATTTGTGAGAACGGTTTCTTTTTTAAATCGTGCTACACGTGCGTGTCTTGCGGCGTATTGTGGGACGCCAGCAATTTTCGCCTGGTCAACTGCTCAACATTAAAATACATTTGTCTCGACTGTGCTGATTTGACGACTCCTTACTGTAGCCTAAGCATTCGGTGTGTTAAGGATTACACCGTGCGATGAGCAATATATTATGCCGAGGAAGCTTATTTTAATGCTGGCGAGCGCTATTTGATATGCTATCCTTGTTTCACCCGCTGGCGTCAGAGGTGCCCTTTCACATGGTGCGATTATTCTTGCGAGCTTACGTTTGCGGAATTACATTACAAAGGCAAAACGCATATGGAAGCAAAGGAATTCGGAAGCGAAATTGGACCTTTCGATAAGGGCATAATGAATCTCGATCATTTTACATGATCAAAAACGAACATTCGCCTCATGCAAACTAGGATCGCGTATAATAAATCTCATTTCCCAGCGCTGGAGATGGCTCCTAATCAGTCCCAACCAAATCAACCCGGATATGCTCTAAGCATTTCGTCAATGCAGAAAAATGCACCATCTAAATTCATCCCGGCTACAAGCCGACGCGTTTTCCGCACATTTACACTGTGCTACACGCTGTAAAGAATAATCTGACGAGAATAATATGACGAGTAAAAAGGCTTGATAAATAAGGGCTCGTTTGTATCACTTGCCGCGCAAAGCGGCTCGCAGTTCCGCCGATTACATCAGCAAGTAGGTCCCGGTTCTGTTTTCAGCTTTGAAGCTTGACAGACGGCTCACAACTGTTTCAAAACCACAAAAGTTTTTGTATGGCGGCTTGCCAGACGACGACGAAGCACACAGAAAGTTAGAGCACTGTGGTGTCACACAGTCACCTTCCATCCAGATCGCGCTTGACCGGAATCGAATTTCTCAATTTGGATTAAGCATCCTCGCTGCTACACGGTCCAACAAACCGAATCGAGTTAGTTTAGCTCACTCAGGATTAAGCTGTTGACGACAGCCTACGAACGGAATCGTGAAGCTCGACTGAAGGCCGATCGAGATAAATCGCGACCCAAAGTGACCGTGCAGCTGTATCCGATCGAAATCGTGTTCGACCGGCTACAAGTAACAATGTGACATTGGCATCGATCAAATAATCGGCCGTGCCCCACAAAGGACCGGAGCGAAGTCGGGCATGCATTGCGAACAGAGAGGCGTCGATTGAAAATCGGTCAACCTATGCAAAACAGAATGTTTGCAGGGTGGCAGGTTAGAAACTTCCATTTTAGCGTCACATTAGGCTTTACTCACGCGCAGTATGACTTCGCGCAGTTGTTTTCCCTGGTGCAAACGGCACTTGGCGTGAACGCCCAGGCCGCCCACTTCTTTCACGGGGAGAACATGTGACGTAGCGTAGAGCGTGTCTCGGCTGGTCAACGAATGCAGCATGAAAGTGATCTCCTATTCCTTTAATAGGCCTAAACCCCGCAAAAAGTATTTGCGACATCACCGCGGACCATGCTTGCACCTTCACGTATACAGAGAAACTACGGATCACGGATGCACGTGAGGCTTTCGGAGACGTGTGCACACAGTTCAAATTTCGCGGTCTTCCCGCCTTGCTAGCATCTCGGTGTCTCGCCACATACGGCGCTGTGCAGCGTGGCATAGTACAGTACCGCTGCTGCTCAGCGGCGACGCTTATTAAGAAATGCGAACCGCGGTAAATCATTGTTCGCATAGTATCCACTAGCTGCCACCACCGTCCTAGCTGGCGCTTGGCGAATCATTTACAGCTGCTCCGTTCGCTTCTCAACGTGTTCAGCATCTTCACGTACAAGATTTGGGCTGTGCTTTCACTGTGGTTCGGGTAATAAAGCAAGCGCTGCTCTACAAGCAGTACATTTCCATACTTCCGTCTGATTTGCTTTCTTGCATGTACGAGCGCTGCTTCCAAGAACAGAATTAGAGCTACATGTAGTAAACGAAGCTGTCGAGTTAAAATAAATATTAGGCTCAACTTTTAGTACAACATCGGGACAGTTCTTTAGTCGAATACTCTAAACAATGTGTTAGAATCGCAGTGCAGATTACGCCCACCAAACGAAAGAATGGTGGGCACTTTTTCTCATATTTCTTTCCTATGATTCAGCATCAGTGTAGTTCTGCAAGGTGAATAAATTTTAGCCTATATCACCACATTCCAGAAAACTGGAAGACTGCAAACGTTATACTAATCCACAAAAAGGAAGACGTTAAAGAATTCAAAAATTATGGGCCCATTAGCTTACCCTCAGTATTATATAAACTATTCACCAAGATAATCTCCAATAGAATAAGGGCAACACTGCACTTAGGTCAACCAAGGGAACAGGCAGGATTCAGGAAGGGACACTCTACAATGGATCACATCCATGCCATTAATCAAGTAATTGAGAAATCCGCAGAGTACAGTCAGCCCCTATATATGGCTTTCATAGCTTACAAAAAGTTATTTGATTCAGTACTGATACCGGAACTCATAGAGATATTACGTAATCAAGGGGTACAGACCGCTTACGTAAATGTGGAAAATATCTACAGAGATTCCACAGCCAACTTAATTCTCCACATGAACAGTCGGAAAATACCTATAATGAAAGGAGTCAGACAAGGAGACACATTCTCTCTAATGCTATTCACTGCATGCGTGGAAGAAGTATTCAAGCTATTAAGCTTGGGAGGCTTAGGAGTAAGAATCGACGGCGAATACCTAAGCAACCTTCGGTTTGCCGATCACATAGTTCTATTCAGCAGCACTGCAGATGAGTTACAACAAATGATTGAGGACTTGAACAGAGAGAGTGTAAGAGTGGGGTTTAAGATTAATACGTAGGCGACAAAGATAATGATGAATAACCGGGCAAAGGAACAAGAGTTCAGGATCGCCAGTCAGCCTCTAGAGTCTGTAAAGGAGTACGTTTACCTAGGTCAACGAATCACAGGGAGCCCTGACCATGACAAGGAAATTCACAAAAGAATAAAAATGGGTTGGATCGCATACGGCAGTCAATCGTGAGCTCAGGACTGGGCGCTTACCGTTGTCATTGAAAAGAAAAGTATACAATCAGCGCATTTTACCGGTGCTGACATATGGGGCAGAGACTGCGAGACTGACAAAGAAGCTTGATAACCAGTCGTGGTGTGAACCTCTCCTCTGGTCCTTTGTGTTTTGTGACTGTTTTTTTTCCTTCAACTTGAGAACAAGTTAAGGACCGGACAAAGTGCGATGAAACGAAGAATGCTAGGCATAACCTTGAGAGACAGAGAGAGACCGGTTTACATCAGAGAGCAAACGGGTATAGCCGATATTCGAATTGACATTAAGAGAAAAAAAATGGTGCTGGGCAGGTCATGTAAGGCGCAGGTTAGATAACCGTTGGGCCATTAGGGCTACAGAAGGGGTACCAAGAGGAGGGAAGTGCAGTAGAGGAAGGCAGAAGGCTAGGTGGTACGATGAAATTAGGAAATTCGCGGATGCTAGCTGCAATCGGTTGGCGGAGGACAGAGATAATTGGAGATTGCAGGGAGAGGCCTTCGTCCTGCATTGGAAACTCTCTCTGTCGACCCCTCTCCAGGGGCCTTTGAGGAATAGATAAATAAATCAATAAAATAGGCTGATGATGATGATGATGATGATGATGATGACATTATAAATGACCGTCGCTGACACGAAACACATGGTCGTTATTCGTTTGTGGAGTCAAGATATCATTGAGCTGGCTCATCAGAGGAATGCACTTATTTTTTACTACCTTGTCCTATGAATATCAGAGTTCCTCATCACCGATATTTGGTACCAAGTCGATCCATACGTGGGTGCCAAATGAATAGCCTCCTTAGGGATAACTCCGGCATCATTTGGCTTTCACAGCTATCTTTATGATAACTTTGATCAGTACATTGTTTTTTTTTTCAGAATTGCCTTTTTTAAAATAGTCGGTTGCAAAATACTCCAGAATGAAGCTTGCACGGTACCGTGTACGGCTAGCCTCACAGTCTCATGATGTACCGTGCTCGTGTAGCCATTGGCGTTGTCTTGGTTGTATAAGATCATTCCACTTTTTAGCAGCTAAAGACAGATTGCCGCCAAAGTGGGTCGCTATATTCGCATTGCGAAAGGTTCCGTGTACACATAGTTGTATTCCAGGTGTGTAAGATGCTTAGCGATACTATATTGTTTTCGAAAAGATTGTTATGTAAGCGTCCTATTCCTGCAGCAAATTTCGGAGGGC
Organism: Dermacentor variabilis; assembly: GCF_050947875.1. NCBI lineage: Eukaryota > Metazoa > Arthropoda > Arachnida > Ixodida > Ixodidae > Dermacentor > Dermacentor variabilis. The sequence continues at coordinate 54,438,046 of NC_134577.1, forward strand.
TCCATAACTTCAAGGTACTCGGTGAAAGACCTTGAATGTAACTAGAAGAAACTGACTGTCTACGCCGTGCCTGAGGAAGCTCCGACAATGTCCTAAGTACTCGTTCCACCAGGTAGTCTGATGCTATAAGAGTTGATGTAGGCCGGTCGATGTAGAAACCTTTGACATCACTGTACACTTTCTCAATAGCCGCTGAAAGTCTATTTTCTGGCTCCGTTTTTCCCTTGTTAAGCTTCCCATCGTCTTCTATCTTTGCTCAAGTTAGCTAACCATTTGCGCTTTGTTGTTTTGCCTCTGTTCACCATTTTCTTTTCCTCGCAATGTTACATGTAGTCAGTTCATAGAAATTTTCTCACGAATTTCGCAATCGGAATTTCATGTTCGGTTTTTACAGCGTATAACTGCGCTACAACTGGCGTGGTCATGTAAGGTTGCTGACATAAATTTTACCTCTGAGGATGAAAGATGAAAAGAGCAACAGTGATCTAAACGTCTAAAACATAGCTATCGTTAGTCGAATTAACGCCGTATGAAAAAGGCTATTCCGATTTTGCACTCAGACAAAAAAAAAATTACCGACGATTACGTTACTTCCTAATGCGAAATTTGAGCGCAGCAAATAAGCTGTTTCACCTTTTCGATAGATTGAGGCAAAGAAATCGAGCAACACATGTATGCGCTATCACAGAATTTTTTGTTTATTTTTCACACGTATTCCTTTAACAAAGACTCCACTAACAGTTCTTGACAGTCATGAAGGAAGCTTTGTGGTCGGAGAAATAGACTGATATATGTTCGACTTGGTACACCAATGCTTGATTCTCAAAGACGAGATCTATACAAGTGCCTCGCGAGGTTGTCACAGCCGTGGGACGCGTTACGAGCGAGAGGAACGGGATGTTCTCCCGCATAAGTGTTAGGAAATTGCTGTTTGTCTTTATGTCAACATTAAAGTCCCCCACTACTAACATCGGTGTGGATCGATGGACGGTTAATGCGAGTTGCAGGAAGTGCACGACGTCCCACCGATCTGGCTCTCTGATTGCCACCGCACAGGGGTTGCATTGGAGGAGGAGCGAAGAAAGGAATTAAGTTCGAGCCGGCGCTTTGACAACCGGAGACTCGCAGGAAGAGGGGGGAGGGGGGCGGCGTGTACACCCAGCGGCAAACGATGGGGGCAGAAGCGCGCGCAGCAAGCGGACAACACGATAAAGGGAGGAGGGAAGAGATAGCAGCGACTGACTGATGCCGCTGACGCCGATAGTGAGTCAACCCCAGCTGCGGAGTTGGTTTCAGGGACAATGCCGCCGATGCCGACACAAACAATATGATACCCTCGCTTCCGCAGCGCTAAGAACCAGGTCTAGCCGTGGGAAGGTGGTCACGTATTCGTCGACGTGCCGGGGCCTACGTGAAATAACCGGCGCGTCGGCAACTGAAGAGCACCCTATCCGCCACACAAGAACAGGGGGACCCTTTCCTCCTCTTTCTGCATGGCGGCGACGGTGTTCTATGCAGTCACGTTATCTTGACTCTCTAGCGGCGTCAGCGGCATCCAGCGGTATCAGTCGGTCGCTGCTAGCGCTGGGGGGATGAAAGGGGGGCGGAGCTGGTTACGAGGCCGACGACAACGCCGACGACGACGCGAAACCCAGGAACGGACGCCAAAGAGCTGCGCTCTAAAAAGAAAAAAAGACAAGTATATCCAGGGTTGCTATAAGTTTCTGCACATTTTTGTGTTCCGACATTTTTGCGTTGAGATCGCATAAAGAGGGCGCGGTATAGCATTGCAATCCATAGGAGTTAGCGTGAAGGCGAGCATGCCAGTGTCCAGAGTAATATTCGAGGTTATTTTATTTACACACAGATGCTCGTCCAGCAACACATTGTAGATGTGGAGCACGCAGGTGATTCAGGCTTTGGTGTACAGCTTGATGGCATTAATACCTAGATGCAAGCACAATGCGCACTCTCAGAGAATTGACTAGTATCGAGATTTAGCGGCGCAATTGAGCCTTAGAATATCCTGAGTTTGTACGTATATTTAGGAACCTGTCTTATATAAGGAAGACAGAAAAAGTCAGCGTTCACTTCAAAGGCGAAGCGTTGGCAGCGATGGCGATGTTTACCGTTGCGTTAGGAGACCTGGGACAGGGTTCTAACTATACGCAAGGTCGACTTGCTGGTGCGAGGAAGCACGCAGCGTGACTCTTACAGTGGGGAAGCAACCGCAGCCTGGCAGCTACTAGGCGTATCACAGCAATGTCATCATTAGGATCACCGGCCATGTCGTTGCAGACTTGGCACTTTGATGGTGCCCGAGATGAGACCGCCAGTATCGGTTGGCGTCATTCAGCGTCCTGTAAAATATTACGCAACACAAGCTTCTCGTTTCCTGCCCTTCCACTGAGAGCACACAGAAGCTGAAGAGGAATGATCCTTGACTTATAATGGGGTGTACACAGCGCTCATGCCAGTAATGAACGCCAGAACGTTGGGCCTGGCTCCACTACTGAGGCGATTGATCCTATAGTTGACGGGGGCTCAACAGCGATTCGTCGTTCTGCCCCGTCTGTCGATGCCCTCAACCATGGAAGCCTGAGCCTCACATGCAACGTCGAACACGACGGCACGACAGTGGCGGTGCAAGTGACGGTAGCCGTGTATTTGCGGCTCGAGTTTCTGTATATTTGTTTTTGAAATAAATATTATGCAGATCCCTCGCACTGTGGGGACCGGAAAGCCAACATTTCATAAACCAGCAAGGCAAAATACGCGATAGTCAGTGGTAACCGGACCTCTAATCCACCAGGGGGACGGGGAGGCATTGCAGAAGAAGTAAAGATTTGATTGAGCATCAAAATATATTGAACTGCAGGACGCGACACAACAACATGACTAAGTTACCTGAAGGGGCATCAAATCCTAAATACATCAATATTTATTGCAATATACGTTTAAACTTTCACACACCGGCGGCCGAATTTCCATGGTGGTCCGAATTTCCGGAGTCCCCCACTACGGCGTGCCTAATAATCAGATCATGGTATTAGCGCGCAAAGCCCCATAATTTAAACAAAGAAATCTTTCGCAACTGAAATCAGAAAAGAAAACGAAAATGAGCGTGATTGAGCAGTGAGGTGGGATGGCGTAATCTTCTCAAGCGGAACTGGCGCCGGGTTTCATCAGTCGAGCACTAAAGCACACCCACCGAAATAATTCAGCGATGCTTTGATTGCTTAACCTTACAGGCACTCTCCAATAATAATTTCCCTTTCATGGGTAAAATTTATTATCACAAAAAATATCAGTGTTATGTCAAACTCGAATGGTGGCCACAAGTCAGTAGCGGAGGAAGATGAAGGCGTCATATTTGATTGGCTCGGGACGTACTTAACGGCGTCGAAATTTTTCCAACTGCTTGGAGTTGTTTCACCTTAACGGTGAAAATGTTCACCGCACAAGAAGCTTCTCCGGCTGCACCCAGTAAAGCTGGGCAAGGCATCAAGTCTGCAGGCGCCGGTCCATTCAAGCGAGACGACGCGCCTTCGTTCCTGACAAGGATTAAGAACGACATCGCGGACATCTTCGCCGACCCAGCTCCGGGAATATTCATCGAGCCGGATGAGAACGACGTGAGCAGAATCCACGCCCTAGTGGTTGGTCCATCCGGAACGCCGTACGAGGGGGGCTTTTTCGAGTTCCTGATAAAGTGCCCACCGGAGTATCCTTATCAGCCGCCAACTGTGAAGTTCCTTACCACAGGCTCTGGAAAGGTGCGGTTTAACCCAAACCTTAATAAGAGCGGCTCTATTTGTCTCAACATCCTTGGCACAGGCTGGAGCCCTGCGCAGTGCATAGCAAGCGTGCTCATTTCGATCCAGTCACTCTTGAACGAACACCCCATCTACAACGAGCCCGGAATCGGGAAAGGACAAATGGTAGACCTCGCCAGCAGCTACAATGCCGTTGTAGAGTACGAGACGATCAGAGTAGCCGTGTGCGACAACGTTGAGGCATGCCTCCAGGGCACTTCTTCCTTACCGTCGACCTTGAGGGACGTCGTTGTGAAACAATTTACCGAGTTCTACGAGCATTACGAGGCAGTATTGAAACCGAAACTCCACCTGTCGGGTAACAAAATGGACGACTGGTACTACAATCACACTGGCACTTTCGAATACGCCGAACTGCTTACGCGACTGAAGAATCTGAAGCACAAAGTGGAGAATCTGCAGGATTAGTAATGGACATGTGCGAATGTTACGCTGACGTCGGAAACCCAACTGGCCAAGCAGAACGTTTCTTAAATTCCGAGCTGACATGACTAGAAGGCACCTTCGCAGTGAGTTGAAGACAGATGTTTCCTGCTTTACTTCAACATTGAACGGAAGTCCGGAACAAATTAAAGCACAGCATAAACATTTAATAATTAACCCCCTAAATGTATTTTCGCATGACGTTTGGTAACCTTGCTGCTTTATCTTCTCTAAAGCTGCATCCTTCTTCTTAATTCTTCAGTGTTATTTTAACACGTATAATCTGCTCACAGATATTCACTGCATACTTCACGCTGTAGCACTACATCTACTTCCTATACTTTAATGTATAGGGTCGATTCCACTAAGAGCGTGTTAGCCTACTTCGTCACTTTTCAAATTACAGTAAATAATGAAATACATGCGCTGTGCGCGCTTTATTCACTGACAGACTTTTTTCGACAAACCTGCTCTCAGAAAACACTTCAGCACAAACACAAAGAAAATACCTGTTGGTAATGTGGGCACCACGCTTTTAGTATTCTTCGGAAACTTCTCAAATCGGGTCGCATACGCGCATAGAGATACCAAGCATTACCCGTTGTTTATGATGCCAGGGCAACAACACGCCAAGCAGCTGCCACTGGAACATTTTGCAATTGCAATGAAACATACGCGACACCAGTCGACGCATGTATAATAGTTTTCTTCACATGTGGCAGAAGTCTTCCGTGTGGTAATAAGTAAGGCCAGATCACTATAAAAGCTTGTTCTTAGAAAGCGTGTTTTCTGGCAGTTGCCTTGCAAGATGATTTCTGGGAAAATTTGCGTTCTGTTTTTTCGGAGCCGCGGAGCCGGAACCCATTTCGGAGCCAGGGAGAAATTGCTGCGCGCGCGCTAGGGTGTAACGGAGAGCAACGACGTCATTACTGGCTCAGCCAATCGCATGTCTATCACTTTTTTTTTGTTCGTGCATCCGCATGGTGTTGCGCCGGAGGAGTTTTCGGCGTACAGGCGACGGATGGACGGATGAATCGGCTAGCCATATACGGCTTCGCTGTAAAACGAAAAGCTCCGTATGCACCAGGAACTCAGCTTTAGAGTAAGTAGCATTACCTGATATCATAAAGCAATAAAAACGAGTGTTGTCAGTAAATAGCTAAATCAGGTTACACAAGGTGCGCTAAAAAATTAAATTATGGGGTTTTACGTGCCAAAACCACTATCTGATAATGAGGCAAGCCTTACTGGAGGACTCCGGAAATTTAGGCCACCCGGGGTTATTTCGCCCCCGTCAAAATGCGGCCGCCGTGGTCAGGATTCAATCCCGCCACCTCGTGCTCAGCAGCCCAACACCATAGCCCTGAGCAGCAGCGGGTGCACAAGGTGTGCTAGTTAATGTTGCTGGAAACTTGCGAATATTAGTATTTTTTAAGATTGCTGTGCGAAGGTGATTGTATGCGAGGGATGTGCGAGGCAAAAAAAAAGCGTTGTGTGAAAAAAGAAAGATCGTGTGACTAGATTCGATGCGTACACCGCAAAGGCAATCAATACGAAGTGATAAATGTTGTGATCGAGATATCAGTTAAGAGTTGGAATTTCAATACTTTTTTTGCGGTTAGAGTAAGGATTTGATCATAAGCCGAACTTATAAAACGAGTGGAGTAATTTGGATAAGCTCTAATGAGGTAATAAAGTTAACCCTTTCAAGGTCAATGACGTAAATATTCGGCGCCGCGAACAAGTCCAAAATGGTCGATGCCGTATATTTACGGTGCCATGCATCTATACGTTTAAAAAGCGCACCAATTTCCTAACATTTTCTTTCCTGGCATGTGCTACTTCTATGCGGGAATACAAGGAACTTTTTTTCTCGCGACTACATCTCTCGGTTTTCGTCGCATGGTTCGTTTGCTTCGGCGCGCGTATTGGCGCTCGCGGGCGGTCGGCAGTTTGGGTTTTGTTCCGCGGGCGGTTTAGGTTTTTTGCACTCGCAAAACTGGTGGCTATCTCGTTACTAATCGCTCAAAGCGTGACTATCTGTTACTCGCTCGTTTATTGCTCACAGGGGTGCCCGTACACGAAGGATCCTCTTCTTTTTTTTTGGAGACTCGCTAAAACTAAATGCCTGTGGTTGGCGATAAGATGAAGATTAGGGGAAGTTTGTCACACGATTGTCTTTTTTGACGGGCACACAACCACACAGTTCTCTTGAGTGCGCTCGCCTACGCAGTTCAATTACGCTATGGACGTATATATTAGTGTAAGAGCAGGCACGTTTGAGACTTGCGAAGTATTCTCGTGTGCGCATATTCAAAGCTTTGAATTATGTGTATAACAATGCATCAAATTCTTATAAGTTTATTTCCATTTTTTATTGTTATTCATGAATAAACAGTCCATATATATTAACGCAAAATATTTTTTTTTCTCACTTTACGGTCACCCTAGAAAAGGTATGTTAAATTTTTTCGACGTAGGTTCCATTGAAGAACTGAAATCTGCAGTAAGAAAACCGACCATGGGCGGTCGCACATGGCGAAAAAAACCGACCCTGGAAGGATTAATGTAATCGCACATGGCAGATGACACTCTAACTTCATTCGTATTTTAATTTCTTTAGTAGTTACTCGAGAGAGGATAGTGCATTATAAAACTAGCGGAACAACTAGCCCAATATTCGTTTGCATTGTTAGTAACGTTATATAGGTTTACCAGGTGAGATTAGCGGTATTAAGAACGAGTAAACAGGTTCTAACGAAGTGTTCATAAGTCAGTACGTCGAAGAAGAGTTGTTTTGAATGGCAGTTGCTGAAATTATCTTGTTTTTACGTCAGGTGTGCGGCAAAGCTCCATGCTGCGACCGCTTCCCTTTCTTCTTTTTTTATAATATTATTATTTGTGATGGTATCGAAATCCGAACACGATTGCTTGTGGATGATTGTGTATTGTATGCAAAGGTATCTAATAAGACATTGTTTTACACTGGCGGCCGACGTGAAGCCCACAGAAAAATAGTGTGTCACTAATTGCGTGTGTCTTAACATAAATAAATGTGTGTACTACAGCTTTAGTACAAATATTAACAAAATCAGATATATTTGTTTAGTGGCCCAGAAATAAAAAAAAAACAATCTATTTCATATATTTAGGTATTCTGCTGTCAGAGGATGGCTCTTGGTTGGAACATGTTAATACCGTAGATAGAGGTGCATGACGAAGACTAAAACACGTAGGCATTGACGTAAAAGAAGCAGCCAATAAAAAATGTTCTGCCAATTTCGGAGTGTGCCTGGCCTGTGTGGCACCGGTTTGTGGTGCCCATCTTAATGCATAAAAAAATCAAATCCTTTGCAGTAAGGTTCGTCCTGGGGAGACAAGTGTAACAACAATGAGTGTGTGTGTGTGTAACAACGCGTTTAAGTGTAACCACAACGAAAAAAACACATGGTGCGAGACCGTTGTTTTAAGGATGAGGCAGGTTATGCCTTAAGCTATTCTATTTAATCTTCCATAATCATACGGGAATCTGCTCATCAGAAGGCGCCGTATTATGCTTCATCGCGTAAAGCCATCCACCTAAAGTTAGGGTGAACCTTTCCACGACTGATCACCCCAAAGGGGTCCTGAACCGCCAATTGCGCATGGTGAAAACACCGCAGATAGAATACGCTGCTCTGAACATCTCAGCCAAATTTTGCAGTCATGCAAGACCCGTGGAACTCGCAAGCAACGCTCTTTTGTCAATTGAACCCTGACCCTCGCTCCTTTCCTGGGCGCTTTATTTCGTAATATAAAAGATTCTCATACGCGGCTGCTATTGGCCGATAGCTGACATCGATCAAGAAAGGTGTTTGGATCAGGCCGCTTCTGCCTGTTGTTGCCGTGTATATTTATTGAGGAACGGGTTTGGGGGGAGGAAGCAAAAATCAGCTTTGCAATTTCGATAATAATCACGTGCTTCCGGAAGACGCCGTCTGTCGTCTGCTCAGGGTCAGCTACGGCCGCCTGCGTAGATACCAAACTTTGGGCATCCTGCTTATCGGTGTCGTAGATGTCGCCCAACTAGACACAAACCACGCGAAATCACGCGAAAAAAAAAAGAAAAAAAAAGAAAACACGCCAAGAAAGGATTGCTTCTGAGCAATACAAACACTACGGCAAGGACGGGTTCACTAGAAAGTATTCATCGAAAATGGTTCTAGGCAAAAATTCTCTGGAAAGACAGTGCTATGAAAGCTGTGTTGATTTCCAATGCGTGGTGGTAACGTCTGCCTATTAAATGTAATTAAAAGGGTTATATAGCGAAAGCTTAAAAATTGTACTCACTACAGTGCCATCTACCATTAAACGTTTTCAGTCGTGTTAGGGTACTTAAAAATGAGGTATTATAAAGTGTCGTTACTTATAAAATTTGAGTGCCGTTGATCGCTTGGCTCAGTGGTTGTGGGTTCTTTCGCGGATTTTGCCATCTGTAATTTGTTTGTTAAAGTACATGATACTTCGAAGGATGTAACAAAAATAGAGATACTCGTACACGTCTTTCCGAATGTATCATCTTACATATCCAATATGCCCAAATATTATCCCAATACGGCATATAATATGCATCGACCTTCTATAGTGTCCATCCCTGACTCTTAAGTCGCAATTGAATTGCACTTCGTCTACGGTAAAATCTTCCGCAGCTTGCCTTTCCTTTTGACGGCAGGAAGAGTAACCCCGCAAAGTGCCCCAGTCACGCCAAGGTCTTATTTGGTGGAGATCTCCAGTAAAAACGAAAAAGAAAAGAATTTCAAGTGCGCCTGGTCCTTTTCTGTGGTCGGTCAGCGCGCGGAACAAGAACAAGGTGCGTGTCACGCGGAGCGAGTGACGTGGGGTGGCACGAGCAAGAAAAAGAATACGTTTGCCCGCCCGACCATCGCTTCTCAGTTAATTACTCCCCCATGAACGCATGGATAACTTCCGACTTGGAACGCGCAAAAATAATTGCCCTGCTTAAGAAGCAAGGATCGGGAATGCATATTGACGAATAAATCGATCGATCGAATTTTATTTTTCACGAACATCAAAAATAGATATACCAACATTATTTGGATCGATAGCTGTCAGTGGCTAAGAGGAGCTAAGAGGAGAAAAACAACAAGCGCAGGAAAACACACACACACACACACACACACACACACACACACACACACACACATATATATGTATATATATATATATATATATATATATATATATATATATATATATATATATATATATATATATATATATATATATATATATATATATACATATATATATATATATATATATATATATATATATATATATATATATATATATATATATATGTGTATATATATATATACACCTATGATACGTGGATCCATAATTTTAAGGTATAATGAAATAATCTCACACAGGTTTGAACAGACAGAAAAAAGATTACTTACATGCTTATCCGAAATTACGTGCACTTTTCATCTTAACGGGGTTCACCTTTGTGCAGCTAATAACGCTCCATCGCTGTACAAACTTGAGCGGCGGTGGTATATCTTTCTGCCTCCATAACGCGACATATACCATATTTTGGTCGCGACAACAAGCACTGTGCTGTGACCGCTGGTCGCCGAAACATGTCCCTCCGCTCGTTGGGCGGTAACTAAGTTAAGATCTGTGACATCCTTCAGTGGTAATTTACGTCATATTTTGTATCATCAGGATATGAGAGTTAGTGCATAATATTACAAGCACATGCGTACATTTTCCTATCATGTGTGAGGAGCGATTTCTTGGGTTGTGAATACCTGTAGCAAGAGAAATCTTTCTAGCCTTGGCGCCATTGTCAGCTATGCATGAAACGCCGTACTGTTTAAAGCAATGGTCGCTCTCCAGTTTAGTTTTGGATGAGTCACTTCACAGCTTGAGCAAATGTGCGCATCCTTCTTGAAAACAATAACCGCAGCCATTGGATCCCTTGTTGCGTGCATGGCGCTATGACTTTGAAGGTGCATGAAATTGTTTCAAAAAGCACGTTTATGGCTGCCTGCGCGTTGTAAGGACCTGGCAAAACCGTCTACCAACCTGCGACCGAGCATGGAAATACTCCTGAACGTTCACCTTGGCGACTACTCCAAGAACGAATAAGGCAATGACGACGCGCTGAGGGACGACCCGTTTTGGCGTATGGGCGTGATCAAGAGGACGTTGAATATCACGTGACGTCCCCGCGAGATGGCTGCGGTAGAACTCTCACGCTGTGCGCTTAGTCACGTGCCTTTTCATCTTGCGACAGCGTGACACACGACAAGAAGCCACGCGTTGTGACTATGGCGCACATTGCCTTTTCATCGCGTTGGTATCATAGTGCGTGTGCTTAGCATGAACGTAAGAATCTGCAACGTGTACATGAAGCATAGAGAGCAAAAAAAGTGGTGTCAAGGGGCAAATTTTTGTGAACCGAGTCTGCCGGCTTGAAGCGGATAGTAATCTGCTAGGTAAGTCTCGATTCTCTTTATGATGTACTTGCTGGCCGTTGCTACTGAAAGCGGCCACTAAAGTCTGTTGGAAGTGCGCGCGCAGCATTAATGAACGTCAAAGCCACTCAAGTGGCCGGCTAATGTGCCTGAACGAGCGGCGACGCAACTCAAGTACCGGTACAGCTCGACTGTGGCTGGAGCCCTGAACTACATGCACGGCTAGGGCTGTTGGTGTCATCGCAGCCCAACACCGACAAAAAAGGGCGTCTGCGTCAGAGATAATACGGCCGTCCTATGAGCAAGTAAGTCTTCTTGCAAAGAAACATGCAGGACGTTGCGGGGCTTCCAACGTTGTCTCCTGTAAGGCGGTCGTAACACGTACCATTAATTTGTGTTTTCACCATCACCGTTTGATATTATAGCGTGGTGCGCGTTATGCAGAAACACTAAGATGCTTGACGTGCACAACAGCCTGGTTCCTCCAACCTAAGCTCATTAGAATGCACTAGGAAATATTTATTTTATCATAAACCTAGAGGAACATTGTAGCTGTGTGGTGCACCTCGCCAGCAGTTTTCAAGCAATATTTGTGTAATACACACAGGCCGACGAAACTGTACCTGCGATATGTGGGTGTTCATTTGACAAGCGGAACTAATTGCCTTTCATTGATACTTGTCACGGTTTCGTTCGTAACTCTTTATCCAAAAGAAACGTGAAAGAATGGAATCGCGCTGTCATTATGAAATCATCTTCGTGATCATAGCATGTGTCCACTCACACGAAGCCGGTTATGTCCTCCTTTTCGTTCTTTTGATACTGTCAGCTTCAAGTCCACACCAAGTTAAAGAAAAAATCGGGAAGGATATATTTGCAGCTTGTTATGATCAAGTTAAAGAATCGCCAACGGCTTAGGCAACTTTGGTTAAGGCTTGAGGGTAGCTGCTGAACTAGAAGCTAGACTCATCAAAATCGAACATTAGCCAACACCACAACTTTGTTCATGTCCTGTTAGATTAGTGAAGTTGATGTACCGTGGCGCCGCAAAGCCTTCAGTAAAAAAAGGTGATGCCATTTGCGACACGGGGTCGCGTGCACAAGATTTCGAAGCACTGACAGAAAGCTGACGGTATCGACGCTGTAGGCGACAAGTACAACAGTTGGCTATGAAGGTGCGCTGACAAATGCCATGTGTTTGAGTTATGACACGCTGTAAAGACGGTGGCTGGCGACAGTTTTCTTTTAGGAAGCGCGATCATCCGCGGTATCCCAATGGCCACGGAATTGTGCTGATGAGCACGAGGTCGCTGGTTCGATCCTCGGACGCGGCGACCGCCTTTCTGTGGGGGTGATGTGCGCAACTGCCCGCGTGCTTAGATTTACGTGCATGGTAAGGAACCCTAGGTAGAAAAAATTAGTCTCCAATTATTGCCTGCCTCATACATAAACTGCCGCTTAGGCGCATACCACTTCAGGATGTAATTTCTTTCAGCAACGCATTCCGCTTGTTTGACATATTGCCGAAAAGTGGGCGCTTGAGTGTTGAGCGCATGTACGCGTACAGTACGAGCGACTCTTAAAGGGAACGCGCAAGCGCGTGACCGGCTGCCCGCGCGGCGCTAACTTGCGGCGATATTTGTAAACGTGGCGCATGCGCACAGAGTCGTAAGGTCGGCGCGTGCCCCGCTTCGTCTGCTGCTTCTCCGCCTGTGTGCTCGGCAAACGTCGGAGAGCGGATCCGTTTTTTTTCCGCGGTGCGATTTATCTAGCCGCCACCCTGCCTGCTGCTCGTCGGGTAATGAGCGAGCAGAAAAAGATGTTTTTTTTTGTTATTTGTTGCTGCACTCTTCGCCAGTTTCAACTGGACTAGCTTTCTCGCTCGTCGAAGCAACGTCCGCAGAAGCGGCACGGTTCGTATATTTGCAATCTCAATCAGAAGTGCCGTGTTATGAAAATTATTCTGCTACACCAACATGCGCGCGCCGTGAAATAACGACACGTGGAAGTAAACGTGGAGGAGAAAATTTATTCATTGTACTTTTGTTATACAGGGTTTATGGAGCCAGAACTAGCAACACGACTTTAGAAGGATGCAAAGCTGGCCTGATGGCACTTGTCCATGCCCTGTAAAACGCAACAAAAGAAAACAATGCTGATCTGTGTAATGAAAATAGGACCAAGCGCTGCTCTCAGCTGAGAAAATTTACACGAATAATGGTTACGAAGGAACCCCGGACTCTAGTCACATGTTTTTCACATACTGTTCGCAGCAACTGGCCACTTTTCGTAACAGACAAGTCCATTCAAGCCCGATGCAGCGCGCCTACCAAGCTAAACCTACCTACCATAAAACGCCCGCCTGTTCAACAAACGGGAGGAAGGGTTGGTATCAGGTGCTTCACACTGCGAAAAAGAAGAAAAAAAAAATCCCTAAAGGCCAGCGCTCGCTAAAGCGCGCCGAGCGCTGGGGCGGAGAACTAGCAGACATTGCGGGACACGCACCGCCATTATGAATTTATGCGCATGCTCCGCGTTTCCAAATCTCACCGGCACTTAGCGCTCCGTGGACCGCCCGCCACGCACTCCCTTGTTCCCTGTAAGAGTGGACCGGACTGCACATGTCGGGCCTTGTCCAGCAAACAAGCCAGTTTGAAGTTGAATGCCCGTATTAAGATAGCAGGCCTATAGGATTTTTTTTAAATAAAGGCAGCAGATTCCATTCATTGTAGAACTCGCTGTTATGCGAAGTATTTTACTGGTAGTTAGATACCCTGCATTGTTAAGTATTACGCACAGCGTTACCAAAAGTCGATCAACGTATTTGCGCTAGATGAAGACCTATGTATCGATAACGAACTTTTGTGTGATGACAGCCGCTAGTCTATGGTGACGACGAAAGCGCGACTCCGGCCTTTCTGCACGAGGTTACGGCATGCTGATTGTTCGATGCGTCCTACTTATATAAGTACTAGGCGAGCGTGAGTGAAAGAAACTCATCGGGACGTCATTAGCGACTAAGTGTTATGAAACCATACTATTTCCGGTGGCGTATATTAAAGCAATTGCAGTCACACTCCGGCAACGAAACGTTGTGAGCTGTTCGACCTGGGCCTACGATAAAAACCGCACCACGTAACAGTTTCTGCCTAGCGTTAGCCGCAGCGAGGAAGTACAGCGGAATGTGGGCCGATCCCCCAGTCGGGGGCGCGTTCTAACACCACCCCTGAAAGCGCGCGAGCTGTCGCGTCGAAAGAACATTATAAACTGTCACGTGGTGCGCGCGCCGAAAACGCTTCGGAGAGCTAGTCTGCTTTGACCCGAGAGGAGTATGTGTGCGACCGGGGCCGAGTGGTTTGACAATTGTGCTGCTGTGTCCCTAAAGCAGAGGCTCAACTCCAGTGGCAGTCACGCATTTCTTTACATAAATCCGAGGTGTGTCGAGAGAGGAAGTACCTACCGACCTCACGCAAAGTACACAGAATGAGGCCAAATAGTGATACGCATTAAAAATAATGCGTCCCCTTCGGCCGGGACAGAACGCGCAGCCTTCAGCTCTGAAGCCCAACACCATATCCGTTAAGCTAGAGCAGTGGTGGCCTTATTGAAATCGCACCTTCAATAAAGCATCCCAGGCGGTGGGACTTGTTCAAATAATCTCCTCTTCTCGCTGTCTCGTCTCCGCTTTCCTACACCTCAGCCTGCATCAGGAAGCAAGCCCGAGGCAACAGTCTCAAGAAATACGGTCCTTTCCACTTCATTTCCTTTCGCTTAGCAACAATACATGAAAGATGTTCGTTTTTACTAGAAAGTTGGGCGTGCCACGTACTCGCATTAAGGTTTGAGCACGAGAACCTAGGGAATTAAATTTTTTATTGGCACGATTCAATTAAATACTTGCCTGGCCCTTGCAGCGTCATGTGCAGATACAGGTTGTATTGACGTCGTTCTTAGACGCAGGCTGTCCGGCTCGCAAGGCCGCAATGAAGAGAAATCACCCCCGCCGGGCAAGCAACCGTCAACTAGGCCAGCCGAGAAACCGCTGGTCTCGAAGCGGAGGCGCCACGAGGCCGGCTGTTCCTCAGCCTCAACGCCCAGTGAGGGCTACGCGAAAAGGTTAGTTTCGGATTACGCAAAAAAAAAAAATGAACTGCCCTTGTTACTTAGTTCGCGTCGTTTTAGCACTGTAATCATGCCTTGACACAACCGGGAATGGTGTGCCGCTTTAAACAGGCGTATCACCCTCGTATGTTGAAGCTTTAGCGGCTTAAATGGACCCACTCCCGATATGAGTTGGCACTTCGTCGATTATGGTCGCTACGCGGGGTCTTTGGAAATAACTAAATCCGCACGCGGTCTCGTGATCACGCGCGTTAACTTTCGATCTGGCAGCAGGCTGTACTAGAGGATGGGCGAGCGGGAACGGGTAGCGCAGTGGCGCCCCCTCGAAGGCTGCCGACTACGAGCGTCAACCAGCCGCTCGCCAGAATGTTGTGGCTGCATGTCGAGTGATGGGTGTTCCGGTGTTCCCGGTGATAGAGATAGCTGCTGTACTTTTATACATTTAGTTGTAGAAGTACGAGCGTCATTACGTGAGCGGCTTTCACTGGGTCGTGTAAAAAATATACGTTGCTGGCATTTCGGCACAGGCTGTGTTCCAAGCAGGGAGTTGGCAGTGACAAAACCAAGACGCCTCGGACGCGGCTGTTATCCAAGGCTGCCGAGTCCCGGATGCCCGGCTGGATATCGGAGCGCGATTGGAGGGAGGCCGGCTCGTCTTCGGGCTCCAGTCGAAACTCCTTCGAGAGGTTAGATCCGGGCAACAAACCCTCCGACACGGCGAGAACGCAACGAGGGGCGGACACGGCGCCAACCGCCGCTTCAGGGATTCATCGCCGGCGCCGCTCGCACGAGAACGACGCGTCCCGGCGAAGTCAAGCGCAAGCTAACCGGAGCATGAGGAATGTAGAACTTGCGGCGGAAGAGGACCAGGTAGTGCCGAACGTGGTTATTTACGAAGACGAGGACGACCAGCTAGTGCAGAAGGTGGGCGCAGATGTGGATGAGCAGCTGGTACCGACAGCGACCCCCGATGTGGCTGCCGCTTGACGCTCCAATGGCGGTTGACGCTGCGTAGTTCTTTGAGATAGCACGCTCCGCTTCCATGCCAGAACAAAATGACCAGGATTGGCTTTGCATGGAGCTGAGCAATACGGCTATATAGTCCGGGGGACGACACGATTAGCGACGCCCCGATTGGCAGCGGCCGACCCACTGACACGCCATTAGTGGAAGAGAAACAAATTTTTAACCCTCTAAATATGTCTGTGATATCCAGGCGGCAGTTTTCAATTCAGCGCTTATTTCGATCTTCTTGCAGCAATGGGTTACTAATGACTTATTGTGTTGTAGCGCAAGCTGAACAAGGACAACAGAAAGGCACATGTGACAAACACAGCGCTAACTTTCAACAACAGATTTATTTCCCGTTCTCGTCGCTATATACACACCCTCGAAGCGTCATACAGCACGTGTAAGATTTCGGTAAATATAAACAAGAAAGTAAACTGGGAACCTGGGAACCTTGCCTTAGGCACAAATACATGTCATATGCAATTATAAATACCGCTTGAGCAGCCTGGACCCATATACCAGCACGCGAAGTAGTACGAATGACCTTTCCGAGAAGCATCGCCAGCAGTACCCAACGGGGCGACCTGGATGCGGCCCTGACCACTTGGATCGCAGCGCCACCACAGGCTGGACTTTCACGCGTACTTCCAGAGGAAAAGTTGCGAAGACAAATACAGTTAAAAATATTTTCATTGATTATTTACTTCACGCGATATTATTTTCTGCTAATCTGCCTAGACAGGCATAATACATTGAGTACGCTGGTATATTTAGTCTTTAGCTTAATTTGAAGCTAAAATAGGCAGCCGCCCCGAAAACATACCTAGGTAGTTAGGTATGTTTCCGGGGCGGCTACATATGCTAGCTTCAAAATTAAGCTAGAGATTAAATATACCAGCGCGCGCAATGTATTATGCCTGTCTAACTTTTCTTTCGTTTATAATTTATTTCGTTTCTACGCCTAGAAAAAAGAGGAACGACGTAGCTACCACTCTTTTTTTAATTAGAGCAATTCTGGCGTTTTACGTCCGGTGATATTATTATGAGTCACCCTGTTCAGTTCTCACCACCTGGGGTTCCTTATCGTGCAGCTAAACGGAAGCAACGAATGTATTTCCATTTCGTCCGCATCGAATTCAGTAACCTGGTTTGAACACGTGAACTCGAGTTTAGCAGCGCAACGCTATATCCACTATGTAGCCACTGATCAAGCTTCTGCGCCAGATTTTTTTTTTAAAGCACGGAGTAGAAAAAAAAGTTTCACACGGCTTACGGGCCCATGGCTACCATGTAAATGGCTACCAAAAAGTCTTTTCGGCGCCCGAGGTCCGATCGCAATAAAGGAACTCGCACAAATTACTCCGCTCCGCATGCTGTCACGCGAGGAAGACGGAAACATGAACGGTATGTTGCATTGCAGTTTTTTTTCTATAACCGTATACTTCCCGTAAATCTGACTAGAGGGCGCCGGATGGGGCAGATATCTTTTATTTGTTAGAAGAGGCAAGCAGGATGTTTACATATGTTCTTCCGTCTGCGTTTCGCAAGACATACTGATGGAAAACTATATGCGCACATATACAGACGAAAGATACGTACACAAAAAAAAATTTCTTCTCCAAAGGGAACCGTACAATAAATAACATGGTAGAATGAAAGACGACACTGCGGCCGAAATGCACGCGCAATCAACGAGCAGCAGTACAAAAAAAATATGAAATAAAGAAGAGCGTCTATTCCTTAGGCACAAATACATGTCATATGCAATTATAAATACCGTTTGAGCAGCCTGGACCCATATGCCAGGGCGCGAAGTAGTACGAATGACCTTTCCGAGAAGCATCGCCAGCAGTACCCAACGGGGCGACCACTTGGATCGCAGCGCCACCACAGTAGTTTTCGTCGTCGCGCGCCTCACTGCAAGGCATGCGCCGCCCGAGCCACTCGTCCCACTCAACAGTATAGTTTCCTCTAGGCATGGCGTATCCAAGTCAACCAGCCACTACCTGGCATGTTGGAAGCGTCCGACTCGGTGAGCGATCAGACAACTACCGCCATCTGTAGTAAAGGACGAGAAGCTGAAGCTCGGCATGGCCGGGCTAGAGGGGCTCGCCCGCTGGGTGTTTCGGTGCGCAGGTTAACAAAAGGCTCGGCCTGACATGCTGGACTGCTCCCATTTCGCTCTGGCGGCGTTACATTCTTGCATGGATTGCCGCCGCATCTACACCATTTCCTCCGCGTCGCGTTCTCTTTCGCGACAAATGCATCATTGCGGTTCCTGCTCGTTTCTGGCGCTGTGTTAGAAAGGATTTAGGTGGTCTACTTCGACACCACTCATCTAGAGAAGCGCGAAATGTCTTGATGACGATGCGCTACCGAAAATGATCTCTCGAGAATATCGCCCCTGAATACAACTTACCTTTGCTTTTCGGGCGCCATCGCGGCCCGTAGTACTTACGTTCACCGCGAGAAAGCGTTTGCCAAGCACATCTATATGGGTATGTGACTGCGCTGTTGAAATGTAGCAGTCACTTGCCTGATGTGCCGCGGTGCCCGCTTTCGCTCTGAAAGCTGGGGCAGGAAAGATGTGTTCGGCCTTCCTCTACTCAGCGCTGTGCACTGCACAGTCATTGCTTGCCCTCGAGTACGTGTCGGAGCACCCAACGTCCACGGAACACATCAGCATTCAAGAGCTGAAATCACTAGCACGAGAGGAAGAACGCACGCCGAGAGAGAAAGCCTGTCAACTCGCAAATGATGAGCCAGCAATGCACCTGGCTTGCCTAGGCGCAACGTGGCACAACTGAGATCAACAGTTGCGTACGGTTCTTCAACACTCGCCATATTCGCATCGCTATTGGCTACCGCTTTGCCGCCAGGTGCACGCGTCGTCTGCATAGGCGCTATTTAATATCTGTTAATAACAAAATTAGGCGGTTTACCAGCCTTGTGGCTTTGCCAAGGTTACTCTGAGAGTGTACGCTAGAAATTTATAGTCAATTTAGCCGAAGCGAAATTTTGTTGCAGTTTGCCGTTGATCCCTTTATTATCGGCGGCTGTTTGCTCTATTTCTTGGCTGATCTCAGAAAACGACCGGTCATCGAAGTGTGCCAACGCCGTCATGAGTGACTGTAGCGAGTGCAATGACAGAGGATATGTTCAATCGTTTCCTCGCTGCGGCAACTATCGCAGGTAGCACGGTTATTCATTACGATGCGGCATCCAAATGCATTCGTGAAAGACACTCCTAGCCATAGACGGCAGAGAACTGTTGTCTCGATTAGGGATAGTCCAGATGTAATGCGTAGTCGGAGGGATGGGTCCAGGCGGTGCAGTCGAGTATGTCGGAAAGATGTCGAGTTCCACATGAATCGTGTGACATTTCGCGTGGTACGCGAAGCTTTGCTGCTGCTTCAGTTCTTGATAGAGGGATGGGTTCCTTCATGACATCTTCGTGAGCCCTGCTAGCGGCTTCATCGGCGTTTTAGTTGCCCTTGATGCCGCAGTGGCGTGGGAGTCGCTGAAAAGTGATTTCATGTGCTTTCTCTGCTAGCTGGTGATATAACTGCCTTATTTCTAGCGCAAGTTGGTGTTGCGGTCCACGACGTAGAGCGGATAGCAAACAATGCAGGGAGGCCTTCGAGTCGGTGAATATGCTCCATCTTTGAGGTAGCTCTTCATGGATCATACGAAGGGCGTATGCTTCGTCTTTCGGACGAAAGAGCGACATTTTTTATTCGCAGTTCGAGTAAACTGCGAATAAAATGCGCAGTTTATGCGCCCTCTACTAAACCCTCACGGCAAATGCACCTGTGGCCCGCGTAGGCACAGCTGTTCTTTGTGATCACCTGACATTCCAGACAAGGAAATGATAATGAACGCTGAACCCAAGGAAACAGGCAAGAAAATGCTTCGTTCTAATGCGTTTGACCGCAAACCCGCAATGTAACAGTGGTACATCCAACCTGAGCGACTGGCGAGAATGGGCGCATACCCAGTGGCTTATATCCGGTCGCTAAATTTGTCTACTGGACCAGAGAAAGAAAGAAAAGAAACCGCACACACACACACGCACACACACACACGCACACACACACACACGCACACACACACACACGCACGCACACACACACACACGCACACACACACACACACGCACACACACACGCACACACACACACACGCACACACACACACGCACACACACACGCACGCACACGCACGCACACGCACTCACGCACGCACGCACGCACGCACACACACGCACACACATATATGCTGCGATGAAGCTAACTTACGCTTCGCTTTGATATGTTTTAGCACGCTTGCAAAAATCACGCTTTTAGCACGCTTGCACGCTTGATATCAGCTGGCGAAACAAAACAACCTTCTCAGAATTGCACTTCCATATAAGGGCGAACTTCTCTACAGGGCTCATCGCGCTATCAAAATTTTAGAATAATATCGCAGCCATTCTACTCTGTGAAGGTGGATGACCAGCGGAGCTGTAATGTATGTATGGTGATAAGCTATATTGATTTAAATAAAGATACATACCACGTGCACGTATTTTCATTTTCTGCCGTCTTTATTATTTTCACTAAGGCAACTGTAGATTTATGGTCGTTATGGTAGACTCGGCGTTAGCAGCCTCCCGCCGCCTTTGCGCCCGTTCCCGCTTCTGCTCACGCCGTCGTTCTTCGTAGACACGTTGTTGTTCCTCTGTCCACAAAATACGTGACCTACCCATTACACGGCCGGAACGCAACTGACATAACGTGCCTATGCAGTGCGTGACATCACCAGCCGAATAGACACACCCATTGTCTGTTTTCAGTTTGCCGTTGTAGTTTTATTTTATTTATTATTATTTTGTGCGTAGGTAGGCTTCATTACAGCGCCATCTACGGACGACGCACAGGTTGTGAGTGAAGAGTACAGCCACGATACGTTTTTGCTTGGTGTTGAGGCTACGACATTTCGGTTTACGAGCTCGGTCTACGCACGCAGCAATTCGCTGGTGACTAGAGTGAAACAGCTCCGCTGTTATAATCATTTTTCCCTCTTTCGTGCAATAACCACGATATGATTATGGGGCACGCCGTAGTGGGGGACTGGTGAATAACTTGACCACCCGGGGTTCTTTAACGCGCAACGTAATTAAAGTGCTTGAGCGTTTTTGCTTTTCACCTCCATAAAGCTTAGCATCTCAACGCCATAGCCGCTGGGTTACTGTGGCGCATGATAGGACTCAGGGTCGCAACCGAACACGTCTGCAATGCCTTGAACATTGCGGAACGGCTCGTAGCACTCGTCACAGATGAAATGTGGAATGCTCTCACTGCTCCAACTGAGTGTATTAGGTTGTTGTTGTTGATGATGGTGATGACAATGCTTTATTGGCACCTTTTAAACAAGGTGGTCACGAATATTTGCTTAGCCTGCTTGAGTTAGTGAGGTATGCAATATATGCTTTTAATTCTAGCATTATTTACGTGCATCTGTAATTTTTTTCTCTTCAAAACTTCTCCGTCTGCCTTGTACCGCTACCTATGCCAGCAACGGATGCGGTCGTATTAATCTCTTCCCTGATTTTTTTTCACCCGTATTCCAAACGATTCCTGCTTATCTCGACTGCTGACAAGTTGATGCTTCCGTCCACATTTAATTCAAGTGCTTCTGGAAGGCGTGTGTTACCTACAGATCTCACTGCGTGGATACCTTTCGCATTCCATTATAGGATGTTCTTAGCGTCTCTGCATTTTTGCTCACGCAAAATCGCTGTCCGGACTGAGTGTATAGCAGGGGCCGGTAGATAACTGGCGCTATGCTCTGACAATTCTCGATAGCTTCGATATGCGTGGCGCCGCCCATCGAATCACCAACGCGGTATCTTTCGAGTGACAATTCTATGGCGAAATAGCGAAGAATATACATGGTCTTGTAGTTCCAATGTCCGTTACGGGGACGGCTGGAATTCCTGGCACCCTCAGATAGAATAACGGAGAGAACATTCGTAGCACCACAGTCGCTGCGCAAACGAAACATTTTGATTACAAAGATTTTGTAAAGCTTAAGTTCCCCAAGTCCACAGAGGGTTGGTTATGAGGAACGCCGGAATGAATGGCTGTTGTTTAATTTCGACCAGCTCGCTTTCTCTATTGTGCACCCAAAACGCGGTACGCTAGCGTTCTTGCATTTCACCCTCATCGAAAGGCACCGCCATGATCAGGGATTCAAACTGCAATCTCGTGTTCAGCAGCGCCCAGAGCCACCGTATCGGGTTTCAACGAACGAGTAGGACGTTTTGCGCAAATTAAAAGTCAGCAGGGAGTGCAACATTCGATATAGAAACCATCGCAAACAAAGGCCACCAATCAGCTGATGAATCAACTGGCTTATGCGTTCACAACAAGGCGTGAACAGCATGCAGGTGCACAGCAAGTCCTGTATAATTTGTTCCATAACGGTGATTAGCACTGCGGCGTAACAGGAACATAAAATTGGTCTAAAATACAGAGCTCATGAGCTGAAAGGCGAAAGGCAATAAATGGTGAATGATATTAAGCAGTGTCCCAATTTATTGTATATGGGTGTAGTCAGGTTTTGCCTAACCAGATATGAACGACGCACGCACTTTGCTCCAAAGCGCTTCCAACCTGCAACGCGAAGAGCTATTTCTGCGGAGATACGCAGTAATCGTTTCTTTTTTTCTCGGCACAACACTCTCAACAAAGGATTTCTCGAAATGTGACGCCGGAAAGTCATTAAGGTCTGAGAAACCGGATCTGTCGGAGCTGTGCATGTAATTAGCGAAGCGGACGTGCGGATACCTAGTAATCCGCTATTCTCGTTTGTGCCAGGAGAAAAATGACTAGGAGGTGCTGCGAAACCGAAGAGCTTGCGCTGCGTTGAGTTACCTTAAGTGAAAGAAGCTCTTGCAAGAGACTGGCATCCCTGTGCTACGCATCGGGTTCGAGCTGGCAGTGGTGATACAATCTGCGCTCTCCAAATTACCGTTGTCGGTACGAGAGTGCGGGCTTTGGTGCACGCTATTGGAAGAATTAATGACACTGCAAACGAGATGTTAGCAACGTATTCGCTGTCGCAGAAGCACTGCATGTGCTGTTTTCGTTTACATTTCTTATACCACAAGCGAAACTACTCAGGCGGTATCCGAGTAACGCCTAGCTTAAGTTCGCCCAATAAATTTATCCTCATTTGGGACTTGAACATAGTTGGATTCATAGACGGCACCTGATTACATATAATATTCTTCTGCTGCTTCAAATGTATTATTGGTATGGATGAGGTAGTGGAGAGAATACCTCTCGACGCGCATTGCTGGAGCGCATATACGAGGAGGCATATTGTACGAAACAGGTGGGTGTCGTTTGTCAAGAGCACGACCGAGACTGCATGCCGTAGCAGCGCCGCGAGCTTAGTCACTTCTTTTGGGGAGCATATAATTACTGCAAACCGATACTCCTTGTACTCGCAAAATACAATAGAGGAGAAAGCACAGCGTCAGGACCGTTAGCGATAGCATTGCAGCCCGCGGTACCATAATGTTTGGGACCCCAGTCAGTGGGATCCTGCACCCTAGCTATTAAGTTGCTGTTAATGACCAGGCATGTTACTCGAAGGAAAAAAGCTCGCGCACGAATGTTCACTGTTTGGTTTGTTCTAGCAAATGGGGAAGGGCGGCGGTTTCCAACCTGCCCTGCCCGCCCTGCCGCTAGTCCCTTGTTGCTCTCAAGCACCTTCATCAGACGTCAACCTCAAAAAGGTATCTTGAGAGGAAAAGACAAAGCACTTTATT
The DNA here is from genome assembly GCF_050947875.1 of Dermacentor variabilis. Taxonomy (NCBI): domain Eukaryota; kingdom Metazoa; phylum Arthropoda; class Arachnida; order Ixodida; family Ixodidae; genus Dermacentor; species Dermacentor variabilis. The sequence continues at coordinate 54,461,745 of NC_134577.1, forward strand.
GGCAGGAGAAGTGGGTATGGTGTCGCCGATCTCAGCCCTGGGCCTCGCTTATAGTGTTTCTCAGCATGTCGCGAGTAAATACAACGAGGTACGTTTGGTTGACCGCGAGGTACCATGGTTAAGATCTGGCGGTCACCACTCGATTCACAGGAGACTCACTGCAGGAAGAAGAAAATAGAAACAAAACAAATGAGCGATAGGCAAGCCATTGCACTGCCATGTCCCAGCTTTCACAAGCGAGGTTTTAGATATCAGCTTTTACGAGTAGAGCTATAATTGGATTTTAATGCAAGGTTCCCATCTATATATGCAAATCGTTTCACCGAATTTAGTTTCGCTTTTTTATTATTTATTCTGATTGCTTCCTTCATTTTCATTACATATTTATCACCATTTATAGTTCTTTTCCACGTCAAATTCAATTGTCCAACCCGGCTATTCTCAACTAGCGAAACATTCCTCTTGCATTTTATACAGTGAATTCTATTATTCGGCTTCCCAACATTAGGCCGATTCCCCAGAGTGGCTATGTGCCATTGAGAAGATTTTACATCTGCCTATCGATGCTGTCCTACTTGAGAGAAATCACCAGTTCACGAGCAATTAACAAAGTAAAGACAATGCTCAGTATATAGCAGTTCCTATGAAATATTTCTCATTTTTAAAAATATATTCAATGAAACCCATCACGCTCACTTCGGCACGTTTGTCAGGTTTCAAGAAAATTTTGCCCCTTTCGGTACTGTCCGCCCATATTTTGATCTGCGCTCTTTATTTTCTCGCAAGTCGCTAGTCTCATGCACACGCACACTCACAGAGACAGAGAAAATATTTTGGGATGACAAGAGCCCTCTTCGGTGGAATGCGTACGTTTTGCCCCGGTGTAAGCATGGTATGAAAAGATTGCACTACCTCTCCAACACATTGTTATACGATCTCGAGCGGGCGAGCTGGATCTTCCCCGCAAGTATCAGGAAACGACGACGAAGGCGGCCATCGTGATGTTGAAAAAAAAAAGTTGGAAAGAATGTATTCACTCCATTGGTGCATGGTTGCAACTCTGCCCGAGTCTCGAGCTGTTCTGCTTAACAAGGGGTCCAGGACGGCCTTAAATAACCCCTCGCGGTCTTGTGGTAGTCGATGTCTTCTTGGAAAACTTGGGAAACTTGGGGAAGTATCAGTGCCTTTGTCAGGTTGTAAAATCGACGAGTTCTTCCCCTTCGTGTCTCCTCCTTTGGGTCCTCCCCCTTTGTGTCTGCTCAGGGCGTAGATGGGTGGCGCCTTTTCGGAGAAGAGGGGCGATTATCTTCATATGGGAACGCCCGCGTGAATCTTTCCCACACTTGAGAGGTCGAAGTCCAGCTGATTCGAACAGCCTTTTCTGGGACGAGGGAAATCACTCGTCATGGCAACGCAGGCCCGAATGTTTCTCACACATGTGAGGTCAATCATACCAGTGGTAAACTGGTTGTGCAGCGATCTGCTGAGATCCAGGCTTCCCTCTCGTGTGGCTCCTTACACACAACAGTCGCATTGCTTACCGAGCGCAAGTTCATTCTCAAGCTCTTACCTTGCTGGTCTCTACAGCTGTTGAGTGCTGTAAATATACAATATATACTCCGGCTGTATACGTATACGCTTATTAAACGAGATGCGTTACTCACAGTACGTCTTCACAGGAACAGAAAACTGGAAAAAGGCGTCGTGTTAGCGGATTGAATAAGCGGTACAACGAAGCTTGATGTTTTTACTACCAACCTCGATAAACAAAGCGACAATAAATCCTAGCAGAAATAACTGCTTTGCTAATTAAACTAAATTGCTGAATAATGATGAAGGGCAAGCTTGTAGTGAAATTCATACTCTAATTATGAAAAATAAATAAAAATATGGCTCTGCTCCTTTTCTCATCGAAAAGAAAAAAAGTCCCAGGCTTTCGTTCATTCTTCCCGCTCAATCTTTCTTGGACGTAGTACGCGAGGAGGCCTACAGGTGGCGTGACGAGTTCAGGCCTGCATTCTAGGAATAGTTTTCCTACTACTAAAGAATAACGAGTCCGCTAAGATGCTGCCGGTAACCGAAGTTATGGGTATACATGAACGCCGTCTACCGTAATATTGCTTAGATCGTTTATAAGCGATCATTGAACTTAGCGCACAGATTCTGGTGATTGAAGAACTAATAAGAAAATTCAGAATAGCGCTTGCCTGAGCTCGTTGGTTGCACATAAAACAATTGGTTTCCAGCAAACCTTTCTGACACGGACAGGAATAGGCGACGACACACGCTGGACTACTAACTGCATGTCTATTATTGAATTTCTACACTTTTTATAGCAGAACATAGCCAACGCCTCTATTTTTCGCGTCATGCCGATTACCCGACTCCTTAGGTTGAAATATCGTCTTTGCGCAAGTAGCCCTTTTCTTTTTCTGTTAGTACTATTGATGGTGTGATGAGGCAAGATTTCCCGCGTCTGTCAGTTGTCATGGCTTCTAAAATCTGACGCGTCAGCTTGTCTCTACTTTTTCCTAAAACTTTGATGTCGTCAAATTGAGAGCATGCAGCATCTTTGGGAGGAATCTCCGCTGGGCATCTCGCTTTTCATTATCGCCAGCACGGCTGCACCGTTCAATTTCACGACATCAAAATTTTCGGAAGAAGTAAACACAAGCAGACGCGCAAGATTTTAGAAGCCATGGCAATCGATAGAAGCGGGAAATCTTGCATTAGTACGCCATCAATTGTACTAACAGAAAAGGAAAACGGCTTCTTGCGCAAAGACGATACTTCTGCCTAATGAGTCGGATAATCGGCATGACAAACACACGTACGCACGCACAAAAAGAGGCATTAACTATCATGTGTTATAAAAAGTGTAAGAAATCAATAATAAACATTCAGTTGATAGTCCAGCGTGTGTCGTCGTCTCTTCCTGTCCGTGTCAGAACGTTCTGCTGGAAACCAATTGTGCTAAAAAGGAAATTCCTAATTTAATACCCCAAGGCTTCAAACTGTCTCTGTGTTTTTTTGTTTTTTGTTTTTAGATTTCTTGGTCAATGACCAGTTTCCATGAACAAAACACGTTTCTACTTCAGAATAGCGCCAATGAAGGCTTCACGAATTGAAGCTACGTCGGCATTTGGCGAGGTTATCAACCGGTAACGGCACATATGCCCCATACTACATTCATCTGCGCTCATATGCGTTTAAACATGAACATACGGGTTTTCATACAAGATCCAGTATGGTCTACATGATTTTTGACTCAAGGCATAGGGAGCACGCAGGTTCTGCCAAGAGATATATCCGCGCCATTTCGGCGCTTCCCGTCCAGATCAAATGTCGGAAATACTCGCCCGAACCGTAGTTATCTTTTCTAGTGGAACTTGTCGAAGTCAGTCTGGTACGACAGTAGCAAATGATCTCATCGCGGGCAAGGGCAAGTAAAATTTTCAAAACGAACACCTTTCTTTCGTTATTGTGGCTATTCTCATGGTTGGCGGTCGATGAACGATAGTGGATGGTGGGACTCGGCAAGAAAAAACGTTCGTTCGCTCTTTCATTAGCTCACTCGTGCGCTTGCGCTATCGGTTGCCCTCTGTTACACTCGCTGATTTAAATGATCGCTGCCACAATTTTCTGTCACGAGAAGACAAAAAATAAAAATAAATCCTGGGTTCTTTCTATGCACTGAACAAAAAGGTACTATTGAGCGGAGCTTTTCTACTTGCGTCAAATCTATAAATAGTCCCCTGCAAGCGTGTCTAGATATGCGGCTCATAACACACGCGATCGAGGCGCCTGGCGCCCTCAGTTGGTTGTCAATCGCTCGGTGTTGCATAACGGAGTAGCCTCGTAGCACAAGAAACTGAATCTTTCCGAGAAACGCAGTTCTCGTTCAGAATTTCCTCGGTGCATAAGAACAACCTACTTCGGCACACATACAGCAAATTTCATCCAAGTAGCTTACAAATCTAGGTTCCCGAGTATTTTTGTTAGCTAATTGAGTCACCAATTAAAATTAACAAACTTCTCAGAAAGATCGAGCTTTGTTAAGATGTAGCTGAAATTTGCCGAATAAGTCCCGCAGTAAATCGCTTTCATATAACAGCAAAATGTCAATTAAGAACTACGCTTCCTAGACATTTTGAATTTTCTAAACTCCGATGTTTATTCAGGTTGGCAACAGCAAGCGGACGATCGCCAAGAGAGCGCACCAGCCGTCGCGCGTGCCTCTTGCGCCATGTTTCTGATGACCTAGCCTTGGCGTGAAATAAAGGACATGCTTTGCAATGCTGCTACTGCCTCGTTATTATGTTTACAAGCGACCAAGTATTAATTGCCAAGAAATAGGTTATTTTATAACATCTTATTATATTTCTTGTTTCGAGGAGAAGAATAAAAAAAAAATTTCCATGTTTCGACGTTCTGTTTCTACGGTAGCATTTTCGTACGCGGTGAGCTGCCGGTTTCGAATAGGCCTGTTGAAGATAGTCGAAATCCTGGTACAATCTTGCGAGGTCTTGTGTTGTAAAGCCTTTTGTATCGAAGTAAAGTCTCAGTAGGTAAAGGACTTCTCTGAGTGGTAGCCGCAGAATGGGATGGAGGAGAAACGACATGTTTTCTAGGCATCAAATTTTGCTGCCAAGTATTCCCTAAATATTTCGCCCGAAATTGTGCAGAGCGGTATCCACAAGCAGTACTGCGAGTACATTTATTTTCGCGAAACGTTGTCTATGTGACAGTAAATTAATTTTTTTTGTAGCGCTACAAAACGACACTCCCGGGTGGCGCACGTACTGGGTGTATGTGCGAAGACATTAAGTAATACTTAAAGATCACATGTGCCAGATAGCAGAATTTTAATCGTTGATCTTTAGTTCTAAAACAAGCGGAGAATATTCGCTCTAAAAACAGAAATTCATAATCGGCTAAATTATAAAAAATTACTAATTACATATTTAACTAATTACCTTACGGCACATATTGCAATTTACGAAATTGTAGCCAGGGAAATCGCAAGAGGATTCAATTGGAACCACCTCTCAGGATGTCACCAGCCTCGAGATATTAATTCCTGAACTTTGTAAGAAAATACAATGGTGCTCTAGTTACTTTTGTACTTTAATGCATAAAATGGTGTTTTGTTGCAAAAGTAAGTGCGAGGACCGTGCCCATTTACTGTGAATTTGATGACGCATGTCTAGACAATGATCTCATCCACAGGAATATTTTCAAGTGCATATTTCGAGCAAGCCGCCATTTGTAAATAGCAATAAGTGTCGTGCGCTAATTGGCTAGCTCAACTAATTAGTAAGTTTTCGTATATTAGTCAATTATGCATTTCAATTTCTCGTGCAAATAATTACCGCCGGTTCGAGTACTAGAATTGTGCTGTTTGCCACAGTCGATCTTTAAAAATTACATAAAATCTTCGCAGAAAGACGAAGTATATCTACGTGCGCTTTGGTTTGTGCGTTAGCTTGCAGGAGACGCGGAAAGTTATCGCCAGGCGCAGGCGCACATGCTTTCTCCCGACAACACGTGACTGCCCTCCGCCGCCTTCTCGGGCATGTTGCACCCAAGACGCTGGAATTTTCAGCTGCTCGGAATCTAATTTTCCCCCACGCAAGGCGTGCCCGCGCATGCTGAATCAGGGTTACGTCTCTGTTTGCGTACGGGCGCTGCCAGCTCGCGGTATAGTTTGCCGAGTCAGACTGGTTGCGCAGTCGCCCAATGCATTGGCGACCCCAGTAATCAAACCCTCGAACGAAGGTCAGGAACGCTTAACGCTTGAGTGCGTTGCTATGCATCCACATCGACCGGAGTGCTCTGCTTGTTCATCTTCGGTTCGCCGCTGTCAGCTGTCTGGGGGGTGAAGTAATATTTATCTCCTAAGCGCGCGTGGGAAAAAAAAACAAAAGAAAGAAAACGTACTCTGCTTAGGACACACTATACATCTCGGATGGACACAGGCCGTTAAGCAGGGACTTCTCAAGCTGTATAAGATGGCCAGCGTCCTCGAATGTGCTCTCCTCTGGTGTGTGACTGAATAAAGCTACTCAACAAATAATTTCCCATTTTCTGGCCATCACCACTTCCTTTTTCGCGGGGTGTAACGGGCTCTTAGGGCAAATGTGTTTTGCCGCATGTTCCTACTACTTATTGGTCGAAACCGGTGCTAGACATGCAGTACGCAGATAATTATGCTTCGTGAATACCGGCTAGTTTATGTTGTACAGTAAATACATGCAAGCCCACGTGAATGTTTACTCAACTAGTAATCTTACTATTTAATAAATGAAATATTAATTTTTTATTTCACTCATGTCGCAGAAGCTTATATGCCCGCCACTTCTGTGAGTTTTGGTCAGCAAAACGATAATTTGTCGTTAATGGGATGCCGTTAGCTCATACGTTCAAATGAGCTGAAGATCGCGTGCCTTCAAAACACAAAAATGCCCTGAGCGGCGCAAGTTGCTGGATGTTTAAAACAAGACGCCGAAGCTACCACAGCGCAATGCTTCGACAGTATAATTTGAAGAACAGTATCAGCTACGAACTTCAACATATGCGACTGCATGTACGCATTAGGCCTATAGCAGTAAGAAGCTACCATATGAATAAGAGATATATGACCATTTGATGGTTCATACGTGGCATTATATATGCAACCGAACATTTCATGACTATTCCGAGTCATAGACTGATGTAGACCATTTGGTGCGTCTACATGTTGCTTTCTTAATAAACATCATTAAGATCACGGAAACCGGATCATCATAGCGCAGCGCAAAGTCCATCAAAAGCGTCCCCTCAAGTAGCCGGGAACTTTGCATTAGAAATCGCAATCACTGTCAACGCAATCGTTGTAAAAATTGACTATCAATGTTAATGCCATTAGTACCGAAGCAGTACACTGATTGAACGTATATACCACGTCGAAATGTGTATGCAGCGGGCTTCTCTACAGCGTTTCCCACTGCACACCTGGGCCATCTAGCGGTGTCATTGCGAAGTGGGCTCGTGGGACGAGTTGAAGTGTACAGTACACTAGAAGGTTTTAAAGTATATCTATTTGTCACTGTAGAGCGGCGCAAGTGCAGTGGTACATTCCCCGTTACTCAAGTTGGTGTCAAAGTAGTTCGACAAAAGGCGGTGCTGGTCAAGTGGCACATCCACAGTTGTTCCAAGATGACACGAAAAAAGTTTAATTGAACAGCGGCACATAACCCGGACTGCGTATTCAGGAACGGAAGTGCCGTGAAAGAGGAGGCGTGATGGACGGACGGACGGATGGACGGATCCCAGAAAGCGCGTGAAGAAACCTAAGAATGTTAATCGCATTAAAACTGTTCCTGGTAGTATCGACATCAACAACGCTAAACAATCATATCCCTCTGTTGACGTTATGCTTTTAATGGGATTAGTATTCTATGGGTACTTCGTCCACTTTTCGTGGGCGGACACACAAGAAGTATCTATGTCTGTAATCCATTTTGCGCCACAGGGATAGTTCATGGTGGAATTGGTAGTTCATCGGGCTGCTGTGGTGATAGAACAGTGTTGGAAACCAACCTAAACACCCGCAAGGCGAATGCTAGTTTCTGTTTCAAGGAACATGCGCGCTCCAAGCGGTTTCCGGATATCCTAGCTAACTCACTTTCTAATTTTTGTTTTTCGAAATTTTAAATTGGGCGAAGCGCGGGAAGTGGTTGTCTTCGTGCGTCCGTCGAGCTTATCTCCGCTTACCCTTGCCACTCGCTCAGCGATATCAAAAGTCGGATCGCGCTTGGTCATCTGCTTCGGCTGCCGTCCCAAGTATGAAGATGAGAAAGAAGAGACAGAGGAACTCGATCAGGCGTGCAACGAACGGAATACCCAGGAAGCCAGGTCAAACAAGCATTAGACGAAGATGGCTAAAGCGGGGCATCGCATGCGTTGCGCAGCTCTGTGGGCTCTGTGCTCTTCGAACATCGGGAATGTCAGTTCTGCGAAGTTTTTCAAGTTTCCTGGTGACAGCAGGTAAGCACAAGTATTTCACCAGGGGGGGGACACTCCGTATACATCCCATTGGCCGTTTTCGAGCAGACGCTCTTTCGACGCTAGCGCCAAGGTCCCCTTCAGTTACGGCCCTAACCAATGGGCGACGCATTAAGGAAAATGGCGGCGCACATGATTGTTTACGTTGTCATGGCAACAGCAACAGCAGCCGCGCGGCACCTCCTCTCCCAAACGTTTTTCTTTCCTTTTTGTTTTTATTATGCCGACCCGCTCCACTCCCTTTCCCCCTTTCCCCCATGCCGCGCGCGCCGCTCACTTTTTTTTGTTTTTACCCGTAAGCGGCGCGTTTTTTTTTATAGCGCGCTTGTTACCGCGCGCCACGCGCCAGCTCGCAAGCAATGCGCGCGCTACGCCGCGCATTGGCATTGCTTGCGAGCTGGCGCGTGGTGCGCCGTGGGCTATGCGTTGGCACGCACGCAGTCTTGCCCATACTTATATTATACCAGCATGTGCCGGCACATAAAAAAAATTCCACTTTCAACACAACAGATGATTAGTCTCGCTTTATTGACTTCGTTTCCGAAAAGAGATTTTTCTTACAACGTGGTGTGATACACGCTCAAAAAATGAGCAAAAGTGAGAGGTGCATGACATATACAACAGTACTAAAGACAAGAGTTCACAGATGGTGAAATAACAAAAGAAAGTGCTAGAAAACGCGAAGGCCATTTCATGTACACACATATAAAACAAGATTTTTATATAACGTCCTCAAGACCTAAATGTAGACGAGCTCCTGATATGTGCACTAAGATATTGCAGAAAATTGGACGACGTGTGTGACATAGTCATGACTACTATAAAAAGGGAAAACTCACTAGTAATGGCAAAAACAATGACACGCAAAATACCTGAAAGATAGAATAAAATGCTAACGTTGTTTGATTGAGAGCCATACCAAAAGAAAGCTTACTTATAAATCTGCACGAAAGTATATGAAATGCTTGACATGTTCATTACTGCTGAACAAATTGAAAAAAACATGGCAGAAAAAATAACATTGTACTAAAAACTGAAACACACATCATCACATTATTTTGCACTTGGCCACAACTTGAGTAACGGTGGCAAGGGAACAGAAGATAGTCGGCTTTTGCAGCAGCACATAGAAAACATTCGCAGAAAGGCTTATTCTTCAATCAAAGACCAGGTAAAACAGGCCAACACGACTTTTCTTTCTACCCGAATGCAATGCTTAGCAATAAAATTACGTCACTTAAGGCACTAAGTCGTACCTACTGGGCTCTCCCTTGTATAATAAACACGGACTGCAAAAATCTGCATGTAGGACACTTGCAATGCTCATGCTTTCCAGAGGGAAAAAAAAGCGTATCATGCCTACACATGAAGGTTGTTCGCGCGGTTTTCCCATCGGGGGTTACTGAGATAGTACACAAACACTAACAGTAATTTTTCAGCTGTTAGTCGGTTTGCAGAACGTGATACACAGGAAAAGCACTGAGGGCGGTATGAAAAGCTGGGCAAGTTACTGAAGTTGCAGAATGAGACTTGGCACAGAAAAACACAAGTCACAGACCAGGTGACAATGAGGAGGAACATCTATTTGTCAGCTTTCTCTACCGGGAAGAGGCAAGTGTAGCACAAGGCGCAACGACGTCCGGAGCCTCATGGAGTACACAAATGGACAGGGCTGTATTCGTGTACATGCGCCTTCTGATGTCCTTGGGTCTGAGCGCTCACCTGTTGTCTTTAGGCACCCGGAACAACCTTGCAGGACTTGCTTTTGAGGTATTTGTGCACCACTGCACGATGCACGAGCGGTACGAGTCGTGAAACGGGTGAAACATCGCGTAGCACAAGCACACAGCTACCGAGGACCACAGAACTGACGGAACTAGCCACGTCGGTCAACGCACAGCAGCGCACGCATCTCGATGACAGTAGATAACAAAAATAAAGCGTTACGTAGCGGACTAAGCAGCAGCCGGGCCGGCGGGGATGGCACGGCGGCGCGGACGCGTAGACAGTCGAAGGAGAGGGAGTTGGGGGGTATTACGAGAGAGGGCGTAGAGAGAGGAGTTGAGCGGGGGGAAGGGCTTGGCCACCTGGATCGGCGCGCGTGCGCGCGACGATCTACGAGGCCGTGCAAGGGAAACGGATTTTTGCGTCGCCCATTACAGAGATGGCGCCAATTTCCTGTGCCACCGGAACCGGGGAGTGTCCCCCCCCTGATTTCACTTTATTTGCTGAGCAGGTATTCATATTGCATGAGTAAACCAGTCCTGTGCAAGCGTGAGGGGACTGACATGGCAGCATGGTCGCGTGACCCATTCGTCATGACAGGAGACCATCTGCCTGCTGTCTCGGAAACACTTGTACTGAATGGCTTGAGTGCATGTTTGTTGGGCTATACATTTTCTGCATTCTCTACCTCGTCGACATATACGGCCAAGGCTAAAGTAAAGAAAAAAAAAGGAAAGTCGTGATGTTTTATCAAATTTTAAGAGCAATGACGGTAAAAGGATGCACGCACGTAATTTCTTATTGCGTTTTGATGCACCATTACTAAAATATCGTACTGAAGAAGGTTGAAGCTCTCTATTTTATCCGAATTTTGGAGCTCCATTACCTCCATTACGCTCCATTACCTTGCCTAATTAGGCACAGCTTCGGTGTGTGCAAGGTTCTGAGCACCTGTGTTATAGACGAGGCGCAGAGGTATTTGTTTTGCTGCAAAAAATGTATTTAATGATACCAGAAATACAACTATAGAGTATTTAATGCTAATTGAGTGCGAACTGGTAGTCCCCCTTGCGATGAAGAGTGCTATTAAGCGTTTTATTTGTGTGTGTGCATGAATTGTCGGTTCTCTGCGTTGCTGTTGAGTCAAAACAGTCCTAATACTCGCCGTTCTTTTCTTTGTCTATCAATATGACGCAAAATATGATGACAGGCAGATTATAATAGCTTGTGAGTGCTATAGAAATATGCCCCATCATTCGGCAGGTAGTTCAAATAATGAGATCAATTGTAGGCTACTTCCTGTTCATGAAGATGCATGTAGCCAGTTTAAAATTCTGTGGGTCCTTACTTCTGATGCTGTCAACGAAACACATGTGTAGAACCCTACCGTCTTTCTGTAAGCCGCAAAGTGTGTCGCCGTCATAAAACACGTGACAGTCATATTCTGTGTGAACAGCCCGTGATGATTAATTTTCTCATTGGTTTGGATCTTCTGGAATCTATGTTCGCTCATTATGTACAAATTTAAGTTGTGAATGAAAATTGCTTGTGCAGATTGACGCTTTCGCACTGCGTGGAGGTCAGTCTTGTTCCAGTACGGAATGTGTAACTAAATACAAAGACGTTCAAATATACTTGTTTGAGTTTTGGCTGACTGAAAGATCGGAGCATTAGTTGATCCAATTCACAACACGCGAACAAAATTAACGATTGATGGTGCCAAGAAATTATTTTCTTTATACTACCCCCCACTATATTTGTGGACTATAGTTGAACTGCAGCACTAAACTTAAGCACATGTTAGGAATTTCGAAGTGACTACTTTCACAAGAGGACGAAATGTAATATATTACCTGCGAATATGGGTAGTTAACGAGGATATGCTATATAAATATTTTTCATTATAATTGCTTGGCAGTGGTGTGTAAAAGCACTGTATCAGTGTTTTAAGTAATGAATAGACGCTTTTTAATGTAAAAGCGGCAGAAAACAAGCGCTTCGTAAGCACGGCACACTTCAGCGGGTTCTCCTGCGCGTCTTGCCCAATGTCGCCGCCCGGCCAGCGTACCTGCGAGAGTGCACGAACACATCCCGCTCGCATGCGAAGTGGGAAGCTAGGGCTTCGCGGCAAGCCTCCTTCTCCTGGTGGTGCGCCCTCTCCCTCTTCAGTGACGTCATTGAGGCATTGTTTTGTTTGAGAATTATTTCAAGTTGGATATCCGCCAGTGGGGGTGGAAGCGGCGTTGCCGCCGCGTTTACGCCCCCTGACCAACCGTCACAACAACTTGGGTTACTGATATGTAGCACTTTGTTCCTACGTGTTTGCGCTTCAACGAACTTCTTTCATGCCGATATGTATCAGTGGGGTGTGGCAGTGGGTGGGTACCGGTGTTCTTGAGCCTCTTCGACGCCGTCTTGGAGCACTGGGCATGTACCACTCGGTCTGTGTTGCTCTTCAATGAACTTTTGATAGCAACTTTAGCCACTATGTACATGTCTGTAGGTTCGTGTCGCTCTTCAATGAACCTCTTTCACACCAGCATGAAGTACTACTTATGTGGCGCTATACGATAAGAGAAATCATTCACGGCGGCCGCATTTCGATGGGGCCGAAATGCGAAAACAACCGTGCACTAAGATTCACGTGCACGTTAAAGAACCCCAAGTGGTCGAAATTTCCGGAGCCCTCCACTACGGCGTGCCTCATAATCAGAAAGTGGTTTTGGCACGTAAAGCCCCAGAATTTTTTTTAACAGAAATGGTTCTTTAAATGGCTTTAATGCTCGGTAGAATTGAAGACGCGCCCCGAGTGGTCCTTAAGGTGGCGTGTGCCGAAAGAAGCGCGGCAGAGGAGCCTAGCTGCATTCACGTTTCAGAGTTGGCAAAACGGCGTTTCATAACGTTGCTTCAATGCTAATCGCACTGACATCGACATTCATCGTAAGGTGGATCATGACGGATTTTTTAGCGAATATTACAGAAGAGTTTACGATTCTGACGTTATCGTACTGCAAGCAGGTGCGACATTGACTTAGTTGTCATTGCATCTTGCAGTGGAAAACCAGGCGAGAAACAAGGACTGAGACAAACGCAGTGCGAGTGCTCTTAATTGAGTGTGTATTGGACGAATGAAAATATACTCATATTAAATATGGGATGCAATGAAGACAGGCAACGACAACAGAACAACCAAGTCTATTAATTTGTAACTTATCGTACTAAAAAAAAAACACTACACGTTAGGTCCCACTTTGTACGCGCCGTGCAATCTTCGCCCATTAAATGGGCTACGTGTAAGAATGTTTGGTCATTTGGCACACACCTTCAGATTCTAAGTGTTGCAAGTGCATGTACAGCTATTTTACGATGCGGTAACAGGCGGCTACCGTGTCTCTCATAGCCGGACAGTAAACGTTCATGGATGTTAATGCCCATCCAATTTAATTGACAGTATACATTGACAGCCATTCAGCACAGAAATAGTTTCACTTTTACTTTCGAGTTACTTCTATTGTAAGGTATTAAAAAAGCGTGTCCGAAAAACAACTGGTTTTGGGACACTAGTCTGAAATGTCCCAACAGAGAAAACAGTGGCCACACGATGTTGCAACAGCAATAGTGGGCAACTCGATAGACTTTAGTGAGTCCTATGGCAGTTGCAGTCTACAACTTCAGCTGCCAACGTGTGTCACTGCAACAGATAGTCGCGAAAAACAAACACACAACCAGAAGCAAATCGAAAAATCAAACATCCCAGCAGTGCTGACCACTAAAGCGTCTTTTTTTTGTTTTGCCAAGCGACATTTGGCTGTAACAGGATACTAGCTTTCGAAACCGCCTAGATCCTGAAGCTCGTATAGTAACCCAGCTGTTGCCTGCAAGTTTTCGTGCTTTCATTTTTTTGTTTTTATTACACTATATGGATTGTAGCGAGCATCTTTGTTACGGCTGTGCGTTCCTGTCGTTATCTCGGGGCTGTACCATTAACGTTCCATTTGGTCGCACCTCGGCGTCGTGCCGCACTTAACGTGTGCCGGGCAACGACCCGGTTTATACGTGAGCAATGCTTTTCTCGCCAGTCTATTTGTTATCTGTCAGCGACAGCGGCCTAAGGCGTCCCAGTGATTTACACCGATTCCTTTAGGAACATTTCGAAGGATTACCTGCAGGCACCAATGCCTTAGTGCTGCAAATTTTGCTAAAGCGAACTAGTGCTTCTGTTGTTCGAAGAATAATTGATAAATTATGTTGAGCTGGCTAAACAGATTCATCCTAAAAATAGATTTACTTTGTGCGGCGCCAGAAGTGCTAGAAATCATCTATTACGAAACCTTGCAATGGAAAACAGTTTTGATGTGGCTACGGCACAGGGGTCCTCATTTGAGAAGCGACGCCTTGAAGTCATATAAGGCGAGAGCTCTATATCGATTGATACTTAAAAATTGCGGCTAGATCAATTTTTTTGTACCTAAATGGTGTCTCGAGCAATTTTTTGATAAATTATCATTTCTTAATGCTAGTGTTCTCAATTTCCATTCTATATTATATGCCGCGTGATGAAGGTAAGAACACCTAAGAGATAGCTATAGATATATATACTTGAATATTACGACTGACGGGGTGTTATTGAGTTGTTAGGATAATAAAACTGAATCCTGCGACACCATCTAAAAATAAATTAATTTTACGCGTTGTCTGTCTTCGTCTTGTGAGTGTGGACATACTAGTGCAAAGACGTAATTTAGCTACTATTCAAAACATTCAGTCGTTCAAGCACACATATTCCGGATTATCTTATTTGCTTCACAGGAGCGATTAAGACGTAACAAAGACGCTTCATAGCGTCGAAGCGTCAGCGATTATAGGAACATGTCGTGAGGTCCACAAAAGTTCGCCGATGTGCTCCAGAACTCGGAAGCATTAGTGCTAAGAATCTAATTTGAGGAACATAATTTTCAGAGTTCTTTGGAAAATCGAGCGGAAAGAATCGCGAAGAAACAACACAAAGTTACCATGTTGCCTTTTCTTGGAAGGTTGCAGCCTACATATATAGGAGTGATATAGTTACATATATAGGACTGACCCCTCATTCACATGTATCTGCGACACTATTTAATCAATAAGCAGCTGTGACACGTCCAAATCTTCAAAAGGATGGCTACTTGGGCTGGTTGATCAAACATTCTTTATACAAGAAAGAAAATCCAATTTTAGTGCGCTAATCATGGAAGCAAAGAAGAAGGCGGCAAGATAGAGCACACACGACAGGAGTGCGCTCTGTCTTGTGTTCATCTTTCTTCCTCCCATGTTTTGCGCACTGACTAGGATTTTTCTTTCTCCCAAGCAAATATATAGTCGAATGGTTGATACATTCAGGGACTCACACGGGACCTTGCACAGAACACTGCAGCACTCTTGGAAGCTTTTGAGATAATTTTAGGGCTAATATGCGGAGCCCCTGAGTGCTCTTGCATACGGAATAAAGTAACAATTCTATTCCAAGATTTCTTTTTTCTTTTCATTTCGCGCTCTGTCGGTTCAGTAAGATGGGCTCCGCGTACGCTATCATTGCGATTTGCCGTGCTTGAGGGTTGGATGATGTGGTTGGACTAAAATAAACCGAAAGGAATCACTGTATAACTACCTACGGCCGTTTCAGTGGATGTTTCCGCGTCACGGTTATTTTTTTTCGCTCATTTGTCGAGCTGAGTTTGAAATCCACATTATATCCGATGTATTTCTCGTGTATTCAGTAATAACTTCGGTGGAATGCCACGCACCATTCTCGCTCAACCCCAGTATTGCACATTTAAAATGGCGCAACAGTAGGAATTAAGACTAGTGTACACCAGTGTAGTGCTTAGAACGATCAGCTCGAAACACAAATTATTCAAGGTATATGTTAACAAGATATACCTGCTCACAGGCCTATAACGTAGCCTTTTTTTTCTGCGTTATAGTTGCCGGGAGGAAAGCGTCCGAAAATACTTAACGGGTAAGCACCGTTCTCACTTTTTTAGTTAGTAAACGCTGTTCACAGTGAAACCATGGAACACTGGTGCGTCTTGTCTGCTTTCATGGCCATACAGAATGGCAGGCACCCGTTCATGTAACTCCACATAAGCAGTGGGGATGCAAGAAGTAAGCACGCTTGTGCGAGCGCTTTGCGTTTGGGATTCAGGCAGCGAGCAGACTGGCCCCTCTGACGTCCCCCTTTAGGAGTTATCAAATTGTTCTGCTAATCAAGAACATGTAATTTTCACGTAGTAATAATGATGTTACTCAATAGATTTCATTCCTCGTCGTTCTCTTCGTTGTTGTAGTTGTGCCTTTCATTGTGAAATATAATAAGGCTTGGATCGTTACGGGGAGTGCCGCTTCGACTGTCACTTGCATCTCACCTTATTCACGGTGTCCTTTTCCGTATCCCCGTAATGCTGTTTGGTCGCTGGAAGAGAAGCGCCTTTGTTTACACTCGTTAAAGCAAGAGGATGAGAAGCGTAAGAGTAAAAGCTGCGGAAAGATACAATGAGCGCTCCATGGACAACACGAGGAACTTGGGAGATCGAAATTGAAGATGATGAGCAAAATGAGAAAAACGAGAAAGCCGGAGCCTATGAAATATCCAGTACTTCAGACAAAGTTAGGTTCGCTTTCATTGTAAATCTGCCAGATTGCAATCCAATGAGCAAGGAATGTCTTCCTTTTTCTCCGCGTCCAATACCCGTGTTATCGTAAGAGGTACGCGAAAAACTACTTCCTTGTTTCCACAGCAACGCGTCCTCATAAGTTGCCTATGACATTGGAGCCGCTATGTTAAGAAAAAGTCACCTAAGCTTTGGAATTCGTAAGCAGTCTCACAGCTGTTTGTTGTAGCAAGACATGTATTCGTGCAGTTCAACATGCATCTTGTACTGTGATTATAGGGGGCACTCCGATATTTTTTGTCATCTCTACAGTACTTGGACTACGCTGAACATTACCCTGCAGGTTGCACTACGTGCTGTGCGCTATGCTGTGCACTGTGGCAGCATCTGTTATCGCTGCGCATCACTGTCACAGTTATCTTTCCACAGAGCTCAGTAAGGCTTTGGTTTATAATACGAATCTGAATGCGAATAGAATACGAAGCTGAATACGATTCGAATATGAATATTAGTGATCGCATCGTAATGACAACACAGAATTAAGACGTAAGTCGTGTATGCCGTGATCACTAAACATTATCATTCGAGTCCAATAGTATTGTACACGGAAGCCTTTCGGATCTTTGCGGAAACGTAATTTTGCCGGCGATGATCAACTTCCCATGCCTGCCAGTAGTGCAATCTTGCTTTTTATAGGTTACGACACTATGGATGCATTAGCATCAAGCGTAGCTAGCTCGTGCCAATAAATTTTGATGGCGCCACGGGAGCGTCATTTGCCTCTACGGCACTTAGCAGGCACCGCCTATTCGAGACATGCATTCGAGACATGTATCTATTATTTCGTATTTATTATTACCTAAAAGGCCCCAGTGTGGGGTATTAAATGAGGGATGGGTGACCACTTCAGTGGAACATGGACTCAATGGCAGCCTTGAAATGATGTGGATTGGAGTGGTGCACTGCGTCTCATGGCACACTATTCGAGATATGGCAAAGGAAATCTTCAAAAGGAATGCGGAAAAGGCAAGAATAAGTTTTGTTCGCATTCCATCAGACTGTCGGTCTGTAAGAAAAAAGCTGGCATGGTTCTAAGTGTAGCTTTCTAATCTACACGCAAGCTGACTACACGATCTCTATCTGTGCATTATCACAAAGGCAAAAAAAATTATAAAGCATAGCACGTTGAATATTTCCAGCCTTTGTAGTGCCTGATTTTGGCCCAGAAAGGGTTGCTTTCAGTCAGAATATGACGCATAACGTTTTTACTAAACCTAAATTTCTACAATGTCTCTAAACGTCAGCAGGGTGTAAAACACTCCTCTTGGTGGCGTACGTGAGCTGTATGGCAATGCTGGAAATGAGAAGCCAGCAGCCCAGGCTGAGATTTACTGTACTGCAACGCCTTTTCATCGATCGTACTGCCTGAAGATGAATATTTCATATGGTACGGCGATGAAACATTGCACTCCTTTCGCAACATTGAAGCCATGCAACGTAATATTCGCGATGCCTTTGCTTTAGCTCATTGTAGATATATAACTGCGTGTGCTACATAAAATTAAATACGGCTGTGAGTAAGCTATAGCATAGCTTTTTCATTACACCTTTGACTAATCAGATTTGGTCAAATCTATAATGCTACTGCAGAAGAGATGCAGTTTATACAGTTCGTACGCTTAAACTGACCGCCGTTGAACTATTCACATGAGCAACATTTAATGGCTTCGTTCTACAAGAAACGCCCCTGTATTCCATTGAAAAAATCAAAATGAAGCAACTTAAATTCTTGACGAAGGGATGTTCAGCTGAGAATTTTTCCGATATTGCCATCTAGCTTCATTACTCTGCGCGCAAGTTCAACTGAGGACAAGCAAAGTCAACCCAAGAAGATGCCATAAATGTGAGCACCTTCGGGACATACGAGATACGCAGCTCGGCATTCATTTAAGTTCTTAGTTTTTTGATGTAGACAAGAAATGCTAAGTTTAGGTTTCACAGGCACGTTCCATTGAAAAAAAAAAGCACTTCACTGCTCGAAAATGAACTGCTTTTTGGTAATCTAGCACGTGACGGAAAAAGAATTGCGTATTATATCATAAGACTCAATAAAATTCCGTGATAGCTGTTTGTTGAGAAGCGTTCGAGCAATAACAAAATTATTGTTTTTTTCGTAAGAGCGAGAAGCTGCACTGATCTATTAGGAACTCTGGCCCCAACACGTATCTGGCATGTCTTGTTACCGAAAACGTACCCTAAAGCATCCTCTGGTGATGTCCCTGGGGTGAGGTGCGTTCCAATTTGTGCGCGCCTAAATAAACTCACATCGCAAATGTCACTCGAATATATTTGACTGCAACAAAGGATGGCACCGGAGGCAATGTAATGACCTCTTCTGTCGCCCACGTAAAAGATATTCTAAAAACGCAACAGTGCTTCCCCTCCAAGTTCCTCGTTGAACGTCGGCGGCATGGACGTCGGCTGTCGCTGGCACAAAGTCTTGAACAGTGAGTTCGCCTGTTTTCTTCGTTGACTGTTAGGCTCGGCGATTTTTCTTCCCTGCTTTCTATGCCTCATCGGGCCTTCGTAAGCCATGTTTACGAGATTTTTATCCGTAGGCAAGAAGGCATAGGAAGAGCCTACTTCAAGTCTTTTGAATGTAAACCGCGCTCCTTTCCTGCGCCGAGGTTCCTGAAGCGTGATGTGGGTGACTTATCATCGACGTTCTAAAATCCATATATATAACAAAACAGATCGCGTTCTCTTTGAAGAGAGGTAGGTTCGCACAAAGGACAACTATTCATATGAAAATTTTAAGGTTAAAAATATTTTTTTATCGTAGACTTCGTGGCTCACATGAAGCTGAACTTTTTTGCGCGGAACGATGCGAGTGAAGGAGTATAGGCAAGCGCGCACACAGGTGGAAGCGTAGTGTACGCTACATTTCCAATGACTAGAGGCTGACAATTACGAAGAAGTGTACATCGCCGTGCGGCAGTCGCCTTACAGAGTGCAATCCAGTCGGCTTCAAATATTTCCGTATTGTGTATCTGCCTAGGATTCGGAATGCTTGAGTGGCCGGTCAGAATAGTTTTGGCATAATTTGTTTAGTGTAAAGCCCGCAAGCTGGCTAGGTCTTACAGTGTACGTTCTTCAATTATTACATATTCATGCGTGTCGGCACATACATTCGTAGCCTCGTCGCGTGCAGATGATAAAGTATCGCAGCAAAGTAAAGCGAAATATGTATTTAATGGCAATCTCAATCTTGGCGTGTATCGATATTGACTGTTCTGTCGTCTTTCGTATTTTCTATATTTTCCCTTGTACCGCTCACTTCCGAGTGGTATTGTTACGCTAATTCTCATTATTGTTGTCACCTCAAGAATTTCTGAATTGCCGTCCATTGGAAAAGCGAATAAGACTCCGTTGTCTGTTAGCGTAGTTACAACCAAGTTGTAGCACTTGCCACTGAAGCTGTCGTTTCCATTTCTTTTTTTCTTTCTTTCCCCAATTCTACTGGTGTAACAATAGGTCTCGATAAGACAGTGTTCAATAAATCAAGCAGGCCAGCCTCGATTTCTCATGTAGTTATTGTTTACAATTCTTAAGGTTAATGGGATAATATAGCTGATGTCAATCATATTACTCCGGCAAGACTATGGGGAAATAAAAATACAACATGCGTACGTTGAATAAATAAATAATAAATAATACAAGATGCGTACGTTGAATAAACTCACACTGCAGACTGCTTATTAGGATCACTGAGCATCATTTATGAAGTACTGCGCGACGTTTTAGTCGCCAAGTGCCACATTAGCAGAAGTAAAATCTTTATGCTCGAATTGTCGCATAAAGTTTGGACACGTCAGTCAATGTACCTGCACGGCTCAAGTTTCTAGTTGTCCAGGTACGCCTGTAGTCATACCGCCCTTTAAGAAATACGCATCACACGTAACCAGATGGAAGGTAATGAATATTTGCTACATACAATCAAACATAATGTGCCGTGTCAACATTGAGCTGTTGCCACAGCATTAGCGGTAGGAATCAAGCAAGTTAGAAACTGCAGAGAGCGATATTTCGGATTCACAGTGAGAACTATAAAGCTTGCAAGGCGTGCAGCAAAAGCATGCGGTCCACACGTTACGTGATTCTAGCGGCAGGCACAAGAATCACTGGCTAGACAAAACTATCTGAAAAAAGGATGTGATTGGTACGTGCTTTTTTGCAAAGCCATTATTCAACTTGACTTCGCTAAATTTGCAAAAGAGAGAAAACAGAGGAGCCCACAATTTTCGTTCTTTACAAAATCGTTCCTATCAGTGGCTTCCTTATTTGTTTGAGCTCTAACGATATTAGAAGCGAGCAGGGTATTTTTTTAAGCTGTGTGGAAAATTAATGCACCCACCATTATATAAGCCATACAGCCATCATGTCATTTTTATGTATAGTTTTCTCATCGCCCCAGTTTACGTTCAAGGTCAAAACGTGCGCTCGCTCACCATTCTCTCTACAATCCACCTTTCGATTTCTGCTGAGCGTGATAGCTGGAGGCGTTTTGTATAGAAACGGTGTTTGAAGAGTTTGAAGTTTCCTGCCCAATCGAGTAGCTTCGCGAAGTTTAATAAAGAAAGAGAGTCATGGCTTCAACAGAATGACTTCGTTTAGACGGTTCTCCGCCGAATAAGAAGGCGGTCTCGCCAACCGTGCGAATTTCGGGCTTCTCGTTCATCTTACCGGAATTACCGGGGCCTCCGGCAATCTCACTTCTGATCCACTCGTTCCACAGTCAATTAGGAGATGTCGTTCTGCACCCGTCTCAGGACTGGCAGTATGCAAAAACGTGCGTACATGTTCAACCCGATAGCCCGGAAAATGTGGTCCGGATACCCTGCGAGTGATGTGCAGAACAAAAGCAAACCGTCGAACGCCTCTCAGAAAAGAAATTAAAGAAAATGTAAAGCGAAATTTCCTTGTTGCTGAGTATCATTAACTGTGCGGTGAAGTTTCGATTCAGCAAGCCATTGTCACAGACGCAGCTACCGCAAATAATATCATTATTCTGGATAAGTCCCCTTTTCCAAGGAATGTGAAAAGTGTTTTTTGTACCATAACATAATCACCCGCCGCCTACCTTTCGCTGTATTTCCCACTTCTCCGTTCCCCAGTGAAGAGTAGCAGGCTAGAGACACGCTCTCCAGGCCGAACTCTCCTCCTTCCTCTTCATTAAAATCTCCTCCTCCTCCTCCTCCTCCTCCTCATTTGCCAGGTTTCACTGTAACTGACGGGAACGTAATGCGAACCACATATCGTTTGTACAGAATGGTGGTATTAGTAATGTAACCGCTGTGTTGCGAATAGTATTGTAGAGCTCATAAGCTGTAGTGTGTATATCATAAAGGAGTAAAATAATTTGCTTGTTATGGCAAGACACAAGATAGAATGAAAACGTACACCCAGTGACACATACCAAGTGGCCTCAGGGGCAGATACCACTGGCATATACTAATAGGCTTTGAAAACACACATGTAGTAGTAGGCCTAGTTTGCACCCGGTTCACATGACCACTCCCACCAGTTTCACATACCCAGTCACGACTCCTGCGGCACGTAATTCGACAAGGCTAAAACCGGGAGGAGCCCACGTAGACGGCGGTATACCCCGCTCGCCCGTGCGCTCATTCGCAGAAAAAGGCCTACAGTCTGAGAAGAATGCTTCGCAAGAAAGATATTCAGTTTCGTCATAGCATGTAAGTGTAGTTAGCCGTAACAGTTCCCTACAATTTCCTCAAACTTATTTGCTTATTCTGATTTATCCTACAGTTTATTGTTACGTATTCTGTGTATAGTTGTTATGGCTGCTTAATCCTTGGTTGCTTATTGTTGATCATTTTCTTTATGATTGTTGACCAGCAGGTTCCTTGGACAGTCTACCCTTCTAAACTCATTGTTTATTTAAATGTTGTGTGCCCATATAAACTGTATGCTAATATGCTTTAACAAACCAATCCATATCAAAGGTCGATATCATTCTTAATTCTGTAAGATCTGGTACAACAGCACTGAAACTGCCACTGCAGAGATAGGCAAACAGCTGTCCAGACAAGCCAAGCTATTAGTTTGACATAGTCTTTGGCATTAGCCATTAGATGTTGCTTGAAGGTGCATAAGTGTGATGGCGTGCGTAGAGAAACATCTTTGTTCAGTGCGCGGCTCCTTTAGTCAACGCATCCCTCCCTATAGCGTGACGTTCGCTTAACCCTCATTCCCTTACGTCAATCAGCGAGTAAGTCCGCGATTTCGTTCGCACCATAAGGCCACGTAGAAGACGCACGAGCAAAGCACTAATGATGTAGTTGTCTGGTCTCTGTCCCTGCGATACAACATCGCGTATGTGGAAACATTAGCGTTGCTGAGTTCTTATGCATGACCGCCAGTAATTATTGTTGAAGCTGTCCTGTATGGCCAGAACGGTCTGGAGATATGAGTTGCTACACGGGACGGATGTAGCACCTGATAATGGCGTACGTACAACCCAACTAAGGCGTATGGCGTAAGTTAGTATAAATGTGGAAAACAGTGCACTGTAATATATTTGGAAGCTTTCCCTTGTCTCAACGCCCGGAGGTAGCAACTTGTGATCGTGCACCCATCTGTTTCTTTATGTTCTCTCTCTGTTTTTCGTGCTGTGCGGTGCGCGTTGGCAAGCGCGTTTGCCAAACAATAAATAGGCGGCCGCTCTAAACGTGCTTTTAATTTGCTTTTCTTATTTGTCAGGATGCGCTGGTCGGAGCCTCCAATGACTATTTGGCCATTGTGAATATTACACAACTTCAATTTTAATTGTAAATAATTGTGTTGCATTAAAATTATGAATAACAAATGTTCTGCCGTTATTTCAGAGAGGGTCGCCAAAACGTATCGTCCGCTCCATACGGGGGTTCGCATTAACCGAACTTGAAGCGGTCGATCGCCCGCGGGAACAGCGGTGTGCCAATAAACGGCACGGAGCATGCGCAGTCGCGGCACCCTGCGGGACTCGGTGTGCTTGAAGGACCCGCGCCGGTCGTTCAGCGAGCTACCAGAGTGCGCGTGCCGTATAGGCACCTGAAAGAAGCAGTCTGTATGTGGGAATAAAACGAATGACGCTCGTGATCAAGAAGCCGTGACAGTTTTCGGATGTTAGACATTGCCGAGCACCAGGCAGCGCGTCACGACATACTTACGACAGCTGTCATTGAAAACAGATGCGGCAGCATGTGAGCTCTACATAAACGTGGGCCCAATAAGTGATAATTTATGTGTTGTCTTCTTTAGAGAGAACTAAAATTTACCGTTTTGCCATCAGTCATGAGATAAAGAGGAGGTTCATCATGTAGGAACATAGGGACGTTTAGATGTGTATAATTATCTATTTAATGTAGTGAACGTGAAACATCCTCAACATTATTTTCATTTTTTTGCCTTTCCCGTGTTACTCAACCCCGCGCGATTGCTTTTAGTCGCTGCTTACATGTTAAAATTCCGCTCTTCTGAAAACTACACGCTTAAACCAATATTCATGTGACGCGGTTGGTTTTGTTTAGAGGGACAATATATCTGACGCATAAACATTCCACTCTCATCGTGAAGAGAAAACACCATTCTAGTACAAATAGCGCAGTTTTTCCGACGAGATAAAAATAGCCATAACACTTTCCAAACGTATGCTTGGCAATAGCCCGGGTTGTTGCCCCGGCTAGCTGCTGTGCGCAAAGTAGCACGTTATGGGTTGCATGAAATATAGCACGCAATATTATTTATTACCTCATAGAAATTTAGGCCTCCTTCTACATTATTCAACTTTCCGTTGTAGACTGTGGAGAAAGGTGAGCATACATCACGGTCGCAACAAATTCTTACGGCAGATAGGCAGGCTATAGCTCTTCGGGAAATTGAAACGCCAAATGGTGCAGACATGTTATTTATATCATTATTTTCCTCAAACCTTGCCTGGAAACAACACTGCATGTACACTGCACCCAATGACGAACAGTCGCATTTTTTTTTCTCGAGGACGTCAATTGAAGAAACTCCTGCGTCATTCCTTTAAAGAAGAAGACTAATAATAGAAGCTCCACATTTATGTTAGTTGTTTAACAAAAAGTGCGTATTTATAGCTTTGCCGTGGTTTTCACACTGAACTCGAACATTTTGCAAGAGTCAATTCTTGCGTCGGCGACTGTTCTCGGAGATTTACTTGAGCGCTCTTCTTGCGCCTTGATATGAAACATGAATAATGATGGGCGAAACTGTGTTGCAACTTCATATTCCCGTTTTCATTCGTACACGACACTAATAACATGAAAGCGAGATCGAGATTGCTAGAGATCAACAAGGAAAAGCTGAAGGATTTAACGTCACTTGTGTTGGGGCAATATCTCCAAGTTAAGGACGCAAAACTGGAGCGTGTTATTTTGTAAACCGTTTTATTAAGGTAGGACCAGCCCACGCAGGCGTGCGCGAAAAGACCGCACAAAGGCACGTAGTGTTGGCTATTAAAATTCGTTGATTTGTTAAGTTGTGCTTGAAATGAGTTGCTGTGGAGAGACTGAAGTAAAGAGCTCCTCGGCTATGATTGAACTTTCTTTTATGGAGCAATGTAATGAATGAATAATTGATGCAGAAAAACAGCAATGCAAATAATAAAGACAACCATTCCTTTTGCGCTAGCTTCGGCTAAGGTGAAAAAGACTACAGAAATTCTGAGAGTTGCCTACCTATGCGTAAACATTCTTTGGCTCAACTGTTACTTCGCTTTCGCTTACTCATGTCACTAGCTTATGAATGTCTACTATCGCTTACCTACGTATCGCTTTCTTCCGGTGCGAAAGAATGCTTAGGCATTCGTCGACAATTCTCAGAATTTCTGAAGCTCTTTTGTTGCTTATCATGACCATCCTGCTTAGACAATATTGTAAAGTTCAAAGCACAATTATATTCCGCGCAATCACCGGGATTTTAATTATTGGCTGCGTTCGGTGCGATGTTTTATTCTGAATAAAACGACCTGCAGTTTTTCTCTGGAGGCTGGGAACCTGCTTCATATTATATTATTTTGGTATCATTCTGTATCTCTCTATAGCATCAAATGACTATGTCGAGACGACCAGTTTCTTACAACGAACGTCGCCCTAGCGAGCCCTCGTTTCCCTCTTGTTGATAATCTCCCAGTTCCTATCGCTGTTCTCGTTGTTCCTTCTGCGAAATATCATTTTTTGGGAGTATCATTTTATGCTTTATTATTGGATCAAATGACTATGTCGAGGCCACGGCGACGTGACCAGTTTCTTCGTCGGTTGTAAAGCTATCAATAATCTACGGTTACGCTGGTATAACGAGTAAATATATGTCTTAACTTGACCAATTACGCACTTACTCCCCAGTTACAAGGCGTTACGGCACAGGCATGTTTTCTCCGGGGTACCCGCCAAAGAACGTCTACTCAGATGACGTGCCCATCTTATTTTTTGCCAGTTCTAACGTAACCAATCATTTACAGTTACACTATTATAGCAACTAGCTGTCGTAAATTGATGAATTATGCACCTACTTTTCAGTTACAACGCATTATGGGACAGATAGGGTTTCTCCGGGGTACTTGCCAAAGAAATGAATAGGAGCTTTTTTGCATTGGAATGGCCGACAGCCCTACTTGCGACACCTGGGCACCTCCTTTGTGACTGTCCCCGTTACGGAGAGCCACAAAAAAAATGCTCGTGACCGCCCTCGTAAAACTGAACAATCGCCCCTTTACAGAGGAAAAAGCTCTAGGACACTGGTCCAGACGGGCTTCGGCACTCAAGGCCTGAAGGGCTTTGCTGAAGTTTTTAGGCACGTGCGAATTGTGCGACCGTCTTTGAGTGTTGTAGCGCGTCGTGGTCGTCGTCATCATCATCATCATCATCATCATCATCATCATCATCCTGGTTAAGCCCACTGCAGGGCAAAGGCCTCTCCCATACTTCTCCAACTACCCCTGTCATGTACTAATTGTGCCCACGTTGTCCCTGCAGACTTCTTAATTTCATCCGCCCACCTAATTTTCTGCCGCCCTCTGCTATGCTTCCCTTCCCTTGGAATCCAGTCCGTAACCCTTAGTGGCCATCGGTTATCTTCCCTCCTCATTACGTGTCTTGCCCATGCCCCCCCCCCCCCCCCCATTTCTTCTTCTTGATTTCAACTAAGATGTCATTAACCCGCGTTTGTTCTCTCCCACAATCTGCTCTCTTCTTATCCCTTAACGTTACACCTATCATTATTTTTTCCAAAGCTTGTTGCGTCGTCCTTAATTGAAGTAGAACCCTTTTCGTAAGCCTCCAGGTTTCTGCCCCGTACGTGAGTACTGGTAAGACACAGCTGTTATACACTTTTCTCTTGAGGGATAATGGCAACCTGCTGTTCATGATTTGAGAATGCCTGCCAAACGCACCCCAGCGCATTCTTATTCTTCTGATTATTTCAGCCTCATGATCCGGATCTGCAGTCACTACATGTCCTAAGTAGATCTATTCCCTTACCAGTTCCAATGCCTCACTGCCTATCGTAAACTGCTGTTCTCTTCCGAGACTGTTAAGCATTACTTTAGTTTTCTGCATATTAATTTTTAGACCCACCCTTCTGCTTTGCCTCTCAAGGTCAGTGAGCATGCATTGCAATTGGTCCCTTGAGCTACTAAGCAAGGCATTATCATCAGCGAATCGCAAGTTACTAAGGAATTGTCCATTAACTCTTATCCCCAATTCTCCGCAATCCAGGTCTCTGAATACCTCCTGTAAACACGCTGTGAATAGCATTGGAGAGATCGTATTTACCTGCCTGACGCCTTTCTTTATTGGGATTTTGTTGCTTTGTTTATGGAGGACTACAGTGGCTGAAGAGCCGCTATAGATAACTTTCAGTATTTTTACATACAGCTCGTCTACACCCTGATTCCGTAATGCCTCCATGACTACTGAGGTTTCCACTGAATCAAACGCTTTCTCGTAATCAATGAAAGCTATATATGAGGGTTCGTTATATTCCGCACACTTCTCTATCACCTGATTCATAGTGTGAATATGGTCTATTGTTGAGTAGCCTTTACGGATTCCTGCGTGGTCATTTGGCAGACAGAAGTCTAAGGTGTTCCTCATTCTATTTGCTATTATCTTAGTAAATCCTTTGTAGGTAACGGACAGTAAGCTGATCGGTCTATAATTTTTCAAGTCATTGGCGTCTCCTTACTTATGGATTAGGATTATGTTAGCGTTGTTCCAAGATTCCGGTATGCTCGAAGTCATGAGGCACCACGTATAAAGGGTGGCCAGTTTTTTCTAGAACAATCTGCCCACCATCCTTCAGCAAATCTGCTGTTATCTGATCCTCCCCAGCTGCCTTCCCCCCCTTTGCATAGCACCCAAGGCTTTCTTTTCTTTTCGGCGGTACTTGTGGTATTTAAAATTTCTCTAGACTATATATACATATACATATATATATATATATATATATATATATATATATATATGCCCAAAACGAAATGTTAGTGAGACATAACAATGCACAGACAGCGTAAAGTTATATAACGAAGTAACGAGTGAAAAAAATTTGCGCTAAATTACTGAACGTACATCTGTTAGTAAAGGAACACAGACCACAGGCTTGCCGATCAGACAACCTAACTCAGACGCACTAACTGAAACTGACGAGGGTGATGGAGAGCTCGATCTACGAAGCTTGGGCTGCTGTCCTTGATATAAAGTTACAGGTATAGGCGCAGCAAAAAAGGAAAAAGTGTGTGAACGAGCTACAGGCGGTGTATATACTTCTACTCAGGGGAACATCTGTAATAACGCACAAAAATAGTTTAATAATCATTTTGTAGTTAACGAAAAAAGGTATAATGTTTACTGTGGTTCCCGTAAATACGTTGACAAGTCGGCAGCATACTTCTCAACGCTTCATACTAGATCCATTTTGTCCGCTTGATATCTCAGCATGTGCAATATACAAAATTGTTATTTCCTTTTTTTACTCAGTTACGGACTTGTATATTCGGTGCTTCACTCTATCCTAATTGTGGATATGAACCGATTTTTTTTTACTTGTTATTCCTAATCAGAAATATGTGCCAAGGAGTGAGTAGATGTCACCTTTTTACTTTAAGTACCACAAACTATGCAATTAGCTGCAGTCCATGATGTGCGAAACAATTTCTCGTTTCCCTTGTATTTACTCGTAGATATGAACTGCTGAGGTAAAGTCCCCTGTTAATAACAGAATGTAATCCAAGGCTCCATGAAGCTACAGTTGTTAATGTAGCACTCCTGGCCCCCGAATGGCACTACCGATTCAGTAAACGCTCTGTCAAACAAATAACACGTTTACTTAAATTTGTTTTTGCTCTTTATAACATGTAGTGGATGAGAATGTGCCATCTGGAATTATTCAGAACGTGCTCTACCATACAAGAACGCTCCCTGTCGCTCCATTAGGCCAGATGCTGCTGCATGCATGTGTATGCAAATAAGCGATCGTTAAATTGCTCGTACAACTTGGCGCGCTGCATTAGCACGCAGAGAGAGCTTTTTGTCTTCAAAGGATAGAGGGAATGCGCTAACTCGTGCTGGAACTTCTGCAACGGCCGTCTTTTATGCAGCGGGTGCACACGCGATGATGGGTGCATTCTTTAAATGGCACATTTCTTCTACATCGAGCTATGCTGTGTTGATGAATTCTTTCTTGTATAATTTCCCACAGTTCCTTTTTTTCTTTTTTTATTGTAGATAAGAATAAGTTGCGAAGGCACATTACAGACGCGTGTGAAAGTACAAATTTGGTGGATAGTCTCGTGAAAGTGTATTGTGTATATATATCGTTATAAAAGTAAAGTTCTTATCATTGCATCCCTGTTTGAGTGTATTCTGTCTAAAAGAAAAGGAACAACGTCCTTTTTAATTGACCCTTTGAGGAACAATACATTAGGGTAAAGTACCACTGTTCGTACTTACATGTTCTATTTTCTTTCCTGCTAGCCTTATTGGTCGGTAGAATCAATATGTGAATTAGGAGACACTGAACAGAATCACTGAATCATCTTAGATTAATAAAGTATATGTTCAAAAACCTTCTTTTTGTGTCCGGAAGCCGATCACTAAAAGGAGAAGATAGCCCTGAAATTCACTATTTTTGATTTCATGCCCAAACGCCAGGCTTGGATAGGTTACTGTGACTTCACCAATTTCAGAGTATTTCCCCGCATTTAGGCCGTCGTGTTACAATCGAAATTGTCGGAACTTGCTGAGTCCAGTCTGCGTCTTTTTTAGCATATAATGTATTCCGTCTTGTAGCCTAGAAAAAAACTGTGCCGGAACAGACGCCATCAAAATTCGTAACTTTGTGGCGAGCTGGTCCATGAACTTCAGTGGCCTGGCTTCGGGATAGGGGCGCTTTTTTTTGTATTGCAGGAGGGTAATTTACTAGAAATGCCTGACTTAATTTTCTGTTTAGCCTTGCATTAAACGTTAGTTCTCGGAATGACGCAATAAAATAGACACAAATCTGCTACTGCCTGGTTTGGTGACGTAATGTTGCGGGATCAAATCCCTTCCACGGCGGCCGCACTTCGATTAGGAAGAAGTAAAGAAAGAAACGCCCTTTCCCTGTGCATATGGTGCACGTGTAAGAACCCCAGGTTGTCAAAATTAAGCCTGAGTCCCCCACTGCGAAGTGGATCCTAATAATGTATCGTGGTTTTCGTACGTAAAACACCACAAATGTTTTCGTTATGAACCTGCGGTTGCCAGAAATACACAAAACCGTGCTGAAGGTTGTGGTACCATATAAAATGCTGCTCCAGATATGTATTCCTTACTTCTATGCAAAAAATAACTATAAAAAGGAATAACCAAAAAAAAACGACATGAACAACTCTTAAGGAATTGTTCGCGCCTATAAATTTCTGCTAAATAGGGGCAAAGAACCAAAACAATGTCGCATGCTTTAACAAAAGGCACCCCACTATGCCTATTAGATATAGAACCATGAGATTCTTTTGCAGAAGGAGCATCTCAAAGAGCGGCACGTTTGAGATGCTGAGATGAGGAGCTTGAGGCGCAGATAGCACATCTTTGAAGACATGCAAAGGAACGTCATTCAGCAATTTATTTCGCGCAGTGCATGTTAAAAGGGAAAAGTGACAAATCACTGTACATATGCGCGTAATTTGAAAGGGCAAATCGAGAATTCAAACGTCGTCGCCGGAGTCTACGCACACCAACATGCGGTATATCAAATAAACGAATCGGCAGCCGCACAGTTATCCACGATTGTTAATTTTTTCTCAAGGGATACTTTAATCGTATGTGTTTCAGTCGCTATGTAAACTACTTTTAAATGGTTTCAGAAGCACTATACTGAACGTTGGGATCCGCACAATTTCAAATTTCCTTTGTGACTTCAGCTGGAACATTTATATATTGCCACGTCTACGGCAAGTAATTACGTGGAGACGTTACGCCGATGAGAAAATGTGGTGTGTTCTCTCTCTTTTCAACGGTTTCCTGTGTTCGCAATCCTTCCCTTCTTTTATCTTGCCGGGACTTCGACTTGTGCTAATGTGGTCACTCGTTAACGACCAATATAGTAGGACCTGTCAGCAGAAGTTCATGAACTAGGAAATCTACGTAATATTAACACCAGGCACGAAATCCCTGCTCATCAGGCCTACCATGACCTTTCTTTATATATAGGGTTAGATGTGTTGAAGTATCCCGTCACTTTGAGACAACTCTTTATACCAAGTGTTTTAAGTGCAGTTGAAATACGCAGAATGGTTTGCGGATGCTGTCGCAGGTACTAGAAGAAAAAAAAGTCAGTCGCCCTTCTCAATTCTGTTTAAAGCTGTGCGGCGCTGCCAGACTGAGTAGAAAATGAAGGAGAATTGGGAAAGGTCAGCCTGCGAGGACTTCCCAACACTCATCGGCACCAACTTTTGAATTAACGCTTTCTTCACGCTCACCTTCATCCCAGGGAACTCGTTCAACGAGTCTAATTGTCTGAGTCACACGGAAGAGCCCCTTCCCCCCTTCCCGTGCATAGCATGTTGCTTGGAAGCCAGTTATGAGATTACCACCGCAGTGTCTGAAGCAACAGCGAAAGTTTTACGCAGCTGATCTTGAAGAGCTCGGGAGAGACGCGAAATACTACGAACGTACCGTCGAATCATTTTAACGAAATCAAATAAATAAAAAAAATGTCAAAGACGTAAAAGAAACCTAAACCCTTGCTCTCTTCAGTTCTCATCAGAAGTTGCTTGTCAAATCCCTTTACCAGTTCATCTACCATGCTCTGCGAAGTCGCAAGAGCGTGGGCGAGATAGGAAAGGTGGGAGGTCAACCACACACGTGTCAGGTTTTCTACCTTATGCAAGCGGAAGGGTGTTCAAGGGTGAAGGGAACTCCACTGCAGAGTTAGCATGTCACTTGGGGTGATCTATAAAACATTCCTAAAAAGTAGAAAAGAAATGGTGTCACAACTCCTAAACTGACTTCTAGTGATTGTACCACGCTTTCTTTTTTTAGTCATTATGTTATTTACTTTCTCTCTAAAGACAAAACATAAGGAACAGTGTAGGCCGCTAGACAACAGGCCTTTCCATCAGGACTCATTCTTTATTGGAGTTATTTGTGAAAAGGAAAAATAAGGTTATTGTTTTTTTGCATCAGAAAAGCCATGATTCGATAGAAATAACTTTAAAATTTAGAAAAATAGTGTAATCAATTTCAGTTACAAAGCATTATTTTTATAATCCGAGTGGCAGAAATGTTTTGGGGAAATAACTGCATCGTAGTAGACGTTACAGATTGTTTTCAAATGGGGGCCTTGAGTTCGTGAAGATTATCGCACATTTTTTAGAAATTGGTTGTGCGGAACACAGGAATCGTTTTCTGAACCCTAGGCCACCATAATGTGCTTTACGCGTCGTTTGCTGGAGGTAGTCAAGGCTTGCGCAGCGTCCCCGTATCGTTAAAGCATGAAACGGTAAATTGTACTAAACAGCACCTTTAAGGGAATGCTTAATTACGTTCCAGAGCATTTTTATTCATTTCCATTTCATATTTCATGCCATTTTATCAGAGCGAGCTTCGCTGCTATATTGCAGATCTCGCCATATGCATCAGATACCGGAGGGCAGTTAGACTATGCTTACACGACCCTCCTTTCGCCCAATTCTTGCTCAAGCTGGCTTTTCGAGCTCTACGCGTTTTCTTGATTGATGACACTTTAACTACACTCCCATCGCTTTTCAGGGAGAAGTCTTTGAGCCACTTTCCTGAAAGAAAAAAAAAATGTACGTAAAACGTAGGTTTACATTTGGCAGCCTCAGGAGTGACAAATGACTCTTTAACGGCCTTGGTGGATATCGCGACAAGCTGCAAAGATCGGCTCAACGTACCTGCAATGCAGCATTTCTTTTTTCAGATTTCTTGAACGTATCCGCAGAGGTGCGGCAGTATCGCTGTGACGTTTCTTGTCTTTGTGATAAATACACCCATGTTATTTTACAAAACAACCATTTTTCTTTTAAGACACGCCTTTAGGATGTGTGTCATTTATCACAGCGTAATGTGCAACTCCAAAGGCGTGGGAAGCGCTCGTGGTTGTTTGATTTAGTTTTTGTCCACGTGTCAAGAAAGTGCGCCGTGTTCTTGTACGTTTACAAGTTTATTTAGATGTTTACTACTAGGTAAACCTCCAGCGTTAGCCCAGTAGATCTGGCGTCACGCTGCTGAGATCGAGGTCTCGGGTTCGAACCCTGCCACGGCAGTCATATTCCGATGCGGGCGGAATACAATGACGATCGTGTACTGTGCATTGGGCGCTTAGGAAACGATCCCACGTGGTGAAATTTAATCCCGTGTCTCCCGCTGCGGTGTTCCTCGTAGCGAGATTCTTGTTTTGGCAATTAAGACCCCTCGAAATTAACACATGTAAGCAACACGCAAGAACGCAAAATCCTCTTCAACGAAATTATCTATCAGTACTAGACCTAATTTGGCCAACAAAATTAAGTCCGCCATGGCTGCGTGCGCTAATGATGGTACAGACCAAACACTCAGGTTCGAAAGTTTGCGCGCAGCTTCCAAATTCAACAAAACGCATTTGAACTTAATTTGAACTCCTTTTTTTTTTCTATGGTTATGGTGGTACCAACAATCATCGAAGCTCATGTTGCAGCGTCGGTGAAAGAAAACTCCCGCCTGGTGAAGGTCTGCTGCAATATGAACAAATGGTGATGCTCCGCAATAAAAATTTGGCAAAGGCCGCCGGTGTGTTTTTGTTCTCTCAGGAGCGCAAGAGCGGTGTCTGGTAGATAAAGAAAGGAGTGCCGCTTAAAGAGAATGCCGTTGTTTGCAACACCATTTTGTTATTGAATAATGTCTGCGGACAACCACGATAAAAACAAGAGAAAAAATTTCAACAGTGGTGTGCGAAAACTACGAGACTTGCTTGTTATTATCAAAGGACACATTTGCTTAACGCGGCAGCTGGAGCGTAAGAAAACTACATCGTCAGTGTGGCAGGAAACGAGGTATATTTTTGTTTGGAGGGCGGGGGGAGGGGAGGGGTCCCTCGGCTCGGTCACGTGAATTGAACGCAAGGGTTGATGGGAAAGAGAGCGAACGCATTGGGCGCGGAAATAATGGTCCCAATAAACTGTTTTCTTGGGTGAGTTGGTTGACACGTATTGAAGCTATTGTAGCTGAAAAGAACATACACAAAATAAAGGAGGACAGGACACTGCGGTCGGCGGGATGGGAGCGGTGTCGTGCTTGTAGCTGGCTATGCGAGAGCGCCATGGTGGAACGGCGGAACTACGATGACTGTACCTGGTGACTGATTCTTGTGACCTATTTCGAGGCAAGTTAATCAGAGAAATTATGACCACATGCCAAAATTACGTATATGGCTAAAGATTAAACATAGCGTTTTGCGTACCAAACCACGATTTGATTATATGAGGCAAGCCGTACTGGGGTACTGCGGAATAATTTGGACCCCCATGGGTTCATTAGCGGGCACCTAAATCTAAGTACATGGCTGGTTTTGCATTTCGCCCGCATCGAAATTCGGCCGCCGTGGCCACGATTTGATCTCGTGACCTTGTGCTTAATTAGCAGCCCAACGCTATAGCCTCTAAGCAACCACGATGGGTGGGAGTAATGTCGACACGCTTCGCAGTATTGAAATGTACTTTATTCGGCAATATTTAAATACATGATGTGTTTGTTCCTCTGCTTTTTTTCTTAGAAACAGCGTGCGAAATCATTCAAGGCAAGTGATCACCAGGGAGCACCGGCAACGCATGAAAACAAATATGCTCACGTGCGAAGGGCGGCAATCAAAAAGTGAACTTCTGCATTGCACCATATGCGTACGATATATATATATATATATATATATATATATATATATATATATATATATATATATATATATATATATATATATTGCTAAAGCCTGAAAGGACGCAATCTCAGACCAGGCGTTGCCGGGTGGTACGACGGCGCTCCATTTTATAATTGAATGAAGTTGCGGGCTTTCTTTTTCACTACGGTTGGACAGAGTGCCTGCAATGTTCCTTAGAACCCTGACTTTTTACGTGGGCACCGCAGTCCACTTAGGTTGCTTTTAGAAATGATTTTACATAATTTGTAGTGCTGCTTTATGGTAGTGCGAAAAATGAGTTACATTATCCTGGCGCCTCTAGCTGCTGGGCAGCATGCACTGTTTTAGAAAAGAAAGCAATGTGCGTTATTTTTGTCCTAATGTAAGTGTAATATATGTGTAATAATATGCGTATATATATTAATGTATGTGTGTATATATGTGCAGGACTGACGCCGATTCGAATCGATGTATTTACCACAGCGAACAACGAAACTACTTTTTTAATATCGCGGTAGCCTGCAGAGCCATAATAAAGTTATCCAGTCCAGTTTCGAGATGGCTTTAGCTCCTGCCAAACTCTGACGCCGCCCACTATAATACATGTAAAGCGCAGGAACGTTTTTCTGAGATGACTCCTTGACCAATATTAAAGAAATTTGTTGCGATTGAGAGAGAAAGTTGAATTCTAGTGACTATTGGAAGCGGAATTTTAATTTGGGGCCTGAGTTCTTTCAAAATAATTCTCGAAAATGCGAAAGGGCGATAAAGGTAGAAGCACGAAGTTTACAAATTAATAGCTCTATATCAAGAACAGATATCTCGGTTCAGGAAACGGCATCTATTAGATCATTCAAAGCGGATGAATTCGATCTGTCAATTTATATCTAGCGTTAATTCGTTACGTTCTGCACGAAGCTACTGCGAAAGCTGTATTGCAATATTTATAAATTTTTTGAGATTTATGTGTAACATAT
Source organism: Dermacentor variabilis (assembly GCF_050947875.1). Taxonomy (NCBI): domain Eukaryota; kingdom Metazoa; phylum Arthropoda; class Arachnida; order Ixodida; family Ixodidae; genus Dermacentor; species Dermacentor variabilis. The sequence continues at coordinate 54,497,614 of NC_134577.1, forward strand.
CAATTTTATTTAGATGTACTATTAGGTTGAATTGACACAATTGTGCTATCATGTTTAATTGCCGAGTTACAGAGTTGTAAACGTGATAGTTTCGTTTTCTGATAATTTAGAATTTTTGCCAGTTATTAATAAAGAATTGAGGACCTTAATCGAAAATTCGAAGCGCGCAGTCACTAGATTGTAGGTTTTGCTTTTAAATGCAACAAACCGCGTCAAATTTGGTGCCGTGGTTGCCTAGAAAAACGAATTCTCCTTTTACATGTATTTCGATAGGAGCGCCCGAACTGAAGCTTCCTCTTGAGACGGCGCTTAATTTGCTCGCTACGTCGCAGTGTGCATGGCATGGCGAGAAATAGGTTCTCCGTGCGGGAAAGTATTCAGTGCGCCGTTCCACACAGAGAGTAATGCAGTGGATTTATTGAGAACATTTTTCTTGTATTTTATGCTCCGAAAACTTGTGGGGGGGGGGATACCAATGACGACGCAAATTCGCCGACAACCACATCGTTTCCATGAAATTGCATTGCTGCTGTGCCCCACAAAACCGGGTCTCCCATTCCGGGACAGACTGTATTTGGCGCGTCCATTTTGTGCTCGGAGGGGTGGCCGCCATGAAGTAGCAATAGGCACGGTGCGCTACTGTTTACACGATTGTCATTGTGCAGCCTGGTATAGTTTCGGCACGTAGACAACGCCCGCCCGTCTTCTGATAAGGTTGTAAGGTTGTTGTTGCGCTCTCGCAAAGCTGTGGAAAGAACTTTTGGGCGGTTTGTGAAAACCGCAATGAAGCCAAGCCGTTTGAGTTGACGCCCGGGCGATCACCCCTTCGAGCGGAAAATGAACGAGTCGAGCACGGTTCCGAACGAAATGAGTGTTCCTGCGAGCCATATATGCGCAACCGTGCCGTCTGGTCAAAGCTAGTGGTCTAAGTTTCTTCGTGTCCTCGAATGTGCGACTTCGTTTCGATTGTCTGTCCAGCTTTCTCACGGCAAAGTTAATTAATTGTAGGCTTGTTCCAACACGTGCGTTTAAGACGACTGTTCATGTGAGTATATTACGTAATGCACCAGTCGAGCAATGTATTTTGTCGTTCGTACTTCTGTTTCACGGTGCGTCTGCCCGCAGGTCAGGGACTCTGACTTTGTGTCTTTAACACCGACTTCCGTTGGTAGTGCCATGTAAAGATTTCATCGAAGACAGCACCAAGTTGGGTGAGTACAACTACAGTGTAACCAACTGTGTGAACGTAATGTGCAGTCAACTACGAAATCTTGCGGAACACGAGGTCGGAGAAAGGGTTGAAAATCTACGCATCCTCACGACGCCGGCTAGTATTCGCATTTACAGCCTCTATATATACCAGTATATGCGAAGAACATTGGGATGTTCGGTTTTACTGACTACTGTAACAAACTGCTCGGAAAGTGAACATTTTCTGAGATCGCATTGGCTGTAAACTTTTGCGGTTGACTGCGCATACGTAGTGTAGAAAGCCGACGTCCTCATGAAAAAAAAAAACGAAAAAGAAAAGACTCTCGTTCCACGAAGTGAAGCCGTATTTCCGTGAGCGCACCTTCTCTAATTTCTGCCGTAATTGTTTATCGGATTATTCTCGCATTGTATATCTAATCGTTCTTTCCGAGCGGCGATACACAAATTATAGCGCGCCTCTTGGAGCACCTAGTTACCTGTGCAAGATGGCACCGCGACAGCCGTGTCGATGACGTCAGCCACAGCGCCGCTGTTCTATTAATGCGACAAGATTATATGTCCCATGAGGCAGGAAAGCTGGCGTTGTCGGCAAGGAGTGGCAACAAATATCATCCCCATCAGTGACGTCGTCAGCGTCTTGTATGGCGTCAGTAATAACACGGAATTAAAGTTAGGATCAACAAGCTAGCGTAAGGTGACTTAAGGGGGAGTGGAGTGAATCAAGGTGAAGTTAATGAAGATTAATAAAGTTAATTATGGACAGTAAACAGGGTCACTGTGGATTAAAATGGATTAAGGTTGGTACAGACTAGAGCAAGGTACGTTAAGGTAATATTAAATGGTTATAAGGTGGATTAAGCTTGGTACACATTAGAAAGAGGTGGATTGAGGTGGATTAGAGGGGATTATTATGGACTAAAATTGTTACAAGTTAGAGCAAGATGTATTAAAATGGCTTAAGTTTGGTAAAGGTTGTTACCAATCGGTGCAAAAGTGTAATAAGATCTATTATGCTATAGTTGCGAACGACAAGTGACAATGTATGACGCCACGTATCGTGGTCGTAACCACTTATAGAAGTCATAATGCTTTTGCATTCAAATCACGCAAGGATACTTAAGTTGCTGCCAATTTTCTATTAGGTCATCCATCATCAGCCGTAACAGCTGCGCCACTGACTTCATTCTTGGCACTGTGCCAACCTTTATCCATAGAGACAAAAACAAGAGTGGGCACTCCCATAGAGCCCAGCGGCTGAACCGACAGTAGCTCGCCAAGCCGCCGGCATTAATACCTGAACCATACGTTCGGTTTCGTTTTTGGCCGCACGCGTCTTGAACGCTAGTACAAACGCGTTACGCCAGCTGCACTTATCAACGCGACATTTATTTATTTATTTATTTATTTATTTGCTTCTACCGCTCATGCACGCACCGTCTTAGTATGGAAGCGTTTTATTATGTAAAAATGGTTGCGAACGATGTTTAGAAGCCTCCACCAAATCTGTGTCACGTGCAACTTCATAAAGCAGACGCAAGACGCCTTGTGAAATGGGGGAATGTTTATTTTTCTCTATGTAAATGCTCGTTCCGGGCGCTTTGTGCATTCATCCAAGGTTACGGCACCAGGTATGCAGCAGCAGTTCCCGTACGATGCTCTAGCGGACAGCGTCAGCTGAAAAAAAGTAAATTTTTAGCATGTGTCATTTTGGTATCAACGCCTCATAGGAATACTGCGTGTAGAGCTGAAACGTGCGAAAGTGGTGAATGGGCGGCATTGCACGCAAAAGCAACTCGCTTTCACGTACAAGGCATAGACAATAGCCGACTCATTGCAGGCAATACCATGCATAAAATATGAAGAAAACATCTGGGTTGCAACCATTCCCCCTTTACCGGGCTTATTTCTTCCCCTTAAAAGAACAAATACACGGGCGACTGCGCGTTTCCAAAACAACTTGGGCTAAATACGTAGCCGAGCGACTGGCCGCTCGAGGCACATTGCGTGTATTCGCGGGCTTCTTTCACTCTCGGAAAAACACTTTTACGTAGGACGTATCGAGCTGAAGAAAGCTGTATCGGGAATTTTCCATATTGCTCTACAATTTTCTCATTGACACTTTTCATCTAATTATAATATTTGAGAATGCGAATAATTACTTAAGACTAATTATATAGTTAGGCGGAATGAAAAAATAATCTAAGTATCTGCAAGTGAAGGCAAACAACATTACCTTGGTTCTGGCCAGCTAAGCCGCACTTACATATTTCAATGTTTGGCTCAAGTTACGGGAGACATCCTGTATATAGGCTTGTTGGTAAGTCATTGAAGTTGAAAACCTAGAATCTTGTAGACGCGTCCAATGAAAAAATAAAACAGAGACATTAAACACGTGGTGAGAAGTCTGTTTCGCCTCTCACTTTGCATCCGTATCTGTGCGAGATATATATTCGTTTAGCTTATTTGTATTCTTGTAACTTCATGACCAAAGGCACTACAGGGAGGCGTAAGTAAAGAACACAAAAATACAAACAACAAAATGAGCCAGCAAGACCTAATCATTAAAGTAAAGTAATGCCTGGAGCGATTATGTCGTTGTGGCCACGCGAAATTATGCGTCGTCTTCAATCGCTCGGTAGGTCGTTTCATTCTTGAGAAATCTTGAAAATGAAACACTCATGACAGGCTCTAGTTCGTCACTGCAGAATTCCAACCTTAAGGCGATGATGAATGCGAGATGAAACGTACGTTGGAGGTAAAATAAGGTTTTCGCGCAGGTAGGAATTTTGAAAGTATATTTTCTGAAACAGAACAAAGCGAAAACACTTATATACAAGCTCCGATTGCTGCGCGGCTATAATTCCCAAAAATCAAACTCGCGGCATTATTCTGCAATTGTTCAAGTGATTGAATCAAGATTTCAGAACATGGATCCCAGCTGGATGAAGCGTATTCCATTCTATCGCCTAATTAAGATTTTATAAAAATGTAGCTTTAATGGTGAAGGCGCAAAACAGGAGTTTCGCTGAATATAACCTTGCAATCGGTTGGTATTTTTGATTGCGTTAAATATGTGTAGATAATTGGGAAGTGGCGAAGTTGCAATTAAGAAGTTTATAAGACTGAGAAGTTGCGTGCGTTGCGTGGTTGTAAGGTCACCGGAGAGTTCTGTACTTCTACACATGAATATATAGAATAGAATTTATTGACAGGAAAGACAGAGAAGTTGACCTGAGTTAGTGCGCTCTAGTCTGCTGCTCTACACGGCGGAAGAGGGAAGGTGAGTGAAAGTACTGGGATGGGTGATGATGATAAGAGGAGTGGTGAGTGCTTACGTATATGAGACAGTTGCCTTGCTAGAGTCGCTCGTCGAGCTTGGTGTCCTACAGAATCTTCAGCAACACTTTAGTTGCACGCTTTGAAGTTGCAGTGTCAAGCCATGGGCCGAGGATAGCTTCCCCCGACAGTGGTTGCCTGTCAACGCTGGCTAGCAAACTTTCCAACGTCGTTCGCTCCAGCATATATGCTGGGCAATCGCACAATATGTGTTCGAGCGTTTCAGGCGTCGTACAATGTTCACAATCGGGGCTGTTCGACTGGCCGATGAGGTGCGCGTAACGACGGGTGAAAGCAACGCCCAGCCGAATCCTGTGTATAAATGACGTTTTGCTCCCGTAAACTTCGGGTCAAACAGAATTTAACGTGATTTTGGTTTCTAGCGCGAAGTGAAACACGGACACAGAAAGGAGCAGACAGGACGAGCGCTAACTCTCAACTAAATTTTTATTGAAACGAAGAACATATATATAGGCGATTGCAAGAACCGTAGCATAAGAACATGACAAGGTAAAAGGATCAGTGATGTTACCGTACCAACTCGCCCAACTGTCTATCCTTTTGCAGAATTTAACGTCTGGGTCGATCATACATAGGCGTCTGTGGATGCTGTCATCGTGGGCTCTGTATCCCTTTGTAAGGTCCTGCATGAGTGCCTTGATCATAAGTTGGTGTCAGGTCGCGAGTAGGCAATCCGTACTTCATCAGAGGAAGAGAAGGTCGATCTTGCCTCACTGGCAGCAAGTTCATTGCCAATCACACCACAATGGCTAGGCACCCTTTGAAAAGTGATCACGTGGCCAATTAACTCGGCACTTTGATGAAGTTCGGCGATTTACAGTACGAGCAGGTAACATGGTCCTTTCTTTAAAAAGCAAGTTAGTGCCTGTAGCTCTGATTTGGAATCGCAGAATACTCCATTTATGAGGTGTCTGCGTTCTCATAAAACGGACAGCCTCCCTTATTCCCGCAAGTTCCGCAGCCGTAGATGTCGATCTGTGGTCTAATTGACATCGCCGAGTAATTTCAAGTTGTGGTATGATAAATGCGGCCGTTGTGGCAGATGGTGTGACCGAACTATAGGTATATACTTGTACCGTCCCACTATATAATGTAAATATACGCGGCAGAGTGAGCTGTTTCAAGCCAGTGGAGGAAACGTGGGATTTCTTCATAATTCCCGGTATCTGAAGCCTCACTTGTGGTCTTGGAAATTTTGGCAATCGTTTACACATGCGTTTCTGTGTAAAGATTGAGGTAACGGCTTCCTCAGCTACCCCCATCCCTCTGTTATACAGCAAACAATTAATGATAATAAAATAAAAGAAAACCGCCGCAGCGCTCTGTACGGATGGTTAACAAGCGAATCTGAAGAGTGCGGCCCTTCTATTTATCACTGGTTAATCCCGAAAGTTCATTAAACGAAGGCTTGTTAGGCTGCCGGATCCTCGGTACGCCGTTGCTGCTTGCGCTCGGCTGCTCGAGCCAGTTCTTGTGCCCGGACAGCAGCATCGGCACAGCCTGGACGAGTAGTTTCTGCTTCTGCTCGCGGCGGTGCTGATCGAAAGCTGCCTGCTCCTCAGGAGTAAGTACGACTCGTTGCCTAGCCATTTTGGAGCCGGAGAGAAACTGCTGAGCGTGCGCTTGGCTGCGATGGAGACCAACAACGTCACCACTGGCACAGCGAATCGCGTGCCTCTCTCTCTCTCTCTTTTCTTCGCGCATACGCATGGGGTTGTGCCCGAGGACATTTAGGCGTGCAAGCGACAGACAGACGGATGGGCGATCCTGCTTGCCATACACAGCTTCGCTGTAAAATTGACAACGAAATAAAGCTATCGCCGCAATGAAGAATTCACTGGCGCTAGCCGAATGGCATTTACACTTGCCGATGCTTAACCATTCTCTTCCCCCGATATGTGCTATAAGGCGGACAACCACTCCACACATGCCCACGCGGTATGATACAAAAACACGCCGTAAATCGATTTCTCTTCTCAGAAGGACACAACGGAGGCTCAGTTTTTTCGGGCACCGTGATCATCGGTGCGAATCGTATCTAGAAACGCAGCTGGCCGCCGCCGCCTAACACGCAGCAGCACGAGAAATGCCCCACTATCGTCAGTTATCTCACAGGAAGCGAGCTCCAGTTGCTTGCTGCGCCGGCACTGCCTTTCACGCAGGGGTTGGGAAAAGTTGCAGGATGCCATTGAGTAGGTTGTATTCGGATGTTTTTTTATACTCGGGTTGTTCTTTCCTGTACTCAGGCTACATTTATGGCACTAAATGTGTGGCATCAGAGCATCGAAGTCTTTTATTCCTCTATCTTTGAAGCGAATCCTATTCTGTCGTAAGTAAGTTCACAGTTGTCTTATTGCACGCGTCCAGCTACTGAATTATCCTATAATTGCAGAGACTCGTTCCTGATATCCATGATGCTTCAAGCAAATACAAACATAGTGATGTTTTTGTCTGCAAGCACGAAGGAACGTCATGTGGTCCGAAGAAACTACGAAAAATGATTGTAACAGCTGTGAAGTCTGATCGTTGGTTGTGTCTTGTGTACGGGAGAAATAAGAACACCGAAGGGCATTTTATAATTATCCTAGAGATCACAATAGCTCAAAGGCAGTTGACATTCTGCAGCTGTTTTGTAAAACTATGCTGTCGGATATTGTTAGGATTATAATTTCCTGTGAGGCTCCTAACCAGTATTACGGTGAGCGACAATGTGCGTTTTCTCTGTGGTTATTGGTCACCTTAACACTGTAGTCTTTATTCGCAATTAAAGAATACAACATCGTAACTAGCGATACTTTATCTGTGCTACTTGTATTCCAATGCCTGATATCTGCGCTGCTTGCTGCCGATGCTTGGAGCAAAGATAGAACTATGTCGCAAAGCCGAGAAACAATGTTGCCAGCACGGACTACCACGTGCGCCGATGCGGACACGTACATTCTCGCATGGAATACTTTGCACGGCCTTTAGATGGTTCCGTCATATTTTGACGCACGTTAGTCATCCTAGCTGTGAGTTTGAATTAATTATCAATTTCAATTAAGTATCAATTTAATTGAGTTCGGTCCATGATTAAGGTTTCATTGAGAGTTAAACAATCCCTCTCCTGTGTCCTCCAACGCCATCATAGCTCGCTAGTTTTCCAATCTCCTTCCTGCGCATAAACAGCGGGCTACTTTGACTGCGATCTTTTTCTGTTTGCACACTTTTTGTTACATTATGTACTAGGAGTTGCATGTTCTTCCGAATACGTTGCCGACACCATTCATCATTGCAATATCAATCAAAATAAATCGATACTTCTGTCAACGTGCGCGGGCTCGTGAAGCGGTCTGATAAAATACGCAATCACGGCTTTCCCTTTGTCTGCGCGCGCGTTACATGTTTGGCGAAAGGACCAGGCTGTGCCTTCGTTGTCATAAATCTGCAGAAGTTAGAGATAAAATTCTTATCAGTGCATTAGAACTTTGTTTCAATGCGGACTCTCATTCCGTGACCACGTGGAATAGGGATGCCTAGTCTTCAGCGAGGCCTAGATGTTTAGGTCGATTCCATCCGCATGTGATGCCTAATCCTACGAGTTCAAGCTTCAGTCCCGTCAAGCAACCACGCTCGCATCTTGGAGGTTATTGCGAATCTCAGTACAGTACTCACCAGAGCGGTTTAATATCAAGGCGCGATGCATGAGCTGTCACGAGTGGTGTAGTGGCGAATGACGAAGTGTTCAGTCGTCATGGGCAATTACCAAATGCCCAGTCGTCAATGCGACCTTCGGAGTTGCATTGCTGATGAGTTAACACACATTTTTTTTCGAACGAAGGCCGCAATGCCTGAAGCTTACGCGTCGCTGTGTCCACAGCGATCTGGAACGATGGTTTGGCGGCAGGTTCTTCAAAACGTCATCATCATCATCATCATCATCATCATGATTACGCCCACTGCAGGAAAAAGGCCTCTCCCATACTTCTCCAACTACCCCGTGTATGTGCTAATTGTGGCCATGTCGTCCCTGCTAACTTCTTAATCTCATCCGCCCACCTAACTTTCTGCCGCCCCCTGCTTCGCTTCCCTTCCCTTGGAATTCAGTCCGTAACCCTTAATGACCATCGGTTATCTTCCCTCCTCATTACATGCCCTGCCCATGCCCCTTTGTTTTTCTTAATTTCAACTAAGATGTCATTAACACGCGTTTGTTCCCTCACCCAATCTGCTCTTTTCTTACATTAAACCCATCATTCTTCCTTTCATAGCTCGTTGCGTCGTCCTCAATTTAAGTAGAGCCCTTTTCGTAAGCCTACAGGTAAGCCTATACACTCTTCTCTTGAGGGACAATGGCAACCTGCTATTCATGATCTGAGAATGCCTGCCAAACGCACCCCAGCCAATTCTTATTCTTCTGATTATTTGTCTCATGGCCCCAGCGCCTTGCTACCTATCGTAAACTGATGTTCTCTTCCGAGACTGTTAAACATAACTTCAGTTTTCTGCAGAATAATTTTTAGACCCACTCGGTGAGCAGAACCCGGTGAGCAGAACCGGTAATGCATTCCCTCACCAGAGCAGGATTGGCCACCCTGGTGCAGTACTTGAACACAACCTCCCGTATGAAGACAACAATCTCCAAATATTGAATGATGAAGAGGGTCTTCCTCAAGCCTCAAAAGAATGATTATATGCATGCAAGTTAGGCATTGAAGTGATCAGTAGATGCGTACCTTTCTGCAGATGGCATACCCATTTGTGCTGATTGGCTTCTGGCTTTGGCAGCAACACCGCAAAGGAGCAGTATGTAAGAAACGGGCAGACAACAAGTGCGTTGTCTCTTCCCTTCTCGCGTCCTCTTCCTTTGGGATACTTCTGCTCGAGCCATGTGGTTTCTTTTAGCCATAGGTATAGACCCCCTAATTCATAGTGCATGTCCATGTGAAAAATAAATTTGGAGCTTCATGTACACAATTCAACCAGCAACGTTCCACTAAGCCTTTTTTCATACACATGGAACTCTTCGGCATCTATTCAAAGGACAATTTGTACGTTGGACTACATTGACACAAATTGTGATTTCTTTTTGTGACACGAAAGTTGCAGCTTTGTTGTGAATAGTTGTGAATAGGACAGGAACGGAAATTCAATGTACTATTTCATTTGTGGTCTATGTGGAGGAAGGGAAGTGCATATTTTTGGCTGTGTCTGAGTTTACTAGCAACAACACATGTGAACGACAACCTAATGAAGAAACTGAACAGTATAGAAGTACACCACATGAAGCGTTGTCATAAAATCCCGTATTGGCACGAAAATAACGCGACCGCAGATATAACGCGAAGGAGAACATTTGGTCTCTCAGAAAAGTACTTTTTTTATTTACTATTTTGTGAGGCCACGAACAAACATGAAATGGCGCTTGAATGCGGAGGTCCGCAGAGCCTTTTTTCGCTGTTAGTGACGGGTGCCATCGCAGAATCAATTGAAATAGCGCATACTAACGCGTTGTTTGCAGTCGGCGAGGACGAAGCCGTCCTTTTTGACACTCGCCAATGTTATTGGACGAACAGCGCTCCAGTAATATCCTCGACACAATCGAACAGGGCAAATGCTTTCACGGATTTCGTGGTGATGCACCGCGCGGTCTGGAAGACCGTTTGCATGGCGTGCTGGCACAACAACGCCGATCGTCGGGCACCAAGTTGCGATTAATACGCTGTAACCACAGTAATTTGGCGCGTAATGCGTGGTCGGAACTCCCAGCTCACTGCTCTTGAGCGAAGACAAGTGGTAGCGGGCATGGCCAGTACGCTGGGCAGTGAAAAAATATAAATAAAAGATACGAATTATATTCCTGTGCGAAGCGGTATTGAACACGAGGGCAGACATTTATGAAAACAATTCTCGCCATATATTCGTCCAAACACGGTATGCTCCTTCGGATGAAATTTTTTTACGATTCATTTTTTCAGCGCCATTGACCGAAATAAGGCTATATGGCAGACGTTTAAGTAAGTTTGAAAGCTTGTGCCCTTCGTCCGAGAACGTTTGCTGTCCATCTGCGATCGACTCGCAAGGTATAATTTTCATTCTCATAACATACGGTGAATTTTTCTTTATCAAGTATCGCAAGAAAGTGAAATGGTAGTATAAGAATTTCAACTTCGTTCTACACTAAGACAGAGGAGAAACCACACGAATCAGTCAAACATAAACGGGAAAGTTGAATCGATTCCAACAGGCTTAACCTAAGCGAAGCCTGAGGTGGAGCAGAAACTCAAAACAAGCCCAGCGTAGCGGAGCTTGTTCCTACAGGGCGATATAATTACGAGGCTGTGAATGGAATGAAAATCTCGGAGCACAGAAAGACGAAAAGAAATACGAATATTAAGGAATGCTGGAGTAATCATCTCCTGCATATGCCCACACAATCCTCTCTCAATTGGCGTACGACGCTCGGGTGGCAACTGCAAATCTTCATTTGCGCTGAAGCCGATCAAGCACACAGTATGCAGACTATCCGTCCACTTCGAGTCTAAGCGTTGCCAATGTGGGGTAATTTCCCCACGTTATTTGCAGGTGCCGTTCGCTCTTTTATTGGCTGTCGCCCGGTTCGTTCAGCGCGAATTTACCCTAAGTCCGTTTCCAGCGAGACAATTTCCCCTTTCATGTGAATACAAAGTAGCTCCCTTTTTCTTAGTTTAGCCAGACAACCTAACTTATTTCCTTAAATATTAGTCCCCCTTTCAGTGGAAACGAATAAGAAGAATCTGCAGTAGCTTTAGAAGGTCGGAAATTGGCTTTGAAAATGGCGAATAGAATTAGTTTATACGTCAAAAATATAACATTTTCTATTTTTGCTTTCCCAAGATGGGCGTCACGATACAAACTTAAATAGGTAATTTGCTTTCGTTGCTCCTTTTACTCTCATGTTCATCTTTCCAGACATGTGATTCTAAAATTTGTCAACTTCGTCCTTTTGCCAGCTGTGATTGACCCACAAATATGATACGGCTTCTCCAATTACCTGAAAGAACCACCACTGCTGAGTTTAACAATATAGCCGAACTCGACAGAGTCCGAGATAGTACCCCTGGTCCAAACCTTCAAAGCTCCATAACGCCATCGTGAGCGAATTAGAAAGTGCGCGGTGCTCGGACTCAGACATCTGGAGATGTAAAAAAAATAATAAATATTACGCGACAAATTGCCGAGCCGAATCATCTTGAAACGAGTCACATTTCTTTCATGCTATTATAAGCTTCAAAATATGGCACGTACAGGCGCTCTCAGAATAATTCGGAACGCAACACATGCGGCCGTTCGCCGACGGAGCGCGCCCGTGGAAAAAGTAGTACCATGGTCTGCGCGTGCGCGGTCTCTCTAGCGAGCAGGGTTGGCTCCCTAGTGCATCTAGTTTGGGTTGGTTGCTCCAAAACGGTAGCCCTAGGTGCCCCTTAACGTTTTGTCAAGGGGGCTGGGCCGATGGTGTCCGTGACAAGCTGTGTCTGCGCATGCACTCGCGTTGGAGCATAAGCGCTCGTGTCTGCATGGTCGGGTGCTTGGGCGCCTTTGTTTTTCATTTTTCATGTGGGCCGTATTTATCATTTGCTCAAAATATTTATGGTAGGTGACCGTGACTAGCGCTGGCAAAGGGCGGCGTTTGCGTCTGATGCAACCGTGATGATATCGGCGGCTCGATTGATAAAGAGATACGAACATATTTAAACAATGACAGTTACGCGAATTCCGCCATATTACAATCGAGGCAACATGCCGAAAAAAGTGCCGATGAATGTGCGGAGAAATATAATTAAGCTCAGTTCACAAGATATACCTCAACGTGAGATATGCCGCCTCATAGGAAAGTCTATAAGTGCGGTCAACCGAATAATCCAAGCATACAGGGATGAAGATGGCCGACTCAAAGATGCAGCACGATCGGGACGACACCGATGCATGTTGCAAGAGTCGGACCTTCTGATTGTTGCTGCAGCCGTTGCCGATCCTTTTTAGAGCACCCGCCAGATCAAGAAAGCCCTCAACCTGCAAGCCAGTGAGGAAACAATTAGAAGGCGCATGCGAGAGGCTGGTCTTCGTGGATTTGTCGCGGCACAAAAGCCACACATTACGGAGTACCAAAAACGCCGGCGCCTTGAGTTTGGCAGGGCATATGAGCGCTGGACGACTGTGAAGAATGGAAGGAAGTCATATTCTCAGATGAATCGACATTTTCATCTAGATGGGATTAAGAGCGTCGGGTATGGAGACCATACAACTGCAGGTATTTTCCTTTTCATTCTGATCTTTTAAGCACAAGTTCTTCGGACGCGCAAGAGGTCTTTCATCTGAAAAGACCATTATCCATTGCCCCCTTTTCGTGTAGATATGAACCTGAGTATGTTTCCGAGATCTACAACAGCGGCCACTCTGCCCTCAACGTTTGGGGAGCAATTAGCAAAGAGGGCCTCGGTCCGATAATCCGGATGTCCCCATTGTTCACAGCTGAAGTTTACAGCGAAATTCAGGACTTCCACCTATTGCCATACGCTCTCGACGCGCCATTTAAAAATGGCTGCTACTTGTTCCAACAAGACCTGAGCCGGTGCACATGGCCAGAGCTGTGGAAAAGCTTCTTAAAAATGTGGTGTTCGCGTTCTTTACTTGCCTCCGAAAGGTGCAGACTTCACTGTTATGGAGAACGTGTGGGGCACGATGAAGGAAAGTTTATCCAAGCTGAATCTTGGAGGGGCAAGTGCCGACGAGCTCTGGCTCGCCATAACGCGCGAGTGGAAGGGCTTTGGTGACAGGAGGGACTTCGTAGATGCGCTCTGCGAGTTAATTCCACGCTGCCTACAAGCTGCGCTTCGCGTGGACATCGCGAGCTGTTGATAGCAGAACATGCCAACCGCTTTAGACGAAACAAAGTTACGTTTCGATTCTTTTTGTTTTCTGTGGAAAAAATGAACCCAGTGTTCTTCCTGTTATTTATATTTACTATGTTCTCCTTACTATATTTTTTTTCATTCAGCTCACACAGCCTACCCTTGATTATCATTGTATATCCCCTCTGAGCAAAAGAAAATGAGTATGAAAATGAATATCTACACCAACAAACGCCGACACGCGATCAATACGTAAGAATACTCGCTTCCAATGATCCAGTTTCCGTGATTGATTGGCGCACAATATATGCGAACCACGTAATGTGGTGCGCCAATAAATGACTGGAGTCGTGAAGAGTTCATTAAAGTGCCCTTCGAATGGATGGATGGATGGATAAAACTTTACTGGATCTATTTAAATGTGGTTGGGCCCCTAGACGTCCGGGAGCCCCCTGGCGGACATCTCTAGGCAAGCACGGTCCACCAGCCAGAGCTGGTCATGCGAGCAAGTGGCCCGAAGAGCGGCCTCCCACGAGGAAAAGGAATGAGGTGGCCTCCTGTGCGTGAAACTGGCCTTGAGGAACGTGCCGCGTTATTTCATTTTGTAAACTCTTTTATTGCCACTATCGCAGACACACCCTTTAAGAGGGGTCATGTAAAAGTGGAAATTGTCCTCGTTTTACGAAGCCATTAGTACCACGGAGTGGGAGATAATTTAATAAGAACTAATACTTCGCAGGACAGGCTAACACGGTTGAAAAAATAGGGCAGCGAGGTCGTTGTAGCCAAGCCGCCTCACTGGCACGTAATCACGCAAAGCATTGCTATTATCTCCCACACGGGATGCAGACCATGGCGAGAATACACTGCATGGCGTCCACAAGCCTTTATTTATAGATTATGGTGCATGCTGCGCTACAGACATTCATTCGCCCAGCCCCCCCCCCCCCCCCCCCAGCACAATGCTAAAGGGCACCTAGCGCTACCTTTTTGGAGCAAGACAACGCCAATCTAGAAACACTAGGGAGCGAAACTTGCTCGCTAGGGAGACTGCGCATGCGCAGACCTTGCCTGTATTTATCCGCCGGCGCGCTCCGCCGACGAGCAGCTGCGTGTCCGGCGTTCCGAATTATTCTGGGGGCACCTGTACGTTAGACGAACGCTTGGATTTGTCCTACTTTCGATCTTAGCGTTGTGACGAACAAGTGTGCATGTTAACCGTTCACGGGCTTCCTTTGTGCCGGGAAAAAATAATTTGGGACTTTTGTTTGAAAGCATTAGTAATAGTAACAGGGATACATAACTGCTTTTTCAGTATTCTAATATTTACTAGAACGCCAAAAAATCATAAAAGAACATTGAAACGGAACCTTCGTATCGCTGTGAATACCGGTATGAAATCATCACTCGTTTTTTTGCAACCACATATTTTTATGGCTCGTCCGAATGACTTGCCTCGGATTACCTCATTATTTGGTAACTTCATTCTAAAAAAAATTCGCAGTTTCGCCTGACATGCGAAGCACCAATTGCAATAGCAAATTATTAGATAGCTGTTCAAAGTAAGAATAGTAGTTTTATTGGCCGTGTGGACTTGTAAACATTCGCTTGCTAACTAATTTAACAATGATAGAATATGTAAGCATGACTCAACGAGCACGTAGGAAGAAACAGGCGCACAGAGACAGCGCTGTCTTTGCGTGTCTGCTTCTTTCTATATACTCTGAAGAACCAAGTTGCGCATTCAAAAAAGACAACCACAGGAAAGGTGACGGAGGCGGAAGGAGCGCAAGTTCTTCTAAATTTCTGCATCCTTGTTTAGTCGCGCTTACACATTCTATCATCAATTCCAACCAACTAGCCCGTCAACGTGTATTAACTAAATTAACCAGCACGGTGTCACACGCACACAGGTAAACATGAACACACATCGCCAGATGACAGCGGCAATTGACTGTGAGATCACTGGAGTTAGGAATCGCGGCAGCAGCCGCGAGCCAATTCACCTTCCCTCAATCTATCGCTTCAACGCGAACGAAACGCCGAAAGCACAGCGCATACGAAGCTACTAGCACAACGCGCACTCTACAAACATCGCAGGTCGCTTTGAAGATGAGGCCGCGTGGGCATGCACTTTGACCACGTCGCAGATTGCTTTCAAGACACACGAGTGCCGGCAACGCGGCCCTACGGCGTCCACCAAAGGCGTCTATTACGGCGTCCGCGATTCGCGTGGCCAACGTCGTAGGAGACGCCGCGGTTGTCTCCACTCTGTACGGAGCAGCAGTCGAGGAGGACATCGAGTCAACCTAGCAGCCGCTCGAGAAGAACTCCCTTCGTCCCTCGCCTGACCCCTCTTGCCTGGCGCGTCATAGGAGAGGGCACCCATCCGGGCGGCATTCCTCGCTCGAGCACACTTCTACTCATACGGAACCTCACGGCGACGCCGACCGTGACGGCAGAAATGCGCCTGGAGTGTCCATATAATTGCTATCGCAATAATTATCTTAATCAAGGCTGAAGATTTAGTTTTGAGTACTTCTTAGGTGGCACCACATATTTTGCAAGGCGGCTTTATAGAACGCGTGCTTGGTTATTAGGGAATTCTTGCAATTCATCCTTGTGTTAGTCATTTGCTTTGTTCTTTAGGATCGTGTGTTGGTCTGAATTTAATCTTACATATATTGGGTTCACTCGGGTGGTGTTGAGTAGAACACCAAATGAGGATCTAGTCTCGTTGACAACAGCTATATTAGGTTAAAAGAAATACGCTTGCAAGAGAATGTTTTATGCTTGTTTTTTGTTCGTTACAACATTTACATGAGTAGAAGAAACATTTACAGAACTTTCCCGCTGGCAGCCAGGGTAATAGCTGAGGTTTTGTACAATAGTTTCCTTCCACCAACTGGGAAGGCAATGTGAGGTATTTTACATAATTAATTCTTCTGGATTGGCGCGGTGTTTTACATAATTTGGGCTGAACATTAAAAAAAATTTGGAGGATATTTAAGCTTCGCCTTCAAGAGTGAAACGCGATAGCGTTATCGCACCTCCTTCGCACCGCCCACTCATTCGCTCGACATTCTGTTGAGTCACACAAAGACACACGGTAAGCTCCGAGCAACGTAGCATTCGGCGTGGCAACGAAACGTGCGCCTGAGCAAGCGGAACGAACCAAAGAACTCGGTGTCTGGGAGGGAGAAACGATCTACGCGAGCCAAACGTCGTGCTCGGCACGGAGAGACGGGCCGCGACGCGCCATGCAGGTGGACGCGATCTTGGGGCTAACGCCTCGATGGGATCGTCCTCTATCTCGCTGGGGAGCACCACACAGACGCATGACTCCTCGCGAGCAGCACGCCACACATCGCAGGGGGCGCTTTCCCACCAGACGCGCTACGGCGCAGTGATGACGTCAGACGCGTCCCGCATCGGACGCTGCACCTAGCATTCGTGCTGTGAGCGGAAAGAGGAGCCGCGTCGCCTAAACACGAGGGTTCGAGTGACGCGCGCTAGAAGTTGGAAGGGGAGAGAGCGAGAAAACAGCACTAGCGTACTACTGTAAAGCGTACTACTGCGAATGACACAAGAAATCACCCCTGCTTTAAACATATAAGTTAGGTCCATCACGTCTTCATGAAGTCACTAGCTATAAATACCTAGGAGTGACCCTTAGCAATACACTATCATTGAATAATCACATAACTAACACTTGCGCTTCAGCCTTCAGAAAACTATGCCTGTTGAGACACAAACTTAAGAAAATCCCATCTAACGTTAAAATGATACGCTACATCTCCCCAATTAGACCTAGGCTCGAATATGCTTGCATAGTTTGGTATCCATACACAAAAACTAATATCAATAGTCTTGAGAGAATTCAGAGAAAAGCGGTCAGATTTATTTTCAACAAATTTTCCAGATGTGATTTCCCCACCGAACTTATGAAAATTAACAACCTTGAACCACTCGAACTTAGAAGAAAAAAAAAAGAGAGACTTGAATTCCTTAAGCTACTTCACACTAACAAGATGTCCCTTGACCCATCTGAACATTTATCGCAGGTATCGACCAGAACTACACGCCACCGCAGACATGATGCATTAACCCCTTACTATGCAAGAACACATATAAGTTTTATTTTTTTGCTCGAACTGTAACCGAATAGAATTGTATAAATTGAATCCACTTCCTAATCTTGTTTTTCATTATTCTGTTTGTTTTGTCAATCTGATTTTCTTTGTATGTACCATATGTCGCCCTCCCTGCTTGGACCACGTGTCCGCAGTATTCAATAAATAAATAAATAAATAAATAAATAAATAAATAAACAAACGCAAGGGTATAGGGGCATCCTCGCACCGGTCCCCGCCCGGCCCCAATGCACTCAAACGAGATGCAGGGGAGAAGCAGGCGAGTAGCGCGCCACCTGTCGGGGCAGCGCCGTACATTGCGAGGAGGGGGTCCTCTGTGTTTCGCGCAAGATGGCCGAACAGAGTTGGTCAAGAGAGAGTGAAGGAGTGGGGGAGGGGGCGTCGGCGTTGTACTTCGGCAGCAGCTGCGTAATTTGCGACCGGGCGCAAGGGGAACTGCCTACAGTCGCGATCAAATTGAAGATGATCGCGCGAGCATCGACCGGCGGGCCTTCTAAGCAGCATAGCGGCCGATTTCGGAACTGCGAAGATAAAAATTCGCTGCCTGCTTCCCCTTTTATGCTCTTCCAGGCTGAAATCGTCAACCCCCAGACTAACTCGCCACATTTTTGTGTTTGTTTCCTTTTCATGTCAATGGTGTGTGTGCATCGATGTCTCATGCATATCTTGGCTAACAATGACGCCTCTGTGCAAAAGCTAATGAGGCAATCGAAATGAATTTGCAGGTTATCTCGTATAAAAGGTGACCAGAGTGACAGCTGCTCATGGAACAGCAAAAGAGAGAGAGGGGAGCTATCTGATGTTTCCCTCTCCACTGACGGCGATGACGTAACGTGGCGCTGCTCCTAGTTTCGGTCGCCGCTCGAGCGATCACCTTCAAATTGATCGCGACTGTACATTGGTGTGGCAACGCGCGGTCGCGTGCGCTGTATCTTGAAAGTGTTCTGCAAACGGCTCATAGCTCTGCGCACGCTGTGTTCTCGCTGCCCAATTTACGTTGAAGCTTTGAACAGCACGATGGTCACTTCGCTCGATTCTACGGCCGCGTTTGATCACGAAAGCGTTTCGACAGCGAGTGTGCGAGGTCATCGAGTGGGTTGTGCCCATGTCTGCTTATGCGCGCTCACACTATGCTTGACCCAGTCAGTGTTTGTTGGCTTCTTGTGATATGACTAATAAAAATTGGGCCCCTAGTTTAACCCCCTTTCTTGTGGTTTCTTACACCATGCTTGTTATGTCAGCTAGTAAGCGAATATTTTCAAATTTTTACGGCTGATGAAACTACTGGTTAGTGTGTGTAGCTGTCTACTAATTTGCTATCACCATCGATGCTGCGCCTTTCGAGTGAAACTATGCATTGTTTTGTAAGAATTACACAGGATCAACCAATGTCCTTTTCCCGCATTTCGATGGGGGCGAAATGCGAAAACGCCCGTGTACTTAAATTTAGGTGCACGTTAAAGAAACCCAGGTGGTCGAAATTTCCGGAGTCCTCCACTATGACGTGCCTCATAATCAGAAAGTGGTTTTGGCACGTAAAACCCCATAATTTAATTTAACCAATGTCCTTTTCGGCTATTGGGAGCGAGCTCCACCATTGGAGAAGCTGACGCCACCGCCGGCATGACGTGGCATGAGGGATCACGTGGACACAGCGGCCGCGTCGGCTGCTTCGGGTGTGCGGAAGCGAGCTGAAAACGAAAGTTTCAACCTGCGCTGCGGTTCTGATTAAGTGGTGAGGCATTCCCGCCTTGACAACAGTTCAAAGCACTAAAATAGGTAGTGGCTGCCTTTGGAGGCGTGCAGCATGGCAGGCTACTGCTTGGTGCCGTAGTGCCGGACGTACGCAACGGAGCCCGGTGACACGTAGCCGTGGGAGAAGCTGCGTGAAACTTGGCTCGTGAAACTTAGAACTGGCAAATAGCCATCGCCTTCCACTCGGGTATGCAGCGAGCACAGACGCGAGGAAGATTTCTGCTACGGCGCCGGGTTTGCGATATTCGGTGAGTAGCAGAAAACGCGCACTCAGACGCTCGCCCGCGCCCAGTGTCCGGCTAATGTCATGACGCTTTGCTCTATGAACTTGTTGATGCTAGATACTGGCAAGTTCACTGGAACGGGAAGGGAGCGGTAAAAAGCACATTTAAAAAAGGCACGACATATGGCCATGTTTGTGTTATGAATTAATCTACTGGATTACGAAAAAGAAGCAGCGGGAAATTGCACGCTGAGAAGACCGATAAACATACACTGCGATGCAACTTGAGAAATAACATTGGAACGTCCAAAAATTTAGAAGAAAAAAAAATTGAATCGTCCCGACGGCACATTACATTCGCCGTAGTCGTCGAAGTCTCTATAACTAAATTATTTTCGCACGACTCCGATAGCATCTACGCAACAGTGGTTGGTTATGTACCGTCAAATGCTCATATCCTGCGGCCTAAAGTTCACGGCACGGTTCGAAAACGCGCTCGCAGCGAGAGTGAAACCTTGTGCGCAGACATGGCACGCAGGCGTGCAGTCGGTCGCTGCGAACCCGTGCGATCTCTGCATTGAGGCTTCATTCTGTTAAACATACAGTCCACTATAAGAACATATTTCACATAGCTTGGTCTTAATGTTTGCCTACCTTTCACGCAAGAAGGCCATTCGGGGGACTCCATCGCAGCTACTGCACGCAGTGGCGTTCACTGTAGGTGTTTGATAAAGAGACAGCGTCTGTGAACGATTTTGTGCTTCTAGTTTTGCCAATATTATTATTTTGAAGGTAAAAAACTTCCCTCGTTTTGAGAGTACTTGCACAGATGTCCAGGTGGGCTACCGCATGGTGAGCGCCGTAAGCCAAACCTATGAGGAGCGCACCGCATTATCCCTCATACTATACGCAAGGGAGGCGTTTCCGACAGATGGTGACTCCGTAAGTCCTCACCCCCAATATTCCCCGTTGTGTTGTGCTTTGCTTATTTCCCAAAGGGAGCTTGGCTTTTTTCTTTGTTTTCAAAGTCTGGCTTAGATCCGTCTTAGGCAAACAAATTCACGTTTCCGTGATCCAATTTATTGTTATGTTCTCGTTTCACCAGCGTGCGTGTTCGAGTGTGTTGTGTTTGGATCGTGGCGCCAACGGTACGTAAGATGAACACTCACAAGAGCACTTGCATATTATGACCTGCTCAGGAACACTAGTATTTGCTCATTTATATGTTCTTCGGTTGCCAACTGGGGGACTGTTTTCAATATTTAGTTTTTCTACTCTTTATCTGAAACATTTTTCATACTTCAGGTGCTATCTGTGAATTGAGAGAAAAATTTCCGGTGTTGTCTTGACCGTAGACAATCAAAACGATATTTGAAAAAATTGCGGAAAGTTCTTTCCTGAAAAATTTTTTTTCTTTTTGTGAATGTTTGCACTGCTCACCATTATGGTTATTTGAAGTAAACAATAGTTAAAGATATTTTGGAAGCCTATTTACATTTCGCCTTGCGTTACTTTTTGTGACTGCTCAATCTGCATCTCGGCCCCTTCAGAGAAGTCAGCTTAATTGCAGGCTCGGCAAGCATTTGCGCAAGCTCTACACTTAAGCGATCGAACTTATTTTTATTTTCACTTCATGACTTTTTTTTCTAAATGTGAAATAGATGTTCTACAAATTTTATTCGTTGACTGTAGTTGTTTTAATGCTAGTTTTCTTTTCCCTTTACTGTATTTTTACTGCCACTACGCGATTGTTTCCCAGACGGAAACCCTTCATCCAGAAAGCGTTTTCGCTACTCGCGAGAAAAGCGATAGAGCGAGCGAGAGGGAAATCCGGTCGTGGAAAGGCATATACAGGGACACGAGGGGCCAACTCGTGTGAAGGGGATTATGCCGAAGCCGAAGGCTCGGGGTGTCCAGTTTCGTCCTTGAATCTGATCCGTGGACAAAGGGGTGCCCCGGGCGAAATATCAATTGAACTTGTTCTTTGCTTCTCGGTTCCCGCCTCCATTTTTTTTTCTTTTTGGCTCTTTCTCTTCGTCTTGTCTGGGTGGGGCCGCCTGGCCACAAAGTTCGGGCACTGAGCCTTAAGCGGGATCTGCTTCGTGTACTCTTGAGACGCGGATGGAATTCCGTGTGGTGTGATGAAAAGGCAGGGCAGCGCATTAAGGGCGAAAGGAAATGAGGGATCAGGCCCCTTCCCAACAACGAGAACTATCCCCAAATCACGTGTTTGTGGCCATGGTCTCCCATGCCGATGTTTAGTCTTATCGATTGGTGATAACTACGACCATGATGACGACAATGGTGGTGTTGATGATAATAACAATGACGATTATGCGATCAACTGTTGTGAAAGGGAACGGTTGCACTTGCACCTGGTCTCGTCCTTAAAAGAAATGCTTTGCTTTGTTTTTTTCCTCAAGTATATTTACAAACTAATGTCTCTGTAGAAACTTGCTTTGCGCCGCTATCTTCCAGCCATTTCTTTACTAACTTCCACAGCTTCCCAGTTTTATTTTTTTTCACTTACGGTATTTGAACATTACACCTTGGACGGTCAAGCCTAGAGCTTCCTCATCTGTCGCCGAACGAATACTTTGTCATTCTAGGAGAATAGGCTCCATGATCTTTGCAGCATTTTAACACGGTACGCAAGAGTCATCTGCTTCTGAAAACTTGCTCCTCTAAATAAGCGCTCTCAGACGGATTAATGCGGGCTTGAATAGTTAGGCACTGCGCTTGACTGATAATAAAACCTATCCCGCCCTGCTTTCTTTGTCTTTTTCTTGCGGTTTGCTCTCGATTTCTTCTATCCAGTACTCTATTCAGGCGATGAGTTCAGCTTTATTGGATGATGATGTAGTAGCACCCTTATTGAAACGGGGCCACCACAAATAGGCATCTAGCCTGCTTCACCTAAGGAAGTTCTGCTACATGGATTGAAACACAGAATTTCGTCTACGTGTGCCTTATATTCTTTCTTTCGTTTAAAACCACTGTAACTAAGTTGGAACGTTACCTATTATAGTAACAATCACGGTCACATTTCTTCACGATTATTTCCTGCCAGTACTCTTATCTATAGCCCAGACCAGTTAACATTGTCAGTTTTGATCCTCAGCGCTTCCAGAAAATCAACATTGGCTAGGGTTCTGGCTGGATGAATATCACGGTATTCCATTGATTGCTGAGTCGTCTCCGGACTTTTTTGTTGTAGCAGATAAATCATGCAATCTGTTGCTGCGGTGTTTTCTCAGGCAGACAGGTCGGGCGTCCACAAGCAAGGCACTACTCATTGCATTATTGCAGAACATTTCTACACTAATTGCCTGCTCGCCATCTTTGTAACTATCCATGGACTTTTTCGGTTCCATCCCTTGTATCCAATATACCATCTATGTTCCTTTCACTTTCTGTTGGTGATCAACTCTGTGCCGTCTGTTTACACTTTCCCTCAGTGTAATTACACTTTGAATTACAGCTGTACTTGGGTGGCAACTTTTCTAATCTCTTCTTTTATTCTGTGTGCATGCCCTCAAATTTACTGAAATATTTGGGCAAGAAGAGTTAAAATGGCTCTGCGAGCATTTTGTCGGCTTATTAGCCCCAGTATCTGACATAGAAACAAAAAGTGCCTGCACCTCACTTGTGCGTTTTGTTAAATATTTTATTGCCAATTGGAGCTACAGGTGTGGTCGATGTATTTTTACTGGGATGTACGCCATTACTGTTTTACTACGTGGAGTCCTGGCAATCGCGCCGTTTTTACTGTCAGCATGCACTCTTCATCTCCTTCTAGTGTTGGGCTGGTAGACATATCAGACATGCACTTTAATTTGGCATTCACTGCATTTTATTCTTGTTTTTTTCCTGTTTCATGTTCATTTTCTTCCGGTGAGCGCAACATTTTAGGCTATCAATCGTCCAAAGACATACTGTCAGCAAACTATCCAAAACCAACAACATCTCGCCGCTCATATCTTCCTAAACCCTTCCTCGCATGTTATCGATATTACTCCACTTGCTTTCTAAAATATATAGATTAAGCATCGATGATTATAAAACACAGAGTGGTACATATAAATATCTCTCCATAAGGATAACTGCAGAAGCCTCCGTAATAGTTCCTGATGTTGATGGAAGTGTTTAAGAATGTGGCTTCAGCCGCACTTCTATTCCGTTTGCGCGCAGTAAATGCTACGGCACTCCTCTTGGCATCCCTGCATTTCCTGACGTGTGGCCAACCCGACGCCAATATGCTCCAGCGCCTAGCGTGTGCATCATCGGAGGAAGCCCGACACTGTGCCGACCTACCGCGCTGAGACCCAATGAATTATGCAGGGAACGGCTCCTTTCCCTTCCTTCGCCGCATTCCGCCCGAGCCGAGCTTCTGCGCGTTTTCTTTCGCAGCTCAGTTTGCTTATGGTGCCGCCAACTTCCGCGATTTCATTATGGCCCCCAAGGCTCGCTGTTGCGTACAACGAAAACTCCTTCCAAACTCGAGTGCACGCGTAAGACGGCCGGCCATCCTGTGCACATACGTTTCGTGCGCAGCTCGATGGAAAGCGGGAGCCCGTAGTCGTCCCCTGTGACCGCTATGCGGAGTAGCAACGGAATCGTCGTGCTCGCCTTTAAAGGCCATTGTCTCGAAAAGTCGTGCATCGTAAATTCTTGGCTAAACGTTAGGTTTCCAGGTTTCAAGTTGCGCTATATATCGGGAATGAAACCGGAAATTCGCTTTGCTCGCGAAGAGAGAATAACTCTAAGTATAACAGGTTGATAATGAACAATGACTGTTTAGAGAGGGAGAAAGAAGAAAGGGTAAAGGCAGGGAGGTTAACTAGATGGGTAGATCCGGTTTGCTGCCTTACGCTGCAGGAGAAAGGGGAGAGGATGCTAAAGTGCTGGCAGAGAAGAGATAAAGAGATAGAGATAGAGATATAGAGAAAGAGAAGAGCATAGAGATAAAATCACAGTCAATTTAATACTGTCGCCGCATACCGACACCCCACAATAACTGCTTAGGTTAGTAATGCAGTGTACCAATGAATACAGTATGAAAGCTCTCTTTCAGAAAGTAGAGTTTTACCAAGCGGTCGTCTTTGGAAATCGTTCGATTAAATTAACAACATGAAGATGGAACTAGGACAACAAAAATAAACAAGCGAACAGGGCGCTTACGTGAATTACGCCTGGTTACAGCTCCGCCGAAGTATGAGCATTCAGTGTTAGCACGTTCGTTGCTGTTTCTTTTATTTTCACACAGAACCAGAAAATAAGCTGCTACAAACTGATTTGTATAACCATCAGCCTAGAAATGAAAGGCTTCCGATCATATTACCTCTAATTTTTCCTCGATGCTACTAACATCGACGTGTTTCAGTTACAAAACGTAGCATATTTGGCCACTTGGGTGGTTAAACCGCACGTACAACTGTTGGCAAGTCAATTGAATTTTTAATTTCCGTTGATGTGAAAAAAAAAGATGTTGCAAATAATACTTGAATACAGTAGAAGGTCTCGTATTCACGACTACGAGCGGGAGGTTTCCTGTTGGCCATGTTCATCTGAAAAAAAAAAAATACCACATAACAAACAAAATACAATATTTTCAAAATTCCTTAAACCAAACGAAGCGGAACTACAATAAATAGCACCAGCACGACATTGACGGCGTATTTGGCGGAGGCAACTTTGCATGCGTGCCATAGACTGTTCCTGCCACATGGCTGGCTGAAGCAGCGGAATTGAATACAATGTTTTAGGGCTGCTGAAAATGAAATTATAATTTAAACAATGCAATTTCTGTTCATGAATTTGACGAACTTGTCATCTAGTCTGCCAGGATACGATAACAGGGACTGTGAAACAGAAACTGGAAGCCAAAGAACAGTTATTCAGTACAGTGTCGTTCGAACCCTCTCGTAACGTAAAGGAACGGTTAACTGCAGTGAAACGTGGAGCACCAACACTGCATGTGCGCCAGGCGTACCAACGGAATACTTTTGACTGACCTTTAAGAACAACACATCAGAAGAGACCTGCGCGAAATACTTTAGCCTTAGCGGGCGTTCATTATACTGCAAGTGGTATTGTGTTCTGATAGTGTGTGGCGATCGTCATTGGCTGTGCTTGTGTCTCTGCTCTCTCTCTCGCCATTTCCTCGAGCCTTTCCTCGAGAAACTGGAATTTCTATTGTAGTTTATCTTCAGCATCTTTCTCTGTCGCTTCTGTCTTCTCTCTATCTTGTTTACTAGGTATAATCGCAAGAGTGCGATATAAACGGGTCGTAAATCTCTCCGTTTTTAGGTAGATAGGCAGAACTAGCGCTCATCGAAGGATAATCAAGAGGGACCTGCCATGAACGGTTTCCCAACTCTTCTGCAAAAAGAACCTTCAAGCTCGCCATAGCTACGTGTTATCGATCCTAGGAAAAGAAACTAAGTCTTCCTATCTCACAGATAGACGTTCCAATGAATGCAGGGTAACAAAGAATAAAACAAGCAAACTGAATCAAACGCAAAGCAGGCAAACGGTTTGGCAACGAATTCATCTCGCTTTTCTCCACAGCGTTGCCTGAACGGCCACGGTAATCTGTTCTCGCACTCCTCTCATCCATTCATCCAATACCCTGCGGGTGCTCAATTACCCTTTTCGTCTTCGTTTTTCATTCGGTATACATTGCTACTGACATTGTACTTTGTGCTTTTGCTTTTCTCGTGTTGTTTTCTCTTCCCTGGAGTGGATTGTCTCTTCTCATTGCCGTGGCGATGATGAAAAATGCACCTAAAGGAAACCAGCTGCGTACCTCTTCGACCTTATATAACTCTCCTCATTATCTGAGCCAACCAGTTGCCGGTGGTAGTCAATCACCGACAGGCGCAACCACACGAAACTCATCAGGTGAGGCGAATACATTTGGTCTTTCTCTAGCGCTTAAGGGCGTCTCGATTGACTGATTTCGTGCAGCTCCACTTGGCTCCCTTCTGCGTAACTGGCTATTCTTCAAGTACGACTTTCCATACATTTACATATTAGTGGCGCCCAGTTAAACATGCTCTAGATAGAATAGTGCTCATTTTGCTTAACACGAAAGCACGCAGGCTAAGGAGATAGCTGGTGCCATTTTATACCTTCTGCGCATTACTGTCGTGTAATTAAATTCTGGCGTTTCCCTCCCCAAGAGCCCACCGTGGGTTATGAAAGACAACTTTCCTGCCGCGTAGTGGCAACTTAAAAAAACGTAATGGACGGTCAAAAGCCTTCTGTAGAACGCTTGGTGCTCACGCCTATGTTTTTTTCTCGTTTGCGCTCACAACCCCGTCAGTGATTACAGAGGCACTGCTGTTTTCTGTTTGCTTACCTGAGCGTATTCTATTTCAAACATTCAGTGGTGGAATTATGTGCAAAACATAGAAATACTTGTTCGCGAAACGTAAAGAACGGCAAATATATTGTTAAAATTTGATATATGGGAATGCCGCGACTGTTGAGGACGTTTTTTGAACGCATGCACCTCGACAGGAATGATGACTTATGTTTGCCTTTCATTTTGCTCAAAATCGTGATAGTGGCGCGATTTCGAGGACCTACAGCCTGTGTCGAAAGTATACGGGCTGGTTCGTGCCGTCCTCCCGTACAATTTGATTGGTATGAGGGAGACCTAGATCATGTATTCATTCCGTTAGCTATCTTTTCGACTTCGTGCGTGAAGCAGAATCCGCACTCTCGCAGGCATGTCATGCGCACACAGACTGCCCATGCGTGTTCTTCACCTGAAGAATAAGCGCTGGCGGTGTCTATTCCTCGTCGCTCTTTTCTGTGCCACTACCCTAATTTCACAATATGCATATAAATAGCTATTTGAAAGAAACTGGAAGAAAATCTTGCGACTGTTCTGCGCTTCTACGGTATTTATTAAATTAATGTTTCCTTGCATTCCTTGTAGGAGGCATTGGGCAAGGGGGGTGACAAAGTAAGGCCGAAATGGGTGCATAGCGACGCATATTATACATACATGATAAATAAACAGCATAACAATGAATACACAATATTTTATACAAAGACAAGAAAATTGCATAAAACCACATGGCAGAACGGTAGTGTATATATTATACAAAAATGCATAAGATAGTTCATTCAATAAACAAAATAACAACGTACAAAGTTTGCCACTTCAGCGTCATACGGTAAAAAAGTATAAGAATAATAAGCGAAAGAATGAACTCATGAATGAAAGTAGAGAACATACATGAACGCATGAAACTAACAAAACAAACAAAAAACAACAACAAAAGAACGTCATGCCTTTTGTACAAGTTGTGTAGTGGAATACGAACTGATGAGCTAGTGAAATTTATTTGGTTTAATCTCAGAGGTGATGAAATAAGGAATAGCGTTCCATATCCGAATGGCGCGAGGAATTGCCGACCAATTTAATGCGAAGTGTTGCCTTGCACGCGCCTGAAGATCAGGTGATTACGTCATCTGCGTGATGCGCTAGGCGCGACTTCAAGCCGTAAAGAAGATTGTCTAGCCACATGTACGTACTTGTGACGCAATGATAAGGGTGCAAAATCACGACGAGTACTTGAGGGCGGAAGTGAAATGTCGCGTTTCATTGGCGAGAGGAGACGCAATGCTTATTGCCACCCTAAGTTGCGGCTATGTTCCGAGGCGTGCTATGGTCTCGGAAACACTGACAGTATTGAAACATAATTAAATAAATAATAAATAAATAAGAAATAAGAAAGGTTGTACGAGATGTGGTGGTTGTTAATGTTGCCTTTGTTCTTGAAACAAGGGCGTTAACGTGGAATGGTACCTGATAAGCTAGATGACGTCAAAAAGCGCTTCGCGTCCATACAAATTTTACCGATATTCTAATTTCCCTTGCTCTCCCAGGCAGGATATATGGCTCCCTGAATTTCTCAAATATGACACAGTTTGTGCTACTGCTGCGTAAAGGTATAAACACATTTTGAGAGGGAGCGAAAAAAGGATATGTATTAAGTCTGGGGCGCTATAACGAAAAACTATTCCAAACTTTTCTATTCCAATTCTGCAATCAGCTCTCTGTGATTGGTTAGAAACTTTTTTGGACTACCCTACTTCAGCTGTCTGTCACGCGACGTCACGCAAACTATGATAGTTCCCCATCTGATATGACATCTATACACCGGTTATGCATCATTTGCCCGAACAAAAGAAAAATAGTCATTTCTGATTCGACCCCTTTTCGCCTTTAGCCCTCGGCTATTGGTCAAAAGTTTTCGGGCTGCACCCACTTCACTTGCCTGTCATGCGATGTCACCAAACCGCAAAATCTCACCGCGTCAAGGTGACGTGTACGCGATAAAGATGCATTCATATGCCGAACAAAACTGAATTTTCTTTTGAATAGCCGCAGGCTGCCCCGTTCCGAAAGGAATAAAAGGTGGCTGCCGCCGATCGCTCGTGCACTGGCTACTCGCACCTGCCGGAGGGCGTGGATTGATTGGCGTGTAAAGGTACGGACACACTGGCGTCAAAACGCGCGCGGCACGCCGCCGGTGGCAAGAACGCCGCGCGGCAGAGAGGCCACATCGGTTGTGCGCGCGGCGGCCGCCGCGGAGTCACGTGACAGCGCTGATCTCGCCTTGTCTGTAACTGCGCAGGCATAGGCGCGATATCGCGGTTGTCGCGCGCTTTTTCCTTGCTCGGTTAGCAGATACCAGCTCCTGGCGGCCGCATTTCGATGGGGGCGAAATGCGAAAACACCCGTGTACTTAGATTTAGGTGCACGTTAAAGAACCCCAGGTGGTCGAAATTTCCGGAGTCCCCCACTACGGCGTGCCTCATAATCAGAAAGTGGTTTTGGCACGTAAAACCCCACAATTTATTTTTTTTTTCAGATACTAGCTCCTTGTCCCTCGTCATCTACCGCGCTGATCGCGTTGATTCCTGCAATGGCAGATGCAGACGACGATGTTCTGATGACGCGCTGTTTGTCGCGGCTGGCTCGGAGCGCTCGGTCGTCGATCGCGGTTCCGCCGCCGCCGCTGGAAGTTAACTTCGGCAGTAGCCAAGAGGTGGCGCTTAGGAGAAAGCCCGGACGTCTCTCATTGGTTCGCGGCACGCGGCAAGCCGCCGAAAATGGCTCCTCGACCCATCCTCTGCGCGGCAGACCAAACCGCTTCCGCGGCAGGTTTCGCGGCACGCGGCGCGCCGCCGGCGGCGGGCCGCGCGCGTTTTGACGCCAGTGTGTCCGTACCTTTAATAATAAAACTTTTTGCGTGGCCGTGTAACGTTTTCGAGCACATTGGGCATGTTTACGACCTCGTTGTGCCAACTCTTCTTTGCTGAGCATCCGTTTAAGCGTCATTCTGAAGCTTCCGTTGCAAGGCGCCGCGATTTTCGACCAGCCACCGCAAGCTAAGGCAAAGCGGACCAATCACACGCGCCGGCACCACCCTCGTGATCCGGTTATCGATTTTCAGTGCAGTGGCTCGGCCCCATCGAATCCATCTCCACTTGAGCCTGCTCTTCGCCTCTTGTCAGCCAATTAGATAAGACAAGCCGCTCAGTGTAGACGATGTTATTAGTTTCTCAAGCAAACAAAAGTTACCTTCCATGAACGAGGAGAGTGTTTGATTGGTCTGTTCAGACAACCCCGCGGGTGACCACCCGATGCTTGCGTCGGCGGTTACGGAAATTTGACGTCAGGAGATTGAAATAAAAACATATTGGAATAGTTTTACGTTATAGGGTTCCTGAATTCGAAGAATGAGGCGCAGCTGCGACACGTTCCGAAAGTTTCTTCTCCGATGTGCGTCGCAACAGGGTCAAATCAGACATTCTCCTGTTCCGCTGGCTTAAATCTGTTACTCTAGGTTAAAGCAACCGCATCTCACGCAACCAACCTGAAATATTCCTCGGGGACGGCATAATCGTAATTCAATGTCGAGTATTCAGAAACGCAGCAGGGTACAATTGATGAAACTTTTGGACTGGATTAGAGATATACTCTGACCATGCTGTTCCTTCCGTAATCTCCCCTTTTAATATCGTACTAGTGCCATAATTTTCACAAAGAAAGTTTAGCACCTGGGCTCATGGTAGCGCTCTTATTATATTTGAGAAATTTTTAACTTAATGTGTCCAACGGATTGAATGCGTTTGAATCAAAAGCCCGCGAACTAAACTGATGCCTGTAACTCTGAACTGCAGCAGGAGCCGCAGAGCAGGCACTACGACAGCAGTTGGCGCTGACAGTGTGCAGCGCCATTTTATAACAATTTTTCGATGTGCAAAGGGTCCGTTTCATCAACTACAAAATTTCATGTTTCGATTTCCGAGACACGTGAAGCCAAGCCACCGCTCTCAAATTATTCATGGTGTACAAAACCATACGCAAATTCCCGGGCATGTATGTCGCGCGACCGCTCAGTTTTTAGCGTGCCTGATTCCCAACTGCACATTGCCAAAGGGGATGAACTTTCATCCATGGGAGCAAGGAGGGGAAATACATTGTTTTTGTTAGCTGTACCTATGTTCAGCGAGTAACCAAGGAAGTGGCATGACAACATCAGGCGCAACAAGAGTATAGATGGATACATCCACCCCAGTTTCTAACTACTAACTGTGGCAACGATCTGGTTTTTTAAAAATGGTAACTAAATGTCTTTCAGAGCCGCTTTTCACATTGGTACATTGTAGCTGCAATAAAATCCTTGAACATGACTGCCAGATACAAACGTGCGGCAACTTTGTCAGTTGGTCTTAGAGTAAGAGTAAAGGAGTTCTAAAGGGGATGCAATGCATCTGCCCTACGCGAGACAAATAATATAGGGATTAGTTGTGTCTTATATGTCCAGGCGTTTACGAACTAAGAACGTGAACTGGGAGGCTTATACGCGAGAATATCTATTGTGAGAGCTTTAATGAAAGACGCACAACAAAGCCTTCACTGTCCTGTCCACCTCGCAATCTTATGCAACCCTGTGTCTTTTACTTAAACACTACTTAACCAGTGGGACAGATTGCCTATAATCCTTGAGGTGCACGTTGTTTTAGCAGCCCTTTGGTATCGTATAAGGATCGAAACGATGGAGTTTATTCAATAAAAGTGTGATTTGCGACAGAGAATAACGCCTCACTTCGGATATAAAACCGCACATACCCAAACAAGAACAGTATGTCGTTATATCTGTCGATCCTGTCTTTATTTTAACGAGCATTGTCTTTAATCCTATATTTAGATGAGGCACCCCGCTTCTGTTCTAAAGCTGGAACAAAATGAAATCCTTTGATAAGCGTGTTTACACAGCACCCCTTCAAAACGCGCTGCAGCCATTTACATTGCGTTCACTTCACATTACGACGTACGTAGATTGTTAGTTCACTGGCACTCCATTTGACAAGTACGAGCTTCAGCCTTGCGAAAGATCTGCCTTTTCCCTGCTGCGCATGGAATCGACGTGCTTGCAATGTCAGGCTCCAGTCCTGCGCAAAGCACGAGCAAGATGGCGCTTCTAAGTGGTCGTTAGTGTTTATTATCTGTGCCTTCTAATTGCCTCGTCACATGTGCGTGGAGCTCTATAACACAAGATATTGTTCCTACATTTCATGGTAACCGAGGTACTGTACACTTAAAATGCGGGAACATATCGTACCGTACGCCTACATTGTTCGTATCGCCTCTTGTTTATCTGAACTGTTTGCGCGCCGATGGTAAATTCCTTGTTCTTTCAGGTTAGGCAGAGAACGTTAGGCGTGAACTTTCCTGGCTTCCATTATTGGGAAGAATCTAGCCAAGTTCCAGGAAGGAAATACTCTATGGTATGCGGACGGCTGCACACGGATTCTCTCCGATTTCGCTCTGATTCCTGTGCGTCGTCTGCACGGATGTTATTTTCGACTTCGCGGTAGAGCCGGTTTTATTACTTCGGCTCAATGAGCCTCTGTAGCATCAACTTGCTGGTTCAGGTGGACGTGTTTGCCGATTCTGGGGCCTGTCAAAACACTGGCGTAGTTTTTATTTTTGGTTATACGTATGCATTTTGCGGAGACAGCCGGTTGAGCGTTCCGTGCGTCGTCCCAATCGATTGCTTCTATGTAATCAGGGATATCAATAACCCCTGCAGACAAGCAGGAAAAAACAGAGCAGTACCTCGCACGCTCATATTACCATTCGTTTTTCTTTTTCCTTCTGTAGAAGCCAGCGCGTGCTCCGGTGTTGGCGTTTATGTGCTTCCTCCCAGCAATGCCTTTTATTGAATGTGTTTCTTTTCCACTTCTCTAATGCGTTATATATTGCAACCACAGCATGTAATCAACCACTGCTTTTATTTGGCGCACACCATGGCTCAGAACGGGCATGGTGGATGAGAAGCTTGACCGCTTCTGTGCAATGATTCAGTTCTGGATGACTCGCAAGAAGGGAAGCAGAAACTGAATACACTGAGTACTTTATCGCAAGTATTATGTTATTCTTTCGTAAATTTACTTCGATAAATATACGTGCTAAAGGAGGGACCACCCGCAGTCTTTCGACAGAGATACCATTGTTCATTTCCAATACATGCAAGGCTGCTTCACAATGCCTGCAAAAGAACTTGTATGTAAAGTGACGTGCATAAAGGTCAAGCTCAAAGGGGTGTTTTGCGCTAACTGGCTGGCCGGGAAGTGTTCTCCATTAGAAGGAATATAAGCCGCCCATACGTCATAGTTAATAAAACCTTTGCCTAGCGTCTCGCGTAAACCATATACTTGTGTGGTAGCAACAGACCTTTTTTTCTTAAAATTCGCAAAGCCAGTGGCGGCTGAGGCCGAACATTCCAGTTGGTCAGCAATGTGTGATGGTAATCATGGCTGCTCAAGTCCTTTATTATATCTTGAGCTGGCAGAATGGCTTTTTGGGACTAGAACCTGAGGCTGCTTAGCTGAGGGCTGAGGCCATAAAGCGCTTTTGCTTGTTGGAATGCGTCAAATAGAACACAAGAGGATGTAATTTGAAAAGTAATTGTTTTTGTAGCTATTTCTCATTACGGCGTCGCATACAATCATCTCATGTAAATCAATACGGATATACTGTCCGCAAATAATCTTTGAAAACTTCCACCTTCAATATTTATAGATACAATAAACGTCACTTATACTCTTTAGAATGAAATTGCAATATTATCGACAAGAACGTAAATAAAACGAGGCCTTTCCTACACGTGTTTCGGTGGCACACTAAATAAGGGATACTGCACACAGTCACTGAGTCCCAATCCGTTATGGACATCTAAAATGAGTGACTCAAAATTCAGGGACAGTGACAGAATTGCAAAGGAGCGGAAGCAATAAAGAAATGTGCAAGGCTCCAAAGTAAGACACGATGGGAAACTCCAGAAGAACAGTTTCAAGAAAGTCTCATGGTGAGACGGGATATGCATAATGCGTCCTTTCTCCCTTTACTATAAGGGATTTTAAGATTGTGAGATTATTGCATCAGAGGATCAGAGGTCTTTAAGCGTTTTTCGAAGGGCTTTGCTTTCATATTGTTCAACGTTGCGGTTCTGGTTTCTTTCGACCTCCTTTTCTTCATTTGCCTTTGCGTGCATGACAATAAGGCTGACTTACATTTCAATGGCCCACGTCAATATAAGAAAACATAGATGGCCGCATAACGTTTTTACTGATCGAAATGCGTGCCGCTCGTATTTTGTGCTTACTTTATATCAGTCCGAATCAGTGGAGAGCTTTCACCATATGCGTAGTCGGCAATGTAGTGTGCTGTGAGCATACCCTAATTCGCACAAAGTTAATCTGCACCTACAGAAAGTGTCCTGCTTCCAACATATAGCTCGTAAATTCATTGAGGCCAAACGAATATTTTGTGGCATTACAAAAGCACGTGAAAGACGTTTTTCTCACAGTAAGATCAAGAAATTGCAAATAAGTCGCTCAGAGCAGGTCATCCATATGCTAACACCGTCGTTTAACATCACTGTTTTCAGAGGTTGCGAGGACCTCAAAATCTCTGATGGTAAGGTGAACGCTTGCATCATCCGCATTCAAGAACGTGGTGCACGACATTATTTCTTGCTGATTTTTCTCAGGCAAACAGCGCAATCTTGCAAAGGCAGCCCCCAGAGGGAGTGCACAGGAACAAGTAGCGAGTCAATGTTCTTTTGCGAAACACAAACTCGTTGCTTACTGTCAACGATCTTTACCGTTTCTTTTCAGGCTACTTTTGATCGTCTCGAACTCATAAGATGGTAAAGGGCCCTTGATTTATTCTCGCTTCATCCTCAATTTCAAGCACAAAGACAGTCTTTGTCCAACACATTGAGGAAATTAGATGATCGTCCTCTGAGTGAACAGATATTACTAGAGCACCGACCCCACCGATCATCGGCTCAGAAGGCAGTGATGGCACTTTTGTGCTTTCTGCGAATGTCTGGTTTGTACCAGCGCCTTTGACTCAACGAGTGTTTGTACACGTCTCTGTACCCCCTCTCTCTCTCCCATCTCTCTCTTCCCCTTCTACCTTCCCCCAACGTAGCGTGGCCAAGCAGACTCTGAACTGGTTAACATCCCTTCTTCCCTTCTCTCTCTCTGTGTCTCTCCCCTCCCTCTCTTTATCAAAAAGTGAGCATCCAACTTTTTCTGGGCACGAACTGTTGGCTTTGCAGGGGCACCATAGCCATGATCCCGTTATCGCAAACGAAAAAAAGAAAGCTGTCTCGCTTAGAATTCAAGGCAGAAGTTAGACATGAAAGAAAGGTATTGAGTTATCCATTGTGTATTCTTAACCCGGTTGTGGACTCTGTCTTGGTCCATATTGGCACCTCATTGTATTCCTTGCCTTATGGTACCTAAGTCATCAGAAAAGGTCGCCGACATAAAGTACGTATAGAGCAATTACAAACGATGCCTTCCTGGTCTCGGTGCAAACTTTGCAAAATAGCGATCACCGAGCAATCAAAGCTACGCTCCACACTATAATCTTCATTCCACGTTCTCGTTGTGTTATTCCCTACACACTGTGCTCCCGTGCTCATACCGCACATTCTCAACATTACAACCTCGATGCCTGCGCATTTCTCGACGTGACGACAGCGTGATCGAATTGAATTCCCCGTTTTGTTATCCCAGTTGGTACTACCAGTCTGTCTTTCAGTTCAAATGTCGTGTTTGGGGAAGCCGTGGATGTTGGACCTGACTGCTGCATGAGGTAGTAGCTCTTTCTTATGTGCATGAATACGCTGAGTGGAACTCAAATATATTTCATCTGCACTTTCGCATTCCGAAAACTTCGCGATTACCAGGCAGTATCTGTCCGTCTTTATCAGCTAAAGAATGCTCACCTAGCACTGCCGTCACAGTTTATGAGCACAGGCACAAGTTATTTGCAAGCACGGAATGTTCAGGATCACAATCGACGTCGGAGTACATGGTGCGCTGTGACTTTGGCAAGAAAGAAATACATGTAAACTCACACATAAACACAGACGCCGCGTCTCAACTGACTGTGTTTTTGAAAACTGTACATCGTATAAACCACGCCAGTATTGACGACGGACTGCTTGATTGACCTGGTGAATACTGAATGAACGCAAATGAATGTGCTTGTGGGAGCTCAATATATTATAAGAAGAAGCATTTTTAAATATAGCATATATGAGGGATATAAGCGTGATTACTCGCGTAGGAAAAAAAATTATGTAGAGGCCTGGATTTTTGCTTTAATTTAGGACCCCGGAATTTAGCATTCGCTGCATACTCCAAGAGGCCAGGCTCATGCAACGTGAGTTATCAAATGTGCTGTTTCGCACCCAGCGAACTTTACGTTCTGTTTTCCCCGTCGTTTGGATTCTTCCTAGTTGGATGGAGTGGTGGTGGCGGCAATGATGATAGCAGTGGTGTACCAACTAGCTGGGTTAGCTTCCGGCCATTGTTCTGCCTGCCTTCATGTTTAGACGAAAAGATTAATGTTAGTTTATATTTTTCTGCCTATTTAGAAACAATGCCAGTAAACAGGAAATGGGTGTTCGCACCCGTTCTGCGGGGCAACCATGCAAATTATAGAATGTCATTGTAAAACGGCGGAAGACAATGGCATATCTTATACTATTATCAGAAATTAACATCGGAGATTTTATCTTAGGTAGCATAGTTTTTCACATACACTCGTCACTTAAATGGGAAACGTCAAAGTAACAAACGATGCTCATTACTTTTTCATCCCGTAATGAGTACAGCTTGATGGGTGTATTGCGGAGCATAGCATTTACTGAGGTAACGCCCTGTCGACAAAGAAAAAAAGAAAGCAAAAGAAACACAATAATAAAAAGTTTCCAATGACCTACCGGCTTCGCAGCGGATGTCATATCCAGATTCCACCGCAAACTGTTTCACCGATTGGGGATATCCCACTGCTCACACAAACTTAGCACCCGGATGTACGCACGGCCGCATTTGTGCGCAGATCGGCCCTGTTATGAGAAAGTTGTTCAGCCTGTGTATTGAACCTTGTATGATTTACAGGTTTGTTGAAATGGTGTCTACACCAGGTGGCCTCTGTGTATTCACTTGTTCAGGCTATATACCTTTAATTAGCCTTCTTTCGTATCCTATCGCGGGACGGCAATGTGCTTGATGGAGGAAACGCAGGACTGAAGTGACTGAACAGAGTTCACAGCAGCCTTCATCATCTTGTCATGCACACGATCACTACCGCTGCCATTAAAGCACGGAATATTCCGAATTCCATCCATCGCCATGCGACATCTACTTGTGTAACGAACTTTTCAATTGTCAGCCACACAAGTTAGAATAGTTCGGCTCTGATTAGCATTTCATGCTGTCGACACATTAGTTGCGTAGGTCGTGCCCTCTGAAAAAATTCCTTCATTAAGGCGGCACGCGTGGTTGGTCACTGACAGCGTTAAACATTTTCTGAAAGACTGCATTGCTTCATTCATGCAGCATGTGCTATTCTTCTTCTTTTTTAAATTGTGGGGTTTTCCGTGCCAAAACCATCTTGTGATTATCACGACGAGCAAAACGAGAACAAGGTGAAAGCAGGAGCCTGCTTTCACTTTGTTCTCGTTTTGCTCATCGTCTTGAATTTCCTTCTCGCACCTTTCCCGTGTTTTTCCTGGATTTCTAATTATGAGGCATGCCGTAGTGGAGGAGGCAGGAAATTTAAGCCACCTGGGGTTCTTTGATGTTCACCTAAATCTAAGTACACGGGTGCTTTCGCATTTCGCCGCCATCGAAATGCGGCCGCCATGGCCGGGATTGCTATTATTTCTCATGTGTGGCTTACGCAGAGAGCTAAGCTGGCACTTATTTCATAATTCAGCTATAAAAAACAGACAAGGGAACCGAGGGGACGCAGTCTCCTACGCGTCTTGGAATTACGTGACACAAAATAAATTATCCCCCCCCCCCTACAGAACATAATGTGATATTCCAGCACTCTTACTGAATAAATGACGTCGACGCACACCGTGAACTCTCTGTTCTATAGGCCCCGCAGTAAGGACAGTGAAATGGTCTACTTCTCCATATAAAATGTAGTCTTCGGTTATTATGTCTTAGAGGAAGCTTTAGCTCGGGTGATCCTATCTAAATACATGCAAAAGGAGAATTCGTTTTTCTCGGCAACCACTACACCAAAGTTGGCGAGGTGTGTTGAATTTAAATGAAAAACTTAAAGACTAGCGACTATTAGTTTCAAATTTTTGATTTAGGTGGTGAATTTTTCGTTAAAATGGGAAAAAATCGAAGATTTTCAGAAAACGAGACTATGCGGTTTACAACGCTGTAACTCAGCAATGAAGAATGATGCCACAATTCAGTGAATTGCATCTAATTGCACATCTAAAGCGTGCAAAATTGGTATGTTACACATCAATGTAAAAAAAAAATTGACTAATGTGGAAATACAGCCTTTGCAGAACTTTTGTACTTTGTCCAATTTGTCCACTTTGTACAAATTCAATGCTCCAGTGGATGCCGATTACAGAACCGCGATGTCTGTTCTTGATACAGATCTACTGATTTGTAAACTTCGTGCTTCTCATTTCTTCCGACCTTACGAATTTTTTAAAATTCTTTTAACAAAATTCAGGCCCTAAATCAAAATTACGCTGCCAACAGTGACTAGAATTCAACCTTTTCTCTCAAATACAACAAATTTCAATAAAAGCTGTCCAGGGGTTATCTCAGAAAAACGTCTCTGCGTTTTTCATGTATTTGCATAGGTGGCGTCGCTTTAGCTTGGGCCCAACTCAGACGCGACCTATTCGCATACATGTAAAATGCAGAAACACTTTTCCTCGACAATCCCAGGACCGATTTTAACAAAGTTTGATGCATTTGAGAAAGAAATTCAAATTGTAGCGACTGTTGGAACGGAATTTCGATTCAGGGCTGAATTTTGTTACAAGAATTCTAAAAATTCCGATGGTTCGAAAAAAATCGATGCATGAAGTTTACGAATTATTAGCTCCGCATCAAGTATAGATATCGTGCTTTTGTAAACGGCATCCATTAGATCATTCAAAGTGGATAAATTGGACATGTCAATTTATATATTAGGTGAAACCGTTGCCTTGTGTACAGGTGTCCTGCAATAACTGTATTTCCATATTACTAAATTTTTTGACATTCATGTGTAACATATTAGTTTGGTGCGCCTTATATGTATTATTATGTGAAATTCAAATAATTGTGATATCATTTTTCATTGCTGAGCTGCAGAGTTGTAAACTTGATAGTTTCGTTTCGTCAAAGTTTACGATTTTGCAAATTTTTAATGAAAAATTTGCAACCGAAATAAAACATTCGAAGCAAACAGTCAGTAGAGCTTAAGTTTTTCTTTTAAATGCCACAAACTTCGTCAAATTTTATGCAGTGGTTGAGGAGAAAAACGAATTCTCCTTTTACATGCATTTAAATAGCAGCACCCGAGTTAACGCTTCCTCTTAATGTAATGCGCGAGCTCAATTCGTCGCGAACGGCATTTCGAAATAAGGTAGGGCCCAACTGCCCAGTCGTGGTACACTTGAAAAGACGGTGCCCCAATTAAGATGCATCGACGAGTTTTGGTCATCGCTCGGAATGGAGTGCCGCTGAAGTATGCCTTGACATTTTCAGTAATAAACACACATAACAGAATTGGTGGGCGTCTGATGCAATGTGCGACTACGAAGACTGTCGGCAACGTTATTTCATAGATATGGGGGCCCATAATCTTTTTAGCAATAAATGATGAAGAGAAGTTATGATATGGTGAGCAGAATAAGGGATGCCCGAAAGCACGAACGCAGTGAGTGCCGCGGTGGAAAAAAAAAAGAGGTCAACTATTTCTGACGTCTCGTGTGTCTACACCGTCGTAGTTGGTGAGCAGTGGCAGCGATGGTTTTTCTTTTTCTTTTTTTTTCGGAATGCTTGGAGCATGAGGAAAGGTTGATGACCACATGCCTTGGATGTTACTGACAAGAGGTAGGCCACCGCTATTATTAATACGTTGGTGGTTATCACGCTCCAAATGCTGCTGCCACACATTCCTGACAGCGTTCGAATGTGGGGGCTACGTTTAATAATACTAAATGGGTTCTGCAGAAAGGCGACTACATTTGTTACCTGTCTCGGGAATGTCGGCCCCTTCGTACGACGCTGCCATTGGTGCATTTTTGTACTTTCGGTGGTTTCGGAAAGGCAGAATGTTGTGAAGCTTGCACACGACGTCAGCTGTTAATCTTGCATTGTTAATTCCCAATCTTGATATAGATTTCTGTCAGGAGGAGGTATTTCACCATTGAAAAATTACTTCATATGATGATGCGTGTAGGAATGCACCTCGAGGAAGCTCTAATGGTA
Organism: Dermacentor variabilis; assembly: GCF_050947875.1. Lineage (NCBI taxonomy): Eukaryota > Metazoa > Arthropoda > Arachnida > Ixodida > Ixodidae > Dermacentor > Dermacentor variabilis. The sequence continues at coordinate 54,538,047 of NC_134577.1, forward strand.
ATCGCTTTCCGGAAAAAAAGAGAAGCGAAAATATTACTGAATGCAACTAATAAGACACGCAATGACAATAAGACACGCTCACATGACAAGCAATACGGTGCTGTCTCTGCTTTTTTCGATCGTTTTTTTTTTGTTTGTGTGTGTCCTGTTTGAGGCAGTGCGCTCTTCAATGCAGCCACTAATGCATGAACGTGTCTGCACTATTGCTCCAGAAACATTTACAACTGTGCATTTCAATGATTAGTATGAATAGTGCGGTGGCCGAGACAGCGTATGCTACCAGCAATACTTTTAGTTTTGTTGTATTCTAGAGCTTTTTCTTTGACTGAATGAGCTAAAATGAATGCTTTCTGAAAGAGGCTGACAAAGCGTTCTGTTTATGAGGCTGTAGTCGCCAGCAGCGCTGTATTCATTTGTTCGGCACGCCAGTGTGCTTGTTTGGATTGCAATACGGGCTGTGCACTTGGTTTTGCATTACAAGCGGTATAAGCTGCCGTCTATCTTGCATTCATTGGGTAACTGCGATGTTGAATGCTAGCAAACCGGATGTACCTGCCAGGAGACCGTAGCGCGGCTGGTTTGCGTGGCCTCCTTTGTGGTTTTATCCAAAGGTGCCTTACTCACAGTAATCAGGAAGATTGCTTTACGCATCAGCAAACTGATGACAAAGATGAGAATTCGTTCTTTTCTGTTTGCGTGCAGTGACTAATACTACATGGTAATAAAATGCATAGGCACACAAAATTGAAAACTAAGGTATTAAGTACAGTTACATGAAACAGGAGTTGTTTGGTATGGACTGACTGGAGCGTCAGTTGAGGCGCCCGAGGGGCTATATATACAAATCAGGAAACGCATAATCTACGATTGCACACTGAAAATATCTTTGGTGATATGTCCCGTTTTGCTCAGCAGATCTCCTAACTTATATCGCTGCTGCAGTGATGAATGTCCTTCGCCCCTAACATTTTCCTAGGGATCGCGACTAGTAACAGAAAATGGCCCGCGAACACTTTTCGTTTCGTGTATGACAATTAATGGCTTTTCTCGTAGCAGTAAAGTCATGGTGTCAATCATGTGACCGATTTACGTATTTGAAAACTGTGGCTGCGGTTGCGAGGCTGTATTATGTTTCCGTGTTAAGAGACCTACTGAAGTTGCTGACGTAGACTGTATGCGGCGGCCCTGTTGACAGTGGCGAAGACTATTTGGGTTACCGACATTTTTGTTGGTCCCATATGAATACGTGTGACCATGAATTTTTCGATTGAATTTCTGATCACGCAGCGCAGGTATGGAGCCCCTTACGTTAGGAAGCTCCTTCGGCAGATCTCGCAAAAAAAAAAAACAGTAGGCTCTTCAAACACGAAGTGCTTTCTAAATGCAGGTATAAAGCAGTAAAGCACTTCAAGGACACTTCGTTATACGCACAACGACCGATAATTCAAGTATTTCGTCCACAGCTGCCTAGCGAATGTCACACCACCTTTTACAAAATATAAATAAAACTAGTCACTACAGCTGATTATACATAGATATAGCACTAAAAGGGAGGTTGTGTATGAGAGTGAGTAGTCATGCTCGGCCTGTGGTTGCCTATATTCGAAAGTTACACGTTTCGCGCGAACACTTCGGCAGGCAGCGCAGGAAAGAGTTCGGTCCATAGAGAAAGAATATTTATACGACTTGTGGTCCGTTGGCATAATCACAAACAGTAAATAGTTCTCAGTCTACTAAATATTGTTTTCATAGGCGCAATTGATAGAAATTTTGCAGCGAGCACATTTGTTTTCTATAACGTAATTTGAAAACACGATTCATCCATAGTTTTAGATTTTGAGTAACTGTTCAGCTGAACTAGGCGAAGTCAATAAAGCGCCTTAATTGATGGCCGTGAACCACATCGGCCATTTTGCTTGTAAAGCTTTGCAGAAGGCAGTAAGGACAATCAAAGCAGCGAGCCTAATCTAATGTCGACGGCTGATGTCATATATATGGTGGCACATATTTATTATTTTGCGAGCGACGTTACCCGGAAGTGGTTTCTATCATCAGTGCCAGCTTGCGTGGAATGTGTACAAACTCAAAAGCCCACCAAGCTGAAACGTTGCTGAAGCCGTAGAGCAGTGCAGCGAGGTCCCAGCCGGCGACGCAGTAGCGTGGGTGGGGGAATAGAAGCAGTATGCACAAGCAGTCGCACCAAGGACAGCATAGCAACACCTGCCTTTTCTCCAGCGCATTCACATCACCTCCCGGTAAACCTGAGTGACGTCATCCGCGTGACGTTTAGTTATTGATATTAACGGTGGCGACGTCTTAGGAAGAAGTTGCATTAGCGCTACCAGGTGAAGTTTCATTACGAGATTCTGGTGTCCAATGGGATGTGTCTGTGTTTCTCAGCTTTGACTTTATTCTCTGCAATCATTATGGGAGCACGGCTCAAATGAGTGAGCAGCTGAATAAGGTATGATGGAAGCATTTGCGTGGGTGCTTGCTTCAGCAAAAGCGGATGACTCTCTCATGTAAATACCGCTTAACAACGGCTGCTAGTGAATCGTAAATAATGAGGGGCTCATAAAGCCGGCTTACTGGTGAATTGCACCTTTTTCGAGCACACGAGTACAACCCGTTCTTGCAGAAAAGCTCTTTCTAAAGATGCCAGCTATATGTATGTAAGCTTCTCACTTATTTTTCCCATAGAAAAAAAATATTGTTAAACTGCCGAACCGCAACTGCTTGGCTGCTTTTTTTTGCTTTACTTTACTTCTTCGTTGTTATCGTAAAGTTCCACAACGTGCTTATATTTTATTGAAAAATCGTCTGAAGCACTAATGATCGAAATGATCCGAAGCAGACTATCGCGTTCCGTAACTTTGGAATAACCAACCGTGCGCGGAGTCGCGTGCTTTGTTCCTTAGTTATCTTTCTAACGATGCACGCACAGAATACTTAAGTAAACAACCATCAGGTGTGCCCTCCACACGCAATCCCCTAGGCACCTTTTTATGACGCTCAACTCGAAGGTCCACATACCATACTGCAAATTTACGTAACCTCGCCGTTGTCTTCATTTCTCACTCTCGCCGTCGTTCCCGAAGTGAGAAAGTCTTTGACTAACTTTGCGTTTAATTTGCTATGCTAAGCGAGAGGGTAAATATTTAGTTGATACGCGATGTCTTTTGTCTTAGACGCGAAGATGGTGCGGAAGTATTTGATCACAATAATACTTGTTGCACGACTAGTTCATTAATTATGCTTGAAAAAAAAAATAAAGAAACGACGCAGGAACACGCAAGCGCTAGTGCGAAGAGACAAGAAGCATTAAAAATTGCGCTTTTCGATGCCGCTATTCTCCTGAGCTCCTAATTTTTTGCGCAGTGTCATTATCCCAAACATTTCGCCGCAATAGGAGGAGTCTACTTCCGTCGAAAGGCGCAAATTGATCGGACTAAATGCATGGCCTCAATAGTGACAGCCGTGGATTCCCCAACGGAAAGATGCCGCGTATGAAATAGGCACAACGTTTGTGCGGCTCACGACAGACAGGTGACAAAGTATTCAGCTACTAACAAACATCTTAACCTAACAGCAATTTATACTATTTAAACTAAAAGACATGAAAGAATTACGCCCGTGTGTGATTTAACCGAGCGCGTACCTGGCGAGCAAGTGACTTCTCATCTGTGGATGTCCCAGCTAATATTAGCCAAGCTGTTCTGAGAAAAAGAAGATAACTTATAATACATGGTGCAATATACGATTTCAAGATTAACGGTGTGCGGTTGTCATAACGCTGATGACCGAACATCGTAGCTCTTATATTTGTATCTTGAACCACGTCTTTCGAAAAAGTTTGTTAAACGGCTTGGCTAGCGTTTGCTGGGACATACGGAATAGGCACCTGCACCAACTTTTGATGAAACGGCCAGGCTTCCAAGAAAGCATGCCACGACGTGTTTCCACGATACCAATGACTCTCGGATATTATGAACGGATGATCTATACGGCAACACGCATACAGTAAACGACTCCGGGCCTGATTTATTAGAAAAGAAAGATTGTTTAGGATTTCGACCAATTCAGGCTTTCAAGGGGTGCCTCTGAATCATCTGCGAATTCCAGGCACGTACACTGGGGTCCACTGTTGACTAGAACATATTAAGGAACTGCTCTTAGTTCGTTGCTACTCGGGAGGCAAATGCCAGCTGAAGCTTTCGCAGCACGTCTCACTGTAGTGAAGGAAGATTATAGAAATTGTGACGGTAAAAGAGACTGCAGGGAGCAGAGCTGCACTTTCCATTCCTTTCTTTATCGACTTGGTCTCTTTATCTGTTCCTCTCCGCTACCTTTGCCTTCTTCATATATTTGTTTGATTCCCACGAAGAATTATGGTCAGTGTTGTGGTTCTTTCGAGCGGTAGGCGAACACGGGCGTGCAAGGAGTACCAGCGCAAGGCTTCTGGTAAAAGAACAAAGGCAAATGCGTCGCAAACTGCCAAGAACAAACAAGACGCGGAAAAAAAGCACGCACTCATCTTCACCATGTGCAACGAAGCAGATAAGTTGCGTTTGCAGTGATCGATTGCTTGTCCCAGAGTCGCTTGACCGATCTACCGCTGCCTGTCGGCTTCAGGATGATCCTCAGCCTTTTTATGCTCCTATTTTGGGCACCTCTTTCTCGCTGTAACATGACTAAGAACAAGTCTATCGCGTAGACTGTTGACCTTATGTGATGGACAAGACTACTACTAGTGATAGCTTTCCGTATATGTTAGAACGTTCACGAATTACCAGGCTTTCGGATACGTGGATTGCAAAACGAATTCTGGTAGAGACATGCTATGGTACTTTGCCCGATAGCAACGCATTATATACGATATCGCGTGGAATTGGTGTTCTTATTTGCCTTAGAAAAAGTATGCATAATGGCGGCATTTTAAGGATTACGTGTCTTCCCGCACTTCACACGAGCCGCCCAGTAAAGCTTGATTGATTACTGCAGCAGTAGCTCTGTGTCATCTCTAGTTAAACTCTGCAACGCCATGGAAAGCCACCACCCCAGGCACTGATAATTACGCACATCTGAAGTGAACTGGTTTTCCGTACAAGGCAATGCCTTTACGGACAAGGGAAAACTTACTAACATTTGAACCAAAAAAAGTTGACAGATACAATGTCAAATACGACGAAAAGTGTCCCTCGACTAGAGAATTCGGAAGGTTTAACTCGGGCGATGTGAGAGGCGCGTTGGACTACCGTGTGACATGTTATGCAGTTGATGGTGTCTGTGTGTTTATGTCTCGCGAAGTAGGATCTCTGTAGTAATGTTGACAATGTAAGACGGCTTCACCTTGCTTCAAGCTAGTAAACAAAGAAAGGCACTCGTTTTCTGAGCACGATAACATCATTTGCGGTAAAAGCAGCAGTGAAGTCTCGCTGCGACAGGTCACCTATATTGTAATAAGTTGCTCGACGATGGCTGAGCTCTTTTCTTTACTGACACTGTGGATATTCCATCACAGTCCTTGAAGGCTATCTCAGACATATTCTACATTACAACATATTGAGACAGTAATTGGGAGATGAATAACTACAAAATAAGTAACTTTCCGCGACGAACTTAGAGTGCGTAGACGGAGATACAGCTCGCAACAGGCAGTAGCGCTAGGTATAAAGAACTTGTTATAGCGTTCATGGCAAAAATAATAAACTCTTCCGACAACAGTGGCGGGACAAGTTGGGAAATTAAATATTGCATGCAATCTGTGGCGCTCGAAAAAATTCTCTTTCACACTGAAGCTATATCTAGATAGCCGGTTCGTCCGTCCGTCCGTTTGTCGCCTGTGCGCCGAGAACTTCTCCGCCACAACCCCGTGCGCATGCGCGAAAAAAAGAAAGAGAATTAGAGACAGGCGATTGGTTGAGAGAGGTGCAGCTGTGGCAAAGAGGTAGCACATCCGCCTCGCGTGCAAGAGGTCCGCGGTTCGAATCCCGGTGCCGCGCAATTTTCCACCGGATTTTAAAAAATCCGTGTGTTGATAAAAATTGCATAAACAGGCCTGGAGTGTGGCCTGATCCCGGTGGCCAGAACCGGTAACGCACTCCCTCACCAGAGCAGGATTGGCCACCCTGGTGCAGTACTTGGCCACAACCTCCTATATGAACACAACAATCAAACCCCCGCCCTCAGTCCCCAGCAACTGCGAAGCAACTGACCACGGCGGCGGTCAGACCTGCGACGCAGCAGAGGGTGCTAAGAATCCCTGGCTCCGGACAGGCTGCCATTGGAATATGAACCTGGCAACATTTAACGCTAGAACGTCATCTAGTGAGGCGAGTCTAGCAGTGTTGTTGGGGGAATTAGAGGGCAGTAAATGGGATATAATAGGGCTCAGTGAAGTTAGGAGGCCAAAAGAAGCATATACAGTGCTAAAAAGCGGGCACGTACTCTGCTACCGGGGCTTAGCGGAGAGACGAGAACTAGGAGTCGGATTCCTGATTAATAAGAATATAGCTGGCAACATATAGGAATTCTATAGCATTAATGAGAGGGTGGCAGGTCTTGTTGTGAAACTTAATAAGAGGTACAAAATGAAGATTGTACAGGTCTACGCCCCTAAATCCAATCATGATGACCAGGAAGTCGAAAGCTTCTATGAAGACGTGGAATCGGCGATGGGTAGAGTGAAAACTAAATACACTATACTAATGGGCGACTTTAATGCCAAGGTAGGCAAGAAGCAGGCTGGAGACAAGGCAGTGGGGGAATATGGCATAGGCACTAGGAATAGCAGGAGAGAGTTGGGGAGAGAACCAAAGGACCAGGCCGGATTCCGTAAAGGCTACTCAACAATAGACCATATTCACACTATCAATCACGTGATAGAAAAATGTGCGGAATATAACCAACCTTTATATGTAGCTTTCATTGATTACGAGAAAGCGTTTGATTCAGTCGAAACCTCAGCAGTGATGGGTGCATTGCGGAATCAGGGAGTAGATGAGGCGTATGTAAAAATACTGAAAGATATGTATAGCGGCTCCACAGCCACCGTAGTCCTCCATAAAGCAAGCAACAAAATCCCAATAAAGAAAGGCGTCAGGCAGGGAGATACGATCTCTCCAATGCTATTCACGGCGTGTTTACAGGAGGTATTCAGAGACCTGGATTGGGGAGAATTGGGGATAAGAGTTAATGGACAATTCCTTAGTAACTTGCGATTCGCTGATGATAATGCCTTGCTTAGTAGCTCAAGGGACCAATCGCAATGCATGCTCACTGACCTTGCGAGGCAAAGCAGAAGGGTGGGTCTAAAAATTAATATGCAGAAAACTAAAGTAATGTTTAACAGTCTCGGAAGAGAACAGCAGTTTACGATAGGTACTGCGGATCCGGATCATGAGACTGAAATAATCAGAAGAATAAGAATGGGCTGGGGTGCGTTTGGCAGGCATTCTCAGATCATGAACAGCAGATTGCCATTATACCTCAAGAGAAAAGTTTATAACAGCTGTGTCTTACCAGTACTCACGTACGGGGCAGAAACCTGGAGGCTTACGAAAAGGGTTCTACTTAGATTGAGGACGACGAAACGAGCTATGGAAAGAAGAATGATAGGTGTAACGTTAAGGGATAAGAAAAGGGCAGATTGGGTGAGGGAAAAAACGCGAATTAATGATATGTTAGTTGAAATCAAGAAAATGAACTGGGCATGGGCAGGACACTTAATGAGGAGGGAAGGTAACCGACGGTCATTAAGAGTTACGGAATGGATTCCAAGGGAAGGGCAGAGTAGCAGAGGGCGGCAGAAAGTTAGGTGGGCGGATGAGATTAAGAAGTTTGCAGGGACAACATGGCCACAATTAGTACATGACCGGTGTAGTTGGAGACGTATGGGAGAGGCCTTTGCCCTGCAGTGGGCGTAACCAGGCTGATGATCATGATGATGATGATGATTGGCTGCGCCAGTAGTGACGTCGTTGCTCTCCGTCGCAGCCAAGCGCGCGCGCAGCAGTTTTTCTCCGTCTCCGAAATGGGTAGGCCACGCGTCATACGAACTCCTGAGGAGCAGGCACATTTCGTTCAGCAACATCGCGAGCAGAACCGGTAACGAACGCGTCTACATCATGCCGATGCTGCTGCCCGGACACAAGAATAGGGTAACGCAGTCGAACCCAAGCAGCAACTACGTAGCGCGGATCCGGCAGCTTTCAAAGCCGTCGTTTAATTGTTTAATGAACCGTCGGGATTAGCCCAGTGCATGATAAATATCGGGGCCGCGCATTTCAGCTTCGCTGGTTACCCATTGGTACGGAGTGCTAGGGCGGGGATTTTGGTCGTCACTAGTAGGCAGCGGACAAAACATTTATTGGATGCTCGAGACGGAGTGCTGCATGAAATATAGCGGGAAACTAGCTACGAAAGGCTAGTTCTTAGGTACGTAGTATTTCTAACTATACAGAACTTTTATCTTGCAAGTCATCAGACCCTAATGAGCGATGGAAGATTCCCTTTAAAGAAATATTGTAAGAGAAATGTTGAGGAATGTAATAGAAACGTAAGCGCCCTACGGTGTGCTTGCAGTGAGCTGAGTATGTAGCCGAACCAAAAATGGCAGCCCGAACGAGTTATACCTGTGCGGCTTGAATTTTCGCTGTTTTTCGAATGTCAAGCAAACATCGTTTTTAATCTTGTTTCATGTAAGATTAACAGCAACTTCCCCTCTAAATTGAAAAGAGAGCGAGATGAATACTCAGGTTCTGTAACGAAATTTGTCGTAAATAGTAACTCTGGTAGCTCTTTTTGTGGGCATATTTTCCTTCCAATCTGTGGTATTTCACTCAAAGCGTATATGCTTAATGAAATTTACGCGAACTAAACATTTCAGTCCAAATTTCGCAACAAAAATGATAAGGAAACTGTAAGGCGATAAAATAATAGGAGCACAGCATTTGCTCGATATTCCTTTTCGTGTTGCCTTTCTTTTGTGTAATACCTAAGATCTCCACCGGGAATCGTACATTGGTTTTCCGTGTTTGCGTGAGTTTGGATACGTATTCAAGACATAGGACCGCTAAATTTCCGCTTGCCTTTCTTGGTGTTTTCTTAATCACTCATGCAAAGAAAATAGAGCGTCCTTTTTTCTTGCACCAGCAATTAGCCAGCTGCTCCGAACAAGCATAATTGATTGCTACCTCAAGGTAGAGCTGCTGCTAAAGAGCACTTTGCGTTCATTGTAACTTTTTTCTGAATTTCCAACGCGTATGTTCTCTCGCAAAAGAAAGTGGTTCTTCAATGGCTCGTATAGATGTGGTGCTCTGAAGTGCAACATAACGCCTGAAATATACGTGCAACAACCAGGCACGTACTGAGGTTTTTTTTCTGTTTTTTTTTTTTTTGCGGAGGGAGGGGGGCAACCCAAGGTAACTTTTGCCTGCAAATGAGGGGGGGTACCATTACTAGTACAAATGGGAATAACGCCCACCATTGCCCAAAAACGCGTAAACCCGCAAAAGAGAAATGAAATAAGGTGCATCTTACGGACACGCCCCCGAGCCATACGGTCCCCCTCCCCCTTGGTACGTGCCTGGCAACAGCCAAAGCTTTAGGCTCAGCTTCCTGTTCCACCCTTTGGCATGGCAACTGTAATTATTATTGGTAATGTGGTGGTACAAAGCGCATGTGTATTACTGATTCATGCCTTTTCGTTATAACACATGAAAAGCTTTCGAATTTTAGCCTTCGCGATTAGAAATCGTCTAGTTTCGAAACACCGCATTATTGGAACCCCTGGCTCCGTAACATTGCGAAACACGTTTTTGCTATAAACTAGGCACTTTTCAGTAGGCAGGTTTCCGTCTCGGAAAGGCTGCTAGGCCAACTTGCAGAACATTTCACACATGCCTTGTAGAACAGAGAAAAGAACTAGGTCTATGTGTCAGTCGCCGAGTGGAAATTAAGACGTGCGTCTCTAAATTCCTTAAACAGTCATTTTGTAATTTCGTCTCAGGGACATTTGCAGGGAGCGAGAGTGTTTGAAAATTAATTATCAATATGCCACAACTTTGCGAAGCTGCGAAAGATAAACGCATGTCTTTTGCACTCATTCTGTGTATAATCCAAAACTAAGCTGTTCTACATTAGGAAAATATAACAATGTACTATTCAGAATGACTCTCCCACGTGCAATCTCATTTGTTTACTGTTTAAAGAAGGCATAATTATTGAAGATTCTCACGTGCGAAGCATTCATATATATATTTATCATATATTTACAGTAATCTACACGGAGTATAGTACACTCTGTAGATTGTTTCTCTTCATTAGTTGTTAGCAACTGCTTTTCTCCTAAAATCTCTTAGGTGCGTTCTCTTCTTTCTTTAGAGTTCTTTTCGTCGTAAAGAATTCACCACGTCTGGTACTACGAACCTGTTTTAAAAGTTGGAATATTTTTTTTTACGTTGGCACATTATTCTGCTACTGCCCTGTCATTTTCTAGACACACAATCAATACGGAACCCTCTGTGCTCTAGAAAACTGCGCATCACTTTTCTCTCCGTGGGCTGCACCAAGAATCAGTTGGGAACACGGAATCCGGAATGCCAACTCTGCACAGATTGTCAATTTGTATCTGGATGCCGCTACTAAAGCCACGGCTCAAACTCAGACACAAGGCGAGCGGTAGAATGTTACGCCCCACTTTTATAAAGGATATGGACAAATGCACAAGAACAGCTCCTTGACATGGTACGGCTTGCAGGACAAAGAACGGCATAGCAACGGCTGAGTTCCTTTTACTGGGCTCTTCAGAGCCGCGATATTCCCAAAAGGCTAAAGAGGCATCCTTGGTGAATGCGAGCAGCATTGCCAATGTAATGAAGAGAGAGAGAGAGGAATAGGAGACAGGAAAGGCAGGGAGGGACGCACGTCCGGTTTGCTGCCCTGCACTAGGTGAAATGGTATAGACCGTTTTTTCGTAGGCGCCGCCATATTGTGAACGCAGTGGCGCCGCCTATGAGCAGCGCCATACTGGCTTGGGTGAAAGCGGTCTTTTGCATGACAGGTATACGCTCGGCGGTAGGTTCTGGCGTTTGTTTTCGTGGTCTTGCGGTCTGTTTAGTATGACGTGCGTCTTCTACGTGGTAAACGGTTCTGTGAGACGTGCTGAAGGGGTTTAAGGCGTCATGGCCGGAATTTCTGCTGAGCGTTTAGGTGGACGGAACACGCACCGCGATGTGTGCGCGCATATTTGAGCCTACAATCAGCCTCGGAGATCAATTGTGTATTTCTGAATGTTCCAATCACTAATGTGACCTTATTGCAGTATTATCCTCTATTTCTATGCTGTGGTTTAGGAGCCATGAAACATACGCGACGATCGTAACAGCGTGGGTACCGTTCTACAACCGTGGGTACCGTGGGTACAAGCGTTCAAACTATGCGCTGCAGGTTACATTGCGTGACTACTTGGTTCGATGGATGAGGTTTCCGCCCCTCAATAAAATATTTTTGGCAAGTAATCGCAGCATACCTTACAGTCTGAATTAAGCTTTTCCAGCAAAGGGACTGTTTACGAACTGCGCGAGCGTCCTAAACAGTGGTAGGTGCTGGATTACAGATATCTTTGCTCTATACACCGCATGGTCCAAGCGTACGGCTTCAGCGGTTATATAATTATAAATGTTGTGCGGCGTGACTATGCGAGGTCGTATTGCGGCGTTAGCCCGTTTTCTCTTGATTTTAGAGAAAGAGGCTGATAACCGAATTTTTTTTTCAGTTGTGTTCGTTCCGTTCTCTACGACGGACTCACACGTATTACGGAAATTTTGTCCTCAAAAACAGGCATCGTATTCTTTTTATGCGATCCCTCTAATATATTATGACTGTATACAGGCCAAAAAGGCAATGCCGTAGCGCACAGCTCACATATGTATCGTGCTGGTTCACCAACCGCAGTGATCTCTGTGTTGAGCAACGCCATCGGCCTCATGCAGGAAGGCTAGCGTAGACATATGGTAATTTGAAGCCTACTAGACTTGAAATGCGCGAGAACGATGGCGGTGCATCACAAATATTTGACAGCGCCTGCCGCTTAGATGTTTCGTGGTGGCGTTAGGTTGGCCGTGCACGAGCATGCGCTCTTATGCTTTATGTTTTACTCCCTACGCCAAGCGATCAGATAGTGAGCAGATTTACCATTTCATGCTGCTAATACAGAGACACTGGTTTTCTTTGTTGAATTAAAATCGATATAAGCAAAATAGTTCACAACACATAAACACACCGTGACTGATAATGTCCGTACGCCGCGGCTGATAAAGCGCGTCACATTTTTGCTCCCCCAAGAGATATTTCCGCCTACTGTAGTTACCGATGCACCGAAAGGCTTCCCCGACGACCTTATATGAACGGACATGGCGTAAATTTCACAAAGTACCATCTAAAACATCTCGAAATCATTCCGCAGCACGCGACAACAATACTTCCAAGCAGCGCCGCGCCGGATCGCCCAAGCCAGAGAGGAGGAAAGGCTCTCCGCGCGCCCCGTCCTCCTCGCCCGATGACAAGGTCTATAGGGATGACGAAAGAGAGGGGAGGGAGGGGAAGGAGATAGAGCACAGAGTTTGCGCGGCACCATTGTGCCGAGACCCCTCACTTGACCAAAATATCATGAATGCATTGCACACGCACTGCCGCACGAAATCTTGAAGACTGACAATTTCAAACACATCAATTCGACAACTGTTCATGAAGGTTTGGGCCGTACGTTCTAAATAATACAAAGAAGTGAATCGTCTTACCTTTGGGTGGTCCTGAACATCGTTTTTGCAAACTGGTTCATGGAACGAGTTGCTGTAGCATGCGAAGTACCTTCACTGCCCTACACATTCACCGTTCCGCTTCAAGCTTCATTGGCGGAAGATCCTCAAGTGCGCAAAACATTTGTTACTCTCGAGTGCACAAGCTTGGGGTCGTGGGAAGAACCATGTTTAAATATCTCATGCGCTATAATGGCGAAACAGGTATTCGTGGTATTAGAACCATGTTTGTCTGGCTGGCTTAGCTTATGAAGAAGAACAAAATCCATGTCAGATTCGTGTTTTTAGGGAGGTTACAGAATTCCTTAGCCCTTGGACACATCTGCGTTGTAATGCTCAGACAAGCCATGCATTCAAATTTGCAAATCAATTTTTATTGCCTACGCACACACTGATTACACAGGAAGTGTTAGTAAAAGTCATACTATAGGAATGATGAATAACAAATTAGACCAGGCTTCTTATTCCCTTTTCAAAACAGAGAAATCATATGTTTATGCCGCAAAGTATGAAACTGCCGTTAAGTTACGTTGGGGAGCACTCAATATAGCAAGTGCCCGTTTTTGGCACGGTCTATCCAACTAGTGGCCCATCGTCTTTCATGGATACGTTGTTGTTGCTACAGTGATTCAGTTTAGCTTTGCACTTGCTCTTGATCCAAAGCGCAAGCACATCACGTCGACTACATGAAGTATACGGCGCTAAGTTAACCTCTATCGGCTCGTTTATAAAAGGTGTGGTTACCTCAATGATCACTGTTCCATAAAGGCATTGGGTTGTAACTTATTATTCGAAAAAAAAGAAACACTAGAACAAGTGCAGGTGTCCCTCCCACTCGAAATTTCTTGCCTAATTTTTGTATTGATTTCCAAAAATATCATGAAGCTACTTCATCATAAAAACAACATAATTCATCTTAGTTGGCACGACCTGTCTAGGCAACTTGAGGGGTCACTTCGGTAAGTAACATGAGAAGTAAAGCAAGGTGTAAAATGCAAAGAAATGTTCAGATTCACCCACGTCACCCATCAATCCCCTCCTAAATATAATAATGCAGCAGCATCAGATTTTTACGTCATATATGCTGTTCCAATGTTCAAGTACAGAAATTAGTCAACGGGAACGAATACGTTGAGCAGCAGCATCACAAACTTCTCGCATCGTGTAGTTATTTTTTTTTTGTGCTATATAACATTCATCACATTTACAACGCTCTTCCGATGTAATTACGATCCGTAGCGCAGACTTCAACATTAGCTACCGGGGTATGACAATTAAGCACTGCAATCTCGTTTTATTTTCCAGCACGTGAACAAGGCGACGTCGAACTTTTTTTTATGGGCCGTATATCTCTATAGGGTAGTCAAAGCAATCGGGAGAAGTGCATGTAAAAGGGCTACCGAGCACTTTCAGCTAGTAGGTGCTTTGGGGATTTCTTTTCCTATTTTTGTGTGGTTACTTCCAATGGTTACGGTGGCTTGACTTCATCAGCGCGTTACCCTAGCCAAATTTCCTCATCCTCAAATTGATGCAGCTCGTGCTAAAGCGAGCTGCCGGAAGTGTTAGATAATGTAGCCACTCAGCTAATGCACGTCTGAGAGTTCAATGCTGACTGCCATCCCTGTCTGGCGGTATACTTTTCGGTCGTGAATAGGAAGCGACGCATCCAGAGTAAAAAAAAAAAAATATAAGGAAGGTAAGCAGTACTGCGATATTGCTTCCGGCTTCTAAACGCCCGAAGTTAGCAATGATCCCTAAATGCACCATAACATTCCGTTTGCAGTGACGGCGAGTATACGTAAGGTTAATGCTCTTTCGTCAGATTGGATTCCTTAGAACTCTTCGCAGTTGGGCTATTTCTGTAGCAATAATATCTTCGACCTCACATGGACCATAAGTAGAGTTCATTGAGCTCAAAGATCTGCAATTTGAAAGAATTGATGTTGTAAATTTGTCATTGATGTTAAATTACAATAAACGACACTAACGCAGCTTGATTTACTTCGTATGAAAAGTGCCGACTGCGTCACACTCCCAATGAGAAAAATATATGACACCATAGGCGCGAAACGATTTCTTCTTCAGTCCGAGATTAGCAAAGGTACTGGGGATACTTTTGGGGTTGAAATGTAACAGAACACAAAAAACGGCACTACACAATTCATATTTCTGAGCGTACGGTACAGACGTGTTCACTGTTAAAGAGAATACTTAAGTGCAGATCATATCCGAATTCTAATCTGTCGCAAGACACAATAAAATTTATTTGCAACGGAAGTTGTGGTCGCTATTAGCGACTCCTTTTGACACTTGTATAGTTCACTGCTTCCGCGGTCCACTTGCAGCTGGAGTGGCAGCAAAGCGGGAGGCGCACATTTGTATGTTCCCTTTAAAAGTGGACCACACTGTGCGAGGATCTCGGAGTATACTGTTTCGAACATGAGATACCGGAATAATTTATTGTGTATAAACATGTCCGGTGTTTATTTGATATTATACTTTTTGTATAGTTCATTTGCATGATGCGACCAATTAGTGAAAGAAAGGAAAACATTTACACCTATTCGACCCTGCCATTAGAAAACATCAACAAATGCGAAAAAATGACATCCAGGCTTTGTAACCGTGACATTAAGCACGTACTTTAAAGTTCCTTTATTTCACGGATACGGTTAGTTGCTCTATCGCAATGGGCGCAATAGGCAGGGTCTTTTTAGAAATTAAACTTTCACCTCTACAGCTGGCAAAAACACTATGTATAATTTTATAGTACTCTCCTATGGTTAGTACAGCGGAAATTGATGAATGGTTTGTATACGAAGAAGAAGACAAAAGAGGATGAAGCAGTGGGTATTGAAATACGACCCGTAGGAGACAGAAAAAAGAAATGTATAAGATCGCCTTGTGTTCTCCTTGTTTCACTATTTTCAACCTTCTAATTAAGGCGCCACATGCGTACCGGCGCTAATGAACAGATAATTACAGAACGGCTGCAGAAGCGATTCGCTAACACAACTTTTACGCGATTCGTTATCCACAATGATTTAGCAATTAGTAATCGGCTGGACTCCTTTTTTTTTTTCACTTCATTCGCTGCATAAGCGGGTGTCGGAGGAAACGGTGCCTTTTTGCTGCCTCAAAATATTCGTGCTGAAAATGACGTTAGAATATTCTTAAATATAATGAAGCATAAAGAAAAGTGTTCCCATAGTGTTCCCAACAATGTTAAGAGTACTGTGCCTGGGTGTTGTGTAAAATTCTGTGACATAGTTTATTGCTATCTCTCGTAACTGTTATGAACTGATTACATACCACTTGCTGATTTCTGAACTCCCGAAAATTGAAAAAGAAAGCATTAAAAATGCGGCATTAGAACATTGCATAAAGGGAAAGTTGCCGTTTATCTATAACGAACTTGCGTAGTTTTACTGAAAGAGAACATAATTTATTGCTCCCGCTCATGCAGTGTCCAAGATTTGCCAGCACTAATCACGCGTCACCGGAGAAAAAGTTTCTCTGTATGTGTTTTTTTTTCTTCTCAGAACTGTCGAATGCGTCCATTGGCATTTCTGGCATTTCACTTGATAATGTGGCAGTGGTTTTGGGGGTGGGTATGGGGATGTTGATTGTTGCTACCGGTGCGCTTAGCCTTGTATACTTGGCTGGCAATTGTTCCACCTGAGAATCTTTTTCTGTCATAAATGTCTCTCAGTCGATGAGTTCAATGTCTCACCGAAATGTCAGTGGAACGCGGGACACTTCCTCGCTCATTGTGCGTTGTCCT
Organism: Dermacentor variabilis; assembly: GCF_050947875.1. Taxonomy (NCBI): domain Eukaryota; kingdom Metazoa; phylum Arthropoda; class Arachnida; order Ixodida; family Ixodidae; genus Dermacentor; species Dermacentor variabilis. The sequence goes on from NC_134577.1 coordinate 54,554,649, forward strand.
TCCGAAAAACCTACCTGTTTATTACCTTTTGGACGAAAACAGCTTCTTTTCGTGCTGTCAGAAAGCCTCTTCCGCTTAGAAGTATTTGGAAAAGCAAAGGAACTGCTTTATATTACCGGCCTAATTTAGGTTCGGCAGCGAGGCCAACCGTGGACTCCTATGCATGAATGAATGCTAATCCTATTCTCACATTGCATAGAAGAGTTGCTTCCATGCAGCTAATTCCCTTTTCAGCGCAGCTGATACAGGGTTTTTCAGCGTCAATTAAAGTGCCGAGGTACCTCTGGATTGATTTGGAGATTCACCTGAGCTCTGACCGTTGGCTGCCTCGAAAGCGCTTCATTTTCAAGAGCACCTGCTCTTTCGCTGCCAGTGACACTAACTAGCTGTGGAATTCACCGAAACTTTATTTAAATTCCTCTTTTTGGTGGTTTGCTTTACGTGAAGCCAGCGACTGCTGACAAAACTTGTTTGGAGGTACGGCACATAATGTTTGCTGAGTTGATGACTCAGGAAGAGGAGGAGGGAACAAAAGAGGTGGTGATAATAGGTAAGTCTGTTACCAAGGTACTGAACCAGAAAACAACAGCCCACCTAATCACCCATTCAGCACAACTATGCGCAAACGAACAACGTCTTCTTTCCTTTCAAACTTCGAAGTGCAACAAAACATCCGTTACTTATTTTTGCTTTCGAAAGCAGTATGAACGGAGAAAGTTTCCAACTGTTTACATGATAAAATAATGAACTTCGGGCTAGGAAACTATAGATTTCAACATCAGAATATTGTGACGGCCCAAAAGGTCAATCCTTTTTTCAGCTCCCTGTTGGTTACAAAAGTAAACTTACGGGTTGACTGAAGTATAATTATGTGCTCTCTCTTTCTCCCATGCCCATCTTTCATCCTCCCATCCCGCTCTCATGTGTAGGGTAGCAAACCGGTTGAGCTAAACTGGTTAACCTCCCTGACTTTCCTTCTCCACTTTTTCCTTCCTTCCTTCCTTCAGAACTTGTAAGCTGCGGTGTGTATCCGAAGAAAGCGTGGAGCGTTCAACCTCCGCAGACTAATTGTCGAAATGCGTCAGCGTTCTTGAAGGCAGTCTTACTAAAACTTGGCAAGAGAAAGATTGCTCGCATATAGCGTTTATTGTTGTCTCATGCTTCCGCTTGACACAGCTTGCAAGCAGTTAGGGGTTCTGTTCTGGGACTGGTAACGTTTGTCAGAACAAATGTCTCGGCGAAATTGCGCATCGCACACTGAAAGCGACCCAGGCAAAAAAAAAAAAAAAGCAGTGTTGCTGACAGGTTAGAGAAGGGGAACTAACTTAAAGCGCATTGAGGCCTAAATCAGCCTTTTGTTCAGGGAAGCATAACCGTACCTATAACAAAGTTTGTATTGAAACGTTGTTAACTACATACACGAGTTTCTATAGTTAGTAACATCTATAAGCTTCATGCTCACGAATTATAGATATGTGCATTTGTGAAGGTACGCCTTGAAACGCCAGTGTCATTGCCAGACAAACAACAGTCGGGTTTTCTAGAGAAGGTCATCCAAATGGCTTGTCACCTATCGGGACGAGCCGCACTTGTGCGGATTAAGCTCGTCCTGCAGCTCGCTGAAAGTCTGCTCCTCGCCATGCAAATGAACTTAGCACTGAAGAAAAAACAACGGTATTTTAAATATGAGCTGATGCTTCAACTGCCTCATTGCGTTTTTCGTGCACATCAGCATCTCCCCCTGTATTCTGAAGACCGTTTCCTTGACGTGCAACAACGTCTGTCAGTATGCGTTTCGTAAAGCTTTTCCATAGGTTTACCATAGAAGAGCGAACTATGCAAGCGAATTTCATTTTTAGGAAAAGAAATGCTGCTAATTCTAAACCGTAAATTAATATCCTTACGCCACCATTTATTCTCAAAGGAGCCTTTCCGTACTATAAATAAACCACAGAAGCGCTGTGACAGTGCATGTAACGCTACGAAAAGCACGGGATGGATTGGAGATCACTGGGAGAAGGGTTCGTCCTGCAGTGCACATAAAGATAGGCTGCTGCTGTTGTTGATGATGATGATGATGATGATGACGACGACGACGACGACGACGTAAAGTGATGGAGGGATGCCTTAGTTTGGCCGGCTTTTTTGTGCATACTTTATGTGTCTGTCGGGGAAGGTGGTGCAGCAGAGAAACAAGCACAAATTTTAACACTTCTAGACATGTAAAATAAAAGAGATCGAAAATTGGAAGAGATGCTATTTTCTCTTGCCCCCTCCCCCCCTACGTTTTTTTTTTTTATGGAGCGTGTCTCAGTGCCCTGGGGAAGGGGATGGGAACATAAGAAGGAGTGAGAAAATATAAGGTAATCTTGGTCAGAGCACACGTACCTCACAGCGGCTGGCAGGTAGTGCAATTACAGCTTAAGCAACAGCACCGTGTCCGCCAGGAACCTAAGCAGGTGCTTGAAGGCGGAGCTTTGGTGTTGGCCGATGTCAGCATCGGAAGCGTTTCTTTTAACAGTCTCGTGCTTTCCCAACGGTAAAGCTTTGTATTACATGCTATTTGGCAAAAAAAGAAAAAAAGCGGGAAAGAGAAAGGCATTCTCTTTCTTGCGTTGTCGCATCTCTAATTTCTTTCTAAGGTCTGAATCCGAGAGAGCTGGTGAGCCAATTGCATCTTGAAGGAATCAGTACAAGAGACTCATCAAGGGCGCGGCAAGCACACGAGCAATAAACTAACTCAAATGGAATGCCTTCTTTATAGAGAGTTACTGCTTTCTGCAATAAACCATTCCAGAAACTCATTTCAGCTTGTTAGTTCGCATCTCACTCGAACGTGTCCGCTTCCAGTGTTGTTGCGTAATCGCAATCGTGTGCTTTCTTCGAATTTCTACTCATATCGTTGTTAGCTTGAAAATCAACTTTTATGGCGAAATTTCCTACGTGTAGAGAATGGAGATTACCATTCTTTGCCTCAAATGCCAAATGTATCTCTGCAGTGATTCCCAGGAAGACACGGGGAATTGCGTTATTTGTCCATTGATTGATCTTTACGGCGAACGAAATTTCATGACAAAAAAAAAAACTTTTTTACGTATTTTTACATTTTACGGATAAAAGGCGTTCACCGTCGTTTTTATCAATTGTTCCTACGGGATATTATTTTTTTCTGCTTGAAACAGCATATAATGCTGGCCGCTGTAGCTCGCGAGATCTGCGACATTCGGTAAATTTTATCGCACACTTTTACAATCTGCTAGGGAGGTTCCGCATAATTATTGTGTAGTTGAAAAAGAGAGACTCTCTTATTGAACATTACTAAGTTATTTGTGCACCTACGTTACAGTAGGCACACAGTACATACAGTAAACTTAGTCATGTCTAGATGAAAATGAATGCACGGAAGAAGTCAAAGGAACATGACGTAGCCATTTCGTGGTTCCCATCCTATTCTATTCGCATGCTTCGGGACACTGACGTCCTGCAATGACCACGTTGTTACAAAATGTAACAAAGTAACGTGTTTCTCTACAAGCCCTTGTAAAAAAAAAAAAAAAACTCGCATGTCGGAAGGAAAAGAGCTTCTCGGAGTCCTGAAGTGAGACCATTACGTCTTGGCCAAATGATGGACCTGCGGCCTATTTCAATATGCCCGTTTTTAACAATAACAGAGTAAGTGGATGTAAAATCTCCTCTCTGTTATTTGGACGGCTTTAGCATCTGAAATTGCTCAAGTTTAAAATAGCGTAAATTCGAATCATTGGGCCTCAAATTGCAGTTTCTTCAGAAATATACTGGTGCAATTGAGTTGCTAATCAATGCAAAATGGAACTAACTACACAAGTGGGGTTAGTGAAAAAAAAAGACAGCGCTTCATTATTATTTCTGTAAGACAAACAGTAACTATGCTTTTGTCTGATCAGAGGCGTCTATTATTTCAGCTATTTCAACGAAATATAATCTACCGTCATGTGGCGCTCCTTAGAGCACATCTCTCTAATATCATGCTTAATTAGTTACGATCAATTATGCAAAATAATAATATTCGCTTTATAGGGCCAAGTGCGTTTGTTTACCTTGTAGAAACTATTCAGAAGCGACCGATTCAATTTTTTTTTTGCGGAAACGTGCAGTCAGCCGCAAAGGTTTGCGGTATCTGCAAGGCGTGGCGGATCAACGCAAAACTGCAATGCTGCGCCGTCTGCCGTCAAAGAGCGTGATGTCGGCGCTCCCAGGACTTGCGCGCCAGGCGCGGTTTGCGCAACCCCGACACCACGCTGTGTGACGGCAGACGGCGCAGCAATGCAGTTTTACGCCGCTCCGCCTCGCACTGCGGGTCGCGAAAGCTTTTGCGGCTGGCTGCACGTGCTGTGGGGCGATTTTGGTGGGCGACTAAAGACATCCCGTCAAATATGAAGTAAAACCACGCGACGGCCGTCAAGCGCTATCGTGTTGCAGCACTCTCAACCGTGTGCTTCGAGCAAAAAAAAAAAAAAAAAAAAAACGGTGCGCACGGACCGTGGCGAAATGAGCGGCCGCGGCTCTAGGCATCGACTTCACAGTGCGTCAGCATTTTTGGTGGTGGCACACGGAAGGGAAGCGCCGCTGTCCCTGATAAGCATTAGGCTCGAAGCATGGTTGCGCTTTGAGCCTATACTAACATGGTGGCCAACTCTTGCTTGAGAAAACGATAAATATGCTCGATGTCTGGTCGAGCTTTCTTTGAAAACACTGACGTTAGTTCATATACGAAGTCGTCAAGTAAGAAACAATAGAAAACGCGGCTTAGTTCAAACAACATTTTTCTTTTTGCGCCGTGATGTGAAAAAAAAAAAAACGTTTAATGATTCCGCTATTCAGGAGCAAGGGGGGGATGCATTCATATGTTGTAACTAAAGATTGCTTTCTAGAAGATGAAAGTAACCGTGACATGTGCCAAGTTTCCAGACATATTGATCCATATCCTTTGTTTTTCTTCATTGTAGTCGTTAATCGATCCTCAACGAAACCGCTGAATAGCGGTTCTAGCAAAGAAGGTTCAAAAGAAGTTGGAAGGAGCAACGGGCGCTCAAGATCGGAGGATGCGTTAAGAAAACCAGCCATTTGTGAGGAAACGTAAAACAATGGAAAATATTACCGTGTGGGGTACAACAGGGCGAACGAAGGAGCGTGAAGAAAGTTTACGACCTCATAAACTGTAAGACATGAGCTGAATAGTAGAAGCCGCATATTTTTTTTTATTCGCTCCTTTCAGAGGGAATCGGATCGAACCAGATCGCTCCTTTCAGAACGATAGAAAGCGATTCCCTGAATCGCCTTTGCTCTCTGCATGACTATAGGGCTAAGTTATCTTTTGATAGATAAAAGAGCGCCTATGCGTACTTGTACAAACTTATGTAAATATTCACTCATTCTCTGTTTGAACACTACGTTTCCGCATAGCTCAGCGCCAGGTTTTATCATACGTCCATTTGAAATTCAGTGTCGCCGGAGGTGGGAGCCTGGTTCAAGGATGATGACTGGTCGCCCATGTGAGAATACGCTTTCAATGGTTCATAAATTTGCAAACTCAAAGAGAACAAATTACAGCACGACTGCTTATTGAGGCTGGTCAGGCAAAACTATCGTTTGATAGAAGAACATGGTGGGCCGATGTGTATATATATATATATATATATATGTGTGTGTGTGTGTGTGGTGTGGGTGTGTGTGTGTGAGTCACAGCTAACGTGATCAACCATTATTTGTCCCGAAAAGGTTGTTTGCTTTGAAGACACATGAATCTCTAAGTTATGTGTGTGTATCAAAGGTAGTGTAAAGGCAACAGGCGAAATAGCTATTTGGCGATTACGTTGAACTGCCGTCCGGTAGGCATTCTACAGCATATAAGAGACCAACGGAACCACGCGTACACCTCCTCTTTCTAACCCCTACCTCCCATCCCCAGTGTAGGGTAGCAAACCGGAGACTGATATCTGGTTGACCTCGCTGCCTTTCCCCTTCATCTCTCTCTCTCTCTCTCTCTCTGCATAGGAAACGCAGTGCAGAACACTGAGGGAAGGCTTCGTCAGGCGGACCTCTGACCGTTACATACGCGCAGTGGACACTGCGCATGCGCATAAATCGCGGATGTTCTTTAAGGGACAAGGGTAGCACATAACATCAAAAGGGGTACACTCATTTAGTACTCTAAGGAGTTAGCGAATTTCATTGAAGTGCCTGGTGTACGGTGCCAAGCGATTCAAACGCGATACGCTGAGCGCATGGCTACCACCGCTTGTTGTAACACCGATGAGCGTTGGGGGAAACCGAGTTGATGCATTGTTCTGCACGACGGGAGAGAAAGCATTTGTGTTGCATGGTGGCTGCGTTTGTAAAACGAGTTTTTGGCATTGTAGGGGCACTTTCTTGATGTAACTATTTGGTTTCGTGCCAAATGCATTAGAAATCCTACGTAGGTTAAGGTTAAGCAGGCCGTAAAAATTATTTTGTGCCTTTTACTCTCTTTGTACCGGGTGACACGTGGTGCTTCGCCTCTTGAAACAGGCAGTTTTTTTTAAGAACCACTGACAGTTCACTGGTAACGTTAAAACTGAAATCCTATTCGGGAACAAGAAGTCAGTGAAACAACTGAGTAGAGTCACATTACCACATGATGTGAATAATTTTTTTTAAAATGAAGAATAATATAACTTTCGTACGCGCGTGTGAACGACCTCAAGATAATTGACTGAACCAGAGCAAAAGTGTTGCCTTCTATTTGCACTCATTTATCTTGAACGCTATAACTGGTGCACCACGAAACGAGTAGATGATGCTTCAATCACAGTAACTGGGGGCACTGACACGCGGTGTTATTTGCCAGTGTCTTCTTCTGAGCATTTACTTCATCGTGCGAACAGATATCGACACTGTTGCCTATTAATTCTGAGAGGAGCACTTTACAATAGAACCGGATACCGTCCCTTCTTTCTTCTGTCTCCACCCTCGAATGAACAGTTGTTCCTTTTCTTTTCTGCACAGTAAAGCTGTACCTGCAGGCATTAAAGGCGGATGTTCGTAAAACAATTTAGACTGGGAATACCACAGTGTCACATGATCTTGCCTGTGAAACATTACTGCATTTCTTGTTCCCTGCGGGTAGCATGAGCGCTTGGAAGGTCGCCTTTGCCGCAGTAGCAGAGAGAGACAGAGAGAGAGACAGGGGAAAGAGGAAAGGCAGGGAGGTTAACCAGAGGGTAAAATCTGGTTTGCTACCCTACGTTGGGGAAAGAGGGGAGGGGCAGGTAAAGTGATAACAAAGTAGCATAGCACTTCGCTACAGTAAACGGAGAGCAAAAGGCTAGCAGTGCGCGCTTCACGACTACCCTCCACTCGGATCCTCTATCTGTTCTATTTTGGCGCCAGAATCAGGTGTAGTCACAGAAGTAATCTTTTTATTAGTGTATATTTTAGCTGCAAGCCACGTGTATTTATGCACTTGGAGAGAGAGAGAGAGACAAACGAGATGTCAAAAACAGGGAGGTTGAGCAGAAATTAAGGATCCAGTGTGCCACGTTGCACTATGGGAGACAGAAAAAATAAAAAAATAAAGGAAAAGCAAGCAAGCATTGTGTGCATGATCTTATGCTGCCGAAGGGAAAGTGTAAAGACCAATCTACACGTAGGCATGCCGCCGCGCCATAGCTCGCGCACCTGCGCATGCGCAGATGATGTGGGACAAACAGTAGGCGTCGAAGCTCGCTGCGAGCAAGGATGTCTTCTCCAGACAAATATCGGTGCTCTAGCGGCCTCGCAAAAAATGCGAAACGATGTGTACCAAGGCAAAAATAGTAAGCCAAGTGGATGCGCGCAGGCGCGCGTCTTCGGGTTTAAACCGCCATTCCTCGGAAGACGCGGCAAACGCAAGGTACGCGGGTGGGAGCTTTCGCATGCCGGCAAGCGAACATGTAGTTATTGAGTTTGGCCTTAAGGCCGACGATTTCCTCTGTGATCGGCTGGTCTTCTAGGTCGGCTTAGTCGTGTATTTGTATGCATTTTCAGGTGTTTAAGTAGCAGGTTATGTACACCTCTAGGTGTAAGCTTTTGCTGAAACTTTAAAACAAAGGACCACATACGCCTATATTTGAACAGAAAAAATGCACGTACTTTATATATACATACATTCGTATCACTTGATCAACAACTGATATATCTATTTGTGTAAACTGTGCCTCTTGAACTATCTAATGGGCATAAAGCTAACATAAAATTCCTGGATTGTCTGCCGTGCTCTTTCAAAACTGCGGCATACACAAAGTAGTTGAATATTTCAGAGGGATGCGTAATATATAATATGTTCATTGCGATCTTCGATATATATAGCTAACAGGAGTAAAAATCATGTGTGAGGGCATCCCTTTGCCCCGCAGTCATGAATGAATACGGCACAAATTGCTATGTTCCCAGTATAAAGTGAATATAATACTTTATTATTTACCTATTTATTGATGCCAGCCTTCGATCTCGACTGCGGCAAAGAAATACTTCTAAACGAAGCACCTGTACACTCTGTCCTTCGCTTGAGCATTACTGCGACAGTATCTGTCGTCCTTTATTTTCGCTGGCTAGATCCCGGAAAAAAATTGGGTCCATCACTCGTTCTTACAACGCACGTCAACGCAGACTACGTGCCCTGCGCTGTTAGCAGGCGGCAGTATATATCGTTGCATTACGAGAAAAATGGGGCTTCTCCCACGAATGCTGCAGAGTGATGTGATGAAAGTCATCATTATTTTATTTTTTTTCCTTCCATTCTGTTCACTTCGTATCGCCTGGCACACTGACTGATGGTTCCTGGCAATAGTGAAGGCTCAACTCCAGGCCAAGTAAAGAAAGCAAAATGACATTGAAAAAGATCAAATAAAGACGTAACGGAACAGCGTGATGTTATACAGGCCAAGAACTACGTGGGAGACGAAACTGTCCACGCAGTTGAAGCACCAAATTGCCATCGTCAGAGTCTCCACCGCATTTGTTGCCTTTGTATATTAAATGTATATACGCTTCAGACTAAAATGCAAACAAGAAGGAAAGGAGTCACGCTTGGCGACATTGTCGCATTGTCACGTTATCGTACTTCGCGGCAAAATGTTGTTGCCGGGAAATTTCTGATTGCAAACGCCAGAGTTTCTGTAACATCCTCTCAGGTCCTGCAAACTTAGTTTTCTACGTCTTTCGCTTATCTTAGTAATGTTAGCATTTCTTAAATAAATACTTTGACAGCAATCGACACAGTATCTTAATTTAGCTTGTTTCCACGTTGCTTACTCCCGCGAAGTGGCATTGCCCTTTGTACAAAATATTCTTGACGTAGAAAGACGTAGGGAAGTCGTTAGCCTCTTTCACTTTTTTTAAACAAGACGCACAGTGCAAGCGACCATCGTCAGTAGTCTTGATTTCGCATCCCTTATCTGCTTACCCAAGCACCATATATAGCGGTTGGAATGATTCAATTAGAAACGAGGCCTACAGCTCGCTATTTTGCAGGCTGGGAAACGTTCCAGACGTTAGTCTAATTAGAACTGTAGCCACTGAGAGGAAGCATTTCAGAAGCAAGGCTACACTAAGCTGCAGGAAACTCCCGTTTCTAATTAGCCGGTTAACTTAGCCCAAGCAACCCATGGCACACAGTTGCTGGTAGTAAGTGAAGTTGTTTTCGTGTTGTGACACTGTGCCGAAGAAGGCTGTGACTGCGAGACTCGGCGTTTACTAAGACTTCACCCCTGGGCTAGGATGAAATTATATGGCTAAAAATGTCCCCGTTTTGAAACAAGGGCGAGGCAGTGAATGCGATAGCAACATGTTAGAATATTGGCGGAATAGTTCTGCGGAAACCCGCAAGGTGGAGAGAAGTAATTAATAAAGGGAAAATAAGACATCCAGCGGTTCGTAGCAATTGCTACAAAGGAAACCCATACGAATGATGATGATGTGCCATATAAATTCCAAGGGCGATAACACCGACACCGTATGTGCATGTACGGGTGAAAACACGTGAGGGTAGCCGACGACCGTGACCCAATATGGCGCCCGCGAGGGAGGAAGGCGGAGAGCAAATGCGCCGTCTTCCGTCGCGAAAGTGGCTGTGAAGGTATGGAAGGGAGGGGGAGGGGGAGCGGCGTTGGGCTCCGGCAGCAACCGTGTATTTCACGATCGGGCCCAATGTGGACTCTCGAGGCTCAATATAGCGCCTGAAACGTCAAAGTGGGGAGCAGCGCTGGAGGGAGGGGCGAGAGGGGGTAGCAGGCGCCGGTTCTGTTTGTCTAAGCAACCGCTGAATCAGGTGCTCCACACAATAAATTACTGTACGTTACTCAAGTCACTATTTTTAGCATTGTCATCCGCTCTTTTATTCCCCCCACTGCAGTCATATTTCTGAATATCCAAAGTTGCGCCTAATATTTGTTTTCTGTCGTATATTGCGGGAAACTGCCAAAAGCATTTTTTCTTCTTTCTGCCACAAAAGTTGGTAGTGCACGACTTATATGATTTTGGAATTTCACAGCTATTCGGAAAGCATAATCGCTGTCCTTACTTTTCTGTTTGAGTTGAAATTTTTGCTCTTTGAGCATGCGCACAGCTGCTATATCTCGAGCGATAACGTTATTCCCTACTTTTATCTTACTTTTAGGAACTATACGATTACACTTTCGCATCGAGTGGCAGCGTTTTCATGCCACACGGAACCTCTACCCGCTATACACGCTGTGCTCAGTTGTTCATAACAATATAGTAAAACGTAAGCCGACTGAAATACTTGTATATATAGTGTGAAATCAACAAAAGTTTTCTACAAAATCGATTGCAAGCAACTTAGTACGTGCAATACTTAGGTGCGCAGAAGCACAACACTTGGGAAGCGTCTACAAGCAGCACCACTGGAGTCGCGAGCTGAGGCAAGCGCGGTTTTTATTGAGCGTGTGTCATTTCCGGTTGGCAAAAAGGCGCGCGGATCCCGATTGCAAAGTCAGTAGAGTCTACGTAACTAAGTACACATCACGCACGAGTGGCACCGTTGGTTCTGGCTGTAATTAGTTTTAACGGGCATCTAAAGTTTGAGGTATGCAAGTTACTTTTTTTAAAACAAAGTACCTTGCACGATTCTGCTTCCAACTTGTTGCAACAGACGCTCCCGGAAAGACTGAAAAGTAGTCGTCAAATTGCTGTTTCCATGTGGTGTTTGCAACATCAAAGCCATAAGAACAGCCATAAATATGCTTGTAAAGATGAGCAGCCCGATAGTGCCATTTGTGCATTTGAGCGTTTTTAAAAGCTGGAGCTTAGATTGTATATAGGATTACCGGGAGCTCACTGGTTATATTGTTTTGCATGCATAATGTTTTTCTGGCTATTCCAGTATTTGGATTAGTCCCTCGCGATAAATTATGTCACTGCTTGAGTCATGGAGCTTATTCGAATAGTAGCGCTCACAAAGCGACGTCAGTGGTGATGAAGTGGGGTAATTAAAACTTCGTATCTGTATTTATGTATTGCACATGCAAATGCTCTGCCAGAAGACAGAGAGCTAAACGTAACCCTGAAGCTAACCCCACCATAAAGTTTACTCTCTGTTCAGGCAGCTGACCTTTCCCCGGCCACGGCAACTAACATATTGAATCTGCTTACTGTAGCGCAAAGTGCCACAAACCTGCGACTGTCAATGCCAAGGTGATTGGAGGGAACCATGTCACTTACGTTTCCGCCCACCAAGCTTTGCAGCCCTGAAATGTACCCAATGTTCCCGGAAGCAAAATGAGTTTGCGGAAGCGCTTCCCGAACCGCTTCCGCTTCGCTGGTGCCCGAGCTCCAGTCAGGCACACGAAAAGCCTCCGCGAAAACCGATGGCTCAGCGGCTATTTTAGGAAGGCACCACACTCTGGGCCCGATTCAGAGAAAAGAACAGTTATATAGAAATGTGACTCCGTTACAGCGCTGGAAGTGCCTTCACCGCGTTGTATGGTCTTTTATTGCCCGAGTTTCTTTTCTACAGTTGTGATGTTCATCGTGTTAATGTGATTATCAGATCGATTTTCATCGCCAAGACATTTACCACACCAAGCGTATTGCGTACCGCAGAAGAAAATTCATAAACCATAAGGAACTCTGCAGCGATCACTGCTTTCTTCTGAGCCAATCATTAAAATGTCAACAGTGCTGCCCAATCCGCAAAGATTACTTGGACAGGGACAAAAATAGATAGATAGATAGATAGATAGATAGATAGATAGATAGATAGATAGATAGATAGATAGATAGATAGATAGATAGATAGATAGATAGATAGATAGATAGATAGATAGATAGATAGATAGATAGATAGATAGATAGATAGATAGATAGATAGATAGATAGATAGTTTGTACTCTATTATATGTTACCTCTATTGCTTATCTACTTGATCATAAAGGAAATCTGCGGAACCTTGTGCACAGCAAGTCCGCACTGGCAAGCAGAAAGCTTTCGTAACTAGAACAGTATCAGTGCGCCCTTGGACGCGTGCTAATATGGAATTTATTACTGTTAAATAATGTGTCAGCGTTATGCGCTTTACTTTGCATCAGAACGAGATGTGGCCAATAAGACAAAGAGCGGCGTCGTGCATTTTTGTCATTGACATTAAATTTTATTCGACCTCGAATCTGTATAGGAGAGTACCACAAAGATTCACGTGTGAAGGCGGCAGTGACGTAACGAATAATGAATAGGCACTGGTGCGTTGTAACAATTGCTGCCTCTGGCAGTGTAGCCAGTGCAGCACACAGTAACAGGCTTCGAATACGGCGAACAATATAAAAGTGCTATGCTTAGGTGCAGCAAATATTTTGGGAGTCCAACAACAAAATGTACAACTTTAGATATAGGGAAACTGATGCACTGTATGGGTCGATTTCGAAGTTTTTTAATGTGCTTAATAAAGGGAAAATCGGACATCCACCCGTTCGTAGCAATTGCTACAAAAGATGTGTTCACATAAGGCCCCGAGTACAAGGAAGGAGCACAGATAGAAAAATACAAATAAGACGAACATGTGCTTCATCTCCTCCTCCAGTGCACGAAATACGATACACAAGGAAGGGTACTGCAAGCAAGTTTGTTCATATTAGACAGAAGACCATTCATATTAAAAAAGGTCATTGGCCCATGACCAACTGCCGGCCTTGAAAAAAGAGCGCTTCTTGCTCTGTAAAATTTTTAGAGGACACCAATATTTTGGGAAAATATTAAGTATCAGATGATCCGAATACGCTAAAAGAGTAACATAAACGTTGTTCGTGGTTCATAATTGGATTATATGGTGATCGCAACCTTTACGCAATATGTATATTTCTGTTCTGTACTTGCAGTGCATTACATGTGTTGTGTGTTTTGGCTGTTCAAAATATCTGATTTTATATATGCGTACGTAGACTGAACTAATGCACAGAACTTTGCGACTCATGTACTGTTGGATTGTATATTTTTTATTCATCCAGTGCTCTACTGAGTGCCATATTTTGTATCGCTAGTCTCCCTTTCTACGCAAATTTGTTTCCTTTGCCAAGTGACAAGGAGTAGCCGGGGCCACCATAAGGGCGCCAACCTCTCCTAATATTAATCTCAATAAAAATGTCAACGATATTTACTAGACATAATGAAACCTTTCAGCACACCTAGGATATCATGCATTAGTTGCACCACCTTAGGTGGAGCAGTAGACAGTGTAGCGATATCATCCCATACACGACAATGCATTGAATATAGCCGAAAGAGTATATAAGTATAGAGCTTCGCTATATAGTAAAGTACACGAAAACACATTGACGATAACCATGTACTTGCATGAAATATGGTGAAGCATTTGCAATGACTCAAGTAGATTTTGACTAGTTGCCTCAAGTTGGCGCAGAAGCTCCAATGTTGCCCGATATGTTGTCCGATGTTTAATTAATGCTGACTGCTGTGACCAAGGAATGCGCTGGATAAAATCAAACGTTCCAAATGACCTCCTCTTACACTCATCGAACAGTATGCGAAAATCTTGATCCAAGAAAATAACTACATTGTTGCGCATGCTGTGCCGGTTGCTCCCTAAATAACTTCGAGCAGAGCGAACCAGATGTGCGGCGTGTTAGCAATGGAAAGTTCAGAGTTTGTCGACATTTACCCTTGGCTGTAGATGCGAAATGCTCGTCAGCGCGTCTGCTTTGACCTTGCTTCCTTGCACTAGCTAAATTTTTGGCTGGAATAATTTATAGATTGTCAACCGCTGTTTTTACTTGTGCACGGAAAGATGACCGAATAATTTTTCCATCGATCTCTATGGTTGCCTTGCATCAAACGACTCCATAAAATCCTGCATGTTTCCGAATTTCGTCCCCGCAGCCGATCAGAGGGATCTGCCCTCCTTGAATTGGTATCCCCATCCTTTGCACCCACTAGGCTCCACATGCACTCTTTGGGGATTGTTCCAGGTTTGTGACTTGTGTAACCCAAATTTCTAAGTTGCTCCCGTTTGCCTATCTATATTTTGGCAACGACAGCTAGTTTGAACTGTGCGTGATGATGGCGTGTTACCTGATGGATTAGGCTCACAGCGCACCTGCTTCTTGTAACGCTGAAGATCGCGCAAGTTACCCTGATTGCTTGACAACATCGCGCTGCTCTGGCCAACCCCCACCTGCTGCTTCTCTTGGATAGCGAACTTGCTAGTTGAGCTCCATCTTGACAGCGGCAAATAAATGATAACATCAGTCATAGCTCAGTTACATTTTACACTGAGAGTTACATCTCAACGCCCTATCGTTATTAATGAGACTAAGTACACTTTTTTCCCGAGTGTTGCAATATGTGCTTGTTCGTAACACATCTTGAATAGGTTTTGCGGTAGCGTGATTAAAAGACAAGACAAAAGAAGACACACAGGATGTCTCACTGCTTCTCCTTTTGTCGTGTATTACAATTGCGCTACAGTAAACCTATTCAATATTTGTACCCACGCTGCTAGGCTATATATAGAAAGGCGAAACCGAACGTAGAAAGCGTATTTTTTGCTTTTACCCAGGTGATGGGCGCCATAGAAGAAGGGTGCGTCACGCACTGGGTATTTGGAATGCTCTAAACGCCCAATCCTTCACTAGATAAATGCATTTCATTTTGCACTATAGCACATTACTCGATGACGGTATGTCACAACGGCATGTCTTGGCATGTGTACCGCTTTTCTACTAAGAGAAGCCGCATGCACAGAGGGCATAATGTATCACGTCTCGTAGTGACTTGTCACGCTTCACCTAATGCTAAAACTGTGTTGGGCTGTGGTGTTGGGATGCGAAAGCGCCTGCTTATTTAGGCTTAGGTGCACGTTAAAGAACTCCAGGTGGTCGAAATTTCCGAAGCCGCCCAGTGCGCCGTGCTTCATAATCAGAAAGTGGTTTTGGCGCGTAAAACCCCATGATTCTTTTTCTAATGCTGAAACAATCCGTAATAGCATACACCAGGGCCATGCAGTCTTGCTCAAAGCTTGCAAAATCTCAGTTTCTAGTATCGACCACAGCAGCCGTTTGCAACGTGGTTTTAGCCTATCAGATTCTCAGTTTTCGTTTTAATAAAGTTTCCACGTCCGAAATGTCACTAAGTGAAATGCAGTCATGGTCGGGTCGTATTTTTATGGTTGCAAGCAACTGTGGAGAGTGGGTCATGGTTACCCAATCTTTCCCGCAATGTTGCGGGTGCTTGAGGGAGTAGCAGCGGTCACCGGAAATCGATATACCCAAGGGGAATGACTGATGTATGTTTTTTTTAATCCGATGCCATCGTAACCCGTCCGCCGCTTCTCGAAATTGAATGGGGAACACGTGCACTTCAATTCAACGCCGTATGTAGCCGCTCAGCTGCTGTAGAGCAGTGACCTTGTTTTCACTCAAAGTGGAAGTATTTAGGCCCGCAGAACGATCGTTTAGATGGCGCGCACGAATTCACTTGCCGGCGGTAAACGCTGTTATCACTCGCGCGCGCCGTTGGCCTGCACTAACACATGAAGGGAGCGGCACTGTCTTGCCTTGGTAATGCTTCTCATTAGGAAGTCATTACAGATTCATAACGAGCAGCGTTTAACGATCTCCATTCCACGTGGACGTGAATGCACAGGATATATATATACGTGCTGATTAAGACTGACTCCAAGTCGAGGCCCTCATGAAAACAGCCATTTATTTCATTCCCACGCACTCATTTCCACTTGAGGCCTCATGCAGGAGTCTGAGCGGTGCTCTAGCTGCACTCTGCCAGAAGCGTTTCCTTACAGAACACACAGCTTCAGTATGGTAAGTTGGTTGGGATAGTGCATTTTTTATGAAAATATTGACATAGTGCGTGATTTAAAATTCCACTTTCCCTCTTCCTCACAGCATATTACTTTGTTTCTATTCAGTATATATCCACCGGTGGCATTAGGCGTGTTTCGCGCTTGCATTTCAGCTTTACTTTTAATATGTACGCAAAGCATGCCAATTATTTCTGAATTTTTATTCTTTTTGTATGATAATCAGAGCTACAGTCGTACCCCATTTTTGTAACTAAAACCTTTTAACTTTTGTAACTAAAACCAATTTAATTGCGCTATTTTAGACACCATCCCAACTTTTGTGCGCTTTAAGACCTGCGAACAAAAAATATCTGAGCAGTTACTTACAACTTAACCATGACTTCAATTACTAAGCAGTACTTGTAAAAAAAAGAGTTCATCGACTCCCCAGTTGTGGCTAGTAACAAGAAATATCCAATATTATATTGAGTACAGTAGTGCGTACTTTTTGTCTTGAGCTCGTAATAGTTTTCTATTTAACAATAAAAACGGAAAACTATCAACTATGTAATATAGCAGAGTGTGGGTGTAGGCCAGTTGGTGATTCGTGATTTTGGGAAGTTACCTCAGGCAAAACACGAGACTTGAAGAAAAGGACAACACGAAGCGGTACTGACAACTGATGATTTAATGAAACGAAAGCCAAGCTTATACAGATCAAACAAACGTGTGCACCCGAAGAGCAACGTAAAAACCAATAAAAGAGGCATTGGCCATGCGACACTTTAAGGAAGATGATTGCGTTAACTCTCCGTCCGTTGCGGTTTCTCAGAAAAAAACTTTTCGTTTCTTTCCACGAGATGCGCACGTGTTCGGTGCCTGAGTCTCTCAGCGTTTCTCTTAGTATTTGTATCGCTGCCCTGTTTAAGGTCGCTGTGTGGTTTTATTGATTTTTACGTTGCTTTTTGGGCACCCACGTATATCTGAGATATATAACCTTGGCGTTCATTAAATCATCAGTTGTCAGTACCGTTTCTTGTTATCCCTTTTTTCAAGTCTCGTGTTTTGCTTGCGGTAACTTCCCAAAATTAATTATCAAATATGGTTCTCGCCACCAACCCACCGGGTGATAAAAGCATTCATGCAAACTGGCGAAAGATTTGGCTGTTACAATTACGTTAACGCGAAGCGCTGAGAACAATTGCACAACAAGAGTGTAATTTTCCAAGGGAAACGCGCCCTAAGTACTTTGTTTCCTTAGCATCAGTATAGCAGCATCGCCTGACTAAATTATGTGGCTGTGATAGCCATTCTCGGTTGCAGTATAACCTTCTTAAATTTAATTAGATGCAATAAAGTAGTAGTGCTCTTCGGTGATGTCGCATTGCAGCTGATGTCTTGAAAACCGCTGAATCATATAAATCATGCCGGATTCAGTAAATGAAAGAAATACTGAGCACAAAGGATCGGCAAGAAAAAAAAAGTTTTTTTTTCATGCTTATAACTCAAATGGCAAGACTGCCATACCAGAAAAAGTCGTAACATACTGTGCCATGCATTGCACGAGACATCCATTGGTGCCGATTTACTATCTGCAGTGAGATGGGGGGGGGGGGGGCGGGGGGAGGTGGGGGGTGAAGGAGCGGGCTTCGCATAGGGTGCGAGTTGATATTGAGGCATTTAAGATATTTAAGTACCTACAATATCCATAATTCTGCCGAGCTAACATGGTGCATTGCAGGCACATTCCGTCTTACTCAAAAAGTTGCCAAAATAGTACGTCAAGTTATAGCGCAGCGAATGTGCTGAAAAATCAAACTGTAGAATGCAAATGGGAAACATTGCATCGTTGTTTCACCTAAGGAACTCATATCATCGCAGATTGCTGAAGGCTTCAATGTCAGCCTATAGCGCCATTGACAAAGCCTCCCGTTTAGCCCATGTCGTAGTGTGGCCTACTGCTTTTATAACGGTGTCGACAGCGGGAGACGTACGCATGCCGAGACCACGCCAACGCATTCCTAGACAGCCTGCTGCCGCGAACCTTCCGCGAACCTTCCGCGAGCATGGGGCTCATGACGCAGTGACGGCCATGCTTTCGTTATTATACAGGTGGGAAGCCCTCCGGGCTTGAGAAGACGTGCGGTCAGTGGTGTTGACAAAGGGTAATATTTTCTTTGTGAACTACAAATTTCTGTCTACGACTTGTTCATGCTGGTATCCATGGCTTTATATTTACGGGGCTGGGTATTTTTCGTTTTATTGTTTTATTACATACCTATTTTTTAATTTCCTTTGTTTCAATTTAGTGGCAGTCTGGCCTTTCAGTAGTCAACATCCCATTTTCAGAGCTAATTGAAAAAGACAGAAAGCAATAAATAAATGAAGAAATAAATAAATAAATAAATAAATAAAATTATTATTTATTTATTTATTTACTTATTTATTTATTTATTGCATACATCATCGATTTTGTCCGCTTTAGACGTGTTATAGGTGCAGCTCTTAAAGCTATACACTCTAAAAAGTAAGGGAGTGCCGGGCACTCTCTTTGAGGGAGTAGCTGCTTGTCCCATATTTCACTCTCTTTTCGAGAGTAGATCGACCCTCTTTGAGAGAGAGTAGGTCAACTCCTCCTGACAGAGTTTTATTACTCCACCGCAAGGGATTGCTAGTACTCTTCCGCAGAGTGATAATACTCTTCCCACAGGGAGTGCTAGTACTCTTCCGCAGAGTGCTAATACTCTCCCCGCAGGGTTGATAGTACACCGCCAGACCGAGTACTTCTACTCCCTAAAACAGAGTGCTTGTACTCCTTCAGAACAGAGTGCTAGTACTCTTCCCAATACCCTCTTAGCCAAGCCCTGGTCACGCATGCAGGCAGGAAATCAGATCAAATTAGGGCCGCTGATATACTGTTCCGTAGGCAGCTTCCTCAGAGACACTGGCCCGATTCCAAGCGGCCTTCAGAATAGGCGTGAGCAAAGTTATGCAGGATTTTAAAGTCATTTTTTCCTGGCTATTTGCTGCCTACCGTGAGGCGTGACTGCTCTGAAGCGGCCTATGCGTATGCGTCACGAACGCCACTGAGGAGAAAAAAAAGCGAATTACCACTTAATCTGCAAATATCTTCGCAAATTTCACAATCAGGAGTCACACAATCTAATTAGAATACAATTGTCAAGGGAATCACATACTTATCAAGAATCACAATGCTCTATACATCATGTGAATTCGAACCCGCGTACACTCGCATTTGTACAATTCAAAACACACATCATAACCATTACACCACAGCGCCGCTACGCCCAGTCGTGTTCCTTTAGAGGTTATATATATACCAAACGTATTTGATGAATCGGCTGCGGTGGGTGGGGTTTCTCTGCAGTGTGCTGTGCTGTTGTGTACTGGAATACGTGTGCGTTTGCATCATTTCCATTCCTTGCTACGAGTAACGAAGGAAGACAACGTAGACGACAACGTGAGAACTATTCACGGCTTGTCGTCACCGCAGGAAAATAACAAATGTGCCGTTCAGCTCATGATCGAGTGCTTCTCCAGTCCATGTTCTCCAAAATACGCGGATACAAAGTATTGCGCCAACCATCCACGTATGTGAATTTAATTCGCGCGTATACTGGTGAGCAACTGCGACGCCAGTACCAGGCATTTCGACGTGCCTCACGCTGCCGTGTAGGCGTTCTTTTCAAGTGCATTAGTTTGGAGTTTGGTTCAGTCCGCTGTGAGCTATTGTCCTGCATTAGCAGCGGATCGTTAGCGCTTTGAAGCGCATGCATTCCAGCATTTGGAGACTGCTTATGCCGATAGCCGCGTCAAATGCATTGGCACGCATGTTTAAATGACTAATGTATCCACTTGTTACGCGTGCACTGCTCGTATCCTGTGGCAGTGCTCGTTCTAAAAGCTTCGAAGACCATCTACACTCATGCGTGTGTTCAATTTATATATGCACAGGATGGACTTGCCGGCTAGTTGGTTGAGCATTTTAGAAGAAACAGCGCAACACAAGGACGACGCAAAAACATGCCACACCACGAAGCGCTGGTGTGGTTGATGCTTTTTTTCGTCCTTGTGTTTGCGCTGTTTCTTCTTCCACGATACACGCACACCACAGGTACGCGAAAGTTTAGGAGCATAAGTGGTTAACTCTGTTTTCCCCGTTTTCTCTCAGTGTCAATGTCACAGTGCGTTGCCCGGAATTGTGCACGCTTACCCCCATATGCAGAAATGCATCATAACTTGAAGCCCATGCTTGACTTGATCTAAACGACGCAAGTCGTGAACGCACCAAAAGAAAGGCAGTGAGCGTCTTCGGGGACGTTCGCACCAGGCGTCGTTTATATCAAGTCAAGCATGAGCTTTGTATTAAGATACATTTCTGAATACGGGGGCTAGACATCTGCTTCTTCCAGAAAATGTCGAAGAAACGCCCGCCAAAACCAGGCACATTCGTAAACTTAACTAGGCATTACGAAGCTCCATAGAAAAAAAAGAAGAGTGGTATTAAAAGCTTTCAGTATTTTTTTTTACTCCAATATAGTTGCGCTCTCGTGGCTTCACTGTACAGAGATAGTGCAGCGTTAGCTAGAAAGCATGAATTTCCTAACTCCATGCCAAAATAAGCTTGTAAAATTATTTAGGTGCTAGAATCCAGGGTTTGTAGCGATCCTTGAAAATCCTTTATTTCTAAAATGCCATTTTTCAAGGCATTGAAAACCCTTGAATTTTTAGAAGTATTGGAAAGTCCTTAAACTTGTACACTTCGCTAGACTTAGCAGACATTGCCAAGCGCTTTTTTTCCCTTCTGTGACACTCTTTCGCATGTCACAGAAAATTGTCTCTGGAGGTAATAGAAGGAAAGCGACATCCTTAAAGTTGAAATTACAAAGGAGCTGCAGATACCAGTTTTAAGCACATGGAACCGGCGACAAATGTACTTGGAGGAGCAGAAGCAGGAAGCTCAACAGTTGAGGCATTCGAAGAGAAGCCGTGAAGAGTAAATTGAGAGCGACAGACACAATAAAAAGAAATTAGAAATGACTATTGCTTATTTGATGGTGAAAAAAGCTGAGGCAACAGATGACATTACATACACTGTCAAACCAAACAGTATTCAAAAACTGCAAATGTTGCAGGTCCAAGTAGTTAATTGTGCTATTGCAGAAAAACTGAGCGCTTTCTTGAAATGCTTCCTTGTGTGCGTTTAGTGGTGGGCGGTGAAAGGCAAATTAGCAGTCTTTCAAATGTTTGAAATCACTGAAATGCGATTTGTTTTGTTTTTTTTGTTTGCATTAAAGTTAACGGTGTTCTCGAACAAGTTATGTCCAAACTACTACACACATTGCACGAGGTCCTTGAAGTTACTGTGTCGGGGCCTCGAAAGTCCTTGAAAACCATTGAATTTTTTTCTTCAATATTGCTACGAACCCAGTAGAACAACTGTCATGGAGTAAAAACCTTGGCTGAACAGGGGCTTATATGCAGAGCACAGGAAGACTAGAAATGCAGTAGTAGGCATGGAGGGCCCTGAAAAAAATGTGCCACATCCGCTCGTCTGCCTTATGTTTCTGCACCGACTGTCGCATTTTTAATAGAAGTGCACTTTCTGTTCTACTCCAATAAACGCAACATTACAAACTCCAGTGTGGGGCAGTCCTTCAGCCAGTGCAGAACTTTTTCTGTACATCCGAGTCAGCTCTGTCATTTTTCCAGCATTGTAGTACAAGATTTGTTAAACTGGTTTAGCAGAATATGAGCAGTATACTCTTAAATTAGCTGTTTATTTGTATGCACAAGTTCAGGTCCTCAGTTTGGTTGCATGACAAATTGCCATACCTCAATAGATACAAGAAACAATTTTATTACAGTTCAATAAAATCCAAACAGTAATAATCACAACAATATAATGACATACATTTCTTTTGGTACGTATACAGCCCATGTCTTGGCAGTGTATAAATTCAACTATACACTGCAAGTACTGTGTCCTGACCACTATTATTCACATGTGTAAAACCATCACAGAAATTCAACAAATATCACAGTAATTAGTGACATACACTTTGTAA
The DNA here is from genome assembly GCF_050947875.1 of Dermacentor variabilis. Taxonomy (NCBI): domain Eukaryota; kingdom Metazoa; phylum Arthropoda; class Arachnida; order Ixodida; family Ixodidae; genus Dermacentor; species Dermacentor variabilis. The sequence continues at coordinate 54,577,062 of NC_134577.1, forward strand.
CTGCTTTACATGAGCATAATGTATACAAATGGTCCCTGTGTACCTACACATGACTAGTGCCACCCGAGTACTATTACTCACAGGTGTAAAACCAACAAAGCAGTTCTTTAAAAAATATCACAGCGCTTAGTGACGTACATGCTGTAACTCCCTTGTAGAAACTTAATACAAACACGTGAGGACACAGAAAGCTAGCAGTGGGCATACATGGGAATACCACCGCCTCAATACTAATTCACAAGTGTAAAACCAACCAAGCAGTTCTTTAAAGAATATCACAATGCAAAGTGACATACATTTTCTAACTAGCTTATATAAGCTTTACACAAACATGAGAACATACACAAAGCTAGCGGTGCACCCGCATAGAAGTGCGGCCATCTGAACACGATTATTTGCAAGTGTAAGCTCAACAGAACAGTTAGTTATAGTGACGCACATTTTGTAACTGCCTTATACAAGCTTAGTGCAAGCACAAGAATGCAGAAAAATATAAATTAAAAACTTGCTCTATGCATACACAAACAGATCAACACAAATGGTAAAAACCGCTTTGAAGACAAATGTGACTGTGGCAAAGCGCAGTGCTGTGCCGGTTGAAATTGCCACCCACAAAAGTATTGAGCAATGCTTAAACCACAGGCAATAAAGTGCTGAAAGACTGCGTCTCTAACGTAACTATTTTAATTCAAATTTCTTGAATATAGGGCTCGCTTGCAGATAAGGCATCTGATCCAACTGACCTGATTTTACACCTGCTACATGCATACAATGCACTCAGATATAACTGGTAATAATAATTATAAAAGGCATTTAAAAACTTGATAGTATGATGAAGATGCATGACTAGAAAAGTTCTGTCCCCCTCGTACTTGTTAAAAAGGTGCAAGTACGATATGTTCTTTTTTTCCTCAATTTTTGCATTAATGGACAGCCGGGAACCTCGAACCGACACAAAAAAAAAAAAAGATACTGCTATGTTAATAGTGTTATGAATAATTTTTTGTGAAAGCTTTTTTACAGACAAGTTGCAGTCTCGTTTCTGGAGGTTGAGCTGTATCTTGCAAAATAACTTGAAAAGTGGTCACATGGGATCATGACACTATATCATAATGTTAGTTTCAGTTGACTCTCTTGCCCTACAAGTCGCTGCTCACTGTGGCCAGTGATGCAACAGCAGTGTCTGTGTGATTTTCATCACACTTCTGTCCTATGCCATTCTTACCAGAGTTGGCGGCACATAGATACCCAAATTTCGATAGTGTTGCTTTCTCAGGTGGTTGCTTTTGATTTGCTCAATATCAGTTGGCACTTCAGCTCCCATCAAACTTCTTTTTTACCTCTTCAACAACAACATCAACAACAATCTTATGACACCTGTGTTGTCCTTCTAGTTGCCTACAAAGACCAGTCAATCTAGCAACAACACTGACAGTCTCTACTATCTTGTAATGGGGGAGAGGTGTGTCCCACCATGTGTTCCACATTGTTGTCACTATGTGGGCTGGCTGGGGAGGCAACAACTGTAATATGTTTGCATTTGCATATATTAAAGTGATGCTTGTACTGTGTTATAACACCTAACTTAGTCTTGTACTTGCTCCACAATAACACTGGCTCACAGTCGTGGTGAAAAGCTTTTGTATGTTGAGCAAATGAGTTGTATCCACTACAAGAAAAGTCAGTGATAGCACACATGTTGCTCTACCAGGCCTGGTGTGGTTCCTTCTGACACTGCTGCTGATGCTGACGCGCTGCTGCTTGCCTCGTACACTGTTGCAGCTGCAGTAGACATGGCAGTCTCTGTATCTATTGCTGCCGTGTCATCTGTCATGGTAACTTCCAAGTGGTATCGGGCTCACTTCTGCAACAGAGATGTTGTTTGCCCCTTGAGGGCTCTCATGATCAGGGCCAATAATTTCGTAGGCATTGTCTCCTGCATCGAAGAACCAATAAGAACAGCATGAATTAATAAACATAGCTCTAAAAAGTACGGACATCAAGACTTAACCACAAGCTTTGCACATAAGTGACCGGGCTTAATGAATAATACTTGCAGGAGGAGTTACACAATTGTTTGTGTATATTACAGTAAAGCCTCATCAGAAGATATTCAAGAGGCACGGGAAACATGTCTCTCGAAACCAAAAATTTTGAGACACTGAGGAGCCAGACTAGATCACTTTATTATGCATCATCACTAAAGTATGTTTTGATATATCTGAAGGAATAAATGCTCAGGGTGGCTTAAAGGGCCCCTAAACCACTTCTCGACATTTTTTGAACATTTCAAGTAAACACGCGTATCGAAATCAGAATGCCGTCACGATCGACGAAGCCAAATGCCAGAGTGCGTAGCACTGCCGGAGCACCACAATATGAAGAAAATGACCCCGTGCGCCTCTCTGGACCTATCCTGCACCCCCCAGTTTGTCCTGACGTCACCAGGCTGTCTCTGATGATGTCACCAGTTTCCGGTGCTGTCGAGTGGTCGAACGAAAGTGTACGACTGCCGGCAAGGCCTGCAAGCAAATACACACACTCCTTCCTCGTCGCGTTGCGCGCGATGCTACTGTGGGCAGCCAATGGGGGCAAAGAACAGAAACGCCAACAGAAGGGTCTCCCTATGAGGCTCTTCAACACGAGTCACCATACAGTTCCGTTGTATTAGCGCCACCCCTCGCAGGACGACGGGCCAGCGCGGCAGCAACAGAGCTCGTTGGTGTTGGCCTGTCCCGTAACATTTGGAGGTGTACTAGGCAAGGAAAAGACGATACTGTCCATATGGCGTGTACCAGATGAAAGAGTAAAATGAGTGGGGACTACTTTTCGATAATCAAACACACGTAGCTCCACTATTACTGCACCGTTTCGAAAAATTCTCGTGGCTACCTGTTCATTGCCTTATTGTGTAGAACTGCAACACCGCAACTAAATTTCAACCTCGGTGGTTTAGGGGCCCTTTAAAGAAGACATTCACAGCTTTTTAGTGACTGTAGATTGTGTTAGCTTCCTTCCCAACTTCTGGAATTTAAACGCTTCACTTTGCAAGCCTTGTTGCTCGCAGTACCTTTGAGGTGCTCTTAGACGCTCGTCAGCTTCAACTGCCGACACTTTCTGCCCTGCACTGTCCTCGTTGCCCTCCTTTTCTGGTTCATGCTAAAAGAGACATGCGCGATTGACTTGTGTAAGGATTGCATGATCTTTACGCCCTTCGGAGCACACAAGGTGCACAAAGTGAATGTGTCTGGGTTGTGTCCCTTTGAAGTAGTGAATACTTAAAAAGTCATCCTTAGTAACAAAGGTGTCTCTTGTATACAGTATTGTTAACGTGGCAAACATTGGAAAACCAACCAAACCATTTTCAGATGTCTCTTACAACCAAGTGCATCTTGTAATGAGATTCTTCTGTACTGAATATTTTTCAACTATGGATCATCTGCATGTACATATAGTTACAAAGACATGTTGTGTGGAATGGCGAATCGGGAAACAGTTCGTACTCTTACTTTTTGTCCCTAACATAAGCAGCTGATAACAATATGATAAAAAAGCAGGCAATGAGGGTAGAATGGAACATAATCCTTCAGCTCTAAACAGTTTTTTGGGCCCACATCATTCCCCCATATGACATAAGGAAACAACATGATTGCAGTAATGGCTGCATGTGATCTGAGTTGATTGAAACAAACTATACGTAAGGTTGTCCTGTATGTAATTTTATCAGAGTGCTTTTTAGATGTCCTGCTGGTGATCCTGGCTGCGCGATGCTTCTCATGCTTTTTGGCACGATTCCTTTTTTTCCACTCCACTTTTTTTTTTCAGATTATCTCCCCTTTCCCTTCCCCCTTGTGTAAAATAGCACACTTGAAGTATCAAATCTGTTGAACTAACGTGTGTATCAAACCTGTTAACATGTGTGCTTCTCTGTGGTCTGTGTTGTATTTTTGCGCTGCACAATTCAATTCAAGATTAAAGATGGAACGTCCCTGCCTTTAGTTTAATTGTGTGTGTGTGTTTGTGTGTGTGTGTATATATGTCTCTCTCATGTTTTGAAATATATGTACATTCAGGAGTGCCTGCATGCCCTTCTCTCCTGCTCCAGTGACGAAAAGGAGAGCCTGTTTATGTACCATAGTAAAAAATTCAAAGGCTTTCGCTGTGCCAATTACATCCCTTATCATATGGATCTGTCACAATACAGAGTAGCAGTGGTCCATAATACTAGCCCATCCCAACATAATTATAAATTAACACATACCGACATGCTGCGAAACAGCTGTTGCAAAGCCGCTGGTGAAGGCAATTTCCGCAGCACTGCAGTGGTACAGCCGAGTTCCACCTGTATAGTGACAAATCCATATGCGTGTTAGCAACTCAGTAGTTGCTGATGGTTTCATAAGCTTTACACTACACAATAAAGTAATCTAGACAACTTTGTTGGAACAAATGCACATAATTAGGACACCACTTAAACACTAACACGATTAATTGCCCCCAATCTCTCACTCGCTAAGGGATAATACTACTGAAACATCGGTGGAGAGCTCAGATTAACACAGCCCATAAAGGACAAGCATTCTTTGAGGAAAACAGCTATAACAGCGGTTAGTTTTCTTGATCATTTTATGTGGTAGCTTTGATTTAAATGTCATGCAGTACTATAAAATACGAAGTGCCGCATTTCTACCAGCAGAAGGCGTCGTCAGGCTCATGGTACAACAGATTTTTGCACCGTTTGTCAGTGAGCCGACACATACAAAGATAACCGAATTCACACATACACATACAGTGTCAAGTACACTTCTCCTTCTGAAAACGCAGCCACCAGTTCCAATGTTGCTGAAAGGAAAGGTTATATAAAATGCGAGACTGCATGGAACTGCCACTTATGACTGTAAATGTATGGTCTGCTGATTGCAGAGGTAGTCACATGCTATTTCTAGTCTCTTTTAGAAACATTACTAAATAAATTAAAATCTATTCATAAGTCACGAATTTCATGCATCCACAGTTTGGCTAAATAACCTGTGAGAAAAAGACATGTTTACCTGGAATAGCAACCTTTTTTCCTGCTGCAAAACTTTCCTTCGAATTAATGAAATAACTTTACAGCGTCATAATGCGTTTCTCGCAACTACTTGCCGGCAGTGGCGAGTTAGTGTTTATATCTGACTCATTGGGCGACAATACTGCCAAACACAAATGCTTCACAAACACGAGAACACGTCCCTCGCAGAGAATAGCAACCATATATGCCTCTGTGAGACATGATCGCACCTTTGTGGTCAAAATGTACATTAGAACAACATCACCATCTCATTAAAAAAAAATCCTCCGTACAAGGCAGCCGCCAACTGCATAATGTGAAATTGCAACTGATGTCGACTTACTGGTGGCCTGTGTTTGAGTCACTTTTGGCAGTTGACTGGGTGCTGAGAAATGCACATCCTGGGTTGTCCCTACAAAACATACAGGGTTATGTCAAATGTTGAAAATATATATATGCCGGCATTTCATCAGTCGCAAAACAAACGAGTAAACTAATAAAGAACTGTAATGTAAACAGAGTACACATCATAAGATAGGCTGTCAAGTGTTAATGCATTACGCAAAAAACCTAATGCATAGGAAAGACTATATGTATACACACGAAGCTGACACAATTTAATTCGCTCTAGGTTTTTCCGTGCAGTATATTCAAATTATTATGTCTCGTGGTTAGAGCAAAATTAGTGTAAATTACGAACTAAATTATCTACCCTGGAAACTTTTCTTCAATATGCACCTGTGCGCGCTTCGAACGAGTAGCGTTGTAAAATTTACGTACATGGCATTTAACATAGTTGCTGAACACGGATTTCCTTTGCCCTGTGTCGTGTACAGTGAGCTACATATATCTGCCCCCCCCCTTTTTGTACTAGCCATACTGCGTGCCACTGCACCTATACGCACGTCAATAAACCTCACGACACAGAAATAAAAAAAAGCACCAATCACCCATGCCTGCATGTTGTAGTGGGCCTAACCTAACCAAGCATGGGCTGTTGCTTTTTATAGTAAACACAGGCATCGTGCTCATTGCAAGTATGTATCATGTCGCTAAGCAAATATGCAATTTCATTGTATCACTATTTTTTTATCACATGGATATATTTGTTGAGAGGCAAGACAAAAAGCAGTCACTTCTCAGAACTAATCAGCTTTCTTAAAACAAATTTTTAACTTTTCAATGACACTTGCTGCTATGTGTTTGTCTCCAGAGAGCATACTTGATTTGACTTTCCAATCAGAGACATTACATAAATATACCATGTTAAGATGACTGCCTGGAGCACGTGAGAATTTTCATCTTCGTGTAACATACTGTATCTTGATTTTGTTGATATTTGGTCAAATGGTACACCCGATATACCCACATACTAGTTTTCTTGTCCAAATAACATGCCAATGTATTTTGATTTTTTGGCATTGGCTCCTCTGCACTACGTGAAGTCGCGCTGCACTGGCTCTTTCACATCCTCGTGTCCTTGCAGCTGCCTTCTTGCGCTATATAAAGCGGGTGCCTGAAAAATATCGTATGCAAAAGTCAACACAAGGGCATGGTGCAAAACAACATCAAGACAGTCAAGGCCATGGCAATAAAAAGTCTTAGCTCTTAGTCTTCCTAGTGAAATGCATGCAAAACATCCAAATGACTGCAACAGTCAACTGCTAAACTAACTTCAATTTTTAGATTTAAGCAAAAAAACAAATAAACCACAGTTCATCCTTGTTTTTCATGAATGTTCGAATACTCCTGCTAATGAATAGAATATTGGTCATTTTCAGACGTCATAGGTCTGTCATGAGTCTGGTGTATCGCAAACACCACTTGTGACACATCCTAAGCAAGTGCCCAGTGTGCCCCCCCTCCCCCACACCATCCCTGGTTGTGCCACTGCTGAAGCCATAATTTGAGGATCATAGCTGCAAACATGATGCTCAGTAGGGATGAAAATATTGTCTTTCAGCTCAATGGATATATGGATGTGCCTATAAAAAAGGGCAACAAGGCTTGTTATGGCAAGCTTACCCACATTTCAATACTAACAAGTTCACTGCGGCCTGCATCTAAGCTTACTAAAAGGCATGAACTTATTTTCATGCATGAGGTGCGCAGTGGAGTTCATTTTTGACAGACCCGACTACTGCTGCAGTTTGAAATCTAGCATTTTAGATTCTTGTAGGCATGTAAAAGTTGCAGTTAAACCGCAGTTATTAGTTTATTACACCAACCTATTGTTCTGTGTACGACAGACTGGTAACACGGAATTAAAGCAACATTTTATTTTGATATTTTATTTCTCTACTAAAAATATTCAAGCGATAAACACATCTTGATCTGCCATGCTATAGCAAAATGCACACATTACGCTTGTAACCCCCAGAGGAAGGCTGATTTAGCTGTTCATATGACATAACTCTGACACGCCAACTCATATTAGCAAATGCACAGGCATGTCCAAAACAATAAGCGTATGCAAAGCGCCCCTGCAATTGTAATTCCACACAGCAGCCGTTATATTCGATGCCGATGCGTAACTAGCTGCTTGACAATTCACCGAGTTCGTAGACATAAGCATCCTTTCAGTTTCGCACCGTGCACGAAAACCGCAACAGGAGACAAAACCAGACCTATAATCACACCATTTCAACATGAGCAAAAACAGTTCAGTCTTAGGGATAAACACTGTGAGAGCGATTTAGTGCGCGACGGCGACGAGCGACGGCTTCGAGCGACAAAACGGGCCGTCGCTTGAACAGATGGCTCGGTTCTGGAAATCTAGAAATCGTCGCTCGTCGCCCAGAAGTGCTATGAGTGACTAGCCAATAGCGCGAAGCCGGAACTGGATGTACTGTACATACATCGCTCAAATACTACCGATTGTCGCGCGGAACGAGCAAATGATTCAATTTTTATACGTGCAAGGATAAGAACGTACTGCAAGACCTTCGGAAATATTTTATGCTACTTTTTATAGTAAAATACATCAACGTAAATTACTAAAGCACGCGTCACGCGTGACTGCAGCCCTCATGCCGGCAACACCGGGGAGGAGTCGCTCAAAATCGTCGCTCGCACGGAGTACGACTTGTAGGCGACGAGCGAACGCGACAGCCATCTCCGTCGCGTCGCTTGTAGCTGCCGCGCGCAAGATCGCTTATATGGGGTTTATACTTTTTTCAGCATAAAACATGGATTCCTCATGCGTTTTCAGTAAGTTCAAGATAACGCGCCCAACTGACCTCTTGCAGCATGCAGCTGAATGCCTGCGGCAAAGTTTCTAACTAGCACTGGTGCTGCACGTAACTTCAGTGGTCGCAGATTCCCCCTGCGCGAGACACCGTCAAGCGCGCGGTTTATTTATAAAAAAAAAGCATGCTGCCAACAAAATGACGCCTTCTGTTATGTGATTCCTTAGTTCAACAGCGTTCCGTACACAGTAGACTGCCAAACTGAATAAATTCAAACACACAAAACGCACGCTAATCACGCTCCGCATAGGCTCGGAATCACGGGCTGGTGAACCAACCATTTTAAGCGTCCTCTCGCCTGGCGTCTTATTGAACATACCATAGTTCTGGCAGCGTTTGCGATTTTTAAAGCTCTTACGGACAACGGCAAAGTGATCAAATCACATGCAGTTATCGCGACGACTGGCTTTTTAGATTGACATCGAGAGACAGCGCCTACGCCTAGTCCTTTGTCAATCGCGTCGGCTAAGCGCAGCGACGACTTCCTGGCGATAGCATGACATATACGGAGAATGTGCACCTAAGTTAGAATTCACTTACCGTGGAGGATTTGTTGTTATATCCAAGGCATGACGAACGACTGTCGTGTTTTCGTGGCGACGCGAGATGGCTGAAACACGATCTCCCTCGGCTGGCCTTTGCTCGCTGGACGGTTCACCTTTCTCCGGTGCTGTGTTGTTCCGCGATCTTGAGCGCGCGCGCGCGCGCGGTGGAGCCACTCCGAGTGAAAAAGTAGAGCGCTCGCTACGCGTTCCTTTGAACTGCGGCGGCCTGTTCTCTTAGAAGCAAAACGATGTGTTCTTTGCTCAGCGTGCATGAATGATACATTGCCATGTTCGGGGCCAGCCACCTACAGTTGAAGCAGAAGATTACGCTACGTTTTGTTTTCTATTGCCGCAAGAGTCTCTCTTTTCTATTGTCGCAAGAGTCTTTTCACTCTCTAGCTCTGAAGGGGAGAGTGAAAAGCACATTTCACTCTCTCCTTGCTGACAGAGTGAACAATGCATTTCACTCTCCTCGACATTTTGCGAGAGTAAAACGACGCTTTGAAGAGTGAACCGGCAGCTTCACTCCTGCGATACCCTTCCTAGTTTTTAGAGTGTAGATATCGCTTTGCATTGACTAGATAGAGATATGAAAATCATGATTGGATAGTTTCTAAAACTTCGCAATTTTCAAAATTTTTGTCTGGAAAACAGGCAACGATGACAAAGATACGCTTGAAGCAGTCAGTGTAAACTAACCCTTTCGTTTGAGTGGAATAAGCCTAATAAAAATTGGAGCACGCTTAAGCTTCGCCTTCAAGAGTGGAACGCGACAGCGTTCCCGTCGACCCGCCAAGGGGTGTAAGACAACGGGCTACGGCGCAGCGACTACGCGCCCCGCATCGGACGCGGTGAGCGTCGAGCAACGCAGCGTTCGGCGCGACAACGAAATGTGCACCTGAGCAAGCGACGCACGCCTGAGCCTTAGAAACAGCTCGTTTCTAAGGCAACACCGCGTTCACTAGAGGCGCTTTTGTACCGCTTTGAAGCATCGAACTCGTGGCTCAGTCCCCCCCCTGAGCCACGAGTTCGATGCTTCATTTTTTGGCTTGTGAAGTCAAAATATTATCTTACGCCGACGACATAGCTGTTTTCTGCACCGATAGAGAAAGTGTAACAAATGCGATAAAAGATGCCACAGCTTTCTCTCAATACACAGGGAGCTGAATAAACTGGAATAAATGTCAGGGTTGCTGGCATGGTGAATGGGATAGTGTGCCAGTCACGTACGCCAACATTCAGTGGACGACTACTCCAAGTAAATACCTAGGCGTACCACTACAACATTACAAGGATACACAAGAATACTGGAAAGAACAGACAGACAAGGCTCGAGAGAAAACACAAAAATGGGGAGGACGAGACCTATCAATTTTTTCCCGTGCCACAGTGTGTAACATCTTTATTATTGCTCGAGTATGGTATGTTTTGCAAGCGTTGCACATGTCGCGCATGAGTATTCAACGACTGCATAGTGTGTTGGCTGTTTTCGTATGGAACTCATCATGGGAAAGGGTGAGCCGCACAAATTTGTTCCTTCCAGTGAGATCGGGAGGACTGGGTCTGATTCATTTGTTCGTGAGACAAATTGTCTCTAGGTTCGTATATTATCGCAATCAAAGAAATCCTTTTTTTAAGAAGTGTTATGCAAGTGAGATTGGCGAACGCATTGCCAGATGTCATTGTGTCATCATGCGCCCATATGCAACGCAACGTCCGCGGATACATGCATGAAATTGTTGCGGCTGTCCAGTTTCTAAAAGTAAGATTTTCAATGGAATATCTCAGCGAGGTCAAGAGAAAACGCCTCTACAAAGACCTAATTGATGTGATGATGCCTGTTCCCTTGTATCGAAGGATGTACCATCCTGGGCCAGGCAGCAATGTGTTAAAAAGGGTTAAAAGTATGACTATCCGATCGTCAGTCAAAACTTTCTTTTTCATGCTCCATAGTGGCACACTTTCTACAATACCGTGGCTAAAGGAAAAAAGGGTTGTTGGTACCATGGTCGGTAGACTGTGTAATATGCAAAAGGCCTGAAACGATCGAGCACATGTTTCTCGATTGTTGCGATGCCGTATTCTTATGGGACATCTTGCAAAGAACCCTGAAAAAGGAACTGCCGCTTACACCCTACGGCATTCGATTTCTTCCCGTCGAAAGCGAAGGTGTGCCGTACGATATGCTAATGATTCTAGTAATGCACAGTGTTTGGAAAACCAGAATGTCAGTGCGTAATGCGGACGTCAACGCGAGGTCAGCCCGGGACAACTTCAACGAAAGCATCACATATTTACGAGATGTGTACAAACAGAAGGAAGAAAAGCCAGATTGGTGTGTTTATCTGGACGAACTCCTGACCGTAAAGCGTTTTTTTACCCACTTATGCTAGCCAGACGCAAGCTAGCATTTTTAATGTGATGTTATGATGTTGTTCTTTCACTGTGTTGTGCCAAGTTGGCAATAAAGAAAAAAAAACTTGTGGCTCAGTGGTTACGTCTCCGTCTCACACTCCGGAGAACATGGTTCGATTCCCAGCCCATCTTGCAAGTTGTTTTTTATTCATGAAGTGCCTGCTGGGATTTATCGCTCACGGCCAACGCCGCCGACACCGACGCCGACGACACCGGCTTTTCTGCGACACGAGCTAAAAATCAGCGCAATGGTTGCCAAATAAACCGATTTGTTCGTTTTCGTGTGATACATGTATTAATATGGGAAGCGCAGGGCTGAAACTTCCCAAGAAGAGAGGTGCTTCGGCTCCACCTCAAAAAATATCTTCCAGATAGAATTGGAGTGTCAGTGGTGGACCGTGCAGGCGAGCTATTAATCTACAGCGGTTTCACCCCATAATTAGATATGTTCTCTACAGTGGTGTTCTCATAGAGCGATTTTTATCAAGCGTGCATGAGCACTGGGATTTCTGCTATAGCGCCTTCTGATAGCGGCAGATTTATCAGCAGTGCTTCAGCGTCGAACACCAGGCGAATAAAAGAAAGCTTTCACAATCTATTCGTGGTTACATAACGATGAAAAGAAACATCTGAAGGACAGCGTATGGGCATGTCCGCTTGCTTTGAAAGAAATAGGCTAGACTAGCCGTGTTAATGTTGTTATGTTGAGGCATGCGCATTTGAATTTCAGAATAACAATAGGACGTACTCAAAAGGAGCGTTTGAAGGCGCCGAAAAACTTCATTCGTTTAATTCGTCAACATATTACCAAACCGGGCAGAGTACTCAGTTACGCAACAGGGCCGACCCCTATTGACGAAAAGGTCAAAGTTGACTTTACGCGATATTGGATTTGCTGACCTGAACTAGCCGAGGTCAGCCACGTGCCGAGTTGTCCAATCTTATTCCCCGATCCTCCTTATGCAATAGAGGCTTTGTTTACCGCGAGCAGGCTCGAGGACCTCACTCCCGGGGATACATCGGCCATACTTGCGCATCGGTTCATTAGGACTCGGCGCAAGTGCTGCGACCTCTTGCATGAGCTTTCGTACAAGCGTTATCAGGCCTCCGGACTTGCAACGTGAGATAATTACAACGGTACTTCCTGATTCAAATTTTTGAATTGTAAATTGTAGGAAAGATGTAAAAAGTAAATCATGAGCCGTGCCACTCTGTGAAGGTGTTTTGAAGCTGATTTGTCTTGATGGGTGGTCATCGTGACGAAAGATCCGCACACTCATTGATTGTCTTGAGCGGTGGTCATTATTTCACTCGCAACTTCAGTCGCAAGACATATTGCAAGGGATATGTCTGCGACAGGGAACACGAACACCGCTCCACGGTGGAGACACATCCACATTGGAGTCACCGACAACAGGGGTAGTGTCATCGCAGCTAATTATCGCAGTCAGTAGCTACCTTACGGCACTATGAGTCATTACATTTTTGCTTGCTTATGTGGGCATGAGCCGTTGCTCACAGGGTTATGAACCGTTGATGAGGACACTTTTCGACATGCTTTTCACCATGTTGTGTTAGTGATTAGAATTTAAGCACTGTTCGCTTCACTTTGCTGAGTGCTTGTAGCCTCTGCCGTACGGGCACGGTGAGAGAGAGATAAAACTTTATTATGTCCTTGATGGGGTTCAGGGGTGGCGGGGGTCGGGAGGCTAAACTCAATCCCCCCCTTCCTCAGACGGCGGCCAGTCCTTGCTTTCTGGTGGCGTCTTCGGCCATCCGGACGGCCCAGAGCTGCTCCTCTGGGTCCAAGCTGAGCAGCAATGTCTCCCACTGCTCGGCCGTAATAATGATGCGTCTGTAATTGTGGGAGGTGTCGGTGGGTGAGGCGGTGAAATACACTGCATGAATGCGAGTATGATTGCGTACGGGGGTATGAGCCATTGATGATGATGGTTTTTGTTCACGGCGAACAAAAATTCACGGAACCGTATCCATATACAGCTTCGTCGTAAAATCCACCTCCGTTCCACCCTGTGAAAGTTGACGTGCAGCGGAGCTGGTGCGGACGTTATACAACTACCACCGCCCCAACTCACGTTAGAGGACGTTACACAAGCACCACCACCACGAGCGATATACGTCACGCGTGGAAGCACGCGTGCGGAAGTGCAGCGTACATCATAATTCTTCTAGGCTGTCTGCCAAGCGCAAGTGACTTATTGAACGAAAGTAATGTTTACAAGTTAATTGCATCAGAAAAAGAAGTCGCAGTTCTGCCCGAGAGGCGAAGCATCGATTATGATAACAAATTAGTAGACAACTACACGAAGTAAGGATATTCGCTTTATCGCCCATATAAACTTGTAAACATTCCCTTACTAACTAAATTAACAAGGACGGTGTCACGCGCGATCAGGTAAACGTGAACACATCTCACTCCATGACCGCGGAAACTCACTGTCCAAACGCTGGAGTGAGGAATCGTGGCAGCAGGAGCGAGCGAGTGGAATTTCGTGCTGTCTCTCGACGAAACGTCGAACGCGCAACGCATACGAAGCTACCGGCGAAGGCGCACTTTGCCACCATCGCAGATCACTTTCAACGCCCGCTCCGTAAGCAGCAGCCTCCGGAGTAGAACCCCCCTCCCTCTCCTCATACCCGTGCCTGGCGCGACAGCAGAGGGTGCGCTTCCGCCCCATTGACCCTCGCAAGCTTTCACCCGCACATAGAGCGTACGGTGCGCGGCCTAGATATTAACGTGTTTGGACTTTATACGAAACGTCGCGGCGACGGTGACGGCACAAATATGCTTGGAGTGTCCATATAAGTGCTGTCACAATAAAATGTGTAAAATACGACTTACAAACAAGCTGCAGACATGATAGCGACGGATTGTTATTCGACCATACGAGAAAACATGGAGCTGTTACGCGGCAGTTGAAAGACAACAGCCTTTTCCAGTTGCCCGTTAATGTCTGTCTGAGTGGCCACGACCGCTGGGTGGCGGTAGCTTTAGCACAGCATACATCCTCATTCTTGTAGGTTCTTCGCCAAGCGAAAATGCGTTATGAAGTGATTGAATTCCTCAATGCAAAATGCCTCAGAAAACTCGTAAAGTATTATCTACACGCAACCTGCAGACAAGATAGCATTGAATTGTCATACGAATATACGAGGAAAAATAATTCTGTTACGCGGAAAGTCAAACACAAATCCCTCTTCCAGCTGCCGTTTTGGCGTGAGCACGCCACGAAAAATCACGAGCAACTTGAGGCTAGCGGCTTCGCCGTAAATGTACGTGCATAGCCCCTTCACGTGGAGCAGATATAGCAGATTTCGTTGCATTGTTGTTGAAGAGAGCACAAACTATCTGCTATCGGAGCCTCATTCAACTCCGAAGGACGGTGTTAAGAATGGCACTAATGTGACTCGGCGTTTGCTCCTTCAGCTACAACATACGCTTCGGCCGCGGACTATGGTGCGGCCTGTGAGTGTCCCGCTGATAAGGGGCTCTTGACAGTGCTGCACGATACGGCAATATACTTTATTCTATGTGCTGTGTTGTGTCTGCGTCACATGTCATGTGCATTGTGTGTATCACTTCATTTATCGAATTCATCTGGAACAGTGTGCTAGGCGTTCTGGCACGCAGAGCTCTCGAGGAATAAATAAAAAATTATCGACGATTACGTTACTTCCTAATGCAAAATTTGAGCGCAGCAAATAAGCTGTTTCACCTTTTGGATAGATTGAGGCAAAGAAATCGAGCAACACATGTATGCGCTATCACAGAATTTTTTTTTTATTTTTCACACGTATTCCTTTAACAAAGACTCCACTAACAGTTCTTGACAGTCATGAAGGAAGCTTTGTGGTCGGAGAAATAGACTGATATATGTTCGACTTGGTACACCAATGCTTGATTCTCAAAGACGAGATCTATACAAGTGCCTCGCGAGGTTGTCACAGCCGTGGGACGCGTTACGAGCGAGAGGAACGGGATGTTCTCCCGCATAAGTGTTAGGAAATTGCTGTTTGTCTTTATGTCAAGCCGCCACCGATCTGGCTCTCTGATTGCCACCGCACAGGGCGAACGGCAGCGGCAATTTCGGCTCGGGCGGTGCACATATACAGATCCGCCGCCACCGATCTGGCTCTCTGATTGCCACCGCACAGGGGTTGCATTGGAGGAGGAGCGAAGAAAGGAATTAAGTTCGAGCCGGCGCTTTGACAACCGGAGAATCGCAGGAAGAGGGGGGAGGGGGGCGGCGTGTACACCCAGCGGCAAACGATGGGGGCAGAAGCGCGCGCAGCAAGCGGACAACACGATAAAGGGAGGAGAGAAGAGATAGCAGCGACTGACTGATGCCGCTGACGCCGATAGTGAGTCAACCCCAGCTGCGGAGTTGGTTTCAGGGACAACGCCGCCGATGCCGACACAAACAATATGATACCCTCGCTTCCGCAGCGGTAAGAACCAGGTCTAGCCGTGGGAAGGTGGTCACGTATTCGTCGACGTGCCGGGGCCTACGTGAAATAACTGGCGCGTCGGCAACTGAAGAGCACCCTATCCGCCACACAAGAACAGTGGGGGGGGACCCTTTCCTCCTCTTTCTGCATGGCGGCGACGGTGTTCTATGCAGTCACGTTATCTTGACTCTTTAGCGGCGTCAGCGGCATCCTGCGGTATCAGTCGGTCGCTGCTAGCACTGGGGGGATGAAAGGGGGGCGGAGCTGGTTACGAGGCCGACGACAACGCCGACGACGACGCGAAACCCAGGAACGGACGCCAAAGAGCTGCGCTCTAAAAGCTCTCTGTCTCGTTGCTAGAATGTGATTTTTTCATTATAGTAATTCATGTAGCGGGTCTGCAGATAGGAAAGTAACTAAGAACGAGAGAAAGAAAAACGGCAGTTTATTTATATTTTACTGAGGAATACTGCCAAACTCACCGCTTATTATAGCGCGGATGGCACATAAAATTTATGTCTATGTTTGATAATTATACATCGGGAAACGCAATAAGTCATAATAGAACAATTAAAAGTAATAGCGCTCATTTATACATACAGAGATGCAACATCATTGTGTAGAATAGAAGGAAAAGAAACACCAACAACGAAATAAGAATGCCTAGGATTCTAGCAATAAAATCGCCGCAAATCCCACTAAAATGGATGAAAAAAAAAGCCAAGAAAGCCAGACAAAGCTTAAAGATACAAGATACCTTTGTTTTGCGAAACGAGGCGAGAAAAAAGAAATCTTGATGCAGTACACCTGTGCACTAACAAAGAAAAATACACGGGCGTTAAAAGCTGTAAACTCCAATTCGATGGTTTTATAACACTCAGTGTACTTCGAAAGTGAGTAGTTCGTTTCAGATCATTGTAACAAACTTACTTAATGATTACTATTTAGCAACAGTGGATTTCAGTGAGTTACCGTTTCTAATTTTGATAGACAAAATATTTGAAACAGTTAGTGTCGAAAGAGTATTCGATTAGTGTACGAGAGTGCTTATGATGTGTTGGTATTGCATACGTGTGAGACACAAATCTGTAGGTGTCAAGTTTTGTTATGTTATGAAGCAACTATAACACGGTATAGTCGTGGTAGTTTGGTTCGGTTTCGTGGTGTAAGGATATCGGCGTGATAAAATGATCGGACGGTGAGTTTATCAATATTTGCTTATTAAAAACAAACAGGACTAGTTTCTTTTGTACTGCTTCTATTGTCTTTACATCTTGCTCGGTTCAAGGAAACCAGAAAGGGCTACCATATTCTAATACAGATCACATGAGTATAGTATAAGCTTTCCCTTTGGTATCTTGCCGTGCAAGCCGAATACGTCTTTTCAGTTCAAACAGCGATTCCAGTGCTTAGAAAATAATGTTATTGATGCAAGCCTTCCATCTCCGATCGTTTGAAATTGTTACACCCAAATATTTGTTGTTGGTTCCTTTGGTTAAGGGACATTTCTCAATAGTGTACGAAAAGTTACACCTGTAATTTTTGCGTAATAATGCCAATGAAGCACATTTAGCAACATTGGGACACACTTGCCAGTGTGTTCACATGTGTGTGCACCACGTGGGTTCAAATTCTAACACACTATTAATAATCTGGTGCACTCTACATATATAATTGTTTGTTGATAAACAACACCGTCTTATACAAAAAGCTTGAGCTTTATGTTAGTGGAGAGGGGTAGATCATTAATAATCATTGTGAATAAAAATAGAGGTTGAAACACTATCCTGTGGTACGCCCGAATGTGACTAGTTTTAATATATCTGCAGTTTCGCGTATTTGTGCAAATTGTGAGTGGATAATCAAGTAACCTTTATTCCTAAGAACAACCAGACCATACCGAATGTTAGGTGAAATATTATTAGTGCATGTGAAGCATGACTAGCAGTGGTTGCTTAGTGGCTATGGTGTTGGGCTACTAAGCAAGAGGTCGCGGTATCGAATCCCGGCCACGGCGACCGGATTTCAATGAGGCCGAAATGCGAAAACACCCGCATACTTAGATTTAGGTGCACGTTAATGAACCCAATGTGGTCCAGATTATTCTGGAGTCCATCGTTACGGCCTGCCTCATAGTCAGATCGTGGTTTTGGCACGTAAAACCACAAAAATTAGAAAAAAAAGAAATATCACAGAGGAACAGTACGAACACTGGACTCAGGAATTAATATTCTTACATAGGTGCACTAAAAGCAGGAAAACACAAATATTTGATACTTTATAGAAATCAAAGAAGGAGCCTATGCCTTGATCGAACGTAACCTATCACTCGAAGGAGTGATACACGAACAGAGTTACCGGACTGGGCTAATAACAGGACAATTAAAATTAAAAAAATATCGCTGGGGATCCATGGATAAATAACTGTCTCACCGGAACATGAAGCAATGCTCAGTGTCTTTGCAACCGCATACGTTAGCGAACACGAAACCGGATAAAAATAATAATGAACCAATGACTCCAATGCTGCTTTTGAGCTGGAATATATTACGTAATTCCTACCGATTTTGTTACCAGCAGTCTAGATTGTCATCTGGACAACCCAAAATAGTTCTGCCGATGTGGACGACGTCTGGTGTAGGAACGGTAACTTCTGCTTTCATTATGCTCCTTCTTCGCGACATTGAAACACGTGTATAGCAGCAATGTTTGCTTTGTAAAACAGTGGACAGGAATACACTATTAAAAGCTGCAGTCTATTTTAGTGAGCAGTTATACACAGGTTATACGCATCTTCCCAACATCCCAACATTTATCGGCCTGCCATCCCGGCCTGCTATTCTCTTGCTGTGACAGAAACTAATCGATTTGTCACTTTACTATATCAAACAATCAATTATCAGCTGCAGCTTATTACCGTCGTCTTCCTCTCCTCGCGCCTATAATTTTCCGTCTCATCGCTTGTCGTGCGTTCCCTGTAGCTTAAGTTAAGTTTTTACGTGTTCAACCATATTCTTGTTCATCACGATAAGTTCTGTTCACCACAGTGAAGGGTACTCCACGTTTAAGAGGAACGGGTGGCTGAAAGGTGGCCTTTTTAACTGACATGCCGATTTTAACAAAATTCGGCTCAGAGCTTTATCATGTTCCTATTACAACGTATGCAGTAAATCTCAATACTTTAGCGAAAATGAAAAAAAAAAATTGTGCATGTCCCATTACAAGATCAGTGTGTCAGATCACGAAAAATACGGTTTTAAAAATTATCGATGTAGGTAAAAATTTTATAAATATATACCTTCTGGATACCCTATATTACAGTACAGTGCAAGCCGCTCGGAATATTAATGTTCTTTTTTCTGAAGAAACTACAAGACATAAAAACTAGCCTTGGCTTTTGTTGTTTTGACTGTGATTCAGAATTGTATGATTTTTTCATAATAGAAGCAATTCTGATCTCCGTAGCATTCCCCCTCGCAACCTTTCAGCATAAGCACAACCTTGCCAACACACATTGTCATTGCCGTTTCGAAACGATTGTTTTCCTAAAACTTTAAACTTTAATTTAGGACTCAGTAAAAATGGTTTAGAGGTTTCAAACGGTTCTCTTTTCTTTTCTTGCCAGACGTTCTCATTGGAATGGCTCTTCTGCAGCGCTGCTCAGCGCCAAATCGCTCAAGCTTTCGGTTCTTTATTTTTCAACTTTGGAGCTGTCCAGCCCGTTCTGTGCTCATGAGATGCTGTCCTTAGTCACTAGCACTACGTGTCTGTCCATTTGGGCGCCATATGCAATATGCAGATTCTCGCACACTGACTTGATGCCCCGTGCCCCTCGTTCACACTCGAGTAGAGCCAAGGCTGCTGCCGTCTCAACTGTTCTCAGAGGCATAAACTGAGTTTGGGCACAGCTGGCGCATTAAAAACTTCAATGATTCATTCACATTTTGCGTTTTCATTCGCGAACGTTGTGTCAGCAGCTCTGGTTTATTGATCTTTTTGTACGGAGACACAAGCTCGCGTGGAAGTGAATTGACTTCGCCTTAGGCTCCTGTCCTGCTCTACAGCCACGTCTTGGAAATGGCACTTGTAGACACTTTCGGCGAGAAACGCATGTAGCCACTTGGTTTGTTAAGCTAATTTTATTGTTTTCTATTGTGCAGATTCTAAGAGACCCTCGTGACCACCTTGTTTCATGTGTTTAGGAAAGTAAAGCAAACAAAATTCGAAAATGAGTTTTTCTGGAGACAATGACCATTTTAGCCCAGAATTACTCCTTAAATAGAGACAACCGTATCGTTATGGCTGCTCAAACACCTTCTTTTTTGTTATCTTACATTTGACATAGAAGTACGAACTTCACAGAATCGAATCTTGAATATCAGTACCGCCAAGAAAAAAATGTAGATTGTCTTTACACTCAGTCAAACAATTTTCACGCGACTGTAATTAAAGTGAAGTTTCATCAAAAGTTACCATATTTTATTATTCTCCCAGGAAGGAAGGAAGAAAAAATGACGAAGGAAAGACAGGGAGGTTAACCAGTTTAGATTAACCGGTTTGCTGGCCTACACATGGGAGCGGGATGGGGGGGATGAAAGACGGGGATAAGAGAGAGAGAGAGAGCACATAGCAAAGCACTCACATCGTCCGTTAGAGTCTATTACTCTTGCGTGGTATGTCATATCACTGTCACAGCCGCTTGCCCAATCCCATCTCTTTCAAAAACCGAAGTAGTCCCTTTGTCGCCTTCAGCTGCGATGTCTTCTGTCTGCGGCATGTGAAAATCGTTTCGAGGGACAATGGTCTAGTGTCAAGGTGCGCTAGTACGGACGCCATGGACTGTCGCTGAACATCATATTCAGGACAGTCGCACAGAATGTGTCCCAGCGTCTCCTCGCAAAGACAGGCATTGCAGAGAGCGTTGTCGGCCATTCCAATGCGAAATGAGTAAGATTTCGTCAAAGCCACCCCTAGCCATAAGCGATACAGCAGAGGCGTGCCTCTCTTCGGCGGAGTCCAGTTGGCATACAGAGATGCATCAAAGAGGGCAGGTGGTATTGACGGTTGCTCCGGTTGGTGTGGCTGTTTGGTGTGCACCATAGACATAGGAAACGAAGACGCCGATAATGCCGCTCGGGCAGTTCTTGAAGACACACAAGAGGCCATACCACTTTCACGGTCCGACGTAGCTAGCAGACTTCGAGTGCTTGCACAGGAGATCACGCTCTCTCTATAGTGCAAACAAAAAAAACCCGATTAATTTCCCAGGAAATCTTAACTGCCTGGCGGAAGGTATAAATATCGAAGCTCATATGTGAAAAAAGCCAGCGAAGCGGAAACTTTTCTCCTGTAAGCGAAGTGGAAGTTCGATAACTTTGAATAAGTTAGGCCTATGAAAAGTTACTTCCGTATACAAAAGTCATATGAGCACCGGGCGCAAAAACCTCTTTACCTGTGTGCACATGGAACCAATGAAAAAAAGGAAGCTAGACAAAAAAAAAACACGACTTAAAATGTAACAAGTTTAAATTGGAGGATGGCTGAGATGAGAATTGAAATATTGCCGCTACTAAGTGCAACAAACAAAGCAAAATAAATAAATAAATAAATAAGACAGTTGCTCAGAAACATAATTAGCATGCAGTGTTCATATCTCCTTTTGCCTTTGCTCTAGTGCCTGATTTTGAATATTCATTTCAGACCACCTACACTTTTTCTAAAGAAAATGCATAGGTTAGCTTAATCCTTATACAGGAGGTTTATTTAGTTGCGCAGAAGTTCTTAAAAGTACCTCTATTAGATAGCACAATTCTAACCCTTGATCTAAATTAATGAGGTGGCCGTTACTTCTACGAGGAGTCAAAACACGTAATTAAATAAGTAAGATACATACCTTAAATAACTCTCTAATTATTTACTTTACGGCCCATACTTCAATCTACAAATTGTAGCTACTGAGTATGCAAGACAAATCGACTTGGGAGGCATTTTGAAGACTACGTCAGTTTCAATATATTAATTTTTAAAGTGTCCGACGAAATGCGCCACTGGCGTTCCGGTTACTTTTGTGCAGAAATACATACAGCAGCGTTTTCTTTAAAGAAGTAAAGGAAAAAAACAGTGCGTATTGCGCGCAAGTTTGACAGGCGGCATATTGAAACCGGTGCCGTCATTAGAATTCTTCTGAGCCGATATGCCTGTATAGTCCTCCCCACCCAGATCACTGAACCTTAAAAGGGTGGCTTCCAATGAAGAACAATCAAAAGTAAGTTATGAGGTTTTACGTGCCGAAACCATTTTCTCATTATGGGGCACGCCGAAGTGGCGGACTCCGGGAATTTCGACCACCTGGGGATCTTTCAACGTGCACCTAAATCTAAGTACGCGGCTGTTTTCCTATTTCGCCCCCCTCGGAATGCGGCCGCCGTGGCCAGGATTCGATCCCGCGAGCTCATGCTCAGCAGCCTAACACCATAGCCACTGAGCAAGCAGGGCGGGCCTGAAGAACAGTTCTATGAGCAAATAAACCCAGGTGATTATCTTAAGTAAAGATAAGTAACTTCCACTCAGACGAGCGAAAATTCCTCAATTCATGGTACTGCACACGTATCAACAAATTTGTTGCGTTGTTGAAGTAATTTGCCTAACTTGGTTATTTCGCTGCACAAAAGGCAGTTGAACACCACGAAGCCACAACACCAGTCTACATGATGGTAGGCTACATAAAACAACTGGGTTCCCAGATATCCGCCATAAAGATAATCAAATGTTTATGCTTAAATACGCGGCTGAAGTCATGTATTCGTGCCTCGTATCTTTTTATTTGTTTCATATCTTTTTGTTTATTTCTTATCATTCTATTTCTCCTTCCCCATCACAGAGGGTAGGGTAACACACCTGATAATCTCTTAACTAATTAACTAATAACTTAACTAATAATTAACTTTGCTACTGACGAACTTTGTGATCGTTCTCATTGTGTTTTCTCTGTATCGTATAGTAGATAGGAGGCGTTTGAGGACACTGCATCGTTATTTGAAGAGAATCAAAAATATGAAGGCGAGTATTTTTATTTTCTCATTATTTTATAAATAGGCCCTCAGTATATGGTGCGCGCCAAAGCATTGGCTGCACCGAAGTGGGATAATGTAACAAGATGCTCTGGGTTACCCCAAATGTCCTCTTGTGATGATTCGATATCGGTGTGCTTGAAGATGTCGTTGTCATTTCGATTAACGGGAAACGCTGAGTACCGCAATATCAGATGCAGCAGATTTGCGAAGCAGGAACAGTTACAAGATGTTGCGTCGACTAGGAACACTAATATTTATATCCCTTCTTTGCTGTGCAAGAATATGTCATTTATGTGCAATCCTTGGGACAGTAGCCGTATTTGCCTGTGCCTTATTGATGAATTTGTCTTGGAATCTGCTTAGCTTCAGGCCCTAAAAGATGTCCCTCGGTGTTATGCGTTTCAGCCTCTCCCGGTTTGAAGTGCTTCACAAACCTGCCTAGCCTGGTCATCTGAACCTCTGGCCATCTTTTTCTGAATAAAGGAATCAATAATATTATTATTATATTATAGTAGGCATAGTAACGAAGTGTATTGTCGGAGGTCTCATAGCTCAGGGCTGTAAGAGGACTCTCTCCGCAAAGATTAAGCAGATAAAGTGGCTATAAATAAACGCATGACAGACAAAATGCAAGGTCTACGGGCTGAAATACGGACAAGCTTTTAGGAGTATTCAGATACCATAATATGCTGTTCTCCGCTTTAGATGTGATGCTACCAGCACCAGCTTGAAGTCACCATCGCAAGTTCTTGTAGCATATTTGGACCCAATGATATTTTGTAAGTAGTTCTATTGCGTTCATTGTGGTTGTGGGTGTATGCACCATTTGTGCCTTTGTGGGACCTCTGTTTATACGTATATATGGTGTCCTACTTTGGGTGTTACAGCATACTGTGTCTAGGGCCAATATCTACCGACAGTAAAAAAATTAGCATTTCAGCCCATAACATTCTGTATTAATGAGGGCGCGTACTGCTTGCACAAAAAGCTTCTTTAACACTCTGAAGAAGCCCTTTATGTAGCGCTTATGTAGCGCTGGGACCCGATACCGTAAAGCTATTAACCTGACGTCAAATTTATGTAACCAGCGACGCAAGCATCGGGTGGTTGCGTTGTCCCGCAGCGTTGTCTGAGCAGCCCACTCGAACGCCGTCCTCGTTTATAGATCACCCGCCGTGGTTGCTCAGTGGCTATCGTGTTCGGCTGCTGAGCACGAGGTTGCGGCATCGAATACCGGCCATGGCGGCCGCATTTAGATGGGGGCGAAATGCGAAAACACCCGTGTGCTTAGATTTAGGTGCACGTTAAAGAACCCCAGGTGGTCAAAATTTCCGGAGTCCTCCACTACGGCGTGCCTCATAATCTGAAAGTGGTTTTGGCACGTAAAACCCCAATTATTATTATTATTATTCGTTTATAGATCACTTTTGTTTGCTTCCCAAACGAATAAAATTGCTTAAATTGAACGGTTTTACTTATCTGGTTGGCGGACGAAAGGGGAGGAGCACGCTCAAGTGGAGATGGTTTCGGTAGGGCCGAGCCAGAGCAGTTAAAATAGGTAACCGGATGAGCAAGGGTGGCGTCGGAGATTGGTCCGCTTCCCCTTAGCTTGCGGTGACTGGTCGGAAATCGCGGTGACGTGCAACGGAAGGTTAAGAGGAAGCTTAGCGCCGGCTCAACTCCGACACGGCCTATTCAAATACGTGTAAAACGCAGAAACGCTTTTCCGAGATAACCCTTGGACCGATATTAATGAAATTTGTTGCATATGAATGAGAAAGTTAAATTCTGGTCACTGTTGGAAGCGGAATTTCGAATTAGGGCCTGAAATTTGTTGAAACGATTTTCGAAAATTTGAACGTTTGAAATAAATAGAATCACGAAGTTTACAAATTAATAGCTCTGCACGAAGAAGAGGTATCGCGGTTCTGTAAGGGGCAACCATTAGATCCTTCAAAGCGGACAAATTATATATGCCAATTTATATGTTACGGAAATTTGTTATGTTGTGTACTAGGGTTCTGCAAAATCAGTATTTTCATACTACTAAATATTTCTAGATTCATGTGTAACATATCAATTTTGTCCGTTTTAGGTGTGCTATGAGATGCAATTCACAGAATTGTGATATCATGTTTAATTGCCGAGTTACAGAGTTCCAAATGCAGAGTTACAGAGTTAATAGTTGCGTTTTCGAATAATTAGCAATTTCTAATAATTAGCGAATGGAAGAAACCTCGTCAAATTTGACGCAGTGGTTGCGGAGAAAAACGTATTCTCCTTTACATATATTTAGATAGGAGCACCCGAGCTAAAGCTTCCTCTTAAGATTGCCACTTAAAGGGATCCTCAGCAGAGAATAGTTGGCAGAGCAATGCTGTTAACGTGCCGAAAGTGCTCGATAATAATATACGACCACTCAAAAGGTTTTAGTAGACGCCAATAAAGATATGCTCTCCGGCAGATGCGAGTAGCCAGGGCCTGACCGATAGGCGGCAGCTATCGTCTACTCCTTTCTGAACGGGGCAGTCTCCGACTATTCAGAAGAAAAATTCCGTTTTGTTGGGCGTATTGATGCATCTTTAACGCATACACGGCACTTTGGCACGGTAAGCTTTCGTGATTTCAGGACGCGACGTGATAGACAGGTGAAGTGGATGCAGCCCGAAAATTTTTGTCCAATAGCAGAGGGCTAATGGCGAAAACTCGCCGAAACAGAAATACTTATTTATCTTTTATTCGGTCTATTATTGCATGATCAGTGTGCACACGTGATATCACATGACGAGCTATCGCGGTTTTCGTGACGTCGCGTGATAGGCCAGCGAAGTGGGGGTGGCCCGAACCATTATTGGTCAATCCTGGAGGGTTTTGTGCAGAATCAGAATAAAAAGTTTGGAATGGCGTCACGTTATAGCGCCCCTGTTCCTGCTGAGCGAGATTTCACGTGCTGGATCGCGACTTGTCATCTCCGCGTATCGTTAAAACGCCGTCCTAGGAGATCTAGCTCAAACCAATATCTTGCTGTTGCTTTGAGCGCCTCGCCTTCCGGGTGAAACTGCTAATTCTTTCTTCTGTGGATAATGGTTGCAGATTCTCATTACTCGCACATCTTGCCTTTACGATAAGTATCGTGTACTTTCCCTGTCTTCTATGTTTCAACATACATACGACAGTAAAAATAATTCTCCGATTATAGCTCGAAGTCTTTGGCATTCCGAGTAGCACTTGTTGCTATTCGTTGGCGTTGTCTTGGAGACGTCATCATGTTTCGATATTCAGCGACAACGTCTTTGTCGAGTGCGCTAATGCATCGAATAGTGCCGTTCGCTGCGAGCTAAGTAAATTTTTTTTTCATTAAGGCAGCTGTCGATCAGTATCATTCGATAAAAATATATTACCCCAGTTCCGCCTCTTCTTTTCATTCCATAGTTGTGAAGTCGTGTGTACACTCACCTGAACTCGCTTCTAAGCAAGGCGTCCTACGTGTGTTCGGGATTTTCTCCGAGCATTCGTGTCAAAAGAGCGTTTTCGGCGTTCTACCTCTTTCAGCTGCGGACGTTCGTCCTATAAGATGGGCGATCAATAGCAGAGGAGAACGAGAAACTTTTCTCGAACTGCCAGGCTTGCAGGCTTCAACTAGCTCGTGTAGCCGGCATTCAAAAGCGGCACCAAAGTGCTGTAGCAGCCACGCATAGGTGGACTGACATCACAAACATAATTTTCTTTCTGTTTGCTCTTGTATCGCTTTGACGGCACTACTGCTGAAGAGCGTGCATAGTTGTTGAGGCAGAACACAGCATAATTTACTTTTTATCCTGCTAATGCGCCAGTACTGCGTGTTTCTTTTTTTGTACCAGTGAAACGAGAAACTTAAGTGCACCGCTGCTGATGCGGTGCAGTTATCCTTCAAAGAGTTTTGTTGCTTTCTTTAAGGCTCTCAAGCGGCTACGCCGTGCTGCAGAAAGAGCGAACCAGAACAATGCGAGTGCTGACGCCTGGTTCACAAAGTTGCTATAAGGAAACCAATATTGCCTTTCCTTTTTCGTTTTTTCTTGTGTTTAGCGTGTCACAGCGGTGCTCAGAAAAAGTCAAAAACGTTGCAGATCAGCAGAAAACGCGACGCTTCTTTGTCGTTTCTGAGTCGTAGGATGGCAACAGCGTGGGAAACGGGAAAACCGCTCGCAACAACGTTAGCGTAAAGGCATCTTCGCTAGCACCACGTTTTTTTTTTTCTGACGACCCTGGTCCGAATTTTTGTTCGAGCCCGACACGCGACTTGTGTTCCTTAATCAATATCCGGGTGCGCCTGCAAGAAATTTCATCAAATACTCCTGTCGCAAGGTTTGTTTGTGTTCTTACTTTCGTTTGCACTTTCCAAAGCACAGCACTCGGAAACTGCATCCTTTGCCTTGTTCTAAAGCGAAGGGAAACGTCAACTGAACTCTTGCAGCTGTAGGTTCACTCCTGACACTCCGCTTTTTACAGGTGCAGCACAGTAACTCTTTAAAGTTTGAACACCTGAGACTTGGGACAGAGCATCACCTCAGTACATGATATACAAAATGCAACTTCATAAACTCGACGTGTTAACTGAACCTTATTATTCGAAGAATTGAAATATTGTCATTTGCAATCCATCTACTGCAGTCTCCTTGCGCACTTGTTCGTGGCATACCTTGAGTGAACTTATATTGTAGTTGCTACCTGTTTTCATTCATTTATTTTCCTGCCTTCTATCGGACCCCAAATTTCGAAACACTCGTGCAGCGTAGCAAACCATGACTGACGTCTGGGTAATCTCCCTTCCTTTCCTCTTTCTCTCGTAGTATACCGATACGTTTAGCATAACCTTAACTACTACGCTGCTAACGTTACCGATACTGTGTGCCGCCGACTACGCACGATCAGTGTCTGCAGCGCATGCGCAGCTGAGGATAACGGGTTACCTTTGACTAAAAATGTAATTCTGGGCCTTTACCTGCCAAAAGACCGATGTTATTACGCAGAAAGCCGGGACTCCTGAGGTATTTTGAGCACCTTGGTTTTTTTTTTTACCCAATACACGGTACACGTGCGTTTTGGCGTTTCTACTACTACTTGTGCGCACGTTGTGTTCTCCCCACTCTTGCACTGAAGCGATAGGCCGCACGAAGGTCGGTTACTTTGCTCGCTGCTGCTGCCGCACTTGCTTAAACCAGCGTTTCGACAGCGAGTGTCCGCGCTCAACAAGTGTGGTCTGTTCACGTTTGCTTGGGTGCGCTGACACCATACTTGTTAAATGAGTTAGTACGCCAATGCTTCCAAGTTTACACGACCGATAAAACTACGATCCTTACTTCGTGCCGCTGTATAAGAATTTGCTATCGCTATCAACGCTTCGCCTTTCGGACGAAACTGCAACTTTTTTTTTAATAACAAGCACCGAGAGTTGGTTGCATTGTCAACCCCGATGAAGGCGTTGCTTTCAACACCTAGCCGTGGTATTGAAACAAATTTTTTTCGCGTTCGTTTCATACCAGACCCCAATAAAAAAACTGACCTTAAGAGCGAATATGCCCAGGGACTTCAGGAATGGGCTTTGGGTCGGCTCTGTTTCTTTTTAGTGGGCGGTGCATGTGGTAATACGCTTTTTCGTATTCGCATGTTCGCGGCTGCAACAACGAGCTGAATGGTTTATTGTATTGGAAGTATTTTAAAATTCTGTCAAGATTGTCACTTGGGCATGTTGGTAGATTGTTCATAGTGTCAATGTGCATCTATTGTAAAGTGTTACGCGGAAGTACCTGCCACTTTTCTGCCTAGTCAACATTTACGGATATATTAGTGTCACTAAGGACTCTCACAAGATATGACGGAGGTGAGTGTGATCATTCGAGTGGAAACCAAGCGGCGCAAACAACACATAGAAAAATGAACTTATTTCTATATGAACATCGCATACGCCATGTGTTTGTTTAAGGGCATAGAATATGACAAATTCATTAGGCAAATTCATTAGCCTGTCTGCGCCCTTCTGCAACAAGCGAGAGAGAAAGAGAAAAGGATGCATTGAAAGGCAGGGAGGTTAACCAGAGGCAGTTCCGGTTGACTACCCTGCACGGGGGGAAGGGTGAAGGGGGATAAAAAGAGAAAGACAGCGGAAGGGGGAGGTAGAGAGAAATAGAGACGAGCACGAACAAACCGCGTACACTACAGTGGGGTAGGGGGCGGCGTTCCTGCACTCTATCGTGAAGCCCCGTAGACCGCAGGAACCTTAATAACGCGAATAAGGCCTTTAGCGTGGATGTTCTGTGGGAGTACTGACCTAAAGCTTCGAGTTCTCATAGTGGACGATTGCCCAACTGGTCGAGTACTCTGCGCAGCACTTGTCTCTCCATGGGCATTACTGGCCTCGAGCTCCACCACTGGAAAAGCTGGCGCCACCGTCGGCGTAACGTGCTATTAGGGATCACGTGGACATAGCGGCCGCGTCGGCTGCTTCGGGAGCGCCGAAGAGAGCTGAAAACGACAGTTCAAATTCCGTCATACGCTGCGGTCCTCATTTAGTAGCGAGATTTTCCCGCTTCCAGTGTCTCCTTTACAACGCTTGAAAGCACTACAATTGGCAGTGGCTGCCTTTGAAGGCGCGCAACATGGTAGGCTACTGCTCGGTGCTGCATTGCCGGACGTACGCAACGGAGCCCGGTGTCAGCCTTATTCACAAGTAGCCGCAGGAGAAGAAGCTGCGTGAAGCTTGGCTCGCAAAACATAAAACCGGCAAACAGCCATCGGCTACAACTCGGGTATGCAGCAAGCACAGACGCCAGGAAGGTTTCTGCTACGGCGCCGGGTCTGCATGTTCGGAAAACACGCACTGAGACGCTCGACCGAGTCCGCTGCCCGTCTGATGTCATGACGGTTTGGTCTATAAACTTGTCCATGCTATAGATACTGGCAAGTTGACTATAGTGGAAAGGGAGCGGTAAGAAGCACACTAAAATAAAGCATGGCATATGGTCATGTTTGTGTTATGAATTAATGCACAGGACTACAAAAAAGAAGCAGCGGGAAATCGCACGCTGAGAACAGCGATAAACATACAGTGCGACACAATTCGATGAATAATATTGGAACGTCCAAGAATTTAGAAGAAAAAAAAATATTGAATCGTCGCAACGGCACATCACAGTCCCCTCCCGTAGGCGTCGAAGTCTCCACAATGAAATTATTTTTGAACAGCTCTGATAGCGCCTACGCAACAATGGTTGCTTGTATACTGTCAAATGCTCATATTCTGCGGTCTAAAGCTCATGGCACGGTGCGAAAACGCGCACGCGGCGAAAGCGAAGCAGTGCGCGGACAAGTATGCAGACGCGCAGTCGGTCGCTACGAATCTGTGCGATCGCTGCATTGAGGCTTAATTCTATTACGCTTTATTTAGTTATACAAACAATATAAGAACATATTTCACATAGTTTGCTCTCAGCGTTTGCCTACCTTTCACGCAAGAAGCCGGTTCGGAGACTCCATCGCGGCAATCGCGCGCAGTGGCGTTGCGTTGCGTTCACTGTACGTATTCGGTAAAGAGATAGCATCTGCAAGCAATTCTGTGCTTTCAGTTTGCCCAAGATTATTATTTAGACAGTAAAAAAACTTCTCTCTTTTTGAAAGTACTTACAGAAATGTCCGGGAGAGCTCGCGCGTGGTGTTTTCAGTGAGCGCTGACAGCAAAACCTATGAGGAGCGCGCCGCGTGATCCCTCATACTACGCCAGCGAGGCGCTTCCGATAGATGGCGACTGCGTAACTCCTCGTCGCCAATATCGCGGGTAGACACAGATAACATGTGCGAGCGTGTCATCGATGTTGCATGTGGCGCACGTGGGGCTGTTGCCGATTCCAATAAGGAAAGCCTACGCGTTCGTAAATGCAACGCCTAGCCAAAAACCGCTTGAACTCTAGAACGCGAGTCGTTCGTGAACATAAAACTGCTAGATTTGACAATATGTCTAATCTATACCGTTCACTCTAGAATTTCACTTGACGCATGGCAAAAGCAGATCTCTCAGTCCTAGTTAGCTAAACTGGGTGCTTCCCTGACACCTAGATAAAACGTATTGCTCAGAGCAAATCGAAACCCGTTTTTATATCTGCGTCTTGTGTACACGAACATTCATTTACACGAACATTCATTTGTTGTAATTGATAAGCTAAGCTCTAATGAAGCGTTCTGCAGTACTATTGTACTTCTAGCTTAGTAAAGTATTTGAGAAAATTTACTGTATTTTCTTGCCCGAAAGATACGTTTTACTTTTCTCAAGCACAGTTTACTTTTCGCTAATAGTGTTATGACACTAGTGTGTTTAAGTCATGCGCTTGGCATCCAAAAGTAGAATGTGATAGGTCACCGATGAAGACTGTCCGTGGGCGCTGGGGGATCAGGGGGCCAGAACGCGACAAAACGCAGCTTTGTAAAAACTTAGAAATATAAATTATTTATATCATGAAAGTACGAATCAACGCGCAGAAAACAGCGGGACTGCTTATTAAGCACCTTTTGCGGCTTACGAAATGTCTTTAGTTACGTATGAATTGGAAACTCGCGTTGTTCTTGGTGGTTTTCTGATTTTGTGTTGGTTGTGCAATGCGTAGCGCACAGAAGGTGACAAGAAGAGAGACGGTGACAAAGCCCCATGCGTCGGCCAAGGTCGAGTGCTAGGTCAGTTGGTGCTTCATCATCGATTTCTTTTTCGTGCCTCGTTAGACATAGGCAACTGAACGGACACAAGTGTGTCCGTTGAGTGGTAGGTACGCTTCTGATACGTTGGGGAAATATCGATTACTCGAATGTTTTCATAATGCTTTGTGGCGCAAAAAATACGGCCGTCGTATGTAGAACCGATCAACTCTCAGGTGAGTATGTACACTTCTTCCGGTGGACAGGAAGCATAAATGTGCATCAGTTACTGCAAGCAACCATCACGCCCCACCAACGTGCACAAACCTGTACCATGCACCACAGCGATCGTCGTGCTTGGCTTGAGTCGTAACACTATATAGAGTAAAACATTGTTCTTGTCTGTATGTTCATGGCGCTTAGAAACACCTTCTTCAGCTGAGCCTTTCTAACGGTGCTGGCCGCGTTGTAGGTAAGGTGCAGATTTCGGCTAATGTGTTCTGCTTCGTTACGATCGCCGGATTACGACTTCCTCGTAATGGAAGACAAAAACAAACCAGGACGCGAGGGTGGCCACTGACCTCAAACTATAGTTTTGGATAATCAAACCTATATTTATATACACGGCTGGTATGCTGACACCACGTATAAAGGAAGGCACTAGCAAGATCACAATCAAGAAACAGAGATAACAAAAAAAAAACAAAAAAAAAACAAGCAAAAGGTTGCCCACGTAAAAGATGGCTTATATTTAAGGACATCAACAACGAATAGTTTCTTACACATTCATCGTCGGCCGCCTGTATGTGAGGATGGGTTCGGTTATCAACAAAAGTAGTTGGAAGTCGGCGCTCATCGTTGTCTTGCTGAGTCTCTTCCTGAGCCGTTACGCGCTGGTTGCAATAATACCCGGTATAAGATGTGCACGTGTCTCATGTTAGCAAGGCAAAACTTGGCGCGTTGCCTGTTATCGTACGTCTTTACGCGTTAAAAGTGATAGGCACCGCATAACAGAGAATAAGGTAACATGTGAGGGCACACCAATTTGTTTGCTCCGACATACCCGTGGACAATGCCTTGCCGTCTATAGCAAAGCCTTTAATGCGACTGCAGACACCACTTTGCCGTCGGACATGTCGCCTGCACGCAGCTCCTTTGACACGAGCGCGCGCTTTTCCCGAGGGAACTTGCGAAAGACCACTTCCGGATTTTTCGTCCTCTCCATGCTAGCGTCCCATTTCAAGCGAGCCTGCACTTTAAACGAGGAGGCTGACAAAAGAAATTTGGTATGCAGTATACGACGTCCAGACAGTGAAGTCTGCTGTCCAGCATTAGAGCGAGCGTCGCAGGAATCGAGGCTGGTCTGCGGTACGTTTCCTATTCTCTGCAAGTCGTTACCCGCCTGGACGTGCGCCGGGTTAGGCTAGGGAAACTCGGGAAAGTGCTCGCTTAACTTGTCGCTTCTTTGCTTCCCTGTTTGGTGGGCGTCAGTCGGGCCTCCTCCCTTTCTAGGCTCAAGGAAGACTCTCTGTGCTTCGGCTGTGCGCAGTTCGTACGAGTGTTTGGATTCGTCTCTGCAGGAACCTGAAGCCGGCCATCAAGATGAGAGTTCAAAATCGATGAAAGTTATTCAGTCACATACGCTACTTTAAAGCTAGGTGATTAGAATTCGAAACGTAGTTGAGTGGCAACGCAAGCACATTCATAAATTAAAGTATGTGCGTGCGAGTTCACAAACATTAAGTATTTTGGCAAAACGCATCATATGCTGTTTGCCTTACCTTTGCAGCCACTCTTGTTGAAAACAGCATGTTGAGAAAGAGCTTGAGCTATCGATGCAGATGATAAAACTCTGAGAAAAATGTCCATCCCGTTCAAAGGGAAATTCAGTTTCTCTTAGCCTTGCACTTACGTTGATATCAAGTCGTGTGATTGGCGTATCGAAGGTTTGGTATATTGCGATAACCAGGGGACGTGTCTAACGCATTTCCGTCCTTACTTTTTTGTTTGATGCGTGGCGACGTAGCAGTGTGCGCATACGTTATTAACGTTTGTTGTACTTTTGTGTGATAACAAAAAACTCATATTAAAGCCTAATATGACAAAGTTTTGAGTGAACTTTGTCACCTGCCCCCCTCTTCAGTGGCGGTAAAAGGAGCGTCAGATCAAATCCGAAGTGGAAGGTTAAAGGTACGGAAGCACAAGATCCATTGCGTCTCTTGCGTACAAGTTTTCTTTGCGATGCATTTTTAACACAGAACCCTTCGCACTACAGGCCTTCGATTTATCGACCTGAACTGTCCAGGGTGACCCCAGATGCTGCATACGCAACGCTCATTTACTAAAAGCACCTCCGTGTTCAGTCCGGCACAGTGAAGGACGGGCAATCCAAGGGGTTCACTGCCAGCGTGTCTAAATATCAATAAAATTTAGGTTTTATTGTTTCTTCCGGATACGTCAAGGTCAAAAACTGTCACGTGTATCTAACAAAGCACATGCTTGCAGTTGAGGGCAAGTTATCATGTAAAACAAATGTGTAGGTATTATTCAACGTCAAGGTGGAGGCGTCATATTGCGGCTATCGAATAACCGAATATCGAACTATCGAATAATAAATATGGCGGACTTCTTGAGCCCCTGACGATGTACGTAAACTTGTCGGCAAATTTGCACACGGTGCACTAATAAAGTATTTCGCAAGTACATTTTTTCGAAGGAGAAACCATTGAGGAAGAATACATAGGGCCCAGGCTTTAGTGCTGCAATGCTGAAGGCTCGCCTAAGTGAACGGCTGATAGCTTTGAAGAATACGAGCGTGCAACTTCAATTCTGAATAACGGCGGCCCATTGTGGATTTTAGTATGAGACGTCGAAATGGGGAAGCTGCGTTTTTGAGATGTCTTCCTTTTTTGTTCGGTATGAACCATGGTAAGTCTGGCCTTATAAAAAGTGCGTGGATCCCAAAATATCAGCTAGGAAAAACAGCAAGAAACGAGGTAATAAAATTATAAAACGTTGTGAAATGACAAGAAAATAATATGCACTAACTAAACATGTCCATAGTTCACGGAGAAAGTAGGAAGAAAAATAGAGACTATACCAGCTGAAGAACAACCTAGACACGAATAGGGCTTGGCAACAAAGGTCACGATTTTTCGAACAACGCGACAAAAACTGTAAGTGTTGCAGAGACTGGCAGCTTAATACTATGAAACGCGTAGTACTAACAATAACGAGAAAAAAATCTGTCGCACCAGCACATAAGCAATAAAGCAGAAGTACTTCGCTTTGTTAATAGCTCGTGAGCTCCGATGAGACCGGCACACAGACGATGCGATTTCAACAGCTTTTAAGCGCCCCTTGTACATAAGATGTCTTCTACGGCTTGCGCCCACCGAAACTAAGTTACTAGCATATAACGCGTGCGTCAGATCTGTTTTAGAGTATGCTAACATTCTATGGCAGTTCTTTGTTAAACAGGATATAGACAAGCTAGAAGATATACCGACAGAGGTGGTTAGGAGGGTCTCCTACAATAAATATACATTCGGCGACTCACCAACCAAGCATCTAACCAATGCCGGAAGTGATTCACTACAGCATTAAACTAGACTGGCCGGGCTAAAACTCATGCATCAACTAATTTACAGCCAGTTTACTATAGACGCAATTAAATACGTCTGAACAAATCTTGACCAACACTTAAAGATTATTCGCTCCACATTGACTGTTTTAAGCATTAATCTTTGCCAAAAAAAAACAAGAGAACGGAATATATTGTGCCCATCTTACACCAGCCCAATAACGCTACATGTATTCCCCTCGGCAATCCAGGATAACGTCTGTAAATTCTGAATTTCCTGTACCGCGTGGGTCAGCTAATGTTAGCCAAGCTGTTCAACTAAAAAAAATACAAGTGCACAGTGCAAAATACAATCAGAAACCCTGTGGTGCTCGTTTGCCAGGGGTATGACAACCGAACACCATAGGTGTTAAAAATCGCATCTTGAACCGTAAATCTTTTTTAACAGCCTCTTTTTCTTGAAACACGTTGGCTAAAGCTAGCTGGAACACCCTTTATAGCGGCACGGCCTGTGTAGTTCATTGCAATAGGATTGATTGTTCTACGGAAGTGGGCTTTGCGATTCTTGAATCATCTTTTAAGAAGAAAAAGTGTCTTATAGTTTTGATTATTTCCGTTCTCACGGGTGTTTTACGTTTATTATGGGAAGAACTTTTTGTACATTTTCTACGAATTTTGTTGTGTTTATAATGAGTGCGCATTCGAAATATATTTTCTGCTTTCTGAGTCATTGTTATGATACGTTTTGTAGCATTTGTATTGTTAATTTTTTTATTAAATTGCGTTATAACCAATGCTTATGTTATTCTACCTGATTTATTCTGGGTGTTATGCCGAGTGTTTTTGAATGCAGAAAATAGATATTCTGGATTCGTGATTGAAGGATCGATGAGGGGTGCCGTTACTAGCAGCGTCATAATGTCGTACCAGGTATTGCGTCACCTGGCACTTGGCTAATTACGCCAGTCAAAATGATATAGGCAATAATATGTAGACCATGCAGGAATAATAATAATAATAATAATAATAATAATAATAATAATAATAATAATAATAATAATAATAATAATAATAATAATAATAATAACAATAATAATAATAATAATAATAATAATAATAATAATAATAATAATAATAATAATAATAATAATAATAATAATAATAATAATAATCAGCAGCAGCAGCAGCAACCTGGTTTCGCCCACTGCAGGGCCAAGGCCTCTCCCATATTTTTCCAACTACCCCGGTCATGTACTAATTGTGGCCATGTTGTCCCTGCAAACTTCTTCATCTCATCCTCGCACCTAAGTATGGAGCAATTGACAACTACGAAAAATTTGTCCATTCACATTAGCCTTGTCAAACTTAATCGCTCTGCAAATGTAGCGTGTTTCCATTGAAGTTTTTAACAGTATTAGAATTAGTCATAAGCTTTCGGAGAAGCGTTCCAGGGTCTAAGGCGAACAAATCTTTGTCACATGTGGATAGAATATTGCAAGGACGTGAATTTAAAGTATCAGTTAGTGGGCAATCGGTATTATTTGTAAATGCTAGCAAGGAGAATGGGCAGAATTACCACAAATGTTTCAAGAAAAGTATAAGCGAGAATGTATGAATCTTTCAAGGGAAAATTAGGGTAGTGTGTATAACGTTCAGGCTAGCTTACACCTGGGAGTGACAGCTGGGGACGGTAGAAGAAATTATCTCATTCGCTTTATTGCAGAGCTCCGTGAGATCGTGTTGAAATAATAAAATTATTTCTATCAAAAACACTGTCTTTTCATCTAGAAGATACTTAATTTGTTTGAATTTTGGAGACGATAAGAATTTGATCTTACAGTCTTAAAACCGTTGCACCCTTTGGGGTGTATATGTGTCCCACGACAATAATCGTCATCTGCCTTGCTTGGGTTTCCCTTCTTGAAAACTCGGCGCTCGCTACTTTCCTGTCGAGAATGCTGTGTCACACTGATAACACGCAAGTCTTTCGTGACTCAGAAGTACCGGGCTTGCAGCGTTATAGAAAGGAAACGCGGGCAAGACAGACGACGATTATTGTTGTCGGACAAGATCAGCGCCAAAGGGTGTAATTTAATAGTGTAGAGAAGCAATTAAGACAGGCAACAAAATTTAGTCGGCCTGTCTGATCTCTGCATAACCAGGCAAATGACAAAAAAAGTTTGCTGTGAATGTTTTAAGCAGCACAACTTGTGCAGCGTAATTTTTGTTTTGTACTTTGAGGCATGTAAATTATCAAAACTAAGAGCCTCAGCCGGCTGTACAGCCTATAGTTGGAGCTCTTAGAAGCATTGCATTTTCTTGTTCAAGATAACATATGATTGTTTGAACGCCTTACTCACATATGGCTACACTCGGCTGCCATGAGTGCGGATGAGGAAAGACGTGTTTATGTGGGAATAGCATTGCGGCAAAAAACTTCGAATTGTCACGGTAGCATGGTCCATCTTTGGTGGGAAGGTGCGACTGCCTGATAGATCTTTTATCATTCACTATACAAAACTAGGCAAATCTGCTTGTTAAGTTCGTCTGCCCTATGCAGCCCTTAAAAAAAAGAAAGGCAGGAGAAAAACGCGGTTCATGCATTCACGAAGCCTTGTAAACCACTGGTCTTGGAATTCCTCAAATGAAAAAGATGCATGAAGTGGATGCGCCACTTTATCGAGGTACACAAAAAGTTAATGAAGTTAAAATGTAGCTCAAGAAGCTTCTTCTTACACAAATTTAGCGTCGCTTTACTGCGTCTTGTTGAAGGCGTAGCCTAGCTAATACTTACGCCTCATCAAACCACTTACACACAGCTTTCGAGTGGTTGTTCATTAGAGCGGCCACGTGCCTTACCGGATGGTCCAGCAGTACGTTTTCTGGCTGTTTGCAAAATGCGTGAGGACTTGGAGCATGGTGTGTCCTGGGCACCGAAGCAATTTGTAGTGGTGGTGATAAACTTTATTGAAAGACGCGAGGGGGAGGGGGCAGATGGCTGAGCAAGTATGCTCAAGTAACTCCCTGGGCCTGCTTGGCCTTCTCCGCCCAGTCCACCAGTACAAGCTGCCGGTCGACGTCCCAGGACCTGAGCCAGGCGGTCCAGTCACTCTCGCTGCTGTCCGGGGGATGAAAAATCGGGAGTGAGGTGCATTGCCACATTACGTGTGTGAGTGTCCCTGTTTGTGGACAGAGCCTACACAGGTCGCTTTCCTTGCCCCGTGTGATTTCGTTAACGCACTTTGGGTGTGGGTATGTGTTCGTTTGAGTTCTGCGAAATGTAAATAGGCGCTCGCTTCCTGCATGACTTCCCCGGAGAGACACACCTAAATAGCAGTCGTGCACCGCCTACAGAGCTCTCATGCGGTTTTGAAACAACAACAAAAGCGCAAAAAATGGCTCCGCGATAAGCTTGGACGTGCGAAAGTAGATTTACTACTTATCAACATCTAAATGACATCGCTTTCTTTCAATCTCGGGCTGCGTGGTCAACAGGCAGTCCTTTCGATCTAGTGTAGAGTTCTGAATTCTGCTAAATGCAGAAACTAATTCGAAATGAATTGGGCGTTATTTTATGAAAAAAAAAAATCGCAGGTGATTTCCTGGCGCTGTTACCAACAGTGGCCATAGAATTATGCGAAGTAGGCAAATGATGGGAATAGGCTTCGCGGAACGATGGTCGCGAGAGAGGAGGAGCATCCGTGGAGCGTGCTTTTGGAAAAAACGAGAAGGGTAATGGTGCGGGCTTGTTGGCACATCTTGACTGAAGGTGGTTGAGCGCAGGAAAACTGAAGGTCAATGGAAGGCACGTTGGATGCGCAGACGCTTATGTGTCCATTGGGCCTTTCTTTCTACTCGTGTTTCCTTGCACTCAACCAAATTTTGGAAAAAAGCAAGCCAGAGGATGGAACAGTCGCAGAAGTTCGAAAAGAAATGGCTGTGACAACTTATAAAACGGGCCGAACGTGTCTTTTCGAAGAGCTATATCGAAGATCTCAAAAGTTTATGAAAAAAACAATTGCGGACGGTTTGAAAGTTCACCGATTTTGTAGCCAGGCAAGTGCATGGAGATTAACTTACTCGAGAGACCTCTTTAGAATTGAATAATGCTATTCACCGCCCTCAGTTGAAAGAAATAAATTGCACTTATTGTTCGATTGTTTTTTTTTTCGTTTTGGGGTATGCTACATACAGAACAACGTGATTTATGTATGCTTAGTAGCTGATAATTAGAATAATTCTTTAATACTATATGTACAACAGAAAGTGACATTTAGACAATTAGTTTGAAGACTTTTGAACTCATTAATGGTAGCGTGCTCATAATTCTCAATAAGACAAATACAATCACATCGTTCTGTCAATGCTTATCTATAGCACCAAAACAAAGAGCATAAAATGAAAGAGAAGAATGCGCTCAATATTGCGAAATGAGCGCTAGAGCTTGAATTGACGAGCGAAGTTTCGTTAAGAGGCAATTACGCAACAGGACTATGTTTTGTGATTGGGTCGACAACGCCAAGGGTCACCTTTGTTATGAGATAATTATTTCCGCTCTCAGCCAAACAAAAGAACGACGAAAACGACTTCGGTTACCATGAAAAGCAGGGTGTGAGACTGGGCTAGTTGGTATTCCATGTTGAAGTGACTAGCGCAAGAGTGGACACGGGGCACAAAAGGGCGAAAAGGACAAGCGCAACTTCCAACTGGTGTTTATTACAAAAAGATTATGAATGTATGCTCTCGCGCACTTATCGCAATCAGTTGAACACGTGCACGAAAACATGGTTATCACAAGCATGCAAGAGCGCACCATGGTGGGGGCAGGGTTTAAAGTGATCTTCTACAGACAGTCTCCAGACAGTCCAGCTTGTTCTTGTCGCGCTTTTGTGCCCCGTGTCCACGCTTGCGCTAGACACTTCAGCTTACCGAGAAAAACCAGCTTCTTAGTGCATGCTCAGCACTGAAATAACTCAGTTATTAATATAGCACATAATCTGCTAGCGCAACACATGCGTGTTATCCAATCAGTCACGTATGCAGTTACTTCTCGGTTATATTTAATTACACAACCGTGCTTCAAGACAAGCTGCTCGAACAAATGTACTTTTTTATTAAGATTCTTTAAACAGATAACCGGGTGCCTTGTATCAAGCTAAATGTACGTCTGCCAAGCGTCAGAGCTCTTAATAACACGTTTGATTATCCCAGTATATACTTGGCTGTCTCCTTAAGAAAGACTTCAGAAATGTCTTGGTTAGGCGAAGCTAGTGTCAGACTAGTTCTCTTGTCTACAAGAAAAGTATAAGCTCCTTCTTTGAAGTCGGGGAGCACTTGATGAACATATCAAAATCTGTCTCATAACTAGGAATGGCGTTCCGAATTTATATCTTAATGCCGTTTCCCCGATAACTCAAATTAATTGGGTGACAGTTTGACAGGCTGTCCGAAGGGCACATAAGAAGAATTCGCCGCAGCCGCACTAAAGAATGATATAACAACACTGGTTGCGGCTGGCCTTAGTTAACACAATCCTGCTGCCGCTCTCTGGGGTCTCGCACGAGCTCTTTGCATCGTTCTTGCTCGATTTCTTTCGTTTATATTTCTTTGCGATTCATTTGCCCTGCAGTGCTGCCTCACTGCTTGTACTGTGCCCATTATCTGAGGAGCTCGAAACCCTTGTTCAGTGACACAAACCTTTAGTGAAGCGGGCTGTCAAGCGCACTAATATGGAAAAAAGGATCCCAAAGAAGTGCGTTTTGAAAACTCTTTTCATATGCTTATATATATCCACAC
The DNA here is from genome assembly GCF_050947875.1 of Dermacentor variabilis. Lineage (NCBI taxonomy): Eukaryota > Metazoa > Arthropoda > Arachnida > Ixodida > Ixodidae > Dermacentor > Dermacentor variabilis. The sequence continues at coordinate 54,617,900 of NC_134577.1, forward strand.
GTAAGTATACGTGCAGCTTTAAACTTTCAACATGCGAGCAAGGTTTCTTAGTTCAAGTGGTAATAACGGAAGACTGTTGAGGATAGTAAATTGTAAAAGGTTTACGTGCTCATTCCGGCTAGAAGACGTAAAATAAGCTTCCATCTACGTGTACCGTTCAATTCTTTTGAAACGAAAAGAACGCGCTCCATGTCAGACAAGAGCCAACAAGAAGCATATAGCTTCGTTCACTGGACACCTACGTATCCGGCTCGCTTTCATTCTGTCCTTTACATTCAGTGCACAACAGTCAGTCACGGCTTACGCATCTGCGTACGCAAGACCTTTAGCAGTTCCTTCCTGTAGTTGCTATGAATTAAACGGGAAACGTTGCGCCGAGGGCACAGGGATCGCCCTGCGCACTCAAAGTGGCTACAGTTCGCTTCGTTGTGAAAAGTATTGCTACACCAAACCACTTTACCGAAAAGCCTACCAGCTCTAAAAGGGTTCTAAATATGCCATGTTCTGTTAGCTGTGATTAATGAATAGTCTTTTCTCGTGTCGGTATGCAGTGAATTGTCAACTTGGGCATGCGTTTCGAGTGTTGCTTCTATTTGTTTATTAAGAAAGAAACGGGACATTAGTGACCACGCTCAAAATAATATCTTAATTTATAGCCACAAGTGTTCCCTAAAGAACTTAAAAATGAAAATAATTAAGCCTCGTAATTCATTTGATATTAGTGCGGGTGGCAGCAGTGCAAGTACAGCCCTCGAACTGCAAGTGTCATGGGAAGATGTTACACTTCATAATTAGCGTAACAATATTGCGCACTAGGTTAGTTATGCGTACTTTTTTTTGACGAACTGAACTTCGCAAATCAGGTGAGTGAAGCGAAATTTGTACTGTATAATAGGAATGCGATATTGCTGAGCTTATTTAGCATGGACACTCTGAAAAGCAGGGCTAACTACAATTCTAAAGGAGTACCAACAACACAGGTGTTGTGCTGAAACAGCTCAACGCGTGTGATGGCAGTCTCCTTTTGGTTCGTTTAAAACGACAGAAAGCTGAGCAAGTTGGTAAGGACTCATAATGCAAAGAAGGGGTAAAGCGTGCAGACACGAACACAAGTGCTGCCCACTTCTCTTGTGTACGTGTCTCCAGGCCTTACACCTTCTTTGCAGTATGAATCCTTTTCGTTCTTGTAGCCTGTGTTTCATCAAATGGCCCAGTGAGCGAAAAAGCTTGCGTTTACAGTAGCGATATGGCACATGAACTCCCATTGGCTATGACGCCAGGTGACGAGGGCACCTTGACGTTGCAGAGCGCGCCAAAAGGTGTTGCCTGAGGGGAGAAGGCATCGCCGCAACGACACGTCACCAGCGCACTTTGACGGAGCAGATACGGCGACGTGACGCTGCAGGGCGAGACGGTTTGCTGTCGGCGAGGCACTGGTGCGACACGCGCGTGCCGGCGTCCTCTCCCTCTCTCTCTCTCTCTTTCTCTCTCTCTCGGAAGCCGGCGCGGACCATATTTCTCTCTCACTTCCACTGGATGTATGCTATGAGTGTCCCCTTTGAAATGGGGTGGTGGGTACGCCACCAAAGTCTCGTTATTATTTTGCCTGATTTCCTACCTATTTTTACACACACTGCTTCGTCTTTGGCATACTTCGCCTTTTAAGTACGCGTTCTAAGGCATCCTGATCTCGCTTCTGAAGGAAAAGGGCTTCCCTAAGAGTAATCATAAATTGTTTCTTTCCTGATTTCGCTTTTCCTCTTAGGTAGTTGCTCATAGGATGTTTCTTTTCCATTGCCGCCACCCATGATATTTTCTAAGCCTCTCTGACTTTGCGTTTGACGTTCTTTGTTGCCATGTTACTTACTACACCTGTCGCATATTTGCTGGTAAGCTTCCGAGCTCTTTTCCTCCACTGCGAGTCAATTTGTTCTCTGTGCAAGTATCTGAACACTCTCGCAACCCATGTTCTTCCATATTCCTGAGTCGTTCATCAAAATCAATTTTACACTGAGCTTCCATTAATTCAAAACTTGTCGAGTTCATATCACCCTGCGCAGCCTCATTCGTTCACTTACAATGCGAGGCATCCCGCTTGCCTTTGGTTGTCATCGACTCCTCATTGTTCCCTTGACGTCAGGCAGACAACCGCATTTCCACATGTAAATTCTGGAACCATTACGCCTTTCCACGTTTCCCTGGGCTTAGCTGCTACGCGGGCCTGCAGGCATTGGTGCCCGCTACTGATTCCTCGGTCTCTTGTCGAGCAGGACGTCTCTGGCATGCGGCGTTAGCACTGCAGGCTGCTGCCGCTTGCTGGCTCGGGCACCACGTACTGCTATCGAACATTACTCGCAGTGAAAAAATCGAAGCACCGCTCAGTGGCGTTCAATTAGACATGAATGCATTCGCATTCGCAACGGATAAGAAGTGCTAAGAAGAGCCAAGTATAATAAGCTTTCTCTTGCATAACCGGGCCTACCCGAGCTAAGCTGCAGCCATCATTTTTTATTATGCTCGTGTCTAATAGGCAGACTTCTTCGCTATGAACTATACACTGATGTGCATTGTTTCAAGTAATGCTCTGCGATAACGTTAGCATGTCTACAGAACCGCATATGTCTTACAGCCTACTATGGCTTTTACCAATTTTAATAAAATATATCTTAATTTTTTTACCTCCACCCCCATTGGATGATATAGCCTAATTACACACTAAGCAAACAGTGTGTAATTATTTTAATATGCTCGAACGCGCACCGGCTAAGATATTGAGAATCCTTAAATCGTTTACCACATCTCATTTCCTGTGAGAGCGTATAAAGAGGCCGTTGACTGTAAAATTAAAATTATTCACTTTTTCCGCTCTCAACAAGCGTACTCGTGGGCCGAGTAAGTAATCACGATGAGAAGTCGTTACACTCCCCTCGGAAGAGAAGTAGGGAAGTGTTTGTTGGATGGGGGGAGGGGGGCGAAGGATTCAGTTTTGCGCACGCTGTAGAAATAGTCTAGGCTTCGAAGATCCGTTGGGAAACTTCATGCCCCGTTAATCAAAAGGTCACGGTGCAGATCGCGCTTTATTCTTTTCTTTTTTTGCTGTTTTGTGTCAATATTGGCAATCGTTTTCCTTTCGCAAATATTCCGTTTGCGAAAGATGTGTGATGAAACAGCAAAAGCGTGGCGGCCTTTGCTCTTAGTTTAGGAAGAGATGATTTCTCTTGGGGTTCCGAGCTGCCACTCTGGGTCAAATTGATAGCACGTATGCCGAATAAGCCGCTATGAGAGGAGGCTGACCTGCTTAGTACAGCGACAGTGCGGACGCGGGCTGTTTTTTTTTTATAAATTCAAGAACCCTTACAATCGTGGAGACGCGCACGCACTGTCACGATAAGGTCGTGGAACATACGTAGTTGCTTCAACAGTCTTTCAAACTGTTTCGTAAATATTTAGGATTTTCGTTTTAGCAGGCACGAAACACTGCTATGTTTTAAATTCCTCAACGATTACAGTACTTCCTAATGCGAGGTTTGAGCGCAGCGCTATACGTGTTTTCATTCCGTGATATATTGGCTGGCGCTGACAACCCGTAGCGTGCGCCACGTTGCAGTTGGAGCGAAGTGTAGCGCGACTGCCTCGCTAAGCGGGAGATCGCGAGAAGCAGCGCGCGGGGGCGCTAGTGGGCGTGAATCGCTGGAGCCGCCGGGGGCATACCCCGACGCGAGGAGTGTGACTCTGGCGCCATCTCTTAGCCATCGTCTCTGCAGGTCGCGACTTGCGCGGCCCTATACGCTTTTCTTCTCGAGCTTTCACCTCGGCTTTCCTCTTCGCACTCTCTTCGCCGTCGCCGCTTTTCTCATCCGCCGCACTCGTTCGCTCGGTTACGCCGGTAATGCCGACGCTCGCCGGAGAAACGGGCGCCTACGAGCTGCGCCATAAAATGCACTGTTATTCCACTCACTTTTCTTTTATCACAACGATCGTTTATGCAGTTAAGCACAAATGCAACTGGAACACCCATGTCTTGCGTTCCACACTCGGGGAAATACTGTCACAAAACTGAAGTCATCCTGAAGATTCATATCAAGTGTATATGTCATGCAAACTGACCGCCTACAATTTGTAAGTTACAGTACGTACCGTACACATAAGTAAGAAAATAATTTACGAATGTTTATTATTTAATGGAACACCCTTTTCAATTCATTGGGCTAGTGATGTCCGCCTCTTCCAATTATCCACCTGAAGACCAAGAATTATGCTATCTGCCGGAGTCGATTTATAAAAATTCAAGGAAAACATAAAAATTATCCCCCGGTATATTTTTTACGAAAAGGGAAAATTTACAACCACCACTCTGCAGCAGTAAGCTACAAACTAAACCTGTATGAATTTCTGAAACCAGAAACTATTTTTCTCCTGAGAAACGCGTGCAGGTTTTCTTTGTATCTCTATCCTAGAAGACGGTTGAATGTCAATTTTGCCTATAAAAACCTTTCGTCCACCTCGCGTCCTTCCGGTGAGCTGATTCGCAATATATATTTTTCGTGTACTTCATATAAGGAGCATATTCATTTCTCTTTTTTGTGTGTGTGTGATAGAAATAATGCTCAATAAACATGCTGGAGAGTCGTTCAGAGTGTTCCAAGTGAGTGGGTGTGGTTGTGAGCAAATAAAAGTCAAGGCAGACATTATGTAGTAAATTTCTGCTGCAATATATCTAGTGACGCTTGGTAATTAGAGCCTCTTTCTGTTCTGTCGTAGAGGGTATGCAGAATGCAGACGGTGAACTTTAAATTTGACGCGAATCATCTGTGTAAACCTGAATGTAAAGATTGGGCAAGAATACACTAGTGTTGTTTTCACTTGGAGCAGAAGCCGGTATACTCAACCATTTTTCGCCTCTGATGATATAAGCTGGGGAATGATGTGCTGTGAGATGGCTATACGGCATCCTTTATATGATAACGTAACTTCCTCTGCAGCGCGCTTAGGGAGCGAATTGATGGAGTGTTGAGGCTTATTGCCAAGCTTAAATGTTGTAATATGTCTAAGCACCACTTCAACAAAGCAATCATGCGTATATAGTATTTGGAGGAAAAATAAATCAGGTAAGTTTGTTGTAGTTATTTCTTTACATTGCGAAATGTAACGACAAAGATCGCTCCTCGTCTCAATCGTTTGCGCTGTAGAAATAATGATCCATGATACTGTATACCAAATACGAATAATGAGTACGGAAGTTATTTAAAAGTTTCGTAAATTTGGCTTTTAAAGGCAGACTTCTCTAATATAGTCCATGTTGTACAACCTCAACGTATCCGACATACTGCGAAAGCTGCTGAAATCTTTAAGAACTCACATCATATGCCCGTACTCCAGGCTTTTTTATGTGAAAGTGCATCTCACGGAGAATAACCACATAGTTCCCAGAGATACCATGACAAATATCGGTAGTGGTTGCATTTGTATAATCTTCGTTCTCGTGACTGTAGATGTTATCGTGGCATTACTTATTACTCTCTGTATTTCAATATTTTTAAGCAATTCTATTTTTCCTAGTACATAAAAGCAGTAAGCTTCTCTACTGATAGCCATTAATTACGAATGGTTGCATGCACAAGGCATAATGCAATATTTTGCTAAATATCAATTTGCAAAATCACAAAGGAGGTTCAAGCCAGAAGGACGAACTTTATGCAAATACGTGTATTGGCCATCATTCGCCTGTTGGAGGAGCCGTTGTAATAGCAGCTCCCGCAACCATTAGAGCCAAAACTCCCTCTAGTAATTTTTCTACGGAACTTGATAGAGATTGCCAATTTGCTAGGCCCTCGAGGGTTGGAAATCGCCAGTTATGCAGCGTTGCCACGTTCTTATTCAAAAGAAGGGGCACTGCCATTTAACAGGCGCGAGAATTCCCCGCTTCTATGAACTAACAAATTCAAGAAAATTGCCTAGCACTTGCTCTACCTATGAAGTGTAAATGTTGAAGGTGAATTAGTAATAATTTGCCCTAGTAACTGTTTAAGGCTATTAGCGCAGCTCAGGACGAGCAAAAAAGGAAAGAGGTAGGGGTAATCAAAGGGAGCGGAAAACAGGGTGAGCGCTAACTTCCAACTGAGGTTTATTTCGTGACAAAAGACTACTTATACATTCGCAAACCATGTGACATCAACAAAGAAAACCAAGCAAGAAAACCGATAGCAACCAAGTGGCAACACATTCATACAGCCTGTGGCTGCAGTTGGAGATACGCCAATTCATTTCTTGATAATGATAATGAGGGTGAGCTTACACATGCATGGCCCAGACCAATGATAGCCTTTGCTTCGATGATTTCTCTTGTGAGCTGATTACGACTGCGACCAAGAATGACGCATTCCTCTAAGATAGGTTCGCAACCGCACGTTTTGCAGTGCTGCGCGAGAAACCCCCCAGCTGTAATACAATTCTTGGCATTGTAACCATGCTCGCGCAGCCTGTCATTCAGGCATCGGCCAGTTTGACCTACGTAACGTTTTCCGCACTTGAGTGGAAAAGAATAAACAACACAATGTGCGCAATTAACAAACTTATTTTTGTGGTTCTTGTCGCAGGAAAGAGGAGCTACCTTATCCGGATTAGTGAGTTTGCAAATCCTCATGAGCTTATTGGGGGCCGAAAATACTACACGAACATTCGCTCGCTGGGCGATTTTCTTAAGATTATGTGAGACGGTGTGAATATAAGGGATGACGCTAGTCCTACCCCGAGTAGTTACAGGATTATCTGCGTGCTGGTTGTCTTTTCTACACTGTCTAAGAATTCGTTCTGCTATTGACACTTGTAGGGACACGGGATAACCAGCCTGCGAAAGCCGTTCGCACTGAGAGGCAAAGCTAGACGAAACACTATGGTGGCACGACTTTTTCAGAGCATTATTAAGGCAAAGGTTAGCAATGCCTCTCTTCACCAACTTAGAATGGGCGGAATGGAACGGAAGAAGTGGTTTGTTAGCACGAGGTTCATAGTACCAACACGTATGAATATCAGAACAAGATAAGCGCAAGTCCAAAAACCTGTGGGAGTTCGTAGGTAACGTCGAGGGGCGCAAGGCATTCTTGGATTATTGGCATAACCGAGGCAACCTCAGTCTCAAGGTCAGCCGGTGAACACTGAACACAAAACAAAAAATCGTCCACGTAACGAAATATTTTAAAAATGTTAGTCTGATAAAGGTTGACTGACATGGCGACGTCTAGGCGAGCTAAAAATAAATCACTGAGGAGCGGGGCAATGCAGGAACCAATGCATACTCCGTTTTTCTGCAAATAGATGGTGTCATTCCAAGTAATGAATGTAGATGACAAATAAAAGCTCAAAAGTTCTAAAAAGTGATCACTAGACAGCCCAGCATTATTTTGAAAACGGGTGACGCCAAATTCATCAATTGTCTGCGAAATAGCTGACATCAGGTCATTGTGAGGAATAGAATAGTAGAGGTCCTTGACATCGACGGAGAAGACATGAAAGCCTCGATCAGAGTTGTCCTTTAAAAATTCAATTACTTCATCGGAGTTGCGTATCAACAACGGGTCATTCACGGGTAAAATGGCTAGCTTGGCCTGCAGAAACAGTGCGACAGACTTCTGCCACGTGTCCTTTTCTGCGCGAGCATGGTTACGCAGGCTGCGCGAGCATGGTTACAATGCCAAGAATTGTATTACAGCTGGGGGGTTTCTCGCGCAGCACTGCAAAACATGCGGTTGCGAACCTATCTTAGAGGAATGCGTCATTCTTGGTCGCAGTCGTAATCAGCTCACAAGAGAAATCATCGAAGCAAAGGCTATCATTGCTCTGGGCCATGCATGTGTAAGCTCACCCTCATTATCATTATCAAGAAATGAATTGGCGTATCTCCAACTGCAGCCACAGGCTGTATGAATGTGTTGCCACTTGGTTGCTATCGGTTTTCTTGCTTGGTTTTCTTTGTTGATGTCACATGGTTTGCGAATGTATAAGTAGTCTTGTGTCACGAAATAAACCTCAGTTGGAAGTTAGCGCTCACCCTGTTTTCCGCTCCCTTTGATTACCCCTACCTCTTTCCTTTTTTGCTCGTCCTGAGCTGCGCTAATAGCCTTAAACATTTATGACATACCAACTCGCCCAAACTGCCACGCTTTTGCCCTAGTAACAAAAAATTGTCACTTTGGTAAGTCGGTAAAGACGTGATCGAGTATGTCACGACCAGCATCCAGAACGGTCAAAGGCGAGAGCGTTGATACAGTGGACACTCTCTATTGACTCCCTCACCAATTTATAGGAAAATATCTCACCAGATGTGTGAAGTGGTTTCCAGATATTGAGACACATGGGAGCGATCACATTCCCACCTATCTGAACATCAAAGGTTTGTCGTCTAGATCTGGCCCACAGAATACCATTCGGACGATTCAACGAGCCAACTTCAAATATGATATGGCAGATGCCTGCAGCGAGGGCCTACCCTCTGGGTTAGAACAAACAATTAAAAATATGATGCGAAACGCCACTTGCATGCTGACGAGCTCTTACACGCGAAACGACTTCCACATAGAATTAGAGCGACTTCGCGCACTTCGTCGCCGGGCGGAACGTCGATATCGGCGTACAAGATCAATCCATGACCTTAGGGCAGCCAGGAGGATGCAAAAGAAGATTCAGCGTCGAATGGATAGATTAGCGTCTGAACGTTGGGCAACATTTTGCCAGACACTCGACCCCCGCAAGCCGCTGTCTCACATTTGGAAAACGGTGCAAGGTCTGCGTTGCCTTCTGGAACAGCGTTTTCCATTCAAGGCGCTCGCGCTTTTCCAAGGGCGGCAAGACATCGTTGTCGCAGAAGACTTTTGTGCGCGGATGGCAGACCAAGCGACACGCCAGATCCTCCAGCCCGAGATGACGTCCCCCATTCCCGTGATTGCCGCATGGACCTTCCTTTTACAATGGAGGAGCTCGATGCGGCACTAGCTCTCTGCAGGCGCTCATCATCTCCGGGTCCAGATGGTATATCATACCGAGCCTTGTGCTATCTCGGAGAGTCCGCACGGATCGCACTATTGAATCTCTACAACACCTCATGGCAGGAGGGAAATGTTCCTGACGAATGGAAAGTGAGTCGCCTGGTGCCAATCTTGAAGCAGGGCAAATCCCCGCTAGAGCTCACCTCTTACCGCCCAATAGCGTTGGCCAGCTGTGTAGGAAAGATATTGGAACGAATGATCCTTGGCCGCCTGGAATGGTACCTTGAATACTAAAAGATTTATCCGAATTCCATGGCTGGTTTCCGACGTGACCGCTCTTCCATCGACAATGTAGTTGATCTCGTTTCACATGTACAGCACGAAAGGTCCCGTAAACGTTTATCTGCAGCTTTATTCTTAGATGTGAAAGGGGCATACGAAAACGTATTACAAGAGGCGATTCTCGACGCTCTTGTGACGGTTGGCCTAGGTGGTCGAGTATTTTTGTGGATTGCAAGTTACCTATCTGCAAGATCATTCTATGTGGTAACCGACGATGGTCCGACTATGCGACGCTATACCAGCGGGGGCGTCCCTCAAGGCGGTGCTCTCAGCCCGACGCTATTCAACCTCGCTCTTGTTGGACTTGGTGAATACTTGCCAACTACCATCGAAATTTCAATATACGCAGAAGACATCTGTGTCTGGACTTCGGCCGTCACACGCCCTCAGATACGTGCGCGGCTTCAAAGAGCGGCCACTTTGACAGCAAACTACTTGTGTAAACAGGGTCTCAGCATATCGCCAGAAAAATGCGCCCTTGTGGCATTTACTCGCAAACCAATGACGCCTTATGTCATCTCAATCAATGGGCGGACCATTTCCTATGTCAGAACCTACAGATTTCTTGGCGTAATTATCGACCGAGACCTCAGTTGGAGCCCGCACGTGGCCTACATGAAACGGCGCCTGACAGCAACCTCCCAGTTGTTTAAATACTTAACAGGAAAGAAGGGGGGGATGTCAGTGAACGCAATGCTGAGACTCTACAGAGCTCTCTATCTCGGTTTTTTAATATACAGTCTACCTGTACTAAACAACACCTGCAAGACAAATATTGGTGTTCTGCAGGCAGCACAAGCTCAAGCACTCAGAGTTTGTCTTGGCTTGCCCAGATGCACGTCAACTGAGGCAACTATTGCGACTGCTCAGGCCCATCCAATGCAAACTCACATCACGGTGGAATCCCCGAGAACGCATATCAGACATTTTGCACGTGCCCCCTATCACCTCCTTGCAACACTACCTTCAGACGGACACCAAGCATCATTCTCTAAAACTATCGTCAAGTACAACAAAAAGCTTCTCTCGGGCTTCACCGCTGCATCTAAACCATCGATACCCCCTTGGTGCCTTGTCAGCCCCACAGTCCATCTCAGTGTACCAGGAATCGGGAAAAAGTCTGAGCTGTCGTCGCCTGTGCTGAAACAACTGTCTCTGCTTCTTCTGCACGAGAGGTACGCGGACAGTGCACATATTTATACTGATGGTTACACAAACATCCAGTGTTCGTCTGGTGCTGTGGTCGTCCCAGCACTAGGTATTACCATCAGCTTTAGGACTGACCACCCAACGACATCTACATCTGCGGAACTAGCTGCTCTTCGCGCTGCACTTTGTTTCGTCAATCGGGAACCACCTCGACAATGGTCAATTTTCTGTGACTCAAAGGCAGCCCTGCAATCTGTGCTACCAGCTCTGCATCGCGGGCCATTCGAACAGCTCGTGCTCGATATTAGATGCCTACTCCATACATCACATGAGGAAGGACATCACGTGACGTTTCAGTGGCTGCCAAGTCAGTGCGGCGTCATAGGAAATGAAGACGCCGATAAAGCCGCTCGGACAGCTCTTGAAGACGCACAGGAAGAGGCCATACCACTTTCACGGTCCGACGCAGCCAGCAGACTTCAAGTGTTTGCACGGGAGATCACGCTCTCTCTATGGTGCACACCAAGCAGCCAGACCAACCGCAGCAATCATCAACACGACACACGAGATTGATGTATCTCTGTATGCCAACTGGACTCCGCCGAAGTGAGGGCACCCTGGTTTATCGCTTATGGCTAGGGGTGGCCTTCACGAAATCCTACTCGTTTCGCATTGGAATGGCCGACAACGCTCTCTGCAATGCCTGTCTTTGCGAGGTGACGCTGGAACACATTCTGTACGACTGTCCTGAATATAATGTTCAGAGACAGTCCATGGCGTCCGTTCTAGCGCCCCAGGACAATATGTCAGTTGCAACCATTTTCACATATCGCCGACAGAAGACATCGCAGCTGAAGGCGACGAAGGGTCTACTTCGGTTTATGAAGGATACGGGCTTGGACAAGCGGCTGTGACAGAGATGTCGCCTACCGCGCAAGAGTGACGGACTGTAACTGACGATGTGTTTGCTGTGTTATGTGCTCTCTCTCTCTCTCTCCTCCCATCTTTCATCCCCCCTATCCCGTTCCCATGTGTAGGGTAGCAAAGCAGTTAGGCTAAACTGGTGAATCTCCCTGCCTTCCTTCTCCGCTTTTTCCTTCCTTCCTTATACGAAAATATACACGCTTATATATTGATATATTGCCTCGCATGAAGCGAAAGGAAGTGCCGCCAACTTTGTTTTCTTCGCATTCTGCCTGAGTGCCCACTTCTCTCACGTGTTGCTCAATTATCGGAACCTCAAGAATTTCTGGCATGAACGCCTGCAGACTCGCGCTGACCTTGAGAAATAAATTACGTCTCGAGATTTAAACGTTACAGACGCGATATCGTTACGAGGCGCACAGCAATGGGCTACGGAATGTTTTGATTACCTGGGAGTCTTTAACGTGCAACCAACGCACGATACAAGAAACTTTTTTGTCAAACCGTTCGCTTGAGATTGCGGCTCCCACGGACGCGTGTCGCGCCGCGATCCTGAGCTCAGCAACGCTGCGTCACAGCCAATAGGATACCAGGGTGGGTCACGTGCTCAATGACGTTAGGAGCGTACGTGAACTATCCTAAAGAAGGAGAGAGAAAGTGACAAGAGAAACAGTCTCCTCAAAAAACAAAATTAAAAAAAAAGAACGAGAAATAATCCAACGAACTCTTGTCATGAAATGGTGCTATTGTGCGGTGCCTATTCTCTCTAGACTGACTCGTCCGCATCCCTACGTCGTTTTCAACTTTGTCTTTTGCTCAGCTCCCGCTGATCCGATTGGGAAAAATATCGGGGGGGGGGGGGAATAAAAATTTCTAAAAACAATCCCATTAGCACTTCCGCAGGTTGTGCTTAGCACGAAGGGTAGGTGGACGTCAAATTGGTCTGAGAAGCCCACAGACACTACGCTCCTGACCGCATCAACGTGAACGCGCTAAGGTTCTTTTTAGTCCAAGCGTCTTCAACATTTCCATATTGCAGCGCTTGTGCGTCAAAAACACAATCGCATGAATTGGTTGCCAAGGGAATGCTAGAAAAATACAAGGAAAACAACTGAACCTTTCGCAAATTTCTTTTATTATTGATGGGAAACAGAGTACTTCGTGAAGACGTAAATTGCACGATTTTAATTTGGGGAATAGTCATATAATCTACAAGTAAACTGGGGTAGCATGTCAGAACGACAAACGTCCATTATTTGATTGTAGCTAACCAACAGACTGACAAACCAAGCAATAATTGTATATGTAAGCCTCATACGGATGCTGCATAAGAGATGAGGACTTTTAGGAGCATAAAGTTGAACGTTATTTTTGTTGGCACACTTCATGGGTAGGTTTAATGTAAAAAGCGCGCAAAGTTACTGCAGTGTGAAAGAGATGCCCACTACAACGAGTTCAAGTAAAATTTGTTTCTGATTTTTTTTTCTTGGGCAAGTGCTGCTTTCTTGCGCAATGATAGACCAACCCCCCTGAATTGGTCTATATTTGAAGGAGCTGTGCTTTGTCACGCTTTTATGTCTAATCAGTAAATAGATAAGGTTTGTATAGGTCTTGCAGGCAGCGTCAGCTACCACTCTGCGATAATAGTCCTACGAACAACACCATCCGTGCAACTTCTTGCGCGATAGAATCCCCACCGCGGCGGCCGCATTTCGATGGTGCAAAAATGCAAGAACGCCAATATCTCGTACTATATGGGCATGTTATGTACCCCCAGGTTGTGAAAATTATTCCGAACTGCCCCACTATGGCGTCGCTCATAATCAAATCGTGGTTTAGCACGTAAAACCCAAAAATTGAAGTCAATTCTATTCCCGTCACACAGTCCGTTTTGTTGAAAGTGTCGCCTTAATGTCATGTGATCTTGTGAAAATTAACCTAGAGCCCCCAACTACATTCCTGATTGCCCACTTTGCAGGTCGTGTGCGTTTACCTCTTCAATTTAGTTCCTTTTAGAACGACACATTCAACAGCTGAACTTCTAAAGCTGTGATGAGTGTACGCCATTATTAGCGTTTAGAAACTGGTGGTTCATTTTAGGAGCATGAAGCTAAGAAATACAGGAGCAGTGTTTTGCAACAATTGGCTCGATAGCGTACTTTAAAACAAGTTTCCTCTGTTGCAGACATTTTCAAGGCGACATCAGAAAGAATCTCAACCTGCGCAGTTGCCACATACAACCTTATATTAGCGGCTAATTGATTCTAAAATAGATCTAATGTCGTTTTTTGTTGCTTGAGCATCACCTCAATCTTCTATATCAGCCACCTTTTCGAGCCAGCGTCTAGCAAGATTTCTTTAGAGGTAGAGATAAGAGGAGCCCGGCCATATTAAGAGGTTTCTTGACATTTAAGAATGGACGGGCTATTTTTCCTCATCCTACGCTCTGGGCATCAAAACGTTTTCTCTTGTGCACCCTGCGCTCACGGTGGACAGCAGCATTCTTCAAGAGCTTGAAGGGGACCACACTTATTTTCGTCGTAGGCACACAACGCACAACGTCTTTGTTCATCGTCCTTTGTCCAAGGGTCAGGGTCTGGAAACGTCCACGCTTTGCGACACTCTATTAATTACAGTTAGACGCCTGCACTGGAAAGCCAGCTATTCTTCACGGCCCGGGAAGGTTCTTGGAAATCTCCGGTCCGCTCATGAATCCATGCCAGCAGCAGTACACAGTTCTGGACACGTATTCTTTTGGCCGTCCCCAAAAGCTGTTGTCGTGCGATTCGTCTTTTTGTAATTGAGGAGGATATCCGAGAGATAGTGCTGTAAGAACAGTACTATCTCAGGAATGCATTACTACAAACATATCTATCATAGCGAGAGGGTGCTATGAGGGGTAAAATATCAGTATAAGTTTATTTGAACCGGCCTAGCTAGAGCTGCGCTAGTGCCGCTACCGATGTTCCGGTACATAAGGTACTGATCGTAAGTGCGTTTAACTGCAGCCGTGACCTAGTGGGCAGGATGCCCGGCTTGGCTGCTGGAGGTGCGTGGATCGATCACCACCGCCAGGCTCCCTTACGTCTACACGACGTGCAGAAGCAACCCCCAGCCAAGTGTCCAGCTTTGCAGGGTTGCGTTGGTTGGAAAGAGAGAGAGAGACAGAAAGGCAAAGGTAAGACAGGGAGGTTAGCCAGATTATCTCCGGTTGGATATCCTAGTGAGAAAGAGAAATTGATTTAAGAAAGGAGAAACACACACACACACACACACACACGCGCACGCACACACAAACACACACACACACACACACACACACACACACACACACACACACACACACACACACACACATACACACACACACACACACACACACGCACACACGCACACGCACACGCACGCACACACACACACACACACACACACTCACACACACACACACACACACACACACACGAGTCTGCGGAGGCGTTCGTAGTGTTACCCAGTGTCGTACAATCCTACGTCACACAGTGAGAAGTCAATTGAGACATCCAAAGCAAGTATATTTAACAGTAATCCTTGCAAGCAGGAGAGCAGAGATATAAAGCGAAATCTACGCAACTATGGGTAAAACCAGTATAGGTCATAGTGAGACCATAAAAATGTTTCAGTAATATTGAAACGATAGTTATTGTTCACAAGCATTGCAAGAAAACTGTATTTTGTCGTCACAATACACTGTTTGTGATATATGCCCAATACAAGTTGGGAAACAACTCCTAAATTGTCTTTTTTTTCGACGTTGAGATGCGTGGTGATCGATGTATAAATGAAACGGCGAAAGCTTACATTCTGAGGGCGGTAAGTCCTGTGGTCATGCTTGCCGACAAGTACAGGCTCAGCATGCGAATCAATAAGTTTGTATTTGGTTAATTATTAACTGACTTGAGGCCGCAACTTGTAACGTTCTACGTGCGTGAGTGCTATAGAAGTCCTGACTTCAGCTTTCTTTGTTTTGGCAAAGAACAGGTCGCAGCGCGAAATGGCGATAAGAGCCTTTCCGCAGCAAGATAATAAGGTTATCAAGGGTGGCAAATATCATTTATAATTCATATGTGTGGTCTTGTGGTCGACGTCCTTGCATTCATCGTGTTTCATCGTTATGGAACCAGTCAGTGCGACAACATGAATGGGAGGTAGGTCGCGAGTTGGCGACCTGTGAGCCTCTCGGGAAAGAAATTATTTCTTGCCATATGAAACTCTTCCCTGCCGGCAACCTACCGAAAAATAAGCTAGGTAATGTTCTCGTGGGCATCGCAAACGTACCCTGTGTTTCACTGTTCATGGCAAAAGTCGTTAGGAGCCCATTTGCGCAGTATACAGTGCATCATAAAGCGAGAGACACCTTATATTATGGAGTAGATTTCGGGTTCATAATTCACCAAGCCAATTGGTTTACTGAATGCGTGACCAAATCATTCGACCAACTAGTTAAATCTAGCATCGTGCATGTCATTGTCGTGCACAAATTTCGTCTGCAGAAGATGAAATCTCTAATATAACTCGAAGCTACTGAGTCGCACTTTCTACACATTTAGTACTGCGATACTCGTACTTTGCTCGGACGTGTGTGCACTGTCAAACTCTTGGTTACATTGATCATTACTTGTAGTAGTATCCAGATTGCGATACATAACGTAAAGTTTTCCGAAATGGGCTCAAGCTTACATGGAATGGTTTTGCACACAAGCGCAAGTGATACTTTTCCCTCCTAGGTGGCACTGGATATTTATGCGAAACAGGTGTTTTGGTTCTTACCGAATTCCACCGCAATACGTAAGTAATGTGTGAATAATGAGCCGTGTAGGTGGGTTAATTAGGTGGATGGCGAGGAACATGTTGCGCACTGGATGAGCGTCGTTGTCATCGTCGTCGTTAATATTCCGCGCGTGTGTCTTGATGCCATTCTGGCTGTACCTCGATGATAAGTAGGGCTCAGGCGAAGCAATCACCTAGAGTGCTAGCAAGACTAGATATGCTGCTGCCTCAATACGCGGCTTGGAGATGCGCCTGCAGCTAGCAAGGCTCCTACGCTTTCTTCTCCTACAATACCATATCCTCATCATTCTGCACATATATAGGAATACGCGGGACATTCGCGTTGTTAGTGTCACAATGCAAAACAGCACACTTCCCAGTGTGTCGTGAGCAAGTTCTCAGTATAGGTATCCGCATGGGAGAACTATTTCTCTTCGCTTGCACCGGCTTCCGGGTTCTGCAAATCCCGCCCAACACTGGTATTCGTTTCCCAGAGCGAAAACCTGATACGCCAGAATCACGCGAAGGTGGACGATAAAGGGAACGTCCGTGTCGCGGTCAATCACTAGCTTTCTCTTCTTCCGTCCTCTTCGCTGCTTCCTCAGCTATCGGATTCCCTACACTGGAGGCGTCCACACAAACAATCTTGGCTCATCGGCGTAGTGTTTACCGATCGTATGGTCCTCGGGTACTGGTAAGACTTCTAGGCTCTTGATTTTTGTCGTGTATGTTTTTCTCAAGGTACCTTAACCTAGTAAACACTTTTTCTCTCGTTCATCTCGGCAAAAAGGAATCCATTTACTCCATCAAAGTGATAGCTGCGATGGCGACACTCAACGCGGCAATGCCGCATTCATAGAATCGCTGCTGCTGTGACAGCTGGCGAACCAGCTGAGGATTTGTTACATTTCCCCAACGAAGACAAGAATGCATAACTTAGATATAATAAACGCTGAACTACAACTATTTGAAATTCGCCGCTCTTGACAAAGCAGCGCCGGTACCTTAGAGCGAGATCACGGATCTCAAACTATTTTATATTGTTACGGTCGTTTTGGCGCTGAGGATTTGCTAGTATCTCGCTGGGTTTAGTCGTTGGTTTTCCTTTTTGCTTCTAACCAATAAACACTCACCTAGACCTATGCAGGGGCTGGTGATGTTCTATATGTCATGGCAAGCTAGTGTGCGAGGACTTGAGCAACGATTTCCCGCCCGCCTTTAGTTCTTGCCCATTTTATGACTTGCCGCAACTCTCATCACTGTAAGAGTTGCCGCTCTAGTATCGTGGTAGCGTAATTTGCGTGGTACAGCTCAACTATATATTCCGCTTTAGTGTTCGAATAAGCGAATCTCACTATCTATGCTAGCATACTTGAGTGAATTTTCACGGATTACGGCAATACGCGGCACAATGCGGCAGTGCGAATTTTCTCTCATGTCTTATTCGTAATAAATTCGTAACAAATTCGTAATAACGTATAGTGCGATAAAAATAATGCTAATCGAACGCCCACGCCCGATTCGCTGTGAAGCGCAGCCTCGCTGATCCTATAAATGCTTAAATGCTATAAGTCTGCTCGCCTTCCGCACTGCGTTTTGCAGCATTTCCATTGCGGGCTTGCCCGGCAAAACGGCAGCACGCAGAGTGCCCAACCAGCAGATCTACATATAACACGCTTCGCCGTACTACAGGACTTCCAGGATTGGCCCAGTTTTCATTATATCATGTGCATGATTGGCTCACTTTACTATGCCAGCGTCTGCAGGATCGGCCCACCTTACTTGGTCAAAAACCGATCGAGAAGACATCCCAAATCCTCGCGGAGAAGACATAGAAAGCCTCGATTTACTAAAGGAATTATGCGCTTCAGGGCGTATATTTCCTAAGTGAGTGTATTTACGCTAGAGGACAACTGGCTGTGGCACTGAAGGTTAAAGCTACGTAGGCAATACGCATACAAGCAAGAAAGTTCTTGAATATAGTCTCACATTCTCATACGCGTTAGCTTAAGCAAGGAGGAGAAAACATATCAACGCTAAATAGAACGCTGAGTGGTAAGTTCTACCTATTTACGTTATATTCTCTTTCGCTTCGGGCAAAGAGACGCACGATAAAGCCAAGCTGATTGCCCGCGCCCCCTTTCATGCCCCGTATCTGTTGCAAAAACCGAAAGCGCTGTCAGACGCTGCCAGAATGCATGGCGCGGTAACACATGGGCAAAAACTGCACTCACTATAACTTTCCCTTCGTTGCCAGGTAAAGTTTTTCGCAAGTATGCGTAGTTTTTTTTTATGGTAGTGGTGTTGCAGCCGGCGTGCCTGACCGGCTTGTTATCCGGCCTAGCATCTCTTTTCCACAATATGAATGCAAGTGTTTCACCAAACATCCATCAATATGGTGTCCCTGCCTATATATGAGAAATCTCCGGGACAGCATATATTGCCTTCCTTGCAATGTCTGTAATATGCCAAGGTTCAAGAATACTCCCTAAAGAAAGGCCAGGATCCGGAAACTTGTCGCAGTCGAACAGTTCCTGCTTATGCTGAACATAAAGCTCACAAGTTTATTATGCACGTGAGACGTCCCCATCTGGAACGCTATTGACATAAACGTACTTATGCTATGATTGGTTGTAAGCGAACAGTTCGGAACACTTGCGAACGAAAAAATAAAGAAACGTCACTTAACCAAAGAACAACTTTATTATTTCAGCCTTAGGTTCTTGCAAAGTAGGCTCAAGGCATCGTGACAAGTGTTTTGCCGCGCATTTTACCTTCATATACATGTATATTTTTGAATCATCGCGCTTATTATATTACGTCATCCAGCGTCCTTTTTTTAATTTTTACACGTTCGTCACGTTCCGCTAGTCCGCATAGAAGTCTATAGAGATTGTTCGAATATCTTCACTTGATACACTATAGCTAAGTCAGTATATCCAAGCCTAAAGAGAAGGCGGTACAGAAGCGCAGAACCGTTTTGTTGATACACTGCTACTAGGCGATTTACATACAGTGCACACTTTTCCATGAACGGTTTAACGTTGATCCATAACAGTTTACGGAAAGCACTCGCGTGACATCTGCATAGCAACAAAATTTTCAGCATCCAAGGCTCTTCGCTATATGTGTTGGAGATTGTTTTCATGTTGCGGCCCACTCTCATATATTTTTTCTGTTTAGAATGTATTTAAGAGAGTTGGACATCGTTGCTGGTGTCGGTGATACTTAAACGCTTAACAGAGCGGAAGCTGACAGACATAAGCTGGCCTAAACTGACTCCATTTTTTAAATCCAATGTCGATATTCGTCAGAGATTGTGGTAAACGCAACATCTACAACGTACCGTAATGGCGGAACTGCTTAAGTGTGTGTGTTATATTGTGCATCTTTGCTTTTACTATTGCTCACATGTGGAACGCAAACTGCTAGGGAAACTTCATTATTCGTCATAGCATTTTATATTGAGGTTAAATAGCAGTTCACATGTTGTCAGTTGATGTGCTGAAACGTTCGGGAGGAGTTGGTAAAAAGTTTATATATAAGGCAGGGTTTCTAACCAGGGTAAATACGACTGGGTACGATGTACTAGGCTGAGAAGTCGACAGAAATGAATATGATAGAACGAGATGCGACATAATACCTACCGATACGCAATATGAAATTGGGCACATAATGCGACGCAGCGGTGCACGCTGCAGTCGAAGCTTCTCTTCAAAGTCCGTATGACCTGAACTACTTGTACATCATATACGTAGCTCCAGAAGCAGCTTTGCATGTTTGTTATTCGCTTGTTCTCACAACTTCCGGCGAAAGATGACACGTGGGCTTTATACGTATAATGTGTGGGTGTGTCGGAACACAGCTTTGGTGCTTTCTTCGACGCGTTCCCGGCGTGGCGTGCTACAGACGTGCGCAGTGTTGCTAAACACTCCCTCCCGTGTGAATTATGTTGGAATCATGCCGTCGAGAATCAGACGTCCTTGCACGGGACGTGATGGTACTGCGCAACAGCGATCCTCGTTTACCCACTGGTGTCCACGGGTGCAATATAGCTCGGCAGGAGGCGGAAGAGATGTAGATCATTCGCGGCAAAGCCAAAATATAGTACACGTACATACGCCTTTCTTTCAAACAATGTATTGGAGCTAGACGGGCGGTAATAATGATGTGGGCTGCCGGATCGTGTATTAACTGTCTAGAAAGGAGATCATCTTGATTCTTTGTTAAAACTTGGTGGGCACTGCGCGACCGGAGATTGTATACGTAAGGGGAATAACCCAACGGTTTGCAAATTACATGGATAGAGTCGAAGATACAGGGTGGGCAACGGTCACATCCTGGGAATTTTGTTCAGCGTTCCTCCGCGCTCTTTACATTCTGTCGTGATTACAGCTTAGGGCACGGTATTCTAGGTACTTTTCTCTACCAGCAAGTCCTTGCACGGACTGAGCCGCAGAAATACATTAAATATCAGGGTCTCCTACACCTAATCCATTTGTTTAATCCGTTGCATCACGCGCCAACACATACATACGTATAAAACATTCTCTAAAATACGTGATTCAAACTACATGACAAATTGCTCCGGCGCAAGTCACGAACGGCAGCTTTCAGTTATAGCTGGAAAAAGTAATATAAGTATATATATATATGCTTATTATATTTTACTCCTACTGTTCTAGAGACTTCCCGCATGGAAAATAGCGAAACAGCTTGAAAATAAACCAATGACCAACCAATCGAAACACTGCGTATATGCAACGCTAAGAGCAGGATAAAGTCTATTGTTTAGATCACAAATGGTTACGTGCAGTTAATATTCCATATGAAATTCGGAAAAGGATGGTAAAGTGAGCTTGGCATGTCATCCACTGCATGGAGCAGATAGGCGGTGCTGTGTGGTCCCCTTCAGTTAGAACGTACACACTTGTGTTCGAGATTTAATTGTGCCCTCCCTGAGCAGTTATACCAAAAAATACACCACGAACATTAAGCTTAGAGTAAATTGAACATTATGCTTGGGTAAAGTACCTTCATTTTACGTCTGAGTGAAATGTACAGCTACGGACCACAACTTTGGTGAAAGCACTACTGCGGTGGCACGTTAGACGTGTATGGCATTTGCACGGAAAAGCCGAAAACTATTTCGGAAGACCAAAATTCACCAGGAACTGAAGCAAGGATGGCCTCTTTCTCCATAGTTGTTACCACTTTATTCTGTGGGCACAGAAACAAGGCGGGAAACACTTAATTAGGGTTTGATTTATCCAACATGCGTAATGGGCACATGGTGCAACCGAAGTTCCCCAGGACTGATGTGTACGGCCACCATAATGCTGCCAGGGGCCTATGCAGGAGATTCACAGACGCTTGCGAATATATATGGCATGCAGCGACATACCTAGGCATTAATTTTGTCATAGCGAAATCGGCAATTATGATCTTTAATCAAGGTACGAGTAATTACAGGGTGTCAATTCAACAGTAACTCATACCCATGGTCAAGAGATATAAATACCTCAGCGTAAACATAAACAAATGAAAGACTTAATTACGCAGCCAACAAAGCCGCAATAATGAACTGTGGAGTACTTTTGGCCCGCAATAGATTTAGGTGGTGTGTGAAATCTGGAGGGGAGTAATCGTACCAGCGCCGACGTTCGCAAATGCCGTTCTGTGCTTAAAATCGGATGACGTATCGTGGCTCGAAGTTAACCAAATAACAGTAGGCTGGTTGGCTTCGGGAGCCCGCGGTAAGACCACAAATGAGGCAGCGCAGGGTGACATGGGTACGGACACTATTGATGTACGAGAACCACAGGGCAAATTTAGTTCTGAGGAAAGTCTTACAGGAACGTGAATCAAAATAAATGGGTGGCTATGGTGCACAAGTGTCTCTACCCGATAAACGTGAACACGGAATGAATGAGGAGGTAAAGAAAGTTAAAAAACAAGTACAGGGTAATTGAAAGTGCGAATGGACAAACACGAGTCATCAAAAAGAAATAGTGAGCGAAACAGAGACAGCGAATTGGATGCCAAGAACAGAAGCAAGAAGACCATGGCGATTCACAAGAACAGGAAGAAAGAAATCACAAGGGAAACACAATGGGCAGTGCCTTGCGATTTGACGTTCGAGCTAGTTGCCTAAGCACAAAAGTATACCGGAGAAAAATATTTGAAACAAGATGAGGCATGTGTATACTGCAGCAAAGATCCGGAGAGCGCCCAGTAAATCCTAATGAAATGCGAAGGGATTCACCTCGTCGGACCCATAGGTGATGTACACCTTCCCCCAGCGTATGAATTTAAAATAGACGGAAGCATGAACCGGTCAGCAGTCGACTTTAGCAAGAGACGTTTCAAGTATTGGTGAAAAAAAATCTGGCAAGAGCTTGATACAACTGGGATTCGTTACAGGCGTAGGTAGCGATACAAGGTAGATAAGTTGTTTTGAGGAAGGGAAGAAAGAATGACAAGATGGATGCAAGGGTGCTAGAATGATAAGCGTATATAGCATACCTGATTAACTCTGGCAGGCTAGGTGACTACTTTTCACCGCGCGATTTCAAAGGGATACCAATAAATCATCATCATGATCACGTGGTATGTTTTGGCAGCAATCTAGAGATGTAATTCAAGAGGATGATTCAATTTTTTGTGCAGAAACGTTGCATGACTAAATGTAGAATAAATAGATATATATATATTTGAGCTCCAATTGCGATTAATCACTCCAATATAATATGCACGATAGGTAATCTGCCATCTTGACTTGCTTTCTGTGGAGTCTCCAGAATCTTGGCATGAATTTGTGTACCTTTCAAACGTTTTCTGACAGTCGGTCATGATTCACGCGTCTAGAGTAACCGGATTGGGCTTCAAGAAAAGGAAACCCAATCGGCGATGGGACAGAATAAGATGATATGACGAGATCAGGCAATTTGGATGTATAGTGAACGGAATCAGCTAACGCAAGGTAGGGGTAATTAGAGACCACTGGCAGAGAGGCCTTCGTTGTACAATGCACGCAATAACGACCATGTTCTTTTTGATGATCATGGTAATATAAGGCGCTTGCAGTTATTCAAAAAAGAATTGCGATATTTCGCACTCTTTTTGTATCAAGGTTTCATTTGTAGAACTTGTCTTTGCAAATGGCATGGTTGCTTACATAAGAAAACACAGCAATCCGAAACATTATTTCACCCAAGGTTCTTGCGATGTAGGAGAAAGTTAAAAAAATGGGTAACCAAACACATTAGGATGACAGAGGCACTGCAGAAATGTTATTTCTCACTTACACTTCGCGATGCGAGAGAACGTACAAAAAACCATTTTAATCTCAAGCCATAAATAGGTCTGAAATATGTACATTAGATCCCGCCAAGCGTTCACTGTGATCAGCTCCAGCTACAGAACAGAAGATAGACCAAAGCCAATAAGACGACGCATGACGGCAGCAAAGCTGACGCCGGGGAAGGCACCAACGTGTGCCTCTGCATCATCAGCTGTTCGCGGTCCCAATTGAATGCAGGCGGATTCTGGTACGCTGACGAGGGCCGGTAGCCGGGTTGGTTGTAAACACCGGAGGGCGAGTTGACACCGAATGGGTTGTGACAGCCGCGGATTCGCGGACACTGGCGGCTGCTGCTTCGGGTGCAGCACGAAGTTGTCGGGTGGACGCTGGTGGGCAGGTGGGCCCCCGACTGCGATATGTGACAGCAGCGCTCGTGGTCCCAGCAGTAGTGCCCGCCGCCACCACCACAGCCTCCCGTTGTTCCGCCTGTGTCGTCGAAGGTGAATGTCAAATTTTAGTTATAATAATTTCTGCTCGTCACACTTGAGAGGAGCTCCCAGTATACATTAGTGCGGAAGCTTAGGCTTGTTGGTGATTCATTGGAAAAAAGGACACAGTGCAAAAAAAGACAAGGATACGAAAGTGTGACACGCACACAGCGCTGTTGTAGCAAGCGCTGTGTGCGTGTCGCTCTCTCGTGTCCTTGTCTTTCTTGCGCTGTGTCCGTTTTCCCAGTGTGCAATCAGCGACAAGATGACAAGCTCACGGATGTGCCGCTCACGAACGGCCGTCTTTGGGATCGTGGTCTCGTTATCACTCTCATGACTGAAGTGGGCGAGCACCTGAACTACTGTAAAGGAGACGAGATGGGAATGGAAGGAAAGACCTGGTGGTTAACTCTGCTGTTTGCTATCGTGGACGTGGGTAAGCGGAATGAAACAAAGAGAAACACAACAGTTAGCTCTTATCGAGGATACGTATTGTATATAAGGGCTGCGAACATTGATAAACACACTTCTTGAACTTATGGGTATATGTTGAACTGCTTCCTGAGCAAACAAATTTGTTTAATGTACTTTTATGTCGCGGTGTAAGCGAAAATAAATTAATACGTGTGTGCTATATGACAAACTTGGGCTCTTATAATCTGAAGTCACTACAGAAGCCGTTGGTGCGCGCTTGCTGCATTGAAATGCTAAGCTTTATATCGAGGGCTTACTTTTTTCCTCTCGAAGTGAAACATGGTAATCCGTTTAATCCGTTCATGCCGGTGTATGACCCACCTTAGACGGATTTGAGATAGGGTTCCATGAACCGCCGAAACCTATCCCGCTGTTTCTTCTGATGAACTTGATTATGGGTACAAATGCGATAATAAATTGGAGGCTGATCTCTACATACAAAACAAAGCCTAAATTTGAAGGTAACTTTTGCTTCCAGCGCCATCTAGAATAAGCGACATAGCTTCCTATCTGCATCCACTTCACATACTTCCGTTTACTTCGGGGTTCCTTATATACCTCTTCTTGCCTCGCAAATATTTTTCAGCGCTGTAATTAACTGCTTCCATTCCTTTCCATGCTTGACTCATTCGCTTTTATTACAGCGCAAGTTGTTATAAGCCGGTCAATGTTCCACGCAGTTTGCAAATTAATGAGGAATTCAATGCGTCATGATCCGCAAGTGCATCTTGCCTCCATTGACACCCGTAACCTGTTCGCTTGTGAGTGGGGAACCATATTCCAGCCTTAGTGCCCACTGCTTCCTGGTGTAGCAATGGGACAGCCCTTAGCCCTTTATAAGTACCGATTACTTCCCTCACCACTGCAATGAACAATTGTGCGGTTTGCCAGGTTGACTTCCATACAATGAAAACTCCACCCAGTAACGCATCTCATTCACAGGCGGGCAGTTAGGCATCGTGGACAGCTGCTCACTTGTCCGTGATGCACCAAACGACGTGCCTCCACACCAGCGCGAACGCTGAAGCTGTTGCAATAAATTAAATTGTGAGGTTTTACGTGCCAAAACCCCGATCTCATTATCAGGCATGGCGTAATGGCGGACTGCGGATTAATTACGACCACCTGGGTGTTTCTTTAACGTGCACCCACTGCACGGTTCACGGGCGTTTTTTGTATTTTGCCTCCATCGAAATGCATCCGCCGTGGCCGCGATTTGTTCCCACCACCTCGTGTTTATCAGCCTAATGCCGTAGCCATTAAGCAACCAAGGCGGGTACTGCAGCTGTATCCGGTGTCGCTGCGTAATTCATTAGAACAGCACGTGCTTGCAACTGTGCGACTGCTCAGCAGCGGGAGGTTTTAAGATGGACTAACTGCAGCACCTACTTAGCCAAGCCTAACCTTTCAGAATAGAACGAATAATACGCTTCAGGCACTGTCGCGCTTGCCATAGCAAAAAAAAAAGATTACTTGTGTTCCACTCGACAGAATATCCGAAATTCGCAGTACAGCGGTAACACATTAAGCAGGCACTGCGGACACAAACGTTCTCGGAATACATGAACCATTATAACTTAAGGTCCCCTCCTTATTCTTCAGCCTGAAATTTCAAGTGTAGTACGTTCCTCCGGCAATAATCTCTTGATCTAGAGTATACTTCAGATATTTTAGAGCCCTATCTGGCACACATGTCCAGAAGTGTCGTCAAACCTCAGATTGGGACCCCACAGAAATGCTTGTTCCTTGAGAGGCCGACAGATTGTGTGTAAACATTTTACGTAACTTCTACTTGAATCACCAGGAAGTTTGGACATTTGACCTTGCTTCCACGCTGCTGAAGGCGCCTGCTAAGAGTACGCACCGGAGACCGCAGTTCCTTGGTGGCGCCTCGTTCCGACGGGTACTATGAGCACTTTAGAAGTTCCGCCTGGTCTTGGTTCTACACCCACACGCACGCACGTCCGGTAATTGGGCTCGCAGCGGTAACCTTCGCGGCAGCAGCCGGTGGGACCGCGGCAGCAGTCGTCCATGTCTGACGCCGACGGTACGGGCCGTGAACGGTCGGGGTTCCATCCGTATCCTGCAGTGCGAAAATGGCGAACACTGCGCAAGTTGTGGTTGTCATAAGCACATTCGCACCTCATTTACTCTTTACAGAACTTGAAAACTGAAAAAGAAGGAAAAGGTACAATGAGAGCCACGAAAGCGCCCGCCTCGATTCTGGATGAGGGGAAATGAGGACTTTAGTAGTACGAATACAGTTTAAATGCACGCGATTACAGAAAGATTTACGTTGCTTTTCAGCGTTTTCAGTGGGCTGAGACAACCACCTTCAGTTTTACTGCGAAGCTGTTATGACTAGTCTGCCGTGAAATTTTCATGTGTGCGAGCAAAAACTCGGCGACGTCCTTTTGTCGTCGTTCGAAGCCCGTGTGTGCCTAGATTTCTTCCGCTCTCCTATAAGGTGGCGTGTACGTCGCCCGTGTCTGCTCTGCGCCGGTGGGCGGTCCCGTCGAAATGTCATGCGCGCCTCCTTTCTGCCGGCTCCTCGGGGCAGCCGTAATTCAATCGCGCGCGTGACTAGTTCCTTGCGGCTCCCCCAGTTGACGGTAGTGGACCACGCTGGAGCACAATAATAAAACAAGTAGCTGCCGAGTAGCGCGTTTCATTGAGTATGAGCCATTGGTCGTTCATAGACTTGACTCTGGCTTGGAACTTGTCGAACGTTGTACCCGAGCTGATCAGTGTCTACCATAGCGACCACAAGGCCATTGTCACCACAATTGCGACAAAAAATAATGACCCACCGATCAATCAAATAACAATCGATGAAGACAATAAATGTGTGTGCGTACATTTCGTCACACTAACCAGCTATAATGACAACTAATGAGACAAATAAATACATGAGACAACAGTGATAATTATCATCTCACTTTGTGTTCGCCTGGCCACATAACTTATTTGCACACGTAGTCTTTGTGTGCCTTCCATTGCGTAATTTTAAGAAAACCATAAAGCTTAATTTTGAATATACTGGTACATGGCCCTGTTGCCATTAAGAGGACGTTCTTAGTCAGCGCTTGTGTTGTCTGCTTTCTCTCAGTCCTCGTCTTGCCGCGTTGTTTCCATGTTCAAGGACATAAAGCCGAACTGCGCTAAAGGATGAGTTTACATTATGGGCTACTTTGGACACTTAATTTGTGGGCTTTTTCGCACATCGTACCTACGTTTCATTCTGAGAGCGGGAGTTTCTGTGCGCGTATTTTCTGAGGGCACAGTAAGCAGAACTGCATCAAATTAAAAACATTCCCGGCAGCGCGATAGAGTTATTTTTGAAAAGGTAGATTTGAAATTTGACGAAAAAAGAAATTATTTATTACGGCAGAGTTCAGTGTGAGGACCTGCTGCCGTTGCAGTGACTCAGTTCAGAGTCGCAGGAAGTGCGAGTAGTAATAAAAGGGAAGAATTGCGACAGCTGCGTGTAGTAATCAAAGGGAACAATTGCTATAGCTAATGTTAGAACGTACTCGGAATAACATATCGGTTATAGTTACTAAAAGCACAAAAAGGCCATACACCGCTCCAAATATATATATCATAACATTCTTTTTCCTGTAACGGTCAAACATGTCGCACCGGTACTGACCTTGTGCTGCTGCAACGAGCGCAAGGAAGACGGAACCTGTGGATACTTTTCTCATACTTGTGGTTTGCTGAGTGCCTTAAAAAGAAAAAAAAAACATCCGAATGAGCAACACGTTCTGAAAGAACCTTTGCTGTATTAGTAAACTGGAGTTTAAAAAGCACATCTCTCGCGCAGGTTTACAGATGGTGATAAATATGTCATCTTGAATATCACCCCGTGCAGATTACTTCTCCCACGTAATGGGGCGACAACGGACTGCAAGACACGCGCGGCCTCCATTTCTGAGCGGCGTGGGACAACCGCTGACTCGCCGCCGTTAAAATGAAGTTTCCTTTTAAACTCAGTCGCACTAGGAGTGCAGTAAATAGTTGTACACTAAGTTTGCACACACATGTAAAATGGATAGGGACACAAGTGCACAAAACGTGACCGGTTAAAGGCCACATATTCAGTGATTTTCACCGTCTCTCGCATTCAGTTAGGGTTACAGTATCTATAATTAAAGCTTGCCAACCAACTAATGGTCACCACATTTGTACCAACAGTATAAATGTGGTGAATTCCTCTTCTTAAAGCGCTCTAGAAACCGCAGTATTTGCGCGACCGCTTGTCTCCCATTCTGATTTCATTTCTGCGACAGCCAAAGTTGTTGAACTCAGCGACGAACTCAAAGAGCCAAGTGTTCGTGGAATGAAAAGGTATGAGCATGCGAAAGCAAATCGCGCCCCTAACCGCCACACTAACACGGCCAGTAGAAAGGACGCGATCTCTGCTATCATGACGCTGCAGTAACATGCAATGTATACAGTGTAGCCCACTGTTATAGAAAACATTTCAATGTGCGGCTTCCACTTTGCTAGCCGTCTAGCTGCAAATGCTAGCCATCTAGCTGCAAGGCTGAATCATTGTCAATCAGCTGCACTGGTTCGCAGGAAGGTGCCATCGCTAGCAAACACTCGTAATCTTTCTAAGCCTGACTATATTAAGCTTGCCATGGAGATAAATTACCCGTTAGCTATGATGTGTTCCCTTTTAAGAGTCTAGCACAGTGTACATTGTGAATTTTTTGTGCAGTGTTAACATTATTTGGGAATTTCCTCAAAGCGTGCAAATACTATCTAAACATTAACAGAACACTTGACATTCCCCCGATTCCTACATATTTTGTGCCATTTCTCCACTGTGTAGTAAGTAATGTTCGATAAGCATATTCTTTAGACCACAAACCCTCCAACCAAGCGCTGTGGGGAGGTGCATCACATAAACTGCCCTTTCATGATATGTACTCAAAGTTCTACAATGCTACAAAGTATAAGTTGCAAGGTTCCCTACAAATACCTTTGAATGGATAGTTTCTATTGATTACCCTGTGATTCAATTTCATGACTTAGGCCTCGAAATAGCAGCAGTGGTTGTGACGTTTTGCAGTCCTTGAGGCACAAAACTGTTACTGCCGTGAGGAACTGTGTTCAACTGCATCGGAAACTTCCGTAATCGTAGTGGTAGCAGCGTATAGCCTTTCATAAAGCAATATTTCGCATTTGTTGTTTCTGCTAACCTCAGAGCTTAAGATTTGTTCGGACCAAAGAACATTTTCCATAGGATATTGCCACTACGGCTACTATTCTTAGGATATATGTAATCTAACGTAATCATTCCCGCCAGGAGAAGCAGCTCTCTGACCTACGCTGGCCCAGGTTGTAACCTAGTGATGTTATTTCTGCTTATTTAAGTTATCATCGCGCTTTTATGTAAATTGAACTGTTCCCCTGTAATACTAGGTGCGCATAAAACTAAAAGAATGATATCACTTAAAAACAAAGCATCGCCGGAGTTAAAATACACCTCGTCCTCCTTTCCCCGCGCAGCATAGCTAACTAAACATCTGTGTGCTTCACCTACCTACCTTTGCTCGTTTTCATCTCTCTCTCTCTATCTCGCGCAAGTTCTTTTTTTCTATTAATTGTGCGTTGATATTTAGGACATTTATTAAAAAGCGCGTTATAATGAGGCAGTACTTTTTCCCTTCCATCAATCTCGAAAGACCTAAAAAATCCTTAGAGTTTGTCCTTGTAAACTTTAACTTACTTGGTGTTTCTGATGTGCCCCAGTCTCTTCCTCTATCAAAGCGTCTGGTACAATTCAGTTGTGGAACGATCGGCCTCCACGACAATGACGTTCTGACCACAATGGATGCTGGCATCGATCTGTCATCAAAGGGGGACAAGGCCCGTTCCGACCAAGGAATATGCGTATCGTTCGAAGCGTACTTGCCGTTGACTCGTTATGATGATATTACGCATATAGATATGGCTCTGTTGGTCCAACTTTCAGTTTTTGATGCAGGAGGGGTTGCGTTGGTTTAGGAAGGCGAGTCCGTTGGTTTGTCGGACGTTTTATTAGTAAAGCTCATATTAACCACAAGCCTTGATAGAAGCAATTACGTCAGCACGCTCTGGAAATAAATATGTGGTTAGAACGTTGGGGTCGTCATATGCAGAAGCTAGCAAAGGTAGCTAATATGAAGGTTTAGGGAACACTGGCATTATTGATATTCAAAAAACTTATCTAGGCTTTTACCTTGGACACATACAGAGCATATTACAGCACCTGCTATCCAACTTGTGGCTAGACGCCATCCTTCCTTGTGCTCTTGATTAGTGCATTCTGATATAGGCGCTGGGTTGAAACATTGTAGATGAGTAATGGGTGAGTCTTTTAAGTAGCATTAGTGTCTGCCTCGTCCTGTGTTACTGCGCCC
The DNA here is from genome assembly GCF_050947875.1 of Dermacentor variabilis. Classification (NCBI taxonomy): domain Eukaryota; kingdom Metazoa; phylum Arthropoda; class Arachnida; order Ixodida; family Ixodidae; genus Dermacentor; species Dermacentor variabilis. The sequence goes on from NC_134577.1 coordinate 54,648,780, forward strand.
AGTTTTTGCGCACCTCAAAGGAACCAATAAAGTCCCGTAATGTCCCTTAAAGTTTCCGCAGTGACTATTGTGTATTTCTTATTCGTTACACAGCACATTCCGCGACGTGATATGCGTAACGATTGATGTAAAAACAGTGCAGTTTTACCAGACAAAATGAGTAACCGCCCCAATGTTATGGCAGATAGAGGCTTGTGAAGGCTACAATTTGGCAATTGTAATCACGCTGAAACAAGGTGCAGCAGAGTGGACGTTTCTGCAGCTTCACCTACCGACAAAACACGGACTTTGGCCATAGCTTTCTCGTGCAGCTTGCAACTGAGAAGAGCCAATTTACTCGCTCGAAATCCGTTCACCGTGTTAGAGCCCACACGACATAGTGAAACTCGACAACAAGGTAAAGCGTAAGTCGAGCTTACTGCACTATTGTAAACTTACGCACTAGTCGCCGCGGTAGCATAGGAGTTATGGCGTTCTGCGGCCGAGCACAAGGTCGTGGATTCGACTCCCGTCACTTCGGTTACATTTACGATGGATGGGACATACGATGAAACGCTAGCTAGCTAAACATCCACTGGGGCGCCTAGTGAAGTACCACATGTGCTGAAAATAATTTCCTAGTCTTATACTCACGGCGTCTTTCATAGCCAAAGTGAGAGCTCCACACCCCATGATCGAATCAATCAAACTCACCCACTGTTGGACACATGTAGCTTCGTCCACGCCGTCACAAAGGCAACTCCGGCTCGCACTCCAAAGCACCGTGCAGCAGCGATTCTTACAGCGGGCTCGCACTGAAAGGCTGGGCAGAAGCAAATATCTGCAACGATTTAACTTCCGCCGCATCCGTTTCTGATGAAGGGCGGCGCACAGATGTTGCGGCTGTTGTGGTCGCGCACAGCGGCGGAGAAGGTGGGCCATGGCCAACAACACAAGCGGAGCATCAAACGCGAAACAACGTACGCAGGGCCCGCCGTTGACGCGTGTCACGCAGTCGTTGACACGTGCCAAGTGGCCGAGCTCTCCGCCTGCACGCGTGCGCGTATACACTAACGCTGGCAAGGCGAACAATGGCCGAACAGGTAAGGGCCAATGGCCACCGCTGTTTTCATTCTGCAGGTGTTGCGGATATGCGTAACGCGTAAGACAGGCATTCTGAGAATCATCCGGTGAGCAAGAGATCCTTCTATAATCTTTTTTTCAAGGAGACAACTCGAGTACAATAAAGCCAAATTTTCTTTTCGAACTCTCCCGGACATTCTCGACTGTAGCTGGGTGCTACTGCTTGCCGTATGTGTCAACGCCGAACACCACCCCACCACCTTCACTACCCTCACTAGTGTCCTTGCTGCTGGCCCTGTTTTCTACTGAATTACTGGGTAAATAAACAAATGCTGTCTGAATATTCTCATGCAACAAATATACGTCATGAAGAGTACAATTCGTTTAATAAAGCACACCTTTCTATGTCTACTTTCTTAATGCTGGTGTTTTGGCACATGTGCTTCGTCGGTCTTTCGCCGAGTAAAGCCCAGTTTAATATTGCACTATCTCGAGAACTGATCCGGTCTAGCATGCGCGCCAAGCGTGGATACAGCGTCACAGAAAAAAAGAGTGCTAACCGGTAGGCTGTATACAACCTACTTGTTGGGGTTGCCGCGTCTTGCCGTCTTCACTGGCAAGCATTTAGGTTATCAATATGGCGCAAAACGTTGTGCAGAACATGATCAGTTAGACGAAATTTATTAAAGTGCTCAACAAAAGCTTAGCTTCTCGGAGAGAGAGAGAGAGAGAAGGGAGAAAGGAAAGGCAAGGAGGTTAATCGGACTGAGTCCAGTTCACTTTTCAGATTCTACGATGTTGGTTGAATCTCCATAATTTTGTACTATCATTAGGAGCTGATGTTGGAGCCCGGACTGGTGCTGCAGCGCATCTATCGTGGGAACCGCCTCTAAGAACAGCAAGCCACGCTCCCCGCTTGAATGCAGCAGCTGCGTTCGAGTGCGGATTTCGCCGGCTGTTCTTAGCGACTGCGTTCAACCGTGGTTAAATGCTGGCTGTTTTTAGTGACAGCTCCCATGCAAAAGCCTCCGTGGTTGTTGCAGCTAGGCCACCATACTTAAAGCTTCCTTCTTTTTTAGGCGTCATATATTAGAGGCTTTCTTGGAGCTCCCTTACCGTAAGGCAGTGCCGCAGGTACCTTCATGTCCCTCCTTTTCCCTTACTTTTTTTCACTAAGTTGGGTTTTTTGGTAATGCTTGCCCACGTGATGCTTGTCTGTGTGAGCGTAATTACTTTCCGGTGGCCGGTCAACAGGCGAGAAGAAAACGGCGGTGGCGAGTTTCATCAGACGGTAGTGCGCTCCATGCAATGCACATTTAAACCGCTATGTCTGGCGCGTGGAACACTGCTCAGAGTGCCCGCTGCTTGCCGCACACACCGCCAAGTCCGGAGGCAATGTTTTGTTAGCATAGCCTCTTCAACTAAGCCTATAGCCGATTTGGAGAACCGCGCCCAACTGTCACCAATGCCTTGCTGTCGAAGCATCCTGACCGAAATCATAAGCCGATGCAACCATTAGTTGAGAACGAAAGGGCGGAACAGCACTGCACGATAAATTAGTATATCCGCAGCGGCCGGCATCCCCCTCCAGGTCTTCACGTTGCCCTCCGCATGGTGTTCTTACGTGCATTAGCGTTGAGCGTAAATGAGGAAAAACCGCATGCGTTCATATATTAGGGACGTTCAAAATAGGGTCTAGAACTTAGGGTGCCCCATAAAACGACCGCTCTGCATTTGTGGTCTCTGCCACTGGGAAGATGCTTTAGAGCAGGGTTCCCGGCTTGCGTTAGCGTCATGCTATTAGAGCAAAAATTAACCTTCCTGCACGCGGACGGAAAATGAAAACGTATAGCCAAAGAAATAAAATGCAATTCCTAATACTTTACAGGATCTAGAGTCTACCTGATAGTTTATTATATTCAATGAAGAGGTGTTGACACGTTCTTGAGATACCCGCGGCGACGTTGAGATGACGCAAAGCCGGTTTGGGGCGTGCGAAAACCGAAACTCAAAAATATCGTTAGCGCGAGACGCTAATCATGCTTACAATTTTGCGACCAGATGGCTTGGTATATATCCCTACTAGCATTGACGATGAAATATGTACATCATGCCACCAAACACTAGAGTTAGTATTACATCTCAAGTAATGCTGCAAAATCTCGTCGTCACGGCTACGTTCTGCGCTCAATGCTTGGCCCACAAGAACTGAACTCTCATGAAGTCTTTTATTCTTATGAATGTCCACGCAGAAAAAGAAAGCAACAAAGAACGCAATTGCTGCGAAACCTTTAGGCACATTGGCCTGTAGAAGCTAATGAACTCGACGTAACTTGTGCCTGTACCAGTCATACTCGTAAGCAACGAATTACATGTATACATGTATAGTTGAATGCTTGTGATCAATTACGTTCTTTTCTTGTAATTTTGAGACCTAAAGATTGCTTTGTTCACACAGTAGCACTCACTTAATTTATACAGTAACCAGTTTCATGTAACCCGTTACATATTTGACTAAACAAGGCAGAACAGGCGACGCTGCTTCGAGCTCATGAAGTTAGCGGGAACGAGTGTCCGAAAGGATGAAAACATGTACACTCGGCGACCTCCATCACACAATTTGCGTACGTCAGCTACGCGTCGATCACCTGAGCATGGCAGACTAGTAGACTTGCAACCCTCTCTTGGAAGACCGGCCTGTGAGCTTTTCATCTAAGAATAAATTTCTATTTCGCTATCTCTCCTGGAAGCGCCTTTAAGCAGCCTTCTTATAGGCACTAAGAGCTGCTGCTTAATTCTTCTAAGCCTAGCGCAGTGTACGACTTCTCTCACACAGAAATTAAATTTTCACCGTTAAACGCACGTGTTTCTATCTGTGACATGTACCATGTGCCACAGCTACGGTAGGCCAAGATATTCTTTTAAAAAGAGGTACAAGTTGCGATGATGGGACAAACGGTCTTTTACTAGCAGTCACCCTGCGTGCGCATTTTTCTACTAACATTGATTTGCTAATTATGAAGTAATTCTCTAAATTCCTAAATACCTGCGTAACTTCGCCAGCTCGAATGTCAAATCGTGCATCGCACTCGAAAATGTCGTATTCAACCGTTTCCAGCTCGCCACATTTGCTGCAGTTACCTTTTTTGCGCATTTCAATATATTGCGGAAAAGGCGAACACAAGTGGAAATCGAAAGCGGTCCCGCGCCTTTCGTGCGTACCAGAGCGATCTCAAAAGGGGCTTTAAAAAAATCAGCGCTATTCGATGGTTGACTTGGTTACCGCGAGAAAATGACAAGGCGACGGCGTAGCTGCTACCTATGGGTGATTTTTCAGTTCTGCACTGGCTTCATAGGGAACACCTTCCCCCAACTCCAGCCACAATCATTAGCTGTGTTTTATGCCTTATACTAAACCCAGACCCGAGCACCGTAACATTGAGCCGCCATTCGCAATCTTCTTGGAAAGGTGTTCGTACGTTGCACCACAGCCCTTTTCTCTAGCGCATGCACACATCGAGCCAGTTTACAGTGTCGCTGTCAGATGTCTTCGCAAAAAGACGAGGGAACGTTCTGTAAGAAAAATTTCAAAAGCATTTCTTAGTGCCGATAAACAACGTGTGACGGGCTGGAGTGGACGTTGTGCTTAGTGTATTTGTACAAGATTAATAAACGTACAGAGGAAAGCAACTTTAAAAGAATGAATGATTTCTTAGTAATCGCTCAGCGACTTTGGTGGAGTCGTAATTGGTAACTGCAATAAATCACATTTGTTAAAAAGTAATTGCGATCATTATCGGTTACATTTCTTTTCTGTAACGTTTACAAGTATGATAGAAGTACACCGCGCTTTTCGCCAGACCACTCCTGCATGCATGTCACAAGTGTTGGATGGCGCTTTAAACTGTGTATCGCACGGTTATTGATAACGCTTATTCTTAGTTCTACCGGATAGGTCAAAGTCAGTAAGTTGGGTAAAGCCGAACGCTCGCCCACAGCGGTTGAAATTGAGGAAGCAAAGAAAACCTCTCGATTGAAGAACGTTGAACAGTTCAGGGAAGCGATTTGTGGATGGCGCATTGTTGATTCAGTAGCCCGTGTCTTCGAAAAGACGTCTTAATCCTAAGCGCCGTTCTCCGTCGCTTCGAAAAGCGTCACTAGTTCCACAAAAATTGTGACCAGCAGTAAGCCAAGGACTCGGGGGCCGCAACCTGAGAGACAAACAACGTAAGCCTTCGCGGTGTCCTAGTAGATGGTGATTTTCTAAAGTCCATGGCACTCCTGGGACGTTTCAGTCCAAACCGCTAAGCTTTTTTGTTCCCCTCAAGCCCAACATTTTAGCCGACTTTCGTTATTAAAGGCGGCTTACAATCCTCTCACTTTTCGTTTACAAGAAGGTTTTCCTTTAGCCGCTCGATAAACAAAAACTTCTGGGACAGCTCAATGGCTGCGCTACTTGGTACTTTCGCAACTTTGTTCTCTGTAATCAAGAACGTCTGCAGAAACAATAAATTACCAATGGCTTCCCAAATGCGTCGGCGTTGTACTCGTACATGTAGTTGTAGTAGGAGTATACGACTCGTCTTGCTTTGCCACGCGTGTCCTAATATCAATCTGCAGCAAAACCTCTTGCCGAAATACTTTCAGGTGACAGCCACTTTGTTCCAGAGTTTGGCTTTTCTTAGTACGAGTTCGGTGCTTCAGTGCTTTCTGTGCTTCAGTCGCACATTCGGGCTGGATAGTGCGGTACTACACCCCTACTGAGATCAATGTTTACGATTGTATTCTTTTTACGTGCCCTGCGGCTGGTCGACATCGTCAATATGTGTGTCTCATGAGTATTAGACGAGAAGAAAAAGAATTAACCGAGGGGCTGCCTGAAGGCAGCCCCTCGGTTAACCCCATTTTTTGATGCCTTCAGGTAGCATATGTGGGCTTATTTACCAGTTGCCTTCACTCAAAAAGATCACGTTCTCGTGACGCCTGCTGCAAAAAGGACGTTCCACGTCCGCCGCCAAGGTCTGTGAGTGGTGGCGCTGGCTAACACTCCCAGGGTTCTACTAGGACACATAAATACCCAAGAAAGTGGATGGGAAAACGGCGCCGCGGTAGCTCATTTGGTAGAGCATCGCACGCGAAATGCGAAGGTTGTCGGTTCGGTTACCACCTGCGGTAAGTTGATTTTTCATCCATTTTAATTACCTTTAACTTATTGTTTGTTTATTTCATTTATAAAGCACAAGTAATTTCTCTTATGTTGTCCTTGGTGTCAGTGTTTGTTGGCTTCTTATGTCAAGAGTATTAGGCAGCATATAGCCTCTTGGATCCTTTCGAGATCATCTCTGCTGCTTCTCTGACTAGTTGCGATACGCATGCCGAAATGTATTCTGCGAAATACACGGCAAAACTTCGTGTTATACAGCTGGCTGTGAGTTTGGTACGTGCCTCGCAGTACGTTTTTCTGGCAGACCCTGCAGCCCACTTGGGCAGCGTGTTTTACCGTTGACGCAAGGATCGGACGCTAGTCAAGTGAGCCTTCACGGCTCGCAGACTTCTACTCCTTGGAGCCCGTTGGTTCTCCTCATATGTGGATGAGCAGGTAGTGCCGAGCCGACGGCGTCTGAAGTGTGTCTACTGAAACTAATGAAATAAACCGTGGGAAATGGCTATGCTCTAACGCTAACTCATACTAAAAGTCGCCTTCCCATGCGAGAAACCTGTTGCTTGTTCTGAGCATATAATTCGCCATGTCTTCCCATCCATATAAAGCTTGCGATTTAAAAGAAGCCAGAGTTGATAAAGTGGTCGGGACAGTTTTGCAGTGAAGTGCTTGCGTTCTATAATGCTTGGAAACGCAAGAATTGACCTTATAAAGGATAATAAGACAATTGGATTAGACGTAATGAAAGACAGTGCAATATCAACAGTAATTGGACGATATTGTTGCAAAATCTAAAGCAGCTGTCAACCTTGTCGTTTAAAATTAATGTAATTGATATTTATATATAGACGGACGTTCTTGTAAACTTTATATCATTAGGGAACTGTAGTGCTAAAGTTTGTTCTTTTGGTCTTTGTGACTATAACTGAGAAAAATGCATTCGTTACAACTAACTCATCTTCTCAGTAGTCTTTCTGCTGTCTGGCCAATTTGACATTCTTGTCCAAATAAACTTAAGAGTATTGGCAGACAGAAGATCTGCGTACGTTCTCATAATAATATATGCTTCCGACACGATTGCTAGGGAAGATATGAGGCGCTTGCACTGAACACACCATTGACATCGCACACGATCATGTTGACGCTATCCGAAAATCCGTAAGTGATTTTTAATTTTCTATTTAGTTACAGTTTACTTCTGCTGCGACGTCCCTTGTAGTATGTGCACTGCGAAAGACGTAAAGAAATATGGAAAGGCATACGCAGTGTTTTCAGTAGGCACATATAAAATACTTGAGTTTGTTTTTTCTCTGTTGTATTATGTTGCTGCTGTCCTAGTATAGGGCACACACACACACACACACACACACACACACACACACACACACACACACACACACACACACACACATATATATATATATATATATATATATATATATATATATATATATATATATATATATATATATATATATATATATATATATATATATATATATATATATATATATATATATCTTGTTGCTTGCAATGCGTCCATGCAAATCATTTTATTTTTTGCGAATTTCACATCCCAGCGGCCGGTCGCTTACTCTGATGAATGCTACTACAAATTTCTTTTCGGAGCGGTATGTATTATACTATTCGTTGGTGCAATTTTATAAGAGTACTAGCATATCCCAACCTTTTAAGAATTCAAAAGTTGAGTGCACCTAAATTCTGAAAACGTGACTGGGAAATTTGACGGCGCTTTAAAGGGTGGCGAATTCAAGTGATACAAAATGAAGATAAAAAAAACAAAGTGATGTAATTTCAATCTCTCTAAGATGAGTACAGGTAAGCAGGTGTGATAGCGAGGGATCGAATGCGAAAATCGCTCGTGTGCTCATATTTAGCGGTACGGTAAAGAACTCCAAGGGGTCAAAATTGATATGGAGCCCCTTGCTATCGAGGTCATTGTATTCAGATCTGGGTTCTGGTCCGCAAAGCCCAGAATGTGTCACCGTATGTTGGGATAAAAGCGCTGCACAAGTGTACTTTGAATGGCGTTATACGGTTACACTTTTATTAAATTCGCTCCAGCATTCACAAGTAGCACTGTCGCCTATTGTGCGCAAAAGAGTAAAAAATGTGTTCGCATCTATAGTTACCAGCCGTCCCAAGGTAAATGGGATAATCCCAATTTATGAGTAAATGTCCCGTTCTCGACCTGACTCAGTCGAGACGGTCGAATGTCCCGTCTTCTTTCTTGATTTCAACTGGTTAACAACAAAGAGACAAGACTTCATTTCTAAAATGCCTGGCGCATTCATATTTTTTCATTGTACTGCATTGTCGTAAGTGTAAAATCACAGTCGGTCTCGTTGTGGTTATAGTTCTGGTGTAGGCCGTGAACTTTCAGAGTACCCATATCGGTATTGGCAGCCGTGTTACTCAGGCAGCTATAGTGCAACATGTAAATCGCGACATGATATGGCTAAAACAATTTGTTCAGCTTCGTTGCTTCTACTGGCTGGTGGCTGCCGGCACTCACATGGCAAGTCACCACCAGACGGCGCCCTCTTCAACCCCCCCCCCCCCCCCCTATTCCCGGCGTCGTGCACTCGAGAGTTTGCGTGTTGGCATAGCATCCATTGATCTAATATGCAGAATACAGTCAAACGCATCCATAACGAACCCCTTTACAGCGAAATGACATGTATAACTAAGGAATATTTACGTCCCTGTTCTATTGTTAGTCGTTCGATATGCGACCTTTACAAGGAAGTGATCTGTGTAACGAAGAATTTCAGAGGCCCGAAGCACTTCGTTATAAAGACGTTCGACTGTATTCAGAGTGGGATATCAGGGTACGACAGGCAGCAACCTGTAGAATTTTTAAAATGTTTTATGAACAGGATTGAGCAATGGCATAAGCTTGTGATAAAACCTGGCATTATGGCAACACGCGTCGTCACTTCGAGCAATATTGTGCTTTACTATCAGACGCGTCGTTCACAGCGTATATTGAAACACACTGTGCTTCCTTTGGTGAAGATTATTTACTTACATATATATATATATATATACCAGACTCAATTTGGGGTATTGCGTGATTGGGAAGGAAATAGAACAAAATTACATAGAGCATAAACATGAACACAGGAATGTTAATAATGACTCGTAGCTTAAGACGCGATTAGCTTTTCTCGATGTTTATTTCTTCCGTTTATTCTGTTTTCTACTGACTAAGATGTATTTGACGTTCTTGACTGGTGAACCGTTACACGTATAGAAAAGTGGCCGCATAAGATGACCACCACATAGCCGCATAAGATTTACTTATAATGATAGGATCATAATATCTACCTTCCTAAACCTATTTATGTACAGCGCTCAACGTAGACTCATCGAACGATCTCCAGTTACCCCTGTACTGTACCAGCTGACACCATGTTATGTCTGCAAAGTTTCTAAATACGTGATGTCATCTAGTTCTTTGCCATTGGAGACTACTCTTCCCGTACTTTGGCACGCATTCGAGAAATCGAATAAACAACCTGTGGTCGGCAATATGCATTACATCTACGGCCCGACTCCATTTCTTATTATTCATGACAACTAGAATATCAGCTACCGCCACTTCCACTCTAATTCACTCCATTGCCTTCCTGTCTCTTCACGTTACGCCTATCGTATTTCGCTACATCCCTCTTTGTGCAGTCCTCATATTCTTAAGTTCCTTTGACCTGCACGTTTCTGCCATTAATGCTTCTTTGAGTAAAAAAGATCGATTGTGCAATTTTCCTCTCAAGGATAGCTGTAAACTGCCGGCCATGAGAATTTAATGCCCATCGCAAGTATTCGATCCCATTTTAAATGCGAAGCATTTCTTGGAGAACATTTGACGCTTTGATAGTATCCATGAAACCGCCTACGTCTTGATGCCCTCATGGTCGTTGCGTTAACTTGGTATCTACCAAAATTGCCATAGTATGACTAGAGTGCATGAGGAGAATAATGATCGCTCATGCCATGAATATCATGACACGTCTGCCATGTAGGTGATGAAACTGCCACCTACGTCTTGGTGCTCTCATAGTCGTTTCATTAGCTTGGTAGGTACGAAAATTGTCATGGCATGAGAGTAGTGTATGGCGAACATAAATGTTAGGTCATGACTTGAATATCGTTACAAGTGTGCTATGTAGGTCATGAAAAAGTCGCCTACGTCTCGGTGCTCTCATGGTTGTTTCACTAACTTGCTATGTACCACAATTGGTATAGTATGACAAGAGTGAATATAGAACACAAATGATATATCGTGACATGAATTTCATGAGATGCGTGTCATGAAACAGCCGCCTATTTTATTAGTGTGTAAATTTCCTCCCAATAATCAGGTCTACAGCGACTAATTGACCTAGATAGGTCAATCCAAGACCTAGCCTTGGACCGATTCTGCAAGGGCTCATCGGCAGTCAGCACGTTCTCTTGTCGGGCTAGTGATAATTATCTCACTCTTATGAATGGGTGGTTCAACTCTATAGAACAGAGGCTGCGTGACAGCTTCGCCTTCGGGCCCGCACAATCTCGTCAGCTAATTGAAATAACGCACATATAAGGCGCACCAAACTGCATCAAACAAACCCTTCGCTGCAACTCCGACCTCTGCCCAAACTACACCGACACGAAGCGTCTCTTCCGGGTCGGTTGTGGTTAGGCCATCAGTGTAGGTATTTGGGCTTGTTGGTGTAACAGTTCTTTCCTGTAGCGCAAATAGTACAAGGACGTAGAAGAGAAAACACACACACACACAGGCGCTACCTGTGAGCATTACTTTCACGGGAACTTGTACAACAATAATCGCAATAGGTGAGTCCTGCATGTGATATGTGTGGAAACGAGGAGAACATTTACCAGCTGTTGTGCCACTGGCCTCAGTTTAAGCCACAAAGGCAATTTATGTGCAGTGCTTTGCAGTGGATAGATGGTCGTCCACTGGGACATGTAGATCATACTGGAACATTGTCGCCACTGATAATCGGCCTGGAATTCCGGCAGCGAAAGCACTTTTTGTTCTTTCTGAGAACAGCGGGCTTCCGCAAGGGCCTTTGACTTCATGGTGCTGTTCACGCACGCATGCATATTCAGTGCATCTCGCGCTCTCTCCCCTCTTTATATTTCCTTTTTCTTTTCTCTTCCCTTAGTGTAGAGAAGCCAACCAGATAATCTTCTCGTTCAAAACCCTGCTTTATCTCTGTTTTCTCCCTTTCTGCATAGATATTCAGTGTCAACACATTGAATTGTGGCAAAACATCTGAGAAATGATTCCAAGCCATACCAAGGCTGTGAGGAGAACTTGCACTTCGTGGAACATGTTTGGAGAAATTGTCTTCGTAACTTTTCACTGTCGCAAACGCATGCGTGTAATAAATAACGTAACACAGGCCAAATTGAACGCACGCCAAACTGAAGTGCAGTCGCGTTCTTCTATTCTATCCTCAGCGCTTAGCGGTCGCTGCAGCCGTAATTGGTTATACCTCGTACTTAGCTGTGGAAGGTCTTCGGTAAATAGAAAATGATACTTACAAAAACGCGCACAAAAGTATCTCGTAAAATAATATCGATGCACACGTTACCCTCAACATCGTCGGCATTTCATACCTCTTCATTCTTTCTTGAACCTGGGCCACAATTTGCATACGAATAATAAATCTAGCGATAATAAAGCTATTTGAGAGCGTTGATTCGGTTACACGTATCGGGACACAGCTACATTGATCCATGCTCAACAGGATTGTGGGCTGCACGTCCTTTGCTCTTTCCGGAGCTCCACGGGAGTACGCAGCTAATTAGTTGTACTGAATGAAGCCTTCGAGCGTTCAGAGATGAGAACCTCCACAGGGCAGGATTACTTGGCGCGATCTTTGCAGAAAGGCACATCACTCCTTCAACAGCAACGCTTCCCGAGCAAAAGGACCGGCACAAAGTGAAAAAAAAAATCCAACTACAACAGTCTAAGTACTTGGCTCGTGAGCAAAAAAAAAAAAAAGGAATAAAGCTCCATCCGTATGAGAACTCCTGTGGGAGTATCATTCAGTAACATGGCGTAATTGGCACTTGTGGAGCTGCTTAATTTCGGTATTAATATTTAGTGCTGCACGTTTCTGTTGGCCATGTCTTATAAGATACGGCATACAACATATTGGAGAGCTGTTCGAAAAAAAAATTATTTCTTTGACTTAAAGGGACACTAAATGTTACCAGAAAGTCAAGTTAAAGTGGTAGAGCAATGTTCTAGAACGTCTAAGGCGTCAATCTAATCGCGAACAGAGCTTTAGTAACCGAGAAATTGAGGTAAATACATGACACGATTTGAGACTCCTCAGCGACTTTCCGGTACTAGCCCGATGACGAAAGCACTCCTCATAATTTGTGTTACTAATACTCAACTACTCGTATTAAAAATATCATTTCATTCGATTATAAGACGGAAGAAAATGCTACTTGTCTACGTCTATTCGATTCTGAGAAAAAATAGCATTTTGACGTTACCCTTCAGTAGTATGGGTGGTCGAAAGGTTTCGTTTTCGCTCGACTCTGCGCCGCGCACGCTTTGGAGTTTCAGTAGTTTCGTTATCGCGCCGTGCTGTGCGGGTTCTGCTGGCTCGCGAAACTAATTTCGAACAAGCAGTGAGAATGCCACGTCCTTGTGATGTAGTGGGAACCCTCGTTGCTTTCCCGCTCCGGAGAGCCGGTGTCGAGGCCGCCGTCGTAGTACGCAACGACGCCGGCAGCGCGAGCCCTCAGCAGCAGGTCGCGCTCGTCAGTGATCAAATCGCTGAAGTTGAGCCCAGCATCGCGAGACAATCTGTCGTTGTCAGGGTCCATTGTGACGAGCGTCGAAGTTTGCGTCATAGAATAAAGTACCAGCTTATGGTCGCGCGTTTCTCCTTCCGCTCTCCACCATACTCCCGCTTTCGCTCTGCCGTCGGCTCTGTCTTGGCTCTGTTTCTGGCCGCGCGTTTGCGTTTTGCGCAGAAAAGCCGTAGCGCCGTTTGCGGACGCCGTTCTACACACCGATGGCGCAACGTCACTATGAGACCATGATGTCAGTACTCCTCGATCGGAGGGCGGCGATTTGAACTGCGCTAGAGGTACGCGGACGCTTCAGAACGCATTTTCTCTTAAAATAAGTCTCTCATTGGCACGAAACAAGCCTTCCGAGGTTTCTGGGATGGTATTTCAACAGTCCACGTTCACTTAATAGTAACCTTTAGTGTCCCTTTAATAATGGCCACAAGCTGTTTCATGTAAAAACAAATGATTTTTAGGTTTTATGACATAATACCGCAACGTGAATTTAAGGCATGCCTTAAAGTGGTTTCCGGAACCATTTTTGACTACCTGAGGTTCTTTTAACGTCCACATAAACGCAAGTTAACGAGCGCTCTTCCATTTCGCCCGCATCGAATTGTGGCCGCCGCTGCAAGGGTTGAACCCGTGACCTCGAGCTCAGCGCAATGCCATAGTGAATGAACGACCGCCGGGGGTACAAGCTGTTTAACAAGTTTTACATAAAACATTCTTTAGAGTCGTTTTTGGTCCAATAAAAATATATTGAGTACGCTGTTTTTGCTGTTCCACACCCTTAAAGCCAAGTTTCCCCTAAACATAAAAATTGGGGCAGGTTGTTTAACGCTTCTCCGGGTAAATTTATGTCACCAATTCTGTAGCCAAGAATAAGCTTTGCATGAAAACTTGTGAGCGTTTAGAAATCAAAACGGAACGAACAGAACTAAGATTTACTAGAACGTGTACGAAAATGTCAGTATTTCTTAGGTAGTGTCAATAAGCGAGCTTTATGTGTTCTGGATGTTCCTAAGAAAACATAGGGGCATTTAAACTGCCGCGACCGTCCGTCAGTTCGTTGTCCCCGCTTCTCGCAAATTCAGTTTGCCTCGTCGAGGGGGTCATTGCCCCTGCTCAGTCTTCGAACCGAGGCGGCTGCCCGACTGGGGCGCCACCACAGCCAATCGGTGAACCCGCTTTTACTTTTCAATGTAGCTCATCAACTCTCCTTTCTCAACCTGCCAAAACATGTATTCTTTGCCTGTGCTAAACCGAGCTCACAACAAAACCGCAAGAGTAAAATATATATTTCATACATAAAATCAGTCGAGGAGCTTATTGAATATTTCAAATGCTATGTTTTATTTGCGCCTGTAAGGCGCATGCTGAGCTTTGTAAGTTAAGACGCATGTACATCGGGAACAGCAATGTTTGAAGACACTTTTCTTCTGAGTCTATTCATTCCCTCAGAACCGATACGCTGGGATCCAAAGGCCGGCAACAGCAGGGGCGCAGTCTCACAGAATCAGTGGCGAAGTGCATAAGGAATCGAAGATGAAAACGTTAGCTACAAAGCACTAACTCAGCTCACTACGTTTACACGAGGAATCGCAATCGGATTCTGACGTATATTCAGACGTGACCCAGTAGACTGCAGATGGACTGCTAAACAGAAACAATACTGTTAAATAGTCGTGTTGAACCTCGTCATGATATTGGTGACATTCTGCGGTCTCGTTTCTTTTATACAGAATAAAATACCACAACGCTGAATTGAGGTAAATACCAGCTTTCTGCGTACTTAATAGGCTAAAGAGGTCCTATGCGTTTAACAACGGTTCAGCTTCGTAGCAGAAAATGAATCCCTGTGTTTGTCTGTACTGTTACATATGCAGACGTTTCAGCATGACTTCTGCAATTCCTTGAGAAAAATTCCTTGCTCGCGTTGAGCGAGCATGCAACAGAGTCTGCGTTGTTTACTATCCTCTTCAGTAACTTAAAAGTATGCTTTACTATGAGCTGAAAGTATAATTACCAACAAATTATGAAGCAATCTCTAAAGTAGTGATGTAAACAAAAAGATATACCGCGCAAATCTCGCAGGTACTATTGAGGAAAATCCAAATTCTCCCATATTACAGCAAACCGGTGCCACGCTCCCACACCGAATAAAAAAAAATTGCTGCTCCGTAGTGCGGATACTTATTTTTATCTGAGGCTATACCTTGTCTAACGAGTATAGAAAGCACGCCTACGCATAAAATGATTGTGGGGCCGCAATATCTACATGGAAACGGATTACCAGTGAAGCTGTTTAGGCTGCAAACATGACCTGCATGCATTATGAACTGATACATTTGTTTTTAATACGCCACAACATTTCGCCGACACAAGCGCCACGGTGGTCGCCGCAGTTCCCAAGGATCAGCCGCAACCGCTGCGGCAGCCGCGCCGGGTACTTCCACAGGCGTGACCTCACAACCACAGAAGAGCAGGCCACGTGCACAGTTATACTAGGACTGAAGTAATTAGATAATAAAGGTACTTTTGAAGTTGGAGGAGTGTGTGAAGCCTGCTTCACTTCCGCTAGGGTCGTACCGGTATTGCACAATCTCTGGGATCCATTCCACGCATGCCTGTCCCCACGCCGTGATACGGATGTAAGGAGGCCAGGGTACCCCCCTTGGGAACGCATGCGGAGGATGCATCCGAGGGATAGAGGTAAATAGCTTCGCTTTAAAAACTGTTCTCGTACCATAAAGATATAACTTGACCCAAACACAAGATAAAGAACGCGGCCCAACTGTGATACCTAATAAACTGCGTTTTTTTTTTTGCGCTGGCTTGATCTGTAACTAATCTCACTTCCAGCGCTTACTATAGTACTTCGCATCTCACAACTGAGAGCTCAGCGAGCATTGGCTTAGCCGTCTGTGCGAACGTGCATGGAATGTGTGCCGTGCGAAAACCTCACACTAATCTTTTTTGCTAAGTATAATACTGCGCCTTTCATAGGGATTCTCGACGTCAGCTACGCATGGCGTCACGGCCTATACGCCTATCGGCAACTTTTTTTTTTTCAACGGCTTCTCGACGTAAGACGGCAGTTGCCCCAGACGTCTGCGGCTCTTGAAGAGATAAGAGCTTATATGGCCGACCCACACCGCATGGCTCAGGCGATGAAATGGAAATGCCAGGACAATGGATGGCATGGCTTACAGCTTCGTTTCGTCAAACACTTTCCTCCACTGCGTAGAAACGTCTTCGCATTAACGGCTTGCATTGGCGTGGACGCTAAGGGCACGAAAAGCCTAAATTATGCGCCCAAAATGCGGCGGGAAATAATAAAATTTGGCTGCTGACGCCACTGCAAATCAGTTGAATTGACGCACTGCGAGTTTGGTTAGCGTGTCACAATTCACCGCTTATATCAATATAAGCTATAAAAAGCTGAGTAAGTATGTCAACAATACTGGAAATAGGAGTCAAACAGGAAAGATAATAGTTTACCCTTGAACGAAACCATAGCTACGCTGGTATGCATTGAAGAGGGCGTTACGAATAAAGGCTTAAGTAAGCCGCAGCCCACTTAAACGTCTAAGCCGTACATGTGAAGGCCTGCATAAACAGATATTCCCACGATATATAACATCACAAATACGCTGGTTGTCTTCACAGAGGTATGGAATGATTCCTTCCATCTTATTGAAGGAGGCTGCCCCAGTGAAGAGAGAGAGAGAGATGAAGAGGAAACAACAACAGTAACAGTAATTTTATTCAAACAATCAAAACTGGTATGCGACAACGTCGCATACCAGTTCAATTACCAGTGACGTTAGGTCCATTCTGAACGAGCGTGCTCATAAATGCAGGGTACCACAAAACATACTGTGACGTTACCAGTGACGTTAGGTCCATTCTGAACGAGCATGCTCATAAATGCAGGGTACCACAAAATATACTGTGAATTATCGGATTACTCTAAATTCCTAGCAATAAAAAAAACTTTTTTTTTCTTACTTTGTACAATATCTCAGTGACATCGATGCTCATGTCTGAAGAACTGCTACTGCCGCGTTGTAAAAGAAAACAAAAAACAACTGGAACCACACAACACTGGCGATGGCGATTGACGGCGACGTGACAAAGGCGCAATAAGTATGAAACATGGCTAGTTCACGATTAAATTGTAGTTCAGGAAAAAATGGGCTGGTGATCGCGTCTTCTCTCTAGGGAACCTGAGGACATTTAAAGGATTGAGGCTGACTATCTGGGTCTCACATTAAGAGAAAAAAAATCAAGCTGGGAAGGCCATGTAATGAATAGGTTAGCTAACCGGTGGACCATTAGGGTGACAAAATGGGTGTCAACAGAAGGGAAGCGCAGTCGATGACGGCAGAAGACTAGGTGGGGTGATGAAACTAAGAAATTCGCGGGAGCTAGGTGGAATCGGCTGGCGCAGCACGGGGGTAATTGGAGATCGCAGGGAGAGGCCTTCGTCCTGCGGTAGACCTAACATAGGACGATGATGATGATGATTATGATGATGATGATGATTATGATGATGATTATGATGTGGGTCTTAGGGCTGCAATTAATTTGAGAAAGCAATCAGAGACTCTATTGCAAGAGTAAAAATCAATTTCAGCTATCGGTATGCCTAAACGAGGCATGTCCGCGTAGCTTTGACGACAAGATGGTTGCTAATGGATTACTTTGGCTTGCATACGTTTGGCACAGGGCACCAGACGGCGCTTTGTCTCCGAACGCACTTCTTACGTTTCCGTTCTCGCACATTAAACTAAAGGTCCTAAAGGGCTGCGCACCGTAAAGTTCCGCAAAAGTGCTAGTGTTTAACGCACATAAGGTGACAAATGCTATTCTAAAACTGCCTATTGTGATGGCACACGTGTATTCCGACAGGGTTGTGTACATGACGTCATAAAACTGATTGTGCGTTTGTGTCACAACAGTGCTACCCACCTGCTATCCAGCCTGCAACGAAGATCGATATGCTGCGCATATGAAACATACAGTAATACTTAGAGGCGTCTCAAATCTTAACATTTTCGTGGAAAACAAAACTAGAGGCATTACGTAGCCTACATTTTCGTTTAGAGAAACGCGAGCACCATTGCCTTGCTGCCTGTGAGGACAAAAATATTATTGCGAAAATATTTTAGAATTGCATTTTTTCGTTGTTTCTTTAAGTTCTGAGGCTTATTCGCAGTTTCCATTGTTTTATGGGCAGTGCTCGGGTTTTAAATGAGGATGACGTTTGCTCACTTAATAAAAGTCTATGCTTATTGTAAATTGCTTCTTTTTTAAATGATATTTTGTCGCTCGGCACGCCATGTGTAGAAATGCCCGAGCAGATGTATCAAAGCCTTTAGAGGGGCAACTTTTGCATCTAATTCCTATAGGGGGCTCCGATGCTTGGTCGAATAATTTGTATATGATCTGGTGAAGGCTACAACGCACGTAAAAAAGAAGTAGCCTAGGCGACTCCAGCGTCTAGTGGTAGTGAAAATAGAATTTACCCAACACGAAAACAAGATCTGTAGAAAACTGCAAATAAGGAAAGGATTCATGGAACTCAATAACCCATTGCTATCTTCATGCAGCTCTCCGGTGAATGAATTGCTTTTTTTTTTTTGCTATCGTGAAATCTACCAAACTGTCCCTGCGTCGCCTTCAAATTTGCTTGTAGTGCACGGAGGCACCAATTTTATGCACGGCCGCTCTTGCAGACCGACGGGTCCAAGTTAAGCTGTTTTTTTTTTTGTGCCTTGTTTGTCACAAAGAATCCGATTTCACTCTCCCCACTTTCAACAGCACCCGAGAGCTGGAAGTTGTCGTGTCTTATCACCGAAAACTCCAATGAGCGTCAGCACCTATTTCGCAGTGAGTGCGTCCTTGCGTTTATGCTTGTGTGGGCCGCGTGATAAAAAGAAAGAAAAATATCACGTGAAGAGAAACATGCCCATTTTTATATCTGCGCCTGACTTGAAGAGCAGTAGACTCAGTGCGCCCGTAGCTTGAAATGATCGTTGCTGTATTCCGAGCCACTGCAAAAGGACGCACGCTAGCACATTGCTCCGGGATGCGTTGAACTCGCGTACCTTATTGCTCTGTTTTATTGTGGCTTGCGAAAATGTCAACAGAATGTCTGTGGTGGCAATGTAGGATTAGAGCTTGGTCAATTTTGCCTTCGTTGACAGTTTACTCAGAACGTAAAGTACAACTGTCCGCAATCTGCTGGAGAAAGCTGGAGTTTGTGCCGAGATAAATCTGTCGAAAAATTTCAAGCACCTCCTCGCGTTAGAGGCATCGCAATGACTCAGCGTCACTTTTTGTAACTCTCTCACTCCTAGTTTCTGAGAAACTTGCGTCATACTAAACACGCAAGAGCTTTTTTTTCTTCTAACGTTGTCCGTATCACTGCTCTGTGTTTCAATACAAACGTAGCAGGTGCGCTTTTTGATCTCCTGCTAGTTTTCGCAATATAGTCTTGTAGGTTAGCGTGCAAAATGTTCCTTTAGTTTGCTTGCGTATGCGAGTATTCGTGCTAAGTACAAATTTCATTGCGTAGTAGGAAATGTTTAGACATCCAAAAACAACAAAAATAAAAAAATAAGAAACGAAAAAGAACAACCTGCGCTGGCTCGCTTTGTCTGGTCAAGATATTTCAATCCGCATGTGATTTATTTTGGACGCTCTGTTCATTTTGTAAGAATTTGTCTAGCATTTAAAGATGACGCATGCGCTTTCACTGATACGTACCACGTTTGTCTGATCCGCTTTGCGATAATATATGTTGCTTTTGCGTTGCTGTTATAGCTAATTCATGGTACGGTGACGGGCTGCAGCAATTCTACGAGCTGCAGTATTGCTGGAATTTCTGTGTAGAATCATGCATGTCGCTGACACTTCAAGAAACACGGGCACGTATATTGCCACCCAATCTGATGCATGATGCGAGCCCTCGTACTTTCTCCATTACCACTAGTTGAAGCAGAATGTTATGGTGATGAGCCATAGGCTACAGCGTCAAATGTGCAGGGGAATACGAAAGTACCTGTAGGCCGCTGGCTGAACTTGTCATTATAGGCTTTTAATCATCGCGAGAGAGCACCTTCTCTCTAGACTGTCGCGTGTGAGTAACAGTAGTACTGCTGCCGCTTCTACAGTACTTTCGTGAGAGAACAACACGATTTTACAGCGGCATTAGGGCAGCGCCTAAGGGAGGATTCGTAGGAGAAGTTTTGTGAAGGGCCGCGTAATTTTATGATGGCGAAGTGGACGTAGGTTAAATGGACACTGAAGGAAGACAATGACTATAACTTTCTTTTGATTCGCGAAGCGCTCTTTCACAACTCTATTGTGCGTATTTTGCGACATTACGTTGATTGTTTGAAGAGAAAATAAGGGGAAAACTTCAATTCATGTTCTATTACGTTGAAACCCAAGTGCCAGTGCGTAAATGTGACGTTGCGGATTTCAACATATTTTGTCGTGTTTGGGCCACCATGACCCATTAGAAGCTCACAAAACTTGCCAAATTGAATCATTACCTCCTTTGTAACACAATGTTGTCCTGTTTACCCATAAAAGATTAACTAGGCTTTAGCAGATGACGTCTAAATGTACGATGTTTTTGAGTGCCCATGCGGGAACATCAAAGCTGCATCACATCCCATCCTTCGTTCTTGGATCTTCTGGGTTTCCCAAGCGTCTCCTCGCTGTGAGAGAGACCTTTAGGTATTTAAAAAGGTCCCGTTTCTACCACAAAAGAAATTATTTTTCTCTTTTATGTTCCTTAAGGAAATAAGTCGTTCGATCTAGCTTGTTGACCGTTTTGCGTGGTGGTTTTACTGGTTCCCTTCCTCCTCAAAGACACAAAATACTCCCACAATGGTAGCATATATGCCTGTTTTCTTTCAATACGAGAGATTGTTAGGAAAAGAAAGCTTGAGTGATATGATCAGAAATTATGCGTCGCAGCTAAGCCTTCTTTCATTTCAGTATGTTCTCGGAAACTTATTGTGCACAATACTGTGTCATTCGAGAGTGTTATCACACTGATAGGAGCACTGGGCGTGAGAAGGGTTAATAGCTTTATGTGTTGCGAACCACAGACGACCAAGAAACTGCGCTTCAAAACATAAATGGGCATTGATTTGCGTATTCGGTATAATATATTATACGTAAGAAAACGACAATATATGGGCATCTTGGTATTTAGCTTTGAAATGCGCGTCATCTGACACTAAAAATGCAGAAAAGCATGAAGGCTTATAATGGCAAAGCTTCTTAGAAACACTAGAATACATATTTCAGCAGTCTACCATTGCCATGATAATTACCATTTTTCGCACCCCAAACATTTATTTCTAGAGAAACGATAAAAAAAGAAACATGTCTGTCGCATCGCGTGCTCCTAACATTCTTGTTTATTATTGATATGATATATGGAGATGTTGACGCACTATTTAAGGCGCCGGCTACTTCTTATCTCTTGAATGGTTCCATCATACAACATACAGAGTTGAAGTTTAAATATCAAATAACTTTTTCACACAAGCACCAGGACTTGCCACGCAACGTTTTCACAGGAAGGCTACGATGTAAGAAGCGCATGGTATATACAATATACAAGGTAAATGTCTCCACACTTATGTAGAAATAAGTCTCAGAGATACAAACGATGCTGTAGCCTAATAACACAGTCTCTAGTCAGAGGGTGGTACATACATCGTGTAAATGCATTATCACATATCACAACAGGACACAACTTAACATAATCCGCAATCACATGCATATATAGAGCGACATTAAAATGAAAGGAACAATAAAAGCGCTATTAACGTCCAACTATGCCGCTGTCTTAAACAAAAAGTCTTTAGTGCTTTTAAAGCGCTCTTCTGCAAGGACATTGTTGGCAGGGACCCCAAAAGTTTCTTTAAACTAAATGGTCTGCGGTCTAACTTAATCAGGGTTGATTTAAGACGGCGTCTTGCTTTGTCGTGTTTATAGCAATCTAGAATGAGAGGATGTATATCTTCGTCTACAAATCCACAATCACATTCGGGGGTTTCCGCACGGCCAATTCTGTGTAAGAAATTCTTTGTGTAGGCAGTGCCTAGCCTTGATCGATGGATAAGGGTTTCTATAGTTCTCTCTAATGACAATGAATATTTGAATTGAATACACGGATGAATATGGTATAAGTTCGAGTTCTTAGAATTCTGGCCAAACCAAGTGTTTCTACACATTTTGAAAGACGTTGTCCTTATAATGCAGCGCAATTAATTCTTTGATATTGGGAGCGCACCGCATCATCTTTAAGGTGTGCTTGTCATGCTGCTTCATCGGCTGCTGTGTTGCCAGGAATGTTGCAAGGCCCTGGTATCCACTGGAATGCTATTGCTGTGAGGTGTTTAAGTGTTTCGTATGTTATACTGTGACTGAATGTTCTCCCTTTTGTGCTGCAGAGTGATGTTACAGCCGCCTGTGAATCGCTGAAAATTACCCATTTCTGCGCATCTCTAACTGACAATATAAATTTTGTCGCACATAGGATTGCGAACAGTTCAGCCGTTGTGGACGAAGTCGCACGAGATAACTTAAATGATTCTTGTTTGTTGAGGTGGGGTATAATGAATGATGAAGTTGAAGAGGTTGCTGCACTGGAGGCATCTGCATAGACGTGTGTGTATCCTGAATACGGCATATATGTTTGGTAAAGTGATAGTTGTTGAGGCGCTTAAGTGAACATGTCTCTTTTCCTGAGTATCCCGTCTACTGACAATTCGATTTTTGGAAGTGTAAGCAGCCATGGAGGATAATCGACGTCTGAGTTCCAAAATATTCTATGTACATCGAGCCGAAGCTTTACTTTGTAGACTGGCTGATGGACATATTATGGCACAATGATTGCAGTTTTTGCAGTCCTACATAAATATGAGTTTTGTTAGAGAGCTTCGGCGGCAGCTTTTCGTTTAAAGTCAAATTGAAAAGCGCGTACTACTGAAAATAAAAGCACAGAAACATGCTACTTTATGCTGCACGAATCAGGAAATTATTGGATACGGTAGGACTTCAGCCGGTTATGATTATTTTATTTTACTCCACTTACCACTAGGCCACTGAACCTAAATTTATTGACTTTGCATTCGTATTTTCCTATAGTCTTGTCGTATTCTACATTAGGGACCACTTATTGATTCATCATGAGCTCGAGGATCACGACCCCAGTGAGCGTACCTCATGATTTATGTTACGAGCAAGAAGTTTCAGCTTTAAAGTATCTAAAGAAAGTAATTGGGCACTGACTTCGAGCGAGCACTGTCGCTGATCTTCCTGCATTAGGGAAAGCTCTTGTGACGCGGCAGATTCTTGGGTTCATTGACACAGACTGCAAGAATTTCGACACAAAGCTAATTGTGTGACGTAGACTGCCAATGAGATCCCCTTGGCTGTTCTAAGGGTCAGATTCGACACAACCCAATGCTAAACACGTTCCCCTCTTACGTATTCGTAATTTACTGGCGAAATCGAATGAGCCGTTCTCGCTGTACGCTGAGACCGGTGCTTTTCTTTTCTTCTTCTTTAACCGCAGCAGTTTATGTAAGCGATGTTGCTACATTGTATGTGTAAATTTTATATTCTGATATTCTTTATTTTTTTAATACCTTAAACGGAACATAGGGGGGGGGGGGCTTGCACAGAAACAGAGCCTCAATGATGACTGAGCGAATACAGTCTAGCAAATGTTTACTTTTATGGAATATTTGGTAATGCTTATTGGCGAACTGGTTTTCCTGATTTAAAGGATTAACCCTCACAAGTGATCTGGTCCAAATGCCCTGATTTGCACATTATTCTCCACAAACTATAGTCATGTTCTGAGACCGTGACGTAGTGGAAATTTTCGTATTTCTCGTTGGTTTCGGCATTCTCTTGCGCTTTTCTACAGACCATGAAGCTGCATTTGGCTAAGGCAGATCGAATCGAAAACTTGAAAATCAGGTCAAATCGCACGCTACGTGCAGTTACACTGCAGCCGCATGTCACATGCTGCATTGTCAATAAAAACAATCTAGATTACATGACGCGACGTATGCAGTACTCCAGTGCCGCGTTAGTCTGAACGCCTTTTAGATGCTACCTTTCCCTCTCACGGCAATTGTGCAGTGAGTGTCTGTGTATTACCCGCGCATTTTTATTTTCGCAGAATAAGAATACTTATTAATGCTATCTAAAGTAGTGTGAAGCTACCCAGGAATTGTCAAAGTATAAAACACTTTATTTTTCATACCTCTTCGATTGCGTAGGCAACGCAAGCAAGCAAATTAATGTAACGAGCGGAGATGAGGTAACCTTCTTTGCCGGGAGCTCTATAAATTCTTTTTTTTATACGCAGTGGGACATGAATTTTTTACTCACTTGAAAAGCCATCACCACGTTCGGTGAGAAAAGCGGTTCACGCCGAGTTCAACAGCCTCTCTATACTTAACCTGTGCAACATGCAGAGAGTTCACAGATAGGCTTTAAATCCTCTGCGCTGCTTCGTTAATGAACGTCAAGCGAAAATCCAGCCAGCTAATTCGGTGCGTGAAAGGACGTACGCTGCTCGGCTTCGCGCTGATGTGTAAGTCACAGACGGACAGATTAGACAAATCACCTCTCGTTAAGTCTTTTTAGAGGGCGCTTTGTTATCGTAGATTGCATACAACAGTTTTATTGCTAGAAGCGCTCCGCTTATTGAACAACATTGTCAGAAACCATCCGTGAGGGTCATTTAAGTCATTCGAAGGTTTTATGAAAGGTATAGACAACGCATTCGTGTGCAAAGAGCGAGGACGATGGCATGACGACAATGGTGACGAGGACTACGCATAACGACCATACAATGATGACGTGGGATTGACGATGATGATATGATGACGATGGCGTGATGACGGCTACAGGACGACCATGTGATGACGACGAAGCCTGAGTGACGAGGACGGTGTGGCAACGTAGGGCGGGTGCTGCAATGAGCCCTATAGGATGACCGTGCTAAAATTAACTCAATGGTATGAAAAGGATTTCGTGACGAGAATGATGTGACGGTGACTATATGTGGACGAAGGCCTGTCAACAAGCGGAGGACGAAGAACAAAGGTGTGAAGACGATCGGACACCGACAGTGCAATCGTTATACGTCAAAATGACGATGATGGAACGATCCCGACCACGGGAGAGTGAATTTTTTATCACGGCGCAATGTCGACATTGGCATGACGACGCTACCATGACGATGGCTCATTGACGGTGCGATGACGACGATATGACAACGCATTCGCAGCAACGCAGCAAAAATGGCGCAAAGATGACTATGCCATGACAACGAAAGAATGATCACATTATCATGAAGCAAAGAAATGACGACGACGGAATTACGACGACAGCATGACAACGATGGCGTGCTGTTTTTGCATCTGAATGCTGCGTTCACGTGCATCACTTGTGACCGCGGTCCACCTTAATTGGCACTATATTCGGTGTTTATTTGCACTTATCTGCTACCGATTATTCGGGAAGCCCTAATACGCGCGATATCGAGTATTTGTTTGCGATATTTCCAATCCTGGCCAGTCGGGCCACCTCAATTCGCAATATATTTGGTGTTTATTTGCGTTGTGTGCACTGGCTATTTGGGTGGCGCAACCTCAGGGATCGGCCTACATTCCTCGATGCCAAATTTGGGGCATTTTTACTTGTGACCTTGCTCTCGACGTGGCTTGGGCTAGATAAAGAAGTGTGCTGTATTTAAAGAAGATGCGCGATGATATTATAATGCCGCGCGCTGTCTTGCAAAGGGCGGGCTGATTGAGTTTGTGTGTAGTATTATTAACTGTGAAAGGCTTCTAGGTCAGTAATAGCGTGGTTTCAAAGAAAGTGTCGTGAACTCTCTACGAGCATCGCCGATCACGCGAACTGTCTAGACATCTCGTTCTTCTAGGCTCGACTCGGAATCCTTGCAAAGTGTGCTATTAAGAGCTAAGAGCTGCTATTTGTCATAGCTCCTTAAGCCATAGAGTTTCCTACAAAAAGTACTAGAGAGAACTATGGGATACGATCATTCAGTTGCCTTGGAAGTAAGGTTTAGTACATAGAGCTGTTAAATTTTTAATGAGTTAGCGTTCTTAGGGCACTTCACGAACTTTCTGGGAGCAATCTATTTTATTATGTAGGTATCATTTATGCAGCAGAACTGATAGCTGGGCGAGTTGGTACTGTTGTGTACCGGCTTCCGTTGACCTGTGGCAACATGTACATAGGACAAACCGGTCGGTGCATAAACACCCGTCTAAAAGAACATGAACGTTCTCTCGGTAAAGAAAACCATTCGCACTTGTCGAACCACTGTAATATATGTCATTGTGATCCGGTATTTTTTAACACTGACATTTTGTTTTCAGACAAGAACAAACTAACACGGGAAATCACAGAAGCATTTCATATCAAAAAGTGCGCTGAAAAATGCATAAGCCAACCATCGGTTGCAATCACTGAAAATGAATTTGCTTTTTTAAATACTGGTTGAACCTTCTTGATGTGTTTTTAATCTGTTTCTGTTTTACAGACCACTCTTATTGCGCATGCTCAGCGCTGATAGCTGGGGTATATATATGTTCTGTATCTTTCCGATCATAAGATAGTTGTGAGTAAGCGCTCGTGTATCCCCTTCACTGTGTCCTTGTCAATTGTGCGTGCTAAATATTTCCCTATGAAGGTATCATGTATGTTTGTATCTAACCGCATTCTCGCCAACCTTGGTCAGCTGCGTAATTTAGAGTCCAGTGGTTGGAGCGTCGGACTGCTGTGCTGCGAGAACAGGGTTCAAAACCAACCGTGGACCCAAGTTGAGTTACCCACTTTATGAAAATGTGTCAAGAATTCAGTGGTCCGAGAATTGTCTGGGTATGTGCCGATCTTGAGTAAACCTCTCGCCAACTTGGTTACATTGAGTATGTGCCACTAAGTGTGCGGCAAGCGAGGGAACAATTCTCAGCGTTCGAAGAGGTGGTGTCGAAATCGACGTGTTAACATAAAAATAGAAACTAAACAAGACCACGCAGCTGTGCCATTTTCTTAGCAAATGAATTGTGCGATCGCTGCGGCAAGGCATGCACCGAGGAACATGGTAGTAGCATTGCACGCTAACTGCGTGGTAGTACGCTTATAAAAAAAAAGGAAGAAAAAACCTCTTGAAAGCTTTGAAGGCCGCTTAAAAAATAAGAAAAATCGCTTCCGCCTCAATAGCAGAACAGCTGTAGTGGAAGGGACAATAAACACAGATTCAATTAGGCTAGTTCCGTTGATTGCAAGTTGGTCAGCCTTACTCCTGGCGCACACAGTGTAGCTTTGAGACAGAGTTCTGACACTCGTCCGGAAACCTACAAGGTAAATTCTTAGATATCACGTGAGAAAACGACGATTTGTTTATGAGGCATGCCGAAGTGGGGAGCAGCGGATTACTTTTTTCCGCCTGCGGTTCTTTAAACTACGACGGATACGTGATACACGAGTGCTTTTTTGCATTCCGCCTCCACTGTAATGCGGTCGCCATGGTTAGAATCGAAGCCGCGGCCTAGGCTTCATGAGCAGAACGCCATAACCACATCGCTGCCAAGGCTGGTAGTACATAAATCGTACGAGATTTCGCGATTGCATCTGATATAGCAAATTGTCTCTATATCAGTTCCAGGCTGCGACCTATTCAGGTGTTTACTTAAGGACCAGTCATGCATAGTGCTAAAACAAACCTTTTACCAAAATATTTTGCATATGTTTGGTGTCCTTCTTATATTAACGCGCCAATAAAAGCAATATATCCGAATAAAAGTGTTACAGAACGTTGTTTTTGTTTGGCTATATAGAGGCGAAAAAAAAAAAAAAACTTATACGCTTGAATCAACCTTCGGTTTCTACTGACGTCTTGGTGCATGGCAAAGTGGTCGCTCCTAATAAGCCTTCTGCTGGTTAAAATCACAAAAGCTTTATTGTCAACTTCAAATAATATTCAAAGCTGACGCGATAGACAGCCCGTAAATGCCTTTAGTTGTTTGATGAGGGGGTGAAGCATTAGGAATGACTATACCGCCATTTTCTGTACGCGCAGCCGCTTTTACGTGCACAATTTATAACCAGAATCTTGGACTTGGCTCATGCAGAGTTGTGCACGAACAGGAATGCGAATACGTACATTTTAGCGAAGCGCCGTAAGTATGAAGTGTACGTTAAGTTTTTGTTCAGGAGAATAAAACGACAATTACCGCTTAAGTGGCTCATGTCCGTATACGCCTGGACTTCGGCTCATGTCTTAGCTCGCAGTGTCTAAGAAAGTTCTCGATCGGCATCGCCAGTTAGCGCATTATATTTTTTTCCCACAATGCGCGGCTGCGCTCCGCAGTCTTCTCTGGCAATGTGGAACTGGAAGTTGCACTTTCAACGGCTCTAAAAATAATTTTCCTGCCGCCGAAGGCGTGCTCATGCATACAGCAGTGGGTTCGACCTTTTGTTTGCACCCGGCCGGAGGTGGCTCGCAGCAGTTTTCCCAAAACAAACTGATTACCCGGGCGCTGGGAGCATCCGTGACCCCAGCAGACACTCGAAGGTCAGGAACGCTTGACGCTCGAGCGCCTCGCTATGCATCTGCATCGACCCGAGTGCTCTGCGCATTCATCTTGGCTTTCCGCACTGTCGGCTCCTATACGGAGTGAAGCGCATTTATCTTCTTCTAAGTGCATGTGGTCAGAAAACCTGCTCCGCTTTAGACACCCTATCCATCTAGGGAAGACACCGACCATTAACTGTGGATTTCAGAAGTTCTGCGAGACAGCCTGCGTCGTTGAACGGGGGCGCCACTCAAATGTGACTAAATGAGACTCAAGAGAAAACTTCCCTGTTTCATTTTCTGTGTATAAATAATTCATTTTTGCCAGTCGGCAGAACAGACTTACCGAAATACAAGTCTTTCGCTATGCGTTTCTAGTATCTTTCTAGAATCGTGGGGAAGGGGGGGGGGACAGACAAGCAGCTTTTCGCGAATACGCTTTGGGTATGCAGGCAGACTTCAGTTGTGCGAAATAGACATGACCCTAATTGTAAAAAAATTAAGTGTTTAATTACTTCTATTATTTATTCTATTTATATTATATTCCGTTTTTCTGCTCATGTCACTCAAAATTTGTGTGTCAGCTACTGCTGGGACTCTGTCCACACAAATGTCTGTTTTTTCTCGAACTAGCTACTATTAGTTTATATGGTAAAAAAAAAAAACAACTGATAACAAGGAGGCACATAAATAAAGCGCCGGCGCTACCACAGCACTATTTTTTGCTGTTTGCCTTTCATTTACAAGTTTTCGCTATTTTTTAGGAAAGAGCATACGCCGATGCTCGCTCCCAGCCACGGGCGCATTGTATTGGCCAAATATATGCCGCAACGTAATTGGTAGTATATGATTTCACGAAAAATCATGTTTAAACAAAACGTGAAATACGCGTCTGAAATTGAACATCAGATTAACAGAATCGCGTATGACAAATATCTGGCGTTTTGAGCTTTTATAGGTTGCGCCATTTTTCGGAACTTTTTACTTCTACGCCGAATTCTAGAAAGAATGTAAAACATGTGCTTCGTCTTTATAACGCTTCCGTATTAAAAATGATAAGACAGAGAGATAAGCCATAAGGGAAAGGTAGGGAGGTTAACCAGACTGAGCCCGGTAGGCTACCCGGCACTTCGGAACCGGGAAAGGGGATTGAGAGAGGAAAGGGAAGAAATAAGGTCACGTTCTCCACTAAAGATTGCAAAATAGATGGTGTCTCCTGTAATCAAACCGTCCCGTCGCATACCCCTCAACCTTGGAACAGAAAGAAATCGCCGGCAGCGGTCCCTCTAGTGGAAAGCTATTTGACATTTTTCTTTGCAGTACCTG
Source organism: Dermacentor variabilis (assembly GCF_050947875.1). NCBI lineage: Eukaryota > Metazoa > Arthropoda > Arachnida > Ixodida > Ixodidae > Dermacentor > Dermacentor variabilis. The sequence continues at coordinate 54,678,833 of NC_134577.1, forward strand.
TATTAATAGCACCACGAATTCAAATTTATTTGTGGACGCCATGCTTCCTTCTACCAAATCATCAGTGTGTGGGGGTCGATGATGTTGAAGTTACCGGATTGACAAAGAAAAATTCGCTGTACAATAGGCCCCCTATTGTAGACACCGTTGTAGACAAGTAAGCCATTTTAAATGCTGTCTGAGGAAAACCTTAGTTCTTTTTTCACGCGTCTTCACAGTGAAAGCGCCACAATTATCTGAACGGCTGTTGGTGAAAATGGCAACATATGGCTACCACACCACCCATATAATCAGTTAGCGGCCGCTCATGAGTGTCAATGCCCACAAGATTGACAGTATACATAACCACTAATGAGAGCAACAACCTTCTTATCTTCTTAACCTTCTTTATCTAAACTTCTTTTGTAAAGCATGAAAGCATGTCAAACGAAATCAACTGCTCCAGCGGCATTGAGCTGGAAATTGGAGTTTACAACAAATGGCATCCGACGTGCAGTTATTAGAAGCAACAGTTATTAGTGGCCGCTCGATAGCGTTTAATGAGCCTTAGGGTAGCTTCTATCCACGTCTTTAGTGGCGATACAACGCCAAATGATAAACTAACGAATCATCAAAGCAAAAATAAAACCCCCGAGCAGTCAGTGACCACTGTGTGCGTGCGTGTTCTTTTTTACTTTTTCGAAGGGGTCGCCCGGCTGAAACACGATGAGGGCTTTCGAAACCGCTCGATCCTGTAGCTCTTATGGCGAAGCAGCTGTTGTCTGCAACACTTCGTATTTTTGCTTCTTGCTTTTCAGGCCACTCTTGCATCGCCCCCAGTATTTCGCTCCTGTAGCCTGTCGCCGTCTCCTCGGTGCAGTATCATTAACGTTCCATTTGGCCGCACCTTGGTGTCGTGCCTCCCTTAACGAGGGCCCAGCGGCGGCCGAAGTAGCGTGAAAGATCCTTCTCTCGTCGTGCTATTCGTTATCTGTCGACTACAGCGTCTGAAGCGCCTATACCGGTTACTCCAGGAACATTTGGAAAGACTACGCGGATGAACCAGTGCCTTAGTGCTGGAGATTTTGCTGGAGCTTGCTATTTTTCGTGCCCTTCGCCCAATCCAGCACACAATAGCATAAGCTTGCTAAGAGACGCATCCTAAATGTAATTTAGTTTGCGTGGTGTAAGGCACGGTACTTTTCTCGTGTTACTAAACTATGCAATGAAATGTCTGTGTTATTACGGCTCAGGCGTCTTATTTTTCAAATGATATCTCTAAGTGTGAGGAAAGAGTAGTTTTTCAGCAGGTGTAGCTTTTACATTGTGGCTACGCTCAACACATTGTTTGAGTCTTCCATGGCCTATCATGCAACCTTTAGAGAGAGCGCTGTTTTGTGATGCTGGGATGTTCGCGACTTCTGTTTTATCATGTGCGTTACGGTTCAAGCCCAGAATGGTTAAAAGATAGCTCCCTATGAATTGTGACTGACATGATGCATTGAGCGGTTAGCATAGCAAACCTGATTACCACTTTCTGATATGCCCTCGTCTAGTAAAGTGAAGAATGGGGCTAGTTGGTGTACTTTCGTGATTGCATTGCGCTTAGTGTTCCTTCAAGTTCGTCCATTAGTTCTTCCGTCAGCGCAAGACTAAGCGCAATACAATCATGAACGACCTTGTCTGTCCTCTCTGTCGTTCCATGTCTTGTGGACCGGGACATTCTAGTGCAATGGCGTAGTTTGAAGCATTCGTTAAGGTGCTCAGTTAAAGGGGATGCAAATCGCTAAGTATACTCTTTACCTTGCAACGGACGAAGGCTGCCCTGAGGACGTCACAAAAACGCTTCACAGCTCTCCCTTCACATGGGAACAGGTCATAAAGGCCGTGAAAATTTTCCACTCTGCTCAGAAACTCGCAAAACTTAGTGGCAGGAAGCACACTTGAGCAATAGAATCTTCATGGGTTGTGCAAAATCCCGCCTGCAATTTTAGCATGCGTATTTAAGTGGCTTTAAGGGTAGCCAACCGGGCTCAGTCCTGGTTAACCTCCCTACCTTTCATTTATCATGTTCTCTCTCTCGTTCTCATGGGCTGCAAAAGAAAGAAAAAAGAGACAGAGAAAACGTAATTAAATGAAATTGCTTGTTCTCCTTTTGAAGAAAGATTGAGGCGTACAAATATCGCATACAAAAAAGGCCTCACACTCAAGTGACTCTTCGACTCCCTTAATTAAATTACCGAGAACAGTACCTACGAGTGGTCGAATCATTGGCACAGCAAGCGACTAACACGTGACCTCCAAAGAATAGTTGCGGTGTTCCTACCAATTTTTATAGAATTCGAGAGCTTATCTGAAGAACAGTTGAATACTTTTGAATGCGAATCGAGATAGTGATGCCATTCAAATCGCTTCTTCGCATTTCATCCACGGATAAATTCGCATTTCGTCTGCATTATTGTTACGCTCTCTACACTGAGCGGTAGATGACAAGAGAATAGAATAAGGTGAGTCGGATCGCTACGATATACTGATCGCGTACTCGGAAAAGTCACACAACTATACCCAAGGCTGTTTCAAACGATCTTTCCGTATTTATTAATTTTTTGTTTGTGGATCTAGTTATCTTTTATACCTGCATAATAGACATGCAGATTTAGAATGGCGTTTGTCGCCTTACGTACGTTAAACGCAAGCACCTTTACGGGACGTTATCATGTGCTTCCCTTCAAGACTTTTAGTTTACCGTACGGGAACGCATACGTAAGTAAGGCGTCAAAAACCGAGTGGTGTCCGGTGCCTCGTGCCAAACGTATCCAAGCCGAGACAACGCATTACCAACCATCCTGTACTTGATATGCGGACGCGCATGGAGGAACGAACAATACAGGAGGGAGCCTTATGTCACGCAGCCAGCCTTGGCAAGCGAACGCTCAGTGAAACCACAGTGTTTGCCGAGCACGTGACCGCTCGCGTCGAGATCACGGAGCAAGAAACGAGGTTTGCTGAGTCGTTTGGTTCCCAATAGCTATGGCAGTAGTTTTTACTCGGTGCGCGTTTGTTCGGCTGCCCTCAAAATCCAACCTCGCACTTTAATGTGCGATCACGAATTCGGCTAACCAGGTTTGGCTTCAATTGCGTTTTGGTGCGCTCCCTCCTATTTCCTTTCTGCATGCGGACGCATCTCATTAGGCTTACGGACGGCGGAGTCCATGAACGTTCTCTGAAATTGAACGCGCTATGCACTCATAACTAACGTTTCAGGTGAGTTTAAATGAAGCGAAAGTTTATTTCGATAGTTACTGGCGTTGCGACGCCGGTTACTGGAACCTCGACCGGCGTTACTGCGGGGTAGCGTGGCATTGTAGGGAGGGAGCATGGCGTCCGAGAGACCATCGCGGCCAAGCAAGGGCGAGACCATTTCTTGTGCGAGACTTGCACTGTTTATTCATGACAACGTAGTAGGAAAGAAAGAATACAAGAAGATACATTGTGGAGCCACTTAAATACGCCTGCTAAAATTGTAGGCGGGATTTTGCACACGCCAACGTTGCATGGTATGAGCCGAGTCCAGTCGCTGATTGGTGGCTGCTCCCTCTCTCCTAGACGATGTTTCACGTGCTCGCCTCCACTGGTGGTTACCCGAGAGTCCCATTTGGTTCGAGGAAGGAGTGCCTTCCCTTGACTCGCACTCTTCGCGGAACGTGTCCGCCCCTCCCCGTCCCGTCCCACACACACACACACACACACACACACACACACACACACGCACACGCACACGCACACACACACACACACACACACACACACACACACACACACACACACACACACACACACACACACACAGGGTCCCACAATCATTGCGGCGCGCCAGCCAGACTGGGGACCCCCTGAGACGCCCATAAGAATTTGGGACCTACCCTGCATGGCAGGTCCGATTAGGCATGGTTTTTCAATAATCCTATTTGCACTAGGTGCTTCAAACCAATCGTAACACCACCAATAATCCTTTTTGGGTGATTCACGTGCCTCGCAACATTGGCCATCAACGAGAGTGAGAGCTTAGGCATCACGAGAAATCGCTCTGAAGCGGGAGCCGTGGATGTCGCCATGTTCGGCAAGGTTATTTCTTAGCGTGCCTAAACAGTGCGAACGCTAAACTCGTCAACTCACGTACGCTATCCCTAGCGCACGTAAACCACCGCAACAAAATAACGCGCCGAGTATGCGCAGTGAGGAAACCGCTATTTCTTCACGTACGTAATGCGCTTACGTTTGGTTGCAAACGCTGTCTAATATACGTAGTTAGGACGTAACATCACTTTCGTCATCTGTCCTGACCGTCAGCCATTGCTGGGTACCTACATCGCGTGTGTTGCTCGTAGTTCACTCCGACTCATAGTCGGAGCATGGTTATGCTCATAGGAGCTGTGTGATGGCGAAAATTCGAAGTCTCAAATTATGGCTTTATTAGACGGACGGGCTTGTGGGGTCCAACGTGAGCTCGCTGTTTAAAAAACAAGTTGAAATGTGCGATGGCGTGGAGCCATACAGACTGCGCCGTGGTGCGGATCGAACTTCATATCCCGACTCGTCAGCTACAACGCACGTGGATATTATTATAATTACCTGGTGCTGTCTGCGAACGACGTCACTCTGCAAAGAATGAAAGCCTGTTAATCAGTGTAGGTTCAGAATTATCTTGGATGACAACCATTACAGCCAAGTACTTGCCGGCAGTCTTACCGCCGTCCGCAGCGAAATCGATGAAAACAAGTTCTTTCACATGTGGCAGTGAAAACTTTGTTGCCACGTTATTCTTTGAATTGTTCCATTTATGGACGGCCGCACGTTCAACCATACATACCCAAACTTTTTCTTTGGTGCGTGCGAGACACGAGCTGGTGAAACTAGAATCTCGCGTTAGCTACTGTCCGCGAGGTATTGTTTTATAGTTGGCGGGTGATGCCTGTCCGTAAAGTGAATATTTTGTTTCGTTAAGCACAAGCGGCTCCAAAGACTTGCATAGGGAGATTTTCCGTACTTACCGTGAGTTCGGACATAACTTCAGCGGCTGGAGATGAGCCATTTGATTCAAATGAGGTTTGGTTTAACATACTAATGTGTTTAGACGAGCGGAAAGTTAGTGCGTAGATATTTATTGAGGACCAGAGACAGCGCAAAGCGACGAAGAAAACGCGCCAACAGACAAGGCACTTGAACCGTTCTCGCGCCATATCAGCTTCTTCATTTTCTTTCATCCATTGCACTGCCGCTCACCGTGAAAGCATTGCTTCAATCTGGAAAATAGTCTCTTGTGCGTTGGAAATGATCGCCATTGATCCGGGTTTCCGGGACAGCTACAGACATCTCCTTTATTTCGACAGTACTGCGTGTTTGCGCTGCACTGTTATCATTTTCGATATAATGTTCAGTCGTATACACGCCTGTTCCCGCGTAGTTTGGTTTCTCGGCTGTGTTATTTTCGCGCAGTAACCGAAAATGGCGCAGATCGGCGTTATTGCGACGCGAGTGAGAAGCGTAGGAATGACAACAACCCAGCAGCGCGATCAGCCTCGATGTGCCGCACCTGAAGCTTCCTGCAGTAATTACCACAGGTAATTATGGCTCTGCGATCGCCCAGCCACTGCCGTGAAAATGATGGTTAATAAACGAGTTATCTGATCGGGCTTGCGGCGTCAGGCGTCCATGTGGTGTCCACTGAAACTATCTTTGTCATCTTTTTTTATCATAATTTTTTTTTATCTGTTAGAAAGGATTTACATAGGGCATCATTTTCCATAGCAAGATACTACACCCTTTTTTTTTTATTGCGAAAGCACTATATGCCCATGAGGCGGAAGAATACGGCGTCCGGCGTCCGCGTTATTTTCCGATGGTACCGAAACCCATGTGACCAAGTGATGACACCGCGTTTCCGGCACTGGACCAGCTGCAGCTTGCAATGCGAAATGCCATGGTGAACAGCCGCGGCTTCGGACAGATGCCGTTGCCTAAACCCGAAAAAAAAAATGACCTGGCGCACCCCCAAAATTGGATTAAGGTGCATTAAATTGAATTCAAGTAGATTAAGGTTAAGTATTATTATAAGGCATAACATAGACAAGTACTCATGCTTTCGCATGGAAATCACGTAAGGATACTTAAGTGACTGTCAACGTTTAAGGTTGCAAATCTTTACCGTTTTGGAACGTGAATAAGGAAATGTAGCTGATGTCTAGTATAACATCCTCTCCACGGCGGCCCCATATAGTTGGGACCGAAATGCAAACCCACCCTTGTACTTGGATATAGGTGCCCATTAAATAAGCAGAGGTGGTCAAAATTAATCCGGAGTCCGCCACTGCGGCGTGCCTCATAATCAGATTATGGTTTTGGCACGTAAAACACCATAATTTTATGCCAAGTATGATATTAAAAACATGTTTAAAAAAGAAAGATATAAACCTGCTGGTTTACATGATCAACGCTACTAAATACGAAGCGTACGTTGATAAAGGCACACTGTTGACTGTATTAATGTGCACAATTATTGAAATGTTGCGCCATGTTTTAGCGATATGTCTAATACAAGCACTACTAAAATGTTTACAAACTAATCCTCGCATAACATTTGTCCATGTGCATCAGCGTAGAAAAGCTGCGCTATGTTCGTATAGTTGTGTAGGTCAGCAAGTTGACATCACTTCCTCTAGGAATTACGGAAGAATATCTGCAGACCGCACTGTATACGAATGATTATAACTTAAAAAATCGAGCTCGAATGACTCTGGCACCGCGGAACTGTTCCGACAGCTTTGCGGATGAAAATCAAAGGGTTTGTAATCTGCTAGAGAGCCATAACGCGTTGTAACTATGCGGTCAAGAGAGCGCGCGTCTAACCTAATTGGAGCGGCAGCCACAAGAGTCGCTGGTGAGACCGAAATGGGCGAAACATTTGGTCGCTTCTTGGTTTCTTGCAATGGAGTTCTTCCAAGCTACTTCACTCAACCGACATACGTTGACATATTAGAACCGAGTGCGCTTTAGCTAGGTCAGGTTCTGACTTCTGTAAAAAAAAAAATATATTTAACAGTGTTTAGATAAGTCAAACATCCGCGGTTATCTTTCTTTGTTCAAATCGCTCTAATCTACACGTACCCTGAAAACCCACGCTCGCTTGAGAACTCATTTGTCCCTTCCAATTCTTGGTGAACGTGACCGCTAGAAGATTTTAAAACGCTGAAAAGGAGTTTGAAGAGGTCGTAATTTTCTCTCCCGTGGAACAGTTTTGTGTATTTAAGAAAGAAAAAAAAGAAAGAAAGACTTCATTAATATAGAACGACTTCATCTCGACGGTTTTCAGCCGAATAAGGTCGTCTCGCGAAACGTGCCAATTTCCGGCTTCTCGTTCGTCTTCTCGGCCTTAGGGGGCCTGCGCCGATTTCAATTCTAATCCACTCGTTCCACACTCAATTAGGAGATGTCATTCTGCGCCCTTCTCACGACAGAGGGACTGGCAAAGCGTGCGAACGTGTTGAACCCGATAACAAAAAGAATATGGTTCGGACCTCGTGTAAGCGTTGTAGGTGCATACCAGAAAAGAATCAGAGGTAGTATCTAGAAAGCAAAGTAAAAAAAATATCAAGGAAAATTCCTTCAGATTCTGGCTTTAGCGTGATATCAAATAGTCGATTTAACGAATATTTCTTGAAGTCCTGGTTAAGCAAGAGAGAGAGAGAGGCAGGGAGGTTAACCAGAAGACAGATATCCAGTTTCCTACCCTGCATCGGAGAAGGAGTAAGGGGAGACAGAAAGATCTTTAAAAAAGTGCACACACATGAAAAGAGCGGGAGAGGCGAAAGAAAAAAAGTAGCAAAACACACACACACACACACACACACACACACACACACACACACACACACACACACACACACACACACACACACACACACACACACACACACACACACACACACACACACACACACACACACACACACACACACTCTCGCGCGCGCACGCACACGCACACACACACACACGCACGCACACGCACACGCACACACACACACACACACACACACACACACACACACACACACACACACACACACACACACACACACACACACACACACACACACGCGCGCGCGCGCGCGTGCGCGCGCGCGCGCCCTGGTTAAGCAAGGAATTTCATTATTTTTATGCGGCTCCTCCTTGTCCAAAATAGTAGAGGATACTTGATTTTGTCCAAGCAGTAATCTGAATTCGCCGTGAATGTTGTAATCCCATTTTCGAAAATCAGCCAACAAAGCACTGAGACTGCCAGCGCAGAGCTACGTCGACAACTCTCCTATCAAGCCTTGCCAATAGCTGGACACACTCGGTTACGTTCCCTGAAGGTGCTCTTCTGAGAGGTATCGCTAAGCAAAATAGCTGTGGTCGATGCGTGAAAAGCAGAACCAGTGTTTAAATCAGTGCATCGCTCCCTACCGATTGTGACATTTGCTACAACCTAAAGCCATTCCGTTAATGGACTCTTCAGTACGACATTTCGGTCGCACCATGCGGTGACATGGAAGATGCGAGAGCAATGCCCACTTATAGCAGTGGCACGGTCCACGACTGTGGGAATGTGTAAGCAGAACATTGCATATAGAAATATTTTTGCATTGTTGCGTCCTCTTGCTTTGCTGCCATAGATAATGAATGAAGTGGCCTTACTGCCAGAACACCCAAGAGCAGTAAATGGCGTTTGCAAAGCCCGATTATTGTAGATATATCAATCCTCCGCCCCCCCCCCCCCCGCGAGAAAAAGATAGAAAGAAATAATATCCGAGCTATAGTGCTGTATAGTATTTTGAAGCATCGCCTCTGTTGATCGTACTATTATATGGAGAATACGGTCGCTGTTTCATATAATAGCGCGGCGATTATATTTCTTTTCGGCAGAAGTGGAGGCTGTATTTATTGCGAAGTTAGAATGTAGCTAATGACAAAGAAGACATGACAGTCTTGACTTGTTTCATGCTATGAAGCACTAGTAAGTCTGCCAGGCAGTACATAGACAGTTTTCATTCTAAACTCGCACGGCAGCTTGTGAATGGGGTGGGCCAACTTGGAATTTGGTGTTGGCCAACAGGGAACGCAAAGCACTATACAACGCTAAACATAGGGAACGAAAAGTACGAGCCGAGCAAAAGAATGCTACGCATTAGGAGACAATTCTCTGAGTTTCTTTAGCTTCTCTCTTTTTTTCATTGCATGGAAATATTAGTTTTTTCCGAGTGCAGATTGTGGGGGCATGATTGATTGTTTCGCGATGCTCTTTGTCCGTACTCGTCCGAAATATTACGCAACAAATTAATGTACGTATCATTCAAATTATTAATACCTTACTCAACATCTCTTCACTTTTGGTAGCGCGTGCATTACATTTCAACAATCCATTGACCATTCAGGGGGATATCAAAGCCCTTACTGAAATACTTAGTTTCGATTATTCCTGCGTGTCTTTATCTTTTGGAGGGGCCGTATAACAATGTTTTTTAAACGGGAACGTGTCTAAAGGAACAATTGCTTGCTCTTGAAAGCAACGCGCTTTTATAACCTTTCAATGCAAAATCGGTTATAATACGTTTTGAAATAAACACAAGCACTTTGTTTTTTAAATCTGTAGTGACATGCGTCGCTTTCTCCGTATTCAATCTATGTCGTTCGGCGCCCGCTGGATGGCAATCACTGTTGAAGGAGCCGATGGCCCTCTGTGAACCGCGTGTCCTTTATTTTTGCGTGTAGCGCTGTGAGATGAATTGAGGTCTCGGCTACATAGGCGTATTTTCAGTCAAGGAGTATCTCCTGCAATCCAGCGGCACGCTATGCAAGAGTACAACGAGGTGGGCAAACGCCATTTAACGTAACTTTGTTGCGCATGAGCATAGGCTTTTTATGGATGGTGTTTAACTCAGAATATACTATAATTGCCGCCTGATGTTCCGTTTGGAACTTCATTCTTATTATATACTAAAAAATCGATTCGCACCGATAGCTTTGAGTCGCCAGCTTCGCAGCAACTTTCGGCCAGCTATCTTCTATTCCTTTTTGCACGGTGCAGTCTCCGGCTATTCCAAGAAAAATTCACTTTTGTTCGCCATAATGATACATGTTTAATGCGCGCCCATCACTTTAGCGCAGTAGGCTCTTGTGGTTTTGGGACGTCACGTGACAGGCTAGCGTAATGGGCCCGGGTCTAAAATTTGTGGCCTATGCCGAGGGAATAATGGCGACAGAGGCCTAGAATCGGAAACAGGTTTTTTTTGTTTCTGTTGCTTGACCTAACCATGCATAATCCTTGTGTGCGCTTCTTTTCGAGAGAGTGAGTTTTCACAGTTTTCGTGACGTTGCGTGGCAGGCAGTCGAAATGGGCGTGGTCCAAGAACGTTCTGACCAATCGGGGAGGCGTGCTGGCACAGAACGGAAGAAAACATATTGAAATAGCTTCATCTTGAAGCACCCGCCGTGGTTGCTCAGTGGCTATGGTGTTGGGCTGCTGAGCACGAGGTCGCGGGATCGAATCCCGGCCACGGCGGCCGCATTTCGATGGGGGCGAAATGCGAAAACACCCGTGTGCTTAGATTTAGGTGCACGTTAAAGAACCCCAGGTGGTCAAAATTTCCGGAGTCCTCCACTACGGCGTGCCTCATAATCAGAAAGTGGTTTTGGCACGTAAAACCCCAAATATTATTATTATCATCTTGAAGCGTCCCAAATTTAGCGTGTGCTCTTGTGTCATTCACATGCGCCAGTACAATTTTCACGCGTGCTTTCCTGCAGATCAAGTCGGGCGCAGTGTCCGTGGATCGTTAAAACAGAAATATTTTGCATCTCTTTAGCGGCTTCATCTATAGGCAACGGATGCACCGGTCCACAGTGTTTTTTTTGTTTTGGTTCCTTCAGTGACATTTTATATACGAAGCAATACTTGCGGAGCGAAATTTGCGTCTGTATAGTGCAGCCGTCGCAATGTAGCCGAGGCTAGAGTTTGACCACGCCGACGTGATTCTCCTCCGGCACAGCCATTACTCACGCTTTTCGCGTTGTACTCATTTGCGTGATTGATGATACTTTGATTGCACCTCCATCACTCTCCCGTGAGGATCTGGCGGGTAGCTTTACCAAACAAGCGCACATAAAATATATGGCTACATTTGGCTAGGTCAACAGTGACAAATGACCCTTTAACGTCTTTGGCGGGGGTCGCGACGACAGGTCTCGAAGATTGGTTCAACGTACCGGCGTTGCGACATGATTTGCATTTTCTTTTTTGTATCTCGAGGGCGGGGCAGTATAGGTGTAGTGACATTGTGAAATTTCTTATCTTCGCCATTAAAAAAACATGCATTTTCTCTTATCAAAATAATTTTTGATAACTACATTACCTCTGGCATTTGTCATAGCATAGCGCGCAACTTCAATTCCACATTGTCATAATCAACTTCTCTTTCAATTACACAGAACAAATTAACGAATTAAAACACTTGCATGGATATCAGTTTCCAGCAGTCAGCTCTCATAAATGTCTGTTCCTGAACGGTTGTGAATTTATCGATACGTATTAGCAGAAGAGAAAAATTCAAGGGACCCTACAGAGCACTAGATCAGTTGGAAGAGCTAGGTGTGTTTTTACCGTCCAATTCCCAGAATAGTTAAAAATGCTTTAATATTGCAGCAGAAAGGCTAGGCCAACGTTTTCAATTTTCGTAATTTGTGCCCAACACTCAACGCAAGTACGTCAGTCTGCCCACGTTTCTGGCCATGTTTGCGCAAAGAGAGCTTTGAAACCTGCTCAACTGAGTATTTCGTTCCTTTAAAAATTAATGCAGTTATTTTATTACCGACAGACCATTAATTAGAAGAGAGCAGACACTGCTAAAGCTATGACGTCTGGGTGTGCTGGTTGGAGAATCACAGCTCGGCGTCGCCATCTATTTTTAGGTCTTTCTTCTTTTCTGGATTACCGCGCCTACTTTCACGATGGCTAAAGTGGTCGTTTTGTCAATCAAGAAGCTTATTTTCGTTTCCAATTTATTTCTGCTATGTCGGTATTTTTGTCGGCTAATCTTATAATTATCCCAATAACACACTATAACCATTCTCTTTAGAGTCCCCTTTGATGGGAAGAAGCAGGAAATATTCATTGTCACCTACGTCTTCGTCTCTAAAAACAAATCATTGCTCACCGTGGCCCCTGTTCACGCTGAAGAGCTTGCACAGTAAATGCTGAAGTTCGGAAGTTCCGGCAAATCTTTAACAAGAGATCTTTGAATTTATTCTGTAATCCTTTGTCCCGCAATTCGGGTATCAACGTGTGGCATAATTGGAAAGACGAAGGTGTTGCTTGAACAAGGTCTGTGGTAATAGGAAAGCACGGTGGCACTCAGAAAAGTGAATTTGGAAAACACATGTGCCATGCATTGATTTTAAGAGGAGAGCATGACCTTCCTAAGGTAGATAAAAAAGTGGTGGTGCTAAAAGTTCGTCCTATAGTTTGCGACATTGTTTCATTATTTACTAATTACTGTCTGTGTACGCTCACAATTGAAGCCGCAAGGGGTACGTTTCTTGATTGAGATGTAAAAAGTATCGAGTCATTAGAATTTCTATGAAAGTATTACTTGGTTCAGCGGGAAAGCTGGAATGTATAGACACCACCACCACAGAGGTCTGTCAGAGAAGGAGCTGATTATGTGAACAGCGCGCTAAAAGGTACGAACAGTATTCGTTTTACCTCAGTTTATTAGAACCGACTTTCGTTCACAAAGCCCGTGTAGCGGGTTTTTGACCACGGCCCTCAGCATCCTGAATGTTGGAATAAAGTTTGGTTTCTTATTATTTGAATATTTTAAGGGATCAATACGTTTCGAAAACATGACATGCTCTGCGAAATAAAGAGCGATTTTTTTCAAAAGTGATTTGCCTAAATTGTGAAGCTCCTCACAGCTCTCAAGCATACTATAAAAAAATGATTTTTTTTTCGTTTAACACTCTAATCGAAAGTACTCGCAGCACTTTAGATCATCCATATACAAAGGTGTTAAGTGTTCTTATTTGCTTTGGAACTGAATAAGTTTGTCTGTCTCAGTTAACACAATTATGGTAGACTGGACCCGATAAGGAGGATATTACTTCAAGTACAAATAGCTGCTAGAAATTTCATAACTGACACCGGTAAAAGATTGTACTTTTCGACCATTGCAAAAGGGCGCACGTTGTAGTTTCGCAATGAAAGATAAAAGTGCTCTAAACAGATCCATCTAGCATGAATCAAAAAACCACATCATTACATTCGTAATAATATGCGCGTATAGAATTGCAGCGGCATGCATTAACCTTATACCTCTGCCATTCACAAAGTACTCACTCATGTAGCCTCCTGTTCCACCACGGAAATAAAAAAGACGACGGGCAAAACGAGAACAAGGTGAAAGCAAGAGTCAACGTTTCGACAAGTGGACTTGTACACTTGTCGACTTGTCGAAACGTCTACTTGTCGAATGTTGGCTCCTGGTTTTACCTTGTTCTCGTTTTGCCCATCGTCTTGAATTTCCACCTCCCGCCTTTCCCGTGTTTTCCACGGAAGTAAAAAAGAGATAGAGTCCCTGGAATCATATGCTGCGTGCGCATGTGCATGTCGTCGCTATTTTCGTAGCCGCACATCTCGCCACGTCTCTGACCGTCGTGTGGGTCGACACTTCCATGAGACTATATTAAGCCCCTTATTAAGCCCCTGGGGAGTTGTACTTTACTGTTATAATATGGAAGACGCAGTAAATTTTATTCCTGCAAGGCTCTAATATCTTAAGTAGTTATACGGCTGTGTGCGTCTTTCTAGAACAAACGGGTGCTTTAATTTCCGTGAGGCATAGCTCCCAATACCAAGAATTTGGCAAAGCCGTGAAATACGTGCATGCAACATGCACGTATGCAGACATTGCAGCAATGAATTGGGGAATCCTTTGTGAGTAATGCGTCCCTGAGAAATTTGACTGAAATGACTAAATGGAGGCATGCACGACAGCTGGCTGCAAAATTTTTTCGGCGCATCGAAGTGAAAAAACTGGCTAATTTTCACGTTGCTTCCCAGAGTGCAAGGAATGTTGTTGAGATGTGGATACGTTTTGTGGGTGAGCAGCCACCTCACCTTTTCGCACAAAGGGTAATGCAGTATATTGGAACATAACATGACATGACAACTTTATTTGAGCCCTGAGGGACTGAGATCTTGGGGAGACACAACGGAAGGCTCCCTAAGATCAAGTCGTTGGCTGAGCCCACGATGGGACCAGGAGATGAAGCCCTGCCGCAATGTCGTGGACCCTCTGGACAGCCTATAGTTGAATGTGAAGATTGATGCTCTTGAGAAGTTCCTGGCATTGTTCTTTTGTGATGGGTAGAGAGGCCTTAAGGGCTGGGCACAGCCAGAGCATGTGTTCAAAAGAGCATGAGTCATGATCACATTTGGGGCACGACTGTGAGTGTTCAGGATCTATCTTGTTAAGGGACCGAGGAGTGGGATACGAACGGGTCTGCAGAAGTCTGAGTGTGCTAGCCAGAGGTTTGTTCAATTTGGGGTGAGGGGGTGGAAATGTCCTCCAGCCCAGTCGATAATGGGAAACAATTTCGTGGAAAGTACATAATGGATCTTTGTGGATGTGGACCTCGTTCCAAGCCTGGCTACTCGCGACAGCGCGGTACGTGAAATCGCGCGCTCTCCGGTGGACATGCTCGTTAGGATTACATCCAAGCGAGTTAATTGAGCTATCTAGATGGGCTGGGAACCACGAGGTGTGGTATCCTCCTTTGCTGCTCTCCCTAGTCCTTTGAACTACTTTAATCAAAATACTGTTCGCCTGTTCAGATATGAGAGTGGACGAGAAGGTTCTTACCGCCGTGCGCGAGTCCGAGAAGACAATGAAGGGAACTATTGAGCTGTGAAAAGCAAGAGCGATCGACGCTTCCTCCGCAACATGTGCAAACTTCGTATAAACAGAGGCTGCATCATCATCATCATCATCATCATCATCATCATCATCATCATCATCATCATCATCGTCAAAAGAACTCAATACAGGAAAAGGGATAAAATTTCATATGAACACAAATCGGAGCAAAAAGAGCATGGCAACCCAGATGATTTAACAAAATCGCCTTAAACTTTGTCGCGTCGTGCTCATTAGTTAGTGAATCTGGCAGCAGGTTTCATTCTTCAATTGCGGTCGGGAAGAAGGAGTTGTTAAAAGCATTAGTGGAGCCATGAAGTCGTTGGACGCTATTTGAATTGAATAGGCGGCGCGATGTACGATTGGGAGGAGACACAAGGGAACCACGCAGATAGGGGCAATTGAAATATAACTTATGGAATAAACACAGGCGCACAACATTTCGTCAGAGAGCTAAGGAAGTGAAGCCAAGTGATGATTTAATTAATGGAGCTTACGCTGGAATGAAAGTCGCATGTCGACGATATGAAGCATGCTACAGGGTTCTGGACGGATTCAAGCATGTTAATTAGGTAGGACTGATGAGGACTCCAGATCGCGGATGCATATTCAAGCCTACTGCGCACAAAGTTTAATATGCCAGTTTTCGTATGTTAGCGGTTCGCTCCGACCAGGTTCCCTCCCGCGTCTACAACCAAGACAGCGAACTTATCCCCACTGTCATATCTGGCAGCATCGACAAAGAGGGCATCTAGTCTGTGCTGATTGATCTTTTTAAGCACGAACTTAGCTCTCGCGAATCTTCTACCCTCGTTATGCACTGGGTGGATGTTTCGCGGGACGGGGTCAACCATGATGCGAGTTCTGGTTTCCCGGGTAAAGATAACTTTGGGTCGCCAGTTCATGTCTGGTTTGAATTCCCGCTTCTTCTAAAATCTTGATCCCTGGCTTAGCGGAAAAAAGTCGCATCATTTGAGGCGCTGTGTGAGCGTCTATTAGCTCATCGATAGTGTTATGGGGTCCTAGCTCCCGCAGCTTCTCAGCGCTTGGGAACTGCGGAAGGCTGAGTACGCGCTTGAGGCGGGCTCTGATTAGGAAGTCGAGCTTGGCCTTTTCCGCTTTACCCCAATTAAGGTACGGCACGGTGTAGTTCATAAGCTCGGAGCAAATTGTCCTCTTTCAGACTGGCTCTTCGATTTGAGCCGCGGACTACAAGTCTTAAGACATTACTAGCCTGTCCAGTGAGCCTGTTGAGGGCCGTCAAGTTGCAGCCCTTGGCATGAATGATTGGAACGATTTATTTTTCTCGTATTTCGGGCTCCAAAAATATTTGCAGTACGGATTACAATAGCAACGAAGCGTCGTAGACAACGCTATTGCTTCCCTCAAAGTTCATTGCTGCTGCATCCGACCACCCGAGAATCCGGCTCGTAAACAGCGTTTGGCACGTTCATTTCGTGCGCCAAGGGGTGACCGCCGTGAAATAGCAGCACACTCGGCGCGCTGCTGTTTTGTCTAGTCACTGCAAGCCGATAAACCCCGATCTTGTGATAAGGCTCCTTTCGAGCACTCGCACACCATAGAGATAACTTTTTTGCCTGTACGTAAAGGCCGCGTTGAAGCCGGGCCTATTGGGCGAACAATCGGACAACCCAATTACCCCTTCCAATGGAAAATGAACGTGTCTGTCTGGTAATGTCCCTAACGAAATAAACATTAGTGGGCGCCATTTGGCTCAGCTTTGCCGTTTGGTGCACGCTGACGTGGACTGCGAGTTTCATTTCTCTCCACGACTCTAGGCAATTGTGTGTTCGGCATCTCCGCGCCTCTGCTCTTTGTCACGCGTCGCCACGGTGTAGAAAATTGATTAGTGCGCTTGTTTCTTCGCCAGCGCTTGCGACGACTGTTGATTTGTAAATTTTGCATAATGCTTAATTGGAGGAGTACACGTTCCTATTCGTACTCTTGGTTCACGACTTCTGTGATCGGTGCGGCTGTCTGCAGCTCCGCATGGTGCCCTTCCGTCTTCTACTACCACCTTCTCGTTGGTAGTGCCATGGAGAGTTTTGACTGAAGAAGTACAGCAAGCTGGGTGAGTAGAACGGCACTCTGACCTGCCGCGTGAATGTAATGAACGGAGTATCAAATGTGCAAATCTCATAGAAAATCTAAACAGATGTTCTTACCCAACGAGGGTGGTGACTGGCTATGCCTTCGTGCTGCTGCGCAAGAGGTCATGGGTTCGATTAAGAGCAAGAGTGGCCGCGTTCGTTTAGACATGAGGTGCAAGAAGACCCATGTACTTAGACTTCTTGCATGCTGAAGAAACAAACTGGTCAACTTTAATCCCGAGCCGTGCACTCTTGCGCCTGTCTCGCCACAGCGTTATTTTGGAACGTTCTTTTGGCATTAGCGATTTTCTCCCTACATTTAGCTATTTGCTCGTGTGTTTCCAAACATTTCCATTTACCGACAGGTGGTGGCGGCAGGTTTTAATGATAACGCAATCTGTGGCATCTCAGCGACTTCAAGATTATAAATTTGCTGCGAAACTGACCTTCTAAAACGATTTTATTATTCAAAAGCCACCGAAATTGCTTGTGCAGTGCATAGGCTCTGTGACCGTGATGAAGGAAAGCTTGTCTGCACTCACAGAGGCCTTACACTGCGGCTATTGTCGCCGCAACCATGGTCTAATATACCCTTTAGGCGGAACACCGATCGACAAGGTAATCATGACCAGGTAAACATGAGTGTTTTGTAATGCCCGCCTGCTATGCTCTCAATTGAGTGTGGCAATATTGAAAATAAATAAATAAATAAAAAAATGGATAAATTAAAGACGTCAAGCACCTGTCGTTCCACTGACAGCAGCGGCTGTCAGCAGGGACGCAACTTCGAGACAGAAAAGCTTTATCTTCTGTTGGTATAGCAAGCGGCGCTTCGCAGGAAATCCGAAACGATTGAGTGACGCAGCGAAAATAGGTCACTGGCGGATGAAGGAAGGCGCCTATATGACGTGCTCTCGACAACAACGGCTATACATCTGGGGGGTGACGCAGCAGAAAGAGCGATCGTCTAGCATTGATTTTGGATATGCAGTGAAGCGCCGGTAGCTATAGCAATGGTATAGTTAAAATATTTTCTTTCTTGAAGTTACGTCGTCTCGTCGATAGACATCCGCTGCCGTCAACGAACCGATGGGGGTGCGCCGTTGCTGCTTTATCTGGTCGATTGGGTTTCGCGAGTGTACTCACATAAAGAGTGTATGTGTGACACGGAGGCCGCGACCATCAAAATGTATACACCCGTGGGCTAAATAAAGTATACGGACCACGGGAACGCATGCCAAACTGCATCGACGAGCCATCTTATCGCACCGCGCTGGCCGTCCATGCCTGACCCATCATCGGGCAAGTCATGTTGTTTTTTTAAACGAAGTTCACTGCTCGTCGAAAAAAACTTCGACGCGCTGCCGCCTTTGCCACTTACTCTGCTGCGCCGCATTTATTTATTTATTTGTTTACAGTACCCTCAGAACATAGAGTTTCTCACTACATTACCTAGAGGGAAATCTGGCGCTGCTGCGCTGTGGTATGCATGGGAATGCCGGTATATTGTGACTTCGGATTGGCATCGTTCTCGGAGATACAGAACACCTTGAAGATGCGTTTGGCATGTACCGTTCCGTCTGTCATAATGATTCATTTTCTACTAGAACAGCACGTGAAAAGCTGTTTTAGCTTTATTATTACGCGAAAACACGTTTTCTTTAACTATGAGAACTTGTTAATGCGTGTACGACTACATGTTACGTAAAAAGTATCAGCGGGCCGCTAAAGTTGGAGGACAGACGGCAAGGTTCGCGATCGCCTTGAAACAGTTTGTCGTCTGTTCTTGCTTTTCTTCGCTTGGTCATGCATTGTAGGTGAGTAAAGATGTAATATGCGTGAATTGAAACATTTCGTAAAGATTTTACTTTGAGAACGCGTTATTTGTGTAGCCATATCCACGTTTTAGACGAAGCCTCGTACAACACCAGCCAACACGAGCCTCGCAGACACATATACCGTCATTCCCATGACGGCACGGTGCCCCCTTAAGAAACTCCCATAGACGGTGGCGCCAGATTTCCCTCTAGGTGTTATAGTGAGAAACTCTATGCCTCAGAGTAAGTATACAATATAGAGGGGAGAAGCAGCATAAAGGAGGTAAAAATGATGCACTGAAAAGGAACAGTATAAGTAACAATGATAAATTATGCTCACTCACTGATTTACACATCATAGAGAAAAAATAATAGTGGCAGTTCACCATAGAAATCTCTTGATACACTTTTCTATAAAACAAATTGGGAAAGATAGGTCAATAGATACATAGTTAAGTTGCACATATAGTATTTATACAATGAAAAGACACATGATATATTGAACGCAAGTTCCATGATTTCAATGGAGTTAACTAAAGCGTTTCTATATTTAACGAATTGAATTTGTGCCACTGTCTCACTATAACGTAAATGCGGCAGCTCTGGCTCGCGCATCCGTCAGGCATTGCATTTCTCCTGTTGTCGCTTGACCTACTGCATTCTCTCGCATTTTTTTTATTACTCGGCCAGGGTGCCTTGCTTCTTAATGCGGCATCATCTTATTGGAAGCGATTCCGATATTTGCTGGATCCAATTGGAACCAGTGTTGAAACTAGCCGCAGTTTTCAGATAAGTGCAGGGAAGTGCGCCATAAAAATGCACTGTTGTTTTACTTACTTGTTTTTAACAAAGTGGCATTTTACGCACTGGAGCTTGAAATTTAGTGGAACGCCATTGCATTTCGTTGCAAATCTCAGGGATGCACACATCTCGGAACTGGCGTCATCCTCGGAAGTGGTTCTAAGATGATTTAGCTTCGCCACTGGAAACAATTCATAAATCTCGATGTGTGCGTGTATTATTAACCAAAAATTTGGTAAATAACCAGATAGTCGCTTTCATTTCTTGTACAAATAATCCATGCCTCTAAAAGCAATCTAGCTCAATAACACTTTTGCTGAAGGTCACGAGTGATGTTTGAGTATTCTGTTACCGTTAAACAACCAGAGCACATAGCGTCGTTCCATACGTATAGCCTGCAGCAGCTCTTCTCTACATACTAAACGTTGCTGAAATATTGCGACTCCAAGCAATGAGCGCCTTCGAGCGCGTCCTTTCATTTATGAAGATACAGTAATTTCCTTTGTGTTTTCTTTTGTTTTAAAGCAAATCGCCTTGTTTTTTTTTCTTACACCCGTTTAATCACTCGGACACATTCTTCGCTAAAGACGAACGTCCTGTCGCGCAAGAGCTTTTGTTTTTTCTCAAGGCTTAGAAGCCTGTGGTCGGTGGTGGCGCCTTGTGAAGTTTCGGCGCCGATTAATGTTTGCATGCCACTTGTTAATGCACACACAGTGTACTCGGCTTCCATGAGTAATACATATTTCAGTCCCATATACTAGCAACGCTGTTAGTGACTGTCATCGCTGTTCCTATGGTCAGTCGGCGGTCGAAGCTTTTGCGATCACCTGAATTAGTTCGGAAACGAAAGAGTCTTATTCATATTTTATTTTTTTACGAAATGCAATAAAACTGCTCGAACTTCTGCGGGTGCTGCAGCTTAACTATGTCGGATTGGTTTACTTTCGCAAACGCAGTACAGCAAATTAACAAAATTCCCTGCAGTAAGTTTTCTGCCCCGCTTTAGAACGGAGCCTGTAAATCGTCCAAACTATAAACATGCACATATCTGTGCAGCTGGGATCGTTCACACGAGTATAAATCAACTTATCGTTTCTTATGTATTTTGGACAAAACAGCATTCAGGATTATTCGAGGTGGCAATGTGTTGTTTGACCTGCATAAAAATTACGTAATTGTAATTGCCATAATGTAAACATGACCTAGAGTCTGTCGCATGATGGAGCTTCTCTTTCATGAGTATTCTATAAAGTTTGCGTGAACAAAGTGTGTGTGTGTGTGTTGAAAAAATCAGGGTGACCTGTTTTCTTGTGAACCGTGCTGCATTTGTTATGTTAAAAATCTGTAGTTTAATGTACGATTTCAACCGTCGTCAACCACTGTGTCTTAAGTACGATTTGAAAGTAAATGTGATCTGCACTTTGCCGGCCAATTATCTGTTTGTTCTTCACTTTGATGGTTTGTTCCACCTTCAGGAAAATATTTCGGCAGGAGCGTTACGCCATCATAGCTTGTATTTGCGTTCCCCAAGTACGCGATTATAATAAACGATTCACTCCACAGCTTTAGCAAGATTTGTGGCTACTTTAGAGTAATATTTGGCGCAAATTTAGCAAACTTTTTGTCCTACTTTACCAACATGCTAAAAAAAAATTTCAACAGCCCTTCCACTCTGTGAAGAAGCACGAGTAGTGAAGCTATAGCTGCAAACTCAACGCCTGCAATTTGTTAACTACAATATGTGTCGTAATATTATCACTAAAAATTAATTACTAAAGTTTTAACTGTCAGCCAATTATGAAATTTTATTTCTGTTGCAAGTAGCTTTTCCGTTACCCAGTTGAAGATTTAGGATGGGTCTATGTTCAAAAGCGTTCTTTAGAAATTTGCGTGGTGAAGAAATAAACAACCCATATGTTAACGTATGGTATAGTTGAAGCAACGCCTATCTAAACCAATGGCTTGTGACAACTTATTTTACAGGGAGCTTGAACTGGGGGCCCATCTCCGATGCCGCCCATTCAAATACATGTATTCAAATACATGTAAAACGCAGCAACCCTTTTCTGGAACAACCACTGGGCCGATATTCACGAAATTTGTTGCATTTGAGACGGATTGTCAACTTCTAGTGGCTGTTGGAGACGGAATTGTCAATTAGGCACTAATTTTTCTAAAGGAGCTTTCAAAAAATTGACAACGTTGAAAAAAGTGGAAGCATGAAGTTTAAAACTTAGTAGCTGTGCGCTAATATCAAATATTGCAGTTTGTAAGTGGCAACCGTTAGGGCATCCAAAAGGAACAAATTTTATTTATCAACTCACATTTTACGGCAATATCTTACACTGCTTTCAAAGGTTTTGCAAATGTCATACTTACATAATAGAAGTTTATTTTAGAGCAACATATAATGCATCAATTTTGTCCCCTTTAGACTAACTATTCAATACGATTTACAGAATTGTGATATCGTTCTGGATTGGTGAGTTAGACTTATAAACTTCGCAGTTTCTTCTTCAAGAGTTGCGTCTTTCAACAATTTTTATACAAATATTGATGGCCTCAATCAAATATTCGCTAGCAACATTCACTAGGTATAAATTTTTCTTTTAAATGCAACAAACCTAATCAAGCTTGGCGCAAGGTTTGCCGAGAAAACCGATTCTCATTTGCCATGTGTTTGGATGGGAGAACCCGAGCCGAAGCTTTTTCTTAAGAGGAAGCTTTAGCTGGGGCCCAACGCCGACGTGGCCTATTCAAATACATCTAAAACACAGAAACGCTTCTCTGAGATAATGCCTTGAACTATTTTAATGAAATTTGTTACGTTTGAGAAAGAAACTCAAATTGTAGTGACTGTTGGAAGTGGAATTTCGTTTTAGGGCATGAATATTGTTTAGAATTTACAAAAATTTGTTAAAGAAAAGAACTACTAGCACGAAATTTACAAATCAATAGCTCTGCATCAAGAACAGGTATTGTAGTTCTTTAAACGGAAGCCATTGGATCATTTAAAGTGGACAAATTCGATTTGTCAATTTATATCTTACGTGAATTTGTTACATTGGGTGCCAGGGTTCTGCAAACGCTGTATTTTCATATCAATAAATTTTTTAGTCCTATGTAACATACTAATTTTTCCGCTTTATATGTACTATTATACGGGTGCCATACGGCACACTTTTGGTCTCGATCAAGCCCGGTCCGGATCGAATTTTACAGTTGTCATTGGCTCCTTTGAGCAAGCTGCTCGAGGGAGCCAATTGCAGTCGTGAATTTCGATGTAGATCGGGCTTGATCGCGATAATAATAATAATATTTGGTGTTTTACGTGCCAAAACCACTTTCTGATTATGAGGCACGCCGTAGTGGAGGACTCCGGAAATTTTGACCACCTGGGGTTCTTTAACGTGCACCTAAATCTAAGCACACGGGTGTTTTCGCATTTCGCCCCCATCGAAATGCGGCCGCCATGGCCGGGATTCGATCCCGCGACCTCGTGCTCAGCAGCCCAACACCATAGCCACTGAGCAACCACGGCGGGTCATTGATCGCGATCAAAAGTGGTCGTGTGGCACCGGTATTAGATGCAATTAAACAGACTTGAGATATAATTTTTCATTGCTGAGTTACGTGAAATAGAGCGCGTTACAGTAGCCGCCGTTGCGGCTACTTGCGCGATGTTGCCTAAAATCAAGGTGCGGTGGACGCAGGCGAAATGCACTAATATGAAAGATGAGGTCAGTATAAGGAAAACAACAATCAGAACGGGTCTTCGGTCCTTCTCGGTGCCGCGGTTTGATGCCCCGCTGCCGTCCACTACTGTGCGACAGCGACATGTGCTACACTACGGGCGGCGCACGGTCTCCTTCGTCACGACCGTCAGCAGCAGAGCAACCAAACGGCGCACTACAAATTTATCAAGCGTGACGAGGCCCCACGTGAGAGTGAGTGCGCCGTCTGGCGTCACTCGGGGAACCCTCGTCGCCGGCTCGCGGATTGAGCAGCTCTACGGTGGGGACACCGCTGCCGCTCCGGCCGCCTACTACGCAGTGGTCCGTTTACTTTCTTGGCCCATAGTACACTGATGCTTTTGAAGCGTTGCGTGTACGCGCCGCGTCCACACACTCGACAGAGCCACAAGTCGTTTCCGCGAATCGAGTGTTATTGTGGACACCCACGAAGTCTGGCAGCCGATGTTCGTCTTACGTTAGTTTCCTGAAGCGCTATAACATCTAGTGGAGTCTGTATAGCGATGAGTTGAAGAATTAGGTCAGGCGCGCCGCGGTCGCATCGACCTCACATTTCATTGCAGCACGAAGGGGCGAGGCAGCTGATAAGTGGTAAAACTGTTTCCGGTAAAATGTCTAGTGAATGCCGTCGAGGACTGGAACGAGGGCCTCCAAAAGTTGCTCTGCTGCTGGCGCTGCTGGTGTCTGACGACCGGCGATTAGAGATTTGATGATGTTGACAAGCATTTTCAGAGGACTGACAAGTTGTACATCATCGTCGGCTGAGACCGGTTGAGGTACTCTCTGTTTGCAGTGTTTTCCACTGTGCTTGCAGTGTTTGTAGAGACTTATTCCAACGATTTCGATGGCAGCGCTGGGCACTCTGACTCTGAGAGGAACAGTCTCCTTTTCAACGCGTTTTCTCTTTGTCATTCTTTGAACGTGCTGCTTTCCCAGTCGCTGGGAAAGCGCTACGGCGACGGTATAGCTTTCATCTGCTGCTGCTTTTTGTTTTTCGCTTCCTCTTTTGGTGCCTTTGGGTGCCTTCCTTCAATGAGGCACATACTTTATCCGTTGCCATATGTGCAACATTACAATTAAGGATGCGGTATGTGTTACTGTCGCAGGAATCTGCATGGTGATTCCAAATGCATTTTGCACTGACCGGATCTCTGGCGCAAAAGCCCTGTACATGACCAATCTTTAAGCACTTATGACACTGTAAGGGCCTTCGTCCGAAAGGCCGAACAAGATAGCGAACGAGTCCAGCTTTTATATGAGTAGGCAGCTTTCCAAAGGCAAACAGTATCTTCATACATTTTCACGAGCACATTCTTCGAATACTAATTTTTTTGCATGGTGGCTTCCAAACGATCATGTTCCTAATTACGTCATCTTTGAGATCCAAGTCGATATTATTACGACACCAGCTGCTAAGTGGGCACCCTGTGGGGTGTCAGGGCCGCGTGTGGACGCTATAGATTTCTTACAAAACAAGGAAAGTTTGCACCAGCTTATCTGTTGTGTCAGAGGCGATGACATTTTTCCAGGGGTTCACGCAAACCTCTTGGATTTGTCCCGAGGCAAGCTTCAAGAACAAATCATCAAGTTTCTGTCGGGAGATAGCACTCAAGCTTACCACCGCGTCGACGGGTATGTAAGATACTGTCGTAGTCTTGATGCTGCTATATATTATACGCGGTTCGCTTAAGGACGACGCCGGAGATATCAGTCTTGGACGGAGGTGCTTGGCAGCAATGAAACCATGTAAACCTTCTCATCTTTAGTGAGAAAGCTCAGAGTCAGCAGCATCTAATCCTACTGATGAACTGAGCCGCTTCCGAGTCGCAGACGGTCTGGACTGGCCGCCAGACGAGTGCTAGACCATCTCTTCCATGACAAACTCTGTAAGAAGGATCTCCAAGTAGATTAAGAGTCTTCGGGGCTCAGTACAAACGTCGTTGCCTGTCACTGATGCATGAAAATCACATAAATAGATAAAAACTTCAGCACCAGAAGAAAACACCAACCAAGCACGAAAAACATCGCAGCTTTCAAGATGGGATTCGTCAGCCATGCATATAAAAAAAAATGAAGTGGAGACTAACCTATTTTTTGTTATGAATATCCAATCCGAGGAGACAGTAAAAGTAAGCTGCTTATTACTGGCAGTGTTTTATTTGGCTTGATAGTTTGCCAGCCTCCTATGCTATAATAAACTCATCAAGATTCAACAAATAAGCAGGAATAAACGTGCCTATATGCACATAGCAATAAAACAACACAAGCCGCTTTGCACCGCCTGCGTAGAAAACACTTCAGTCGATCCCCAATTGAAGTCAAGCTGCAACATGCGGTGCGGGCGCGATCAAGCCGCACATCTGCACCTGAATGTCAATTTCCGTGGGTTGGGAGTTCATAAGAACCATAAAGGGGCGCCAACTGGGGACACGGACGCACTAACATAAGTATGGACACTCAGGCGCTATAGTTCCAACAGCTTATTCTTGCGACCCTATTGCTACTTTGTAAACAATATCAGCGTATCCTTAGCAAATCAATGCGCAGAGCTCATAAAGAAAAGCGTATGTCTTGCCAGCCTATCGATTAGAAGTATTCCTTGGAGGCACACCCAGAAAACCAAATTGTTTTGCTGTTAACGCAATAGATGGCCTGCTTACACACACTTCACCCAGCTTTCTTGCACGAAAATGAAATTGAGGTAGTTGTTTCTAACCGCCACTGACTGGACAATGTTTGCCCCATGTTCCTTAGAGCCCTAAGCTTTGCTATTGGCGGTGTAATGTTTTTGCGTTGCTTTTAGAAAACATTGAATAGTTATCCAATATTTTACCCACGTCATGGGAGCATCGACCGACACGTTGGTCCGCGCCTTGTAATGGCGTGCACCTGCGAAAAATTGAGGGTAGGGGAATGGGCGTGCAGCGTAGTGGTGTCAGAGTATCGTCTGCAAGGTCATTCCAAATAATAGAGCATGCTGCGTGGGCATGCGCATATTGTCGCCATTGTCGTAGCCACGTCTCTCATCGTCGCGTTGGTCGACACTTCCATGAGAGTATATTAAGCCCCATATTAAGCCCCTCGGGAGTTGTACATTACTGTTACAATATGGAAGACGCAGTAATTTTTGTTCGCGCAATTGCTCTAACATCTTAAGTAGCTACTCTGCTGTGTGCGTCTTCCTAGAATAAACTGTTCTTTATTTACTGACCGGGAGGCATACGTCTTAAAGAATTCGACAAAGCCGTCAAATACGTGCATGCAGCCCTGTTTCATGCAGACATTGCAGCAATGAATTGGGGAACGCTTTGTGTGTGTAATACGTCCCTTACATGTTTGACTGAAATGTGTAAATAGAGGCATGCCTGACAGCCGGCTGTGAAATTTTTTCGCAACACCGAAGTGAAGAATGTGGCTGATTTCCACGCTGATTCCCAGAGGGCAAGGAATATTGTTGAGATGTGGATTCATCTTATGGGTCAGTAGCCACAGCACTTTTCTATGCAAGGGGTAATGCAGTAGATTGAAACTATATTTCTCGCATTTCCTGCTCCAAAAATATCTGCAGTACGGATTATAATCCCAACGAAAGTTCGAGAACAACACTATCGCTTCCATCAAAGTGCATTGCTGCTGCATCCGACCACCCGGGAATCCGGCTCGTAAATGGCATTTGGCACGTTCATTTGGGGCTCTGAGGGGTGCCCGCCGTGAAGTAGCACCACACGTGGCGCACCGCTGTTTCTGCTAGTCACTGCGAGCCAAAGTACCCCGATCCTGTGATAAGGTCGCTTTGGAGCTGTCGCAGAGCCATAGAAGTAACTCTTTGTGCTCTCTGTGAAGACCGCGATGATGCCAAGCCTATTGGTTGAACAGTCGGACAACCCAATCACCCCTTCCAAGGAAAAATGAATGTGTCTGTCTGGCATGGTTGCTAAGGAAATAAACATTCCTGGGCGTCATTTTGCTCAGCTTTGCCGTTTGGTGAACGCTGACGTGGTGTGCGAGTTTCATTTCTCTCCTCGACTCTATTGTGTGTGCAGCATCGCCGCGTCTCTGTTCTCTGTCGCGCGTCGCCACGGCGTAGAAAATTAATTGGTACGCTTGTTCCTTCACGAGCGCTTGCGACGACTCATCTGTAAATCTTGCGTAATGCATAATTGGAGCGGTATATGTTCCCATTCGTGCTCTTGGTTCACGTCTTCTGTGTACGGTGCGGCTGTCTGCAGTTCCAAACGGTGTCCTTGCATACTGTACCACCACCTTCTCGCTGGTAGTGCCATGAAGAGCTTTGACTGAAGAAGTGCAGCATGCTGGGTGAGTATAACGGCACCCTAACCTGCGGCGTGAATGTAATTAACGTAGTATCAAATGGGCATTTCTTCGAGAAAACCGGAAAAGATATTCTTCACACCCGACGAGGAGGCTTATTGGATATGCATTTGTGCTGATGCCCACGAAGTCATGGGTATGATTAAGAGTAGGAGCGGCCGCATTTGTGTAGACGTGAAATGCAAAAACACTAATGTATACTTGGGCGTGCTAAAGAAACCAAGCTGGCCAAGTTCAGAGCCATGCACCCTCTCGCCTGTCGCGTTGCATGTGTTCCTCTGGAACTAGCTTTTGCACGTTACCGATTCTGCTGCTAGTTTAGCTATTTATTGGTTTATTTAGCGACAAAAGAGAGATAGAGAGAGGGAGAGCTGAAATACGAAAGGCAGGGAGGTTAACCGGTAGGACGATATCCAGTTTGTTACGCAGTATTTCTATTTAGCGACCAGCGGCATGGTTTAGTGATACTACAGTCGGCGACATTTCCGCGACGTGAAAGTTAAGTTAGCTGTGAAACTGACCTTATAAAGGCTTTTTTTATTCAAAAGCTACGCAAAAGCGATCGAAATTGCTTGTACAGTGCAAAGGTTCTTGTGACCGTGATGAAGGAACGCCTGTCTACACTAAATGAGGCCATACGCTGCGAGTATTCGCGTCATGACCTCGCTATGAGATATATAAAATAAAGAAATTTCTTTCTCTATGTATATGCTCTCTAGGAGAGGTACTTCTCGGCTTGCTTGCGAGGCGCGATCGACCAGGTAAAGTAACAACGTCGCTCACTCGTCGACCCACTAACAGTAGAGGGTATACCTGAGAGTGGTACGACGCAAGGTCAGGAAAGAAAAGCTTTATCTTCCGTTGGTATAGAAAACGGCGCTTCGCTGGAAATCCGAAACGATTGAGTGACGCAGCGAAAGTAGGTCACTGGCGGATGAAGGAAGGCGCCTATATGACGCGCTCCCGACAACAGCGGCTATACATTTGAGAGGTGACGCAGCGGAAAGAGCCCCCACGTGTCAATGAATTAGGATATGCAGCGAAGCGCCTGTTGCTGTAGCAATGGTAGATCAAATATTTTCCGTCTTGAAGTTGCGTCGGCCCGTCGATAGATATCTGCCGTCAACGAACCGACGAGCGCGAACCGTGTCTGCCTTAGCTGGTCGATCGGGTCTCGCGAGTGTCCTCACCTAAAATTACGCCGAGGCCGCGACAAACGGGCTTCATATGGTGCTCACAAAATGTATACAGAAGTGATCAAACGTATAAGGACCACGGGAGCGAGTGCCAAACTGCCTTGACGCGTCGTCTTCTCCCACCGCACCAGCTGCCGGGACTATATGTAGAGCGCACGAGCGCTGGTGCCCATGCCTGTCCCATAATCGGGCAAGTCATGTCCTTTTTCTAAACGAGGCACACTGCTCGTCAAATCAACGTTCGACGGGCCGCCGCATTTCCCATTCACTCTGCTCCGTCACATCTCCGCGACTCTTTCACTGTAACGTAAACGCAGCCGTGCTGGCTCGTGCGACCGTTGCGCATCCCATTTCCTCGGCTGTCGCTTGATCTGCTGCATTCTCTGGCGTCTTTTGATGACTCGTGCAGAATGCCTTGCTTCTTACTGTGGCGTTATGCTATCGGAAGCACTGCCAATATTTGCTGGATCCAGTATTGAAACTAGCCGCAGTTTCCCGATAAGCGCAAATGTGCCATAATACTGTTGGATTCCTTTTTTTTTTTATAACAAAACGACATTTTAAGCAGTGAACCTCAGAAGTTTCTGGAACGCGAATGATTTCGTGGCAAATCTCAGGGACGTAGGCATTTAGAAACTGGAGTCGTCCTCAGAATTTGTTCAAGAGAATGTGACTTTAGGCCACCGCCTATAACTCATAAATTTCAATATGGGCATATATTATTATTAAAAAGTATTAAATATTTAGGTAGTCGCTTTCATTTCTTGTACAAATAATGCATTACTCTAAAAGCAACCTAGCTCAAAAACTGCATGCCACGGGTGATGTTTAAAAATTCTGTTGAAACTGAAACACCCAGCACAGACCGTCTGCCCCTACGTATAGCCTGTATTGGTTCTTCTCTACAGAATGATGCGACAAAACCAACGCTGCTTGCATATTGTGACACCAAGCAATGAGCACCGTTGAGCGCATCATTTCATTTATCAAGTGACAATTATTTTGTTTGTGGTTCCGTTTATTTTAAAGCAAATAGCTTCGTTCTTTCTTCCAGCCGTTTAATTATTCGAGGAGACGCATTCGTCGCTAAAAACAACCGTCCTGTCGCGCAAGGGCTTTGTGGTTTCTCAAGGTTGAGAAACCGGCCAGAGGTTTTTCAAGGCTGAGAAACATGTGGTCGATGGTGGCTCTTTGTTAAGTTTCTGCGCCGATTGATGTTTTCATGCCACCTGATAATGCTCACGAAATGTACTCTGCTTCCCTGGGTAATACGCATTTCCGTCCCATCTACTAGCAATGCCGTTAGTGACTGTGATCGCTGTTTCTATCGCGACACGGCGGTTGGAGTTTTTTGATTACCTCATTAAGTTCAGGAATGGAACATGCCTATTCATTTATTTTTATCTTTTACTAAATCCAATATAGCGGGTTGGATTGCTGCGATTTAACTTATCATGTTGGATTTGTTTTGCTTTCGAAAACGCAGTGCAGCAAATCACCGAAATTGTCTGCAATAAATTTTCTGGCACTCTTTAGAACTGAGCCTGTAAATCGTCCAAACTATAAAGATCCACATATCTGCTCAGCTGGGTTTGTTCAACCAAATATAAACTCGCATCATAATTTCTCATGAATTTGGACAACCTTGCTGTACCGCTTGAGGCTGGGAGTGGCGTTAACGAACGCCTACTCCTATCGTTTATCGTTTGGTAATGGCAGAGAGCCCGATGTGCGAATCTTGTGGGTGCGAGTAAAGCATCAATCACCTATTGTGTACCTGCCCTCGATACGATGTCCAACGCCTCACTCTGCTGGCAACTTTACACCGAGTGGAGTCGAGACCCTTCACCGAGTCAAAGATACTCGGACTGTGGCCACACCCGTCACTGACACGAAAAGCGCTTCGTGCATTAGTACAATACTTGAAGTGAACCGGCTTAACAGACCGCTTATAGTGTCCTTGTGAATCCTCTCACACGCACTCAGTGCTTATTCTCTCCTTCTTTTCATCTTCCATACCCCTTCCCCCACCCCCAGTGTAGGGTAGCAAACCGGGGGCTCGTCTGGTTGACCTCCCTGCTTTACCTGTCATTGCTTCCTCACTCTTGGACAAATCAACAGCATTCAGGATTGCTCGAGGTGACAATGTGTTATTTGACCTGGATAAAAATTACGCAATTATTGCCGTAATGGAAACATAGCCTACAGTCTGTTGCATGATTGAGTTCTCATTTTACGAGAACTGGAAAGTTTTCGTGAACAAAGCATGTGTATGTTGCGAAATTCCGGTTACCTGTGTTCTTGTGAACCGTGCTGTGGTTGTAATCTTTAAATCTGTAGGTTTAGGTATAATTTCTGCCGTTGTCAAGCATTATGTCTTAAGTAGGATTGTAAAGACAACGTGATGTGCACCTTGCCGGCTACTTCACTGTTTATAATTCCTCGCCTTCACGGTTTGCTCTACCTGCGGGAAAATATCTCGGCAGAAGCGTTACGCCATGAGAGCTTATATTTACGTTCCCCAAGTACACCATAATATTAAACAATTCACTCCACAGCTTTAGCAGCATTTGTGGTGACTTTTGTTTATCAACATGCTAAAAAAATAAGCAGTTGTCAACACGCTTTGGAACGTTAAACACCACAAACCCTTCACTAATTCGTAATTGAAGCTATACAGGAAAAGTTGCATATTTATGTTGAATTGACGCAGCAGGAGATCAAAGTGAACTATTTTGCCCCTAGTTTTCTGTATAATAGTTACTCTGCCAAATGTACACTAGAGACACACTGAAGCGTTTTTCGTTCCTTTGAATGATATATTTCAACAGAGCGTCTCTTCTGGATTGACTGCGGAACATGGTTTGGAAATTCGTGCAATTTCCATATCCAGCAAGATTAGTAAACCTGAGGCTTTTTTGCCAGAACGGTGGGGTACTCCTACAGATGGTAAAATTTCATAGGATTCCTGAGATTGCATATGCTTTTCCGTGGTACGCTACGTAAATTGCAGCACCTAGCTTGATACTGGCAGTATGTCTTGGCTATTCGGAGTCGGCCTGCAGCTAGCCAGGAACTTATATGCCGAACGCTTGCACACGGACGCGCTCTTTCATATCAGAGCGGTATATCATATGCGGACAGTCGCACTTGTCCGGTTCTTGTCCATTTGTTCGCGTGAAGTAAAAGGCAAAAGAGGGGACGGCGTTGCAAGACACGCCGAACTCCAGGAATGGCCGCCTAATGTCACGCACTCACTTAGTGTAACCCGGTTGGTAGCGTTCGCGCTGCCTCGTTGACGGCGGTGTCTAGCATCCATCATAGCCGAAATCATCATCGACATGTCT
Source organism: Dermacentor variabilis (assembly GCF_050947875.1). Classification (NCBI taxonomy): domain Eukaryota; kingdom Metazoa; phylum Arthropoda; class Arachnida; order Ixodida; family Ixodidae; genus Dermacentor; species Dermacentor variabilis. The sequence continues at coordinate 54,711,176 of NC_134577.1, forward strand.
TGGTCTGCGCTGCGATAGCGTCACGACGGCAGCCTGACAAAGCCGGTACGACGACAACGTAATCCCGATAGCGTGATGACGATGATATGCAACGGCTGTACGTAATAATTTACATTTTTACTCGCATACTCCACGGATGCCCGAGTTTTTCTGCGAAAGTTGACATTCAAATTACGCAGCTTCCACAAAGTTAGTCGGTAGGTCTAAGCAAAAGTACGGTGAATCTCGAGAAGCGAAAAAATCCTTTCTGTGCAACAGACGCGTAGTGGACTTCGGCGACGAACACGGTCCGCAAGCATTAGCCCAGGCGGCGCCGAAATGTGCCGCAGCGCCACCACTGAACACGGCATCTAAAGCCGGAGCAGCCTAAGGAGAAGGAGGATGAAAGAAAGAAGGCAGGTGTATTAACGAGAAATGCGTCTGGTTGACTACCCTACACTGAAGGATGGGAAAGGGGGAATATAAAGAATAGATGGAGGATTCGGGCGGGCGAAGAAACGTGGTGAGTTCGCGCATGTGCGAGGGAGGTCTCACCAAGTCAAATGCGTTCACAGGCCAGTCAACCTCAAGAACAATTAAAATGCCTTCACAGCTTTGTGGGCGGACGAGTGATGAGAAAGGTCTTCTAATAGCGCCTGCACAGACAACAGCCGATCGTACAGTCGTCGCAATGCGATAGATAGTGTTTGCCTCTTCCACTGAAATCGATGGCAGTTGCGCGATGAATGGTCGGTGTTCTCTTCGCTGCTGTAGACGTCGCATGCAGCACTGTCGGTCATTCCAATCAAAGTAGTGCACGCCTTCGGGAAAGGCACTTCCGACGACAGCCTGTATAGAAGCGATGCCTCGCATCGGTGAAGCCCGGATGGAGGCCGGAGTTGGAGCGAAGGGTTCAGTTCGTCTAACCTGGTGCGCCTTACATTTGTGGTTTTACACTCTGTTAAAGAACATGCCTGACAGGTGAGAAAAGCTGGCTTCCAGCGCCTGAGCCGGAAGGAGGAATGCGAGCTCTGCGTTCTCGATGGAACTCTCGGGGCGGCTGTACCTGCGTGACCATTTCTACTGACCGTCCAATGGCCAGGTAGCCCCTGTAAAATAATTTCGCGGCCTTCTTATTCGACGTGGTGGTGAAATGTGACACTTTCGTACGTTAGCTGTTCGTGTGTTCCACTTCGGAGAGCTGACTTTACAGAGTGTAAAGCCGGTCTCAAGTCGGAACACATGACCCATGTAGCAGGACTCTGTGCGAATCAATTGAGGTGCACTGGGAAGAGCCATGAGTTGTGCAGCCGTAGACGTCGTGACATGCGACGTCTTAGATCACAGTGTTACACCTCTTGTAGGTGTAGGCACAACACCACCAGAACTGGTAGATGCGCTCGATCCGTTAGTATAGATGTGGACATGACTACTGCATTTCTCGCACAACAGAAGTAAGCTCAGTTGTTTTTAGTGTAGATGGTGGCCGGGGAAATGAATATAGCGAAGAGAGTAAGAGAACCCGAACAAACAAGACTAAAAAAAATAGGTAAAACAGGACCATGTCCCCAGGCTTTATAGTGAAAATTGGGGCCTTTAACGAACGCATAATTCACCAAAGAACCGGCAGCACTTCTGTGAAATGATTGGCTATTTGACATACTCAATATAAGCAACCAAAAAACACCGTATGTCGACATCATAGTTAGGTTCTTTTATTGCTTGGGGCGGCTATACAGTGTGTCCGAGCTAACATCAGCTGCTCTGTTCGAAGAAAAATAGTTAAATGTCATGGTGAAAGATACGATCAGGTGACGTATAGAGTATACGGTCGTCGGAAGTCTGACTACCAAACACCGCAGTTTTAAAATTGTAACTTGAACCACGTCTACAGTTGTATTTTTTGAACGCTTTGGCTAGCGTAAGCTGGGACACCATATATTGCTCTGATTTTACCGTCCATTTATGGTGCAGCACGTCCTGCAATTTTGTGTCTGTTTTGCGTGCCATCTCTGACAGCACGGGTTATGTTAGGCAGTAACTTAAGCTAGTAACTTAAACTAGGCAGTAACTGCAACTAACTTCGCCGAACTCTCGCTCAGTAGCCATTTGCACGTGAGTACGACGAGACGACGGCGCAGAACAGCGCCGCCTTCATAGTGCCAAACAAACTTTATCTTCTTTGCAGATCCGCGAATGATGCAGGTGATTGAGATAATGCATCCGGCCTTTGCTTCGCGAGACTCCTTCGTAGCCTGCGGTGCCTGATCGTAGGAGCTGCACGGAGACTCTACCGTATGGTGAGTCATAGCACAGCTCCTTTACTTTAATTATTTTACAGCCGACTTCGCGTTAGTACCAGTTAAAGCAATTCGCATCACGGGAGTGGAATTGTGCCTTCTCCGAGGAATTGTCGCACTTGTGCATCCGGTGATTCGGTCTCGCGAATTGGCCTGATCACTCATTCCGAATTCCAATCACCTCTGGAATTTAGGTAAGTAATAAAGTAAGTGCCTTGCGCCGTTAACTTCATTAAAGAAAGAAAGAATGGGTGCAGTTGTCCAGAGTGGCAAAATCATAAGTAACATGAGTGCATAGTTTGTGAAAATTATCAATGATATCAAAGTGTCTGAGAGTATTGCAAGTGCATAGCTTAAGGAATATTTAGGTACCTCGTGCAATTTGAAACTAGAAAACAGCGTGCAAAACATTGCTTAAGACTTTTCAGTCTGTTAGGCCTCAATCATTAGAAAAAGACACAGTTGCACGATAACAATGGACTAGAAGGCCGGCGGTGTTTCTGTTCAATAAGCCACCATGCTGTCCCGTTGCTGGAAGTGAAACTTAGCCCAATTGTCTTCTTGTGTGAGATTACGGTTGAGATGGTATGTTTACGACTCCTTTCTTCCATTGCCACAGGTTTGGATAACATCGTATGTCCGCTTTTACAGTAGTTCGCACTTCACAGTAAAGCAGTGGCCAGATAAAAGAAAATGTCTTGATGTGGGATGGCTTGTGTAAAGAAATTTAAGAAAGCAACGTTCGTTGACGCTTAAAGCACGTTTGGTTACAACAGGTGCGAAGTAAACCGTGTTGAATGCGCTATTGACATTCCTGGGTTGTTAACTCAAAAACAGGCTTGTTCAAAAAAACATAGCGCAAAAGTTTTTATTTATGCGAGAAAATAAAGCAATTGTCAATAATGCAACCCTCCCAAGATTTTCGTTTACCCTTCGTAATTAGACACTTTCAAGCGCAGACGTCAACAGTTCTAAAGAAATGTTTAGTTGGCCTCGAAATGAGCATTAGATATTTGAATTCGGTGAAGCTATCTGTGAAGTTAGGTCTGTTGGGCCAAGCTTCTTTCCTCAATTGTTGGATTACTCTAGTAAGAACTTGTGGCGGCCCAGATTTGTATTTCACATGATTTATTATTTCTTAAGGGCCCCTAGTAGGGCATTAAATAAGGAGGCCTGGGGCGGGGCGATGGTCAGTAATAAACAAAGCCATGTATACAGTAAAAAGTATCGTTAGAACAAAAATAACGTGTTAGCTATTTTGCCTTCCTTGTGGCGGAGCAAGCAGCATCTTCCCTACAAGAAAAAAAAACGCGCCCATGTAATGCGACGCTGGAGTATAAATGATCCGAAGCTTCATTTATTACACGTAAAGCAGTTGCTGTCATAACCAAGACATGTCCTCTTGCCCAAACGGTTGGCTCCGCGACGTTCCCCGTTCGACCAAAGTTGATCATGTGAACGTTAATCGACTTCTCCTGTATGTTTAACCCTATGTCTTATACCGCGCCAGCTAAGTCGTATGGTTTAGGTCACGTACCGCACTTTGTTAGTGTTATGCAGTAGCCTGTTCACTATGTATGCCGAAGTGCGGGCTCAATTTAAAGCAGGTGCCTTCTGAGTTGTCGACTCAGCGATGTCACGGGGACAAAGGTGATGTCTGTTGCATGTCCTGGCAAGAATGGTTGTGAGAGATGTACGGCCAAATAAAGTACATATTTTAAGGTTTGCATATGGCTTCTGTCATAATAATACATACCTATTTGGCGCAATGGGTAATAAATGGGCGCTTACTGAGGGGGGGCAAGAATAGGGCAACGCAAATGTTATATACATCGGGACATCCAATAAATCATTTGAATATCACGTGGTATTCCATTCAATTTTATTTATTTCATTTTCTGTCCAACAAAATTCTTTACAAACGACCCGTAAAACGTCGCAGAGTTACACTTCTTGAGCTAAATTAGTCTGAGGCAGACATTAATAGCCGAAACGCGAAATTATATATTTTAATAATTTATTTTCTGTTAATTAACCTTCAAATTAATTACTTTGGCCACATTTCGCAATTCACAGATTATAGCCGGTGACATTTAATGTCATATCCACATCGAGTGAAACCTGAGGAAGACACCTGTCTCGAGATGCGCCTTCCCAAAGTTTCAGATTCAATGCGGTGGTGTTCCAGTAACTTCTGAGCTTCATGCATGAAGAATAATTTTGGTAAGAAAATTAGTAGGACAGCACTGCACATTTACTGCAAGTTTCGCTGCGCTTATTTCGAAACTGGTTGTAGTCTCAAAATGAGTTCGAAGTGGACGTTCCTTCTGAAACCACTGGCTTCAAATAGTGTGCTGCAATACGTGCACTAAAGTAATTCGTAGAAAAGTTACATAGTTTACATAGTAAAAGTTTTGCAATTAGTGAATAATGGGGATTTATTTGCAGTATAATTACGTTATACGTCTTTGAGTATTCCAGCTCAATCAGTAAATTTCTGCAGTGAGTAAAAATCTGGTAATGTGAAAATGAAGCACCTGGTTTGTATAGGTTTTATATAACGACGTATAATTTGATAATTTAGAAACGAGAAGCGTCCAATGGCAATGCTTTGTCAGTCAAAGATCAGTGCTAAGTAAGTCGTTCATTCGGTAATAAAGTACGCACTTACAAAGACACTCAGAGGGGAGGGGGAGAAGGGTAGGTAAACAATGGCTTACTTTAATACGTCATCAGCCATTATCGCAGAATAGAGAAGGGCTTAGACTACGAATGTTTTACCTGACCTGTTAAGAAGTCTCTAGAGAGCTAACCGTCAGCGTTCTCTCTCGGTGGCAAATTTGATTGCTTCGGAATCGGAGTAGTAAAGAGAAACAGAAAAACAACGTGAAGTACAATACATGACAAGCTTCTTCAGTAGAATTCACATGACTAATCGAACACCAGCCAGACGGTGCTTTCTAGTATTCTTTCCCACTAAACATGCTACCTTGAATAAACAGTACGGGCAACGAAAAAATCTGGCAGCAGTCCTGGATTTTCTCTCATCCTAAACCACTGAGGTCAAACTGCTCCAGTGAAGCTGCGTGGGTTTGCAGGTTTAGAAGAACAAAAGGAGAAATCTGCTATACTCCATGCGTCTTTAGAACATCCTGCTACTGAATATGCTCGGTTCCATACGTACAGTCAACGCTATGGAGGCTAGATTTCTTGCAGTCGCTCCGTTCGCACTTGGATATAGTTCAACGTTTTTTGACAACAGTTGTGCACGCGTCTTTTTATATAGGCTCGGTATTGAATGAAACAATTTTTAATTCTTAGAAACACGCACACACTATGGTATAATGCTGCTCATGCGTTGTTTTAGATCATTTTTATTTCTATCGTTTTTTTCGGGTTTTTGGGATCAATCACGAGGAGCTTCACGTGCATACTCGCTCGAGCGAACGCTGTGGGGGTACGCAGCGAAGCATCGACGGAACGCGCGGAGTGATAAATTTTCTTGACCGAACTTCTTGCATAGCTTCCACATCGTTGATTGCTATGCGTGGAACGGAGTTTATGCACCGTTAAGCGCCTTTCCCGTGACGCATCGGTGCTCAAACGTTTCGAACCCGCACCGGATTTCGTCGCTTCGACGAGAGCGAAACAATGAGCAATGGAACTAGTTGCAACAGATTCGGGGTATCCATGTTTCGCAAAGGGCATATCGGAGCAGCCAGTTATCCGCCAGGATCGGCGTTGCTAGCCAATAGTGGGTATTTCATCAGGCTGCCTGCGCATTCTTTCACTGCCGTGTTCGGGCTCATACTCTTCGCTCGAGATGCCGACGGTGCCCTTGGAGTTTATGAACGAGCGGCGCGCTGCTCTGCCGTGCGCGCATGCGTATTCGCATCCAAGCCTACATGAATTAGGAAAAAGAGAATACGGTGGGCTTTAGGGGCGCGATGTTTGCAACAGCTTCAACGAGGACCAGGATGAGACGAACCTAGAAGCGTGCGCAGTTTTAGGCCTGCTATATCAGACGGCAATCGGACAAATAACTGGTCGGATGAAGCTGACGCCAAGAGTTATGTACTGATGTGTAAACGAAGCAGGGGCCCTGGTCTGTGCTCGCAGCCCCAGCGGTCTTCCAACGGTTGTGAACACGTAATGGAATGTAAGATTGATGAAGAATATTGATTATTCTCTCTGGTCTATAGATAACGCGTGAAGGATGAATATCTTTGTTTTTTGCGACGGCGGCACCAAAATGCCAAAGCATGTATCAGGATAATCAGTGATTGTTTACTGTTCTTGTACTTATAACTGCAGTTAGACGTCAGTGCATGTTCCTTATTGCCCAGCCGTGTCTTTGTCCAAGTGTAGCTGCGCTGTTTCAGTATAATTTAAAAATTACACATGCCGGAATATGTCCTCAGTTCATTGCGTATTAAAGCCAGGAACGACGCGTTCTTTTTCGACAAGCACTTGCACTGCATTACAAGTCGAAACTTATTTTACGAAGCTGGTTGAAACTTCGCCGAGGAATCGTTGCACGATCTTTCCCGACCACATTATTGCGTCTGTGCTGAGCACCCGGCACTCAAATACGTTGTGCGAAAGCGTCCTGTCGTTCGCAGGCAGCGGCCACCCGAACAGAACAGTCGAGCGAATGAAGCCTCTACGTATTCTTATATTGTTAACTTCATCGGCACTGAATGCTCTTATTAGATTAATATTTTCCTAAGCCAAGCCGTTACTTCGATGTCAATACCAGTTGCACTGGCAGCCTTGGCAAACTTTAGGATCTGTGTGGCGGGTCGCATGATCATTGGCGCGAATTGTAACTCGAGCAGAGCTGTCTGATATCGCCCGACGCGAAGCGGGACGAGGAATGCTCCAGTGACGTCAGTTATCGTCGAAAGCGAGGGCGATTTGGGTATTACACCGGCACTGCCTTTCACGCAGTGGTTAGTGAAAGTTTCCAGGCGCCATTCAGTGGGTTGTTTTCGGAGGTTTCTTTCCAGTAGGCTTTTTTTTTGTCTGGAGGCTAAATGCAAGGCGCACAATGCGAGGCGTCCGCAGAGCAAGTCTTCTGACTACTCTGACTGTGATGCGAATCCGACCCAAGCGCGCAGCTGTGTTGTTGCACCCGTCGGGCTGCTGGATTATCCGATTATGACGTAGCTGGGTTGCAAACGCAGCTTCAGCGGCGTAAAGAATTGCGTTATGTCAAAACCAAGTGCAGTCCTTGGTAACGACCTTTTTGTGCATGTGCAAGAGAACAGAAGCATTGGGTAGTTCCAAAAACAGCTACAAGCGAACGTAACTGCTGAGCAGTCTGACCAGCGATTCTGTGTTGTGCCCTGGCGAGATGAGAACGATACATATGAGAAGGTAATGCTAAGCAGAACAACAGAATATGACATTATTTGCGAAATACGGTCGTTCGGAATGTGCGCTAGGCGTTATATTCTTACACTCTCGTTTTGTTGTCAACATGTGCCGAGGTGCCCTTCGTAATTTCATGACAGCTTACACTTTTGATAGAAACGGGAAATGTACGGCGATATTGCAACATTCGTTTTCCTTCTCTTGTGCGTTCTGTTAGCTTGCTTTTCTGTGAGATAATCAATATTACGGGTTTATTGTTTTTCGTAATATGTCAAGAAAAATGTTGTCACATATTTTATTTAATTAAAACACCAATAATCCCTGCATGACCGCAGCTTTCCAATGGTAAGAAAGATTCGTATGCTGCAATTACGTTGTAACAGATCCTAGTACGTACAGAGATGAGCACACTACGTGAAACATATGAGATGGGACCACTGAAAGAACACCTCGCTCAATTTGACCCGGCACTACGGGAAGCACATCCAAGTATCCACTCTACGGGTTTATATAGCTGATTCTCCAAGTGGCATGACTTGGAGCTTACCAGTATAAACAGATAGAGATACAGCTGACTGCATATGTATCTTGCTTCATCTTATTGAGAAAACAGCTTCACTTAGCTCGCGCATGCGATACCTATCTACCTATACTTGAGCGACTGGGGAAGCTACACACAAATGTTAATTGGGGTTTGTAAAGAGACGGACACATCTGATTGCCCTCACAGTCTTCGTGACAAGTTTTTCGCTTTACTGTCAACGGAACAATTCTGCAGAAATCAAGAAAATTTTTTCTTTGACTTTATACAGAAAAATGACATTCTTTAACATAAAATAATCTGTTACATCTATTGAATGAAATTCGATGTCGTAAGTACAGTCATTTTCCGTGTTTTGTTTTTGTTTCCGGACGTTTATTGTATTGTAGTGGAGAAATACTTCAAAAGTTAAAAATAATGCATGCTCAGCTGCTACAATTCTACTGCAATATACACGCATGGTTATATGAAGTTAGGTAACTACAGGATAATTATTCAGAATGTATCTGGGTAATATATCGCTCCCTAAAATAAAAAATCGTGCAGAAATCACGTCTGTAGAAGTGCTAATTTTGATCAGAAAGAGTTTAAAATTGGGCATCACAGAGCAAGTAGCGGCCACATAAAACTGCGCAAGGATCGCTGAGTTGATAAGTAAACTAAAGATAATGAATTGAAGCAAATGTTCGGAACAAAAAAATCAGGAAACCATTTTTTATGTTGCGCATTTCCGCCGCAATCGAGTGCAACGTTTAATAAAATGCGTATAAGGTACTGGTTGTGAGAGAAAGGAGGGATATAAGGAAGGCAGGGATGTTCACCAGTCAAGAGTCTGGTTGGCTACCCTAAACTGGGAGAAGGGAGAGAGAGAGAGAGTATAGATGCGTGCACGGACAGTGCTTGAGTCAAAGCCGCTTGTGCGAACCAGACGTTTAGGGAAAGCACACAGGTGCCTTCACTGCTTTGTGAGCAGATGATCGGTGGGGACGGTGCTCTAGTATACTGTCTGTTCACTCAGAGGATGATAATCTAATTCTCTCATTGTGTTGGACAAAGATTGTCTTCGTGCTTGAAATTGAGGACGGTGGCGCAATAAGTGGTCAGTGTTCTTCTCAGACTTCCGCCAACCAAAGGACCAGGAAGGATTCCGTAAAAGGCTACTCAACAATGGACCATATTTACACTATCAATCAGGTGATAGAAAAATGTGCGGAATATAATCAACCTTTATATATAGCTTTCATTGATTACGAGAAAGCGTTTGATTCAGCCGAAACCTCAGCAGTCATGGAGGCATTGCGGAATCAGGGTGTAGACGAGCCGTATGTAAAAATACTGAAAGATATCTATAGCGACTCTACAGCCACTGTACTCCTCCATAAAGAAAGCAACAAAATCCCAATAAAGAAAGGAGTCAGGCAGGGAGATACGATCTCTCCAATGCTATTCACAGCGTGTTTACAGAAGGTATTCAGAGACCTGGATTGGGAAGAATTGGGGATAAGGGTTAATGGAAAATACCTTAGTAACTTGCGATTTGCTGATGATATTGCCTTACTTAGTAACTCAGGGGACCAACTGCAATGCATGCTCACTGACCTGGAGAGGCAAAGCCGAAGGGTGGGTCTAAAAATTAATCTGCAGAAAACTAAAGTAATGTTTAACAGTCTCGGAAGAGAACCGCAGTTTACGATAGGTAGTCAGGCACTGGAAGTGGTAAGGGAATACATCTACTTAGGACAGGTAGTGACTGCGGATCCGGTTCATGAGACTGAAATAATCAGAAGAATAAAAATGGGCTGGGGTGCGTTTGGCAGGCATTCTCAGATCATGAACAGCAAGTTGCCATTATCCCTCCAGAGAAAAGTTTATAACCAGCTGTGTCTTACCAGTACTCACGTACGGGGCAGAAACCTGGAGGCTTACGAAAAGGGTTCTGCTTAAATTGAGGACGACGCAACAAGCTATGGAAAGAAGAATGATAGGTGTAACGTTAAGGGATAAGAAAAGAGCAGATTGGGTGAGGGAACAAACGCGAGGTAATGATATCTTAGTTGAAATTAAGAAAAATAAATGGTGGGGTGGGGGGGGGGCATGGGCAGGACACGTAATGAGGAGGGAAGATAACCGATGGTCATTAAGAGTTACGGAATGGATTCCAAGGGAAGGGAAGCGTAGCAGAGGGCGGCAGAAAGTTAGGTGGGCGTATGAGATTAAGAACTTTGCAGGGACAACATGGCCACAATTAGTGCTTGACTGGGGTTGTTGGAGAAGTATGGGAGAGGTCTTTGCCCTGCAGTGGACGTAACCGGGCACATGATGATTATGATGATGATGATGATCTTCTCGCATCCGCAGACATTGCCTGCATCGCATGCAGTGCGGAGTAAGCTTTCGTGAAGGCAGCTCCAAACCACAACCGACACAGAAGAGACACTTCGCGTCGGTACATTCCGGCCGGAGGTTTGAGTTGCAGTGAAGGGTTTAGTGTGTGTAGTCTGGTGCGCCTCGTATGTGCGGTATTCCACTCTGCTAAGGAGAGCGCGCCTGCTAGAATGTGAAGTTGTCTCGCAGCATCCGTCCTTGAGAAAGGAATGGGGACGCTCCGGTCTTCCTTGATTGACGTCCGAGCTGCCTTATCTGCGTCATCGTTTGCAACGATACCGCAATGACCTGGTATCCATTGCAATATGATATTATGGCCTTTTTCTCTCAAGTGAAGATTACTGTCAAAAATCAAAACCAATAATGAGGCTGCAATTTGTTTGTGTGACAGTAAAGAATAGCAAAACAAAAAAGAAAACTTTAGTTTCTTGGTATGTCTATAAGCCTTAGCCTGTGGCCTGAAAAGTTACCGGTGTGAGGCGCATTCTGCGCTAAGAGAGAAAAACGTGTCCTTGTCAAAGCAGTGACAGTCTTTTATAAATATTCATCACGGACATTGAGGCTTTATGAAGTAAATAGCCATAAAGTACAGAATAAGTGGACTATGTCTTTCCGTACGCGGTTGCCCGCAAGGTATTGCAGTGATACCCTATCCGTTCCCTCTTAAATAGGAAGTGTGTAGTGTTTGTGACATTTACCCGCCTGTGGTATAGGCATGCCCCATTTGGCATGTTTCGCGACTTGGTCCGCAGAGCTGCCACTTGGGACAGAAAGTGCAACTAGGTCTGCATTTTTGTGCGTGTGGGTGTGTGACAGATGGTTATATTTGTTGTTACTGTATTTTTTCTGTATTAATTTTGTGAAACTTCTTCATTGAAAATTCGTAAATTGAGATGAGTTGCTAAAGTCGTTTAAAACCACCATCTCCTTGAACAGAAAAAACAAAAATAACAATTGAATCAATTAGGTAAGTATTTTTACTTAATTCTGCCACTTGTTTTTCTTGTTAAATTGTTTGAAAGTTTGCCCCTGTGTCGTTTGAAGTAAACACATCGTAAGAAGGTTTTCAAAGCCTGTGATAAAGACTGCTTAGCAATGGTTTTCTTGATTTCTTAATTTTCTTTACTCCTCGTCCGGCGAAAGAAGGTTTAATGCCTGTTCGCAAGATTTTACATAAATTTAGCACTTTATTACGAAATTGCGGTTGGTCTTTTCCATTGTTTCATTGCAAATGTGGTAGGTAGGTTTTTTTCTTCTTTTCCTTTACTCATTCTTGCTCCCCTACGGGAATGCTTCTTGAAAGGAAGCACACATTCAACATGAAAACCTGCTCCCTCGTCTCGAAAAAGACGACATGCCGAGCATTAGTGTAATTCGACCATGGAAGCGGACCTTACTGCTTGGGGGGGGGGGGGGGGGGGGTCAACTCTAGTGAAGTGGATTATACAGAAGTCTGGAGCCCGGTGGGATCGATTGTCGTCCTTGAATCTGACCCGGCTTTTTGGTCAAAGGGCCCCTGGCGAGACGTCTGCGACTGTTTTTCTTTGCTTCTCCGTTGCAGACTAATCTAATTTTCCCTGTCTCCTTGCTCTTCATTTCGTCTGGGTGAGGCCGCGTTTCCACAACCTTAGGACATCCAGCCTTCACCAGGGTCTCCCTCGTCAACTCTTCAGCCTTGAATATAATCATGTTCATGCGACGTGTTTTTGCACAAAATGTAAATAGCAAGCAAGACGCTTCATCGAGGCTCAAAGGAAACAGGGGTTGGACCGGTTCATGACAGCCAGAACTATGGCAATATCATGCTTCATATATTTCAGATGCTCAAAGTTGCAAAGCTTAACTTCACAGCTGTGGGACAATAATAAAGACTACTACGACGATGATGATGCTTTCTGATGGTGTCGCCATAGAAGCGGTGTGGCTACTATTAGACACCTAGCCCGCGTAAGTGATTTAGGTTTTTGTGGTTATCTACTGCATTTCGCCATTCTGCGTATTCGTGTCTTGTAGTGTTACATATGCCTGTAACAATCCCAGTTGTAGTTCTTTCTTGCTGTTTTCAGCCAATACCCTAAACCTCTCTTGCCTATATCGATCTGCGGCCAGTTACAGCTCCCGTAAGCGTTAACCCCGGCACCCTTTCAAAGAGCTTTATTTATTTATTTATTTATTTATTTATTTATTTACAGAATACTGCAGACCAAATCGGTCGAAGCAGGAGAGAGTACGTACATTTTTTAGTAAGCCCTATGCCTTAGGATCAGCAACAATGGTGAAGTTACAATTTACAACCAGAAAATATAATAACAAAAATGAACAAGGTTACAAAGCAAATACACTTCGTGAGAGTAAATGCCCCAAACTCAGAATGCAGACATTCTTTATGGTTTGGCGTGTGTCTGTGTTTCTTTAATGCCATCACATCAGCAATCGCCCCAGTACTTGATATGGAATGCACGAATTTACCGTCTGCATATCGATTGTGTATCGATTGTTCATCAATTGTACATTGTACATCGCTTGTGCATCTGTTGTGCATCGCTTGTGCATTTGATGTTTTATTTGAAAGGAAGCTATATGTCTCGTTCGTGATTGTTTGATGACATATATGGTACGACTTGAGGCAAAGCGCAAAAAGGACGACGACAATAGGAGGGAACGGAGATACAGCGCTCATGCTGCAACCTGTTTTTTCCTACGCGAATGTCTCGAAATCAAGCGACATTTACAATGTTTTATGTTTTATTTCTAGTACGTTTTATTATTCGAATGGAGATTGCACTCCTTTGGGCTATGGATCCGTTTGCAAGATAACGTGTGTATATTGTTTGTAACCAAGAAACCAAGCCCTTCCAATTTCCATATTCTTCTGGCTCTTTTCATGGAATATTCACATAAATTTATTTCGAAATTATATATAAAAACGGGGATGAATGTTAAAATACAGTCTCATATCTCACTGGAAAATAATTCAACCGCAGAAATCTTTCGTACAGTTCATGCTCTTCATGGAGAAGTCACATTATACCGCAGGTCTTGACGCCTGGAATGTGGCCTTAGCCGCACTTCTATTCCATTTGTGTGCAGTATATGCCGCGGCGTTACCCTACACATAGCTGCCTTTTCTGACTCATGACCGACCCGACGAGAATATGTTCCGGTGCACAGCGCATACATCAATCGAGGCAGCCAGACGCTGTGAGGACTTGCGACGCCGAAATCCACTGAATTATGCAGCAACGGCTCCTTTGCGTTTCTTCGCTACTTTTCGCCCGACTTGAAATGCTGCCGCTCGTTCTTTTCTTTTCCGGAATTTGCTTCGAGTTACGCGTGGTTCCTCGATTTCATTTTAACGCGGTAGCGTCAAGGAGATCGTGTCGCAGAAAATCCCGTGTTGGCGTCGGACGTCGTTTCGGCAAAACTATTTTTTGAACCGCCCGAACCCACGGCCCTCCATGTCGGGAAACGAACTTACTGAAATAATTGTATTTGTCAAGCTAAAATACGCAGAAAAATTGTAAAGTACGGCACACACAACTTACAGAAATGGTAGCTCTCGGATTGTAATTTGAATATACGAGAAAACATAATTCTGTCACGCGAAAACTCAGACCAACCCCTGTTCAAGTGTTTCTACAGTTTATAGACCACCAATGGCGTCCGCCATTTGCGCGCGTCGGAGCGTGAATATTTCGCAGTCTACGTAGCGGCGCGCCCGCTTCCTTGAAACACTTCCAGTTGGCGCTCGCATCCGCTGCATCGCGATCCACACAAGAGGCCGCGTTTCTACCAGAAAGCCCGCCTTCGCAGTTCGCCACGAGCGTTTCCCGGTAAACATTACGGTTACATACGCTGCAGTAGCCTGGAAGCGTGAGAAGCAGTGGGGGATCTTTTTCTCCCAGCCCCACTGTTCTCCCCGACGAAAATCCCGTTCCAAACTCGAGTGCCCGCGTTTGAGAGCAAGTATCTTCCGCAAGTTCGCTCCACGAGCAGCTAGATACATTGAAACCGACAACTTGTAGCCATCTTTCATGGCCGCTGTACGAAGTAGGAGCGGGAGCATCAGACTCGCTTTTAAATGTAATTGTCTCGAAAGCCGTGCCGCGAAAGTTTGTGATTGAACACTGAATTTTTGAAGATCAAACTGCAGTATAAATAAGGAATGAGGCAGGTGGTAACCTTCGCTCCCAATGCGCGACGCATTGGAGGTGCCGAGCTGTGAGTGCTCGCGGATGAAGCGGCATTAAATAAATGTACTACTTTTGCTGTATTCCAGTGAATGCCGCATGTAATATCAGCATCGGCGTAGTATTTATGCATGGCCGTAGTCTGCATGGGTGTAACACAGGCGTAGTTAGAAAATTTAATTAAACCAACAGTTGGATGACTGATCTTGAACAAAAACGAAGACCGAAACGAACGACGCGTTTAGTTGCATTGGTAATATTTGCTAGAGTTACAACTGCGCTGTAGTAGGCGTAGCCTCTCGCCTGCTCTACGGTTCTGTATTCGAGTAGACACTTCGTCACTTTTTGTTATTATTAGGATATCAAATATACGGCCGTTTGGGGCGCATTGACGCTGTCGGTGCCATCGGTGTTGCCACCACCGTCGCAGTTCTGATGTTGCCCCGCTCTGAAAGGTGCATGCCTGGCTTATCCGAGGGTTGGTTAAAGGAGAGGGCCCTTGGCCCTTTAAGCGTCAGATTTTTTGGAATCGACGCACCACCAGCGTCGGGTTTTTCTTTTTTTTCTCGGGTATTAAGAATGAACACAACGGTTTAGTTTTGGCTATACAAAACAGAGAGAGAGAGAGAGAAAGACAGACAACATTTATCGATGCCAAAACACGGGGGCGGCTGCAGCCTCCCTCCGCCTAGCAGACGGCCGAGATCCCCCTGGGTCTCAGCGACTGTCTCGGCTAGCTGGACGGCCCAGACCTGGTCTCGCTGGTCGGAGCTGAGCAGCAGGGTCTCCCACCGCTGCCGGTTTTGAATTTAGCGGCACTCGAAAGGAGCCGCCTTCGAGCATGTCCATGGAACATGTGGCATATCCGCCATACTCGTACATAATTTACATTGATCATTATATTGCCCTGGATAGACTCTGCTGCACGTCACCGGGTTAGGACACGTGTTTTTTGCTGGAGGCACCAGGCTATCGCCTGTTTCTTGGTTAGCTCGGGATGAGCTGGTGGGTACCGGGCCCTTGCCATCCGATAGTAATCGGCGATTTCTTTGTACACGACAATGCGGTCTGCTCTCGTGTCCGATTGGGCTGGCTCACTTGCTCGGCGAGTAAGTCATCGAGCTACGTTGTGAGCCGCCTCGTTACTGGGGAGAGAGGCGTGTGTGGGCGCCCAAATGATTTCGATCGTCCCATGATGACGATTGCTGTTATTACTTAGAATATCGAGCGTCTCTGGCGAGATGCATCCTTTCGCGAACTTATGAGCAGCTGTGTGTGAGTCGCAAAAGAGAGAAAATTACACGGACAATAAGAAATTGTCTTTTGGTATGGTCCTCACGTTAATACCTGACGCCAGCCACATGGCTGTACAGAAAGGTGAAACCGTACCGGTACGTGAGTGAGATGGAAAAGGTTAACGAGGCGCAATGTGTTTAGCTGAAAAATATTGCGAAGCATAGAGGAGTCACCGCCAGCGCTATGGTCAAACGCCTCCGTACCGGAGCCAGGACTATGTCCTGCCTTATGCGGCTGGCATTAGCGTTGTGAGCGCGCTTTTTATATGCACCCTAGCGTGCCTGCTGTGCTGCTTTATTTACGCACTGTTTTCAGCGGATCGGAGGATAAACCTCAATTATATCGGATTTTTCTCAGTAGGCTTACTTTCATCGAAGGTTTTCCTATTTGTTCAAGCGTACGTTCCCAGTTCGCTAACACAACAACATCAGCTGATTTAAGCACAATCCTGGGATATTACGCGGCGTTGGACAAACATATGAAATTCTATGTCAACTCTAAAAAGAGCCGGACATCTATTGAACAGAAGAACAGAGGATAGCTGTCACATGCATAGCAGTGTTGTACAAGAAAGCACATGAGAAGGGCCACCTCCTAGTGCTTCAGCAGATGTCCTGTTATACTGGAATCCTAGGCAATGGGTCAGTAAATAAGAAGCAAAACTTGACCATGCTTACGCCTACTCAGTTGTGTTAATATGTAGAAGTATAGCTGTGTGGTAAACTGGATCAGATAGTTCACAGAAAAGCGTAAATCGCACGAGGCACAACTAGTCGTAATGATGATGATGATGACAAAATGTATTTATTAAAGGATGGCGCGAAGGCCTATAATGGGGAATAGGAAGAGGAGGGGGGAGGCGTATTCAGAGCCGTCCTAGGAGCTGCGCGTCCTTGGCGAAAGCCAAGAGCGAGTCCAGAATGGCCCTGTCAGAATCCATCAATCCAGTTGCCGGTCTAATCCACTCCTCGTAGGACGACACTCGCACCGCCCTCAGGTGGTGGTCCCGCTGTTGAGCGTGTCGCTGGCACTCCCAAAACAGATGGGCTGCGGATGGCCGCGTAGCCATGTCGCAGTCAGGGCACCTGTGTGGCGTATGGAGCGCTTCTTGGTCCGCGGAGGCTGTGGGACGGCCGGGTTCCTGCGATGGAAGGGAGTTGGGAGACGGAGATGGAGGGCGTCTTTCCCGGCGTGGCCGGTACTGTCGCCACCGTTCCAGCACATCCGGTGTGAGGACGAAGCCGGAACGGAGCCTATGCAACAGCACCTGCCCCGACCTGGGAAGACCCGCTGGAAGTGGGTCTGGGTCTGAGGGCACACTCGCACGGAGTTCCCTCTTGCGTCGGTTGGCTGCTGCTCTCAGAGCTCTGTCGGAGTCATACGGGGCTCCATTTGTCGTGTTGCCTGTGCTGTTTGTGAGGGCTTCTGAAGGATCCCGGGAGACGACGCGGTTGGAAAGAAGGGCGCGCGCCGCCTCGTGGGCTCTCTCATTTCCCTCGATGCCCTGGTGACCAGGGATCCAATGAAGTGTTGCAGTGGCCCCGTGGGCTTCCGCGCGCCTGAAGGCCTGCTTGACGAGGAGTACTTCCGATGATGATGTGTGGCGCGACTTGCAGGCATGCAGCGCATACTGAGAGTCGGTGTATATATCAATGTGTTTTGCTTGCGTTGTGCTTGAAACTCTATCTAATGCCCAGGCTATTGCGCGGAGTTCAAGTTCCGTTGGGTCGTCAGCATCAGCAGTTGTAAAGGTAGAATGTGTCTCACAAGAACCCACTACGTGGTAGGCGACTGCTCCCTCGTTGGTGCGTGGGTCGAAAGCTGCGTCAGTGTACACTTGTTCATGGATTGGCGGTGCGTCTGCCAATGTCTGCACATGACGCGCAGCGAATGCTGCCCGGCGGTGCGCATGTTGGGCACCCATGTTTCGGGGCGTTGGTGTAGTGTCGACGACAGCAATGTCATCCCACGGTGAGATGTCGGATGGCAGTTGTGGCAAAGTTGATATATCCTTTCCCATGTAGGCCAGTAGAGTCCTGCCTTGTCTGGTGTGCTTCAGGCGTTCCTCGTGTCCTGCCTTCGATGCTTAGATGGTTGCACGGAGGGTAGGCAACTTCGCATAGCGATGTAGCTCCTCGTCACGTGTGTGTTTCGGGAGCCCTGTGCTAACACGGAGAGCTGATCTGTGGAGTACCTCTAGCTGTGTCCAGTGCCGAGCAAGCAGGTCATAACAGCGCGCTCCGTATATCGCTCGGGATGTCAGCAAAGCACTAACAAGCTTTCGGCATACGTCGGTACCAGCACCGCCCATGCGGAAACAGATTCGTTTTATGAGGTGCAGAGTGTTGTGCCATGTCCGACGAAGGTCTGCGAGCCACGCATCCGCTGTGCCTGTGCGGTCAATAGGTATCCCGAGAACGCGCACTGATTTTTCTGCTCGCTGCAGCGTTTTGCCTGCGAGAGTGAGCGTGAGGGCTGCTTCATCCTGCGTTGAACCTCGGATCACCACATAGGTTGTCTTCTCTGGAGATGGCCGCATGCCAGTTTGTGGCAGGTAGTCGTCAATAACGTCAAGTGCCGCCTGCAGGGTCTCCTGCTGCTCATCAATTGGTCGTGATGCAGTCCATAACGTGATGTCATCTGCGTAAATTGTGAAGCCCAGTTCGGAAATAGCCTCCAGTCGCTCAGCCAGGCCTATCATAGTCAAATTAAAGAGGAGGGGTGATAGTATGGAGCCTTGTGGGACTCCCACTATGTTTGGGTAAACCTTCCCGACGTCTCCGTCGACCCGTATGGAAAAAGTGCGATCTTGAAGGAAGGAACGCACAAAGTTGAGGGGGCGGCCCGTGATTCCGTGCCTCTCAGCTGCCTCGATGATTGCCTCATGCGTCACAGTGTCAAAAGCTTTACGGAGGTCCACCGCCACCAGGACGCTCGGGTGTCGCTTTGCGCGACCGACTGTCTTTCGACGCAGTACACCTTCCCTCACAAGTAGGAGGCTGTCATGAGTGCCAAGGTTTGGTCTAAACCCTGTCTGGGCTGGATGAAAGCGACCCTCTGTTTCTAGAAAGTGAGATATGCGTGTCAAGGCCATTCGCTCCGCCAGCTTACACGTAGTAAGTGTGAGAGATACAGGGCGCATGTTCGACAGTACATCTGGCTGTTTGTTTGGTTTCGGTATGGGTGTGACTATCGAATGCTTCCATCCTGCTGGGATTTCACCGTTGATCCACACTTCGTTAATCTCCTCGAGAAGTTGCTTTTTTGCGTATTCTTCCAGATTTCTCAGAGCCGCCCACGTCACGCCATCATAGCCTGGCGCGCTGCGCGCGTTGATGGAAGAAAGTGCCTGTTCGAGCTCGAAGAGTGAGAATGGAGCCTGGATGCCCTCATCGGTCACTGGCGGCGTTTTCCGGTAAATGTCGACGTTCGGGGGCGTCGCCGGTTGGGGCAAAAATGTGTTGGCGGCATCATCCTGGAGTTGGCTGACTGACTGGCTAGTTTTGAGCAAGACGTTTGAAATAGCGCTGCGTGTTTTACGCTGACCTGTCATAGCCTTGAACGTGTGCCACACCTTGTGGAGGCCAGTTCTTTCGTTGAATGAGGAGCAGTGCTGGCTCCAACGTTCCCGATACAGGCGCTTGGCGTATCTTCTAGCGATGGCAGTGCGACGTCGAAGTCGCACGCGGTCGCGATGTCGTCGGCCATTGGCTTCGTACGTCAACTGTGCTCGCTTGCGCGCATCCCAAAGGTTTAGCATATGTATGTCCGGCGCCGGAGCATCAGCTCTCACCTCAGTCTCAGTAGTGGCCTTGCGCAGGGCGCGTGACGCCCGCTCCCGTACGGATGAAGTCTTGGGTTGCTCCGCAAATGCTCTCCTGTAGGCATCCCATCTGATCGTGCGCACAGTGCGCCCGGCCGCACGCTTTCGTCCCACGTTCATTGTAATCCACAGTGGACAGTGGTCGCTGCCCCAGGCGTCCGGATCGCATCGCCAGTCTTTCACCTAGGCTGCTGTGGATAACGTCAGGTCTGGGGTCGTGTTACGTTGTCCACTATGCAGGGCGGCGCGGGTGGGGTAGTCGGTGTCATTTACGAGCACTAAGTCAGCTGACTCCGTGGCATCTGCGAGCGCCATTCCGCGGGGCGTGTGATAGTCATAGCCCCACTGCGGATGCTTGGCGTTGAAATCGCCGCCTATCAGGAAGTCGTCATTTGGGTAACGTCTCCGCAAAGCGTGAATCCACGTGAATGAACCGCGTGTACGGGAGCTAACTTCAGGGCGCATGTATACCGATACCAGCACTGCATTTCGCTTTGCAATCTTGCAACGGACAGCCACCACCTCCTGCACGGCAGTCGAGTACTGAGAAGTGTCAATCTGCGTTTGCGGAATGTCTGTGCGGACAAAGACAGCCGCTTGTCCCCGTATTACAAATTCTTCGGCTGCACTGGCGATACCATTGTGCTGCGGGTTTCGGTGTCGTTTCCTGTTTCCATGCTCTATTGACGGTTGGTAATAACCATTGAACTGTCGTAGTGTCCGATCTGTGCCATTAGTTTCTTGAAGTAAAAGCGCAAGGGGGCGTCCGACACAGTCAAACAAGAGGTTCAGTTCTGTCGCACAAGTGCGGAGCCCTCGGCAGTTCCACTGTAAAACGTGTGGAGTGGGACTGTCGAGGGCTGTACGCGAAGCCGGGTGGCTATTGACGCGAGGCGAAGAGCTGTTGGAGCAAGCCATATTGTCGTTGGAAGTGCTTCTCCTGCGCTTGGAGGAGAGGGTGCAAAAGTTGTTGTACCAGCAGAGCCAGGTCTGTCTGCTGTGTGGTAGTAGAGGTTGTTTCTTGCGTTTTAGTGAGCTCCTGCGGATTGCATGGCTGCTGCTGTCGCTTGGCACGAACACTTTCGAGCAGTGCTGCATGCCTTTTTTCGTTCTCTTCTAGTTTCCGCCGCAGTTCGACGTTCTGTCGTGCGAGTTCCGCAATCTCAGCTTCTACACTGTCTTTCGATGTATCAACCAGCTGCGATGGTGAAGGCAGCATAGGTGTGGTATAAGGTAAAGAGTTCGCCGGTTTGTCTCCACTTGGTTGAGTTCGCTTGAGCGCTGCTGCGTAGTTGAGGTTGCAGCCGTTTCCTCCCGTTGTTGGTTGTACGCAGTTCTTTGAAACAATCTCGTTCACTGCTTCCTTTATGGTACGTGGCTGCGGTGAGATGTTTTCACTTTCACGTAGCTGCTGCGTCAATTTGACCTCATGGCACGGGACAGTTCTAGTGCGGCTTTTCGATCGGTGTGCGCCGTGCCTTCTACGACGAGAGCGGGGCCTTGAGCGGAGTTTCTTAGCAATTTTCGCGTCGGACTTCAGTTTAGCTGGACACTTCGGGTCAGTCGCCGTGTGACCTTCTTCTTCACAGTTGCGGCATCTGGGCGTCGTCTGTTTGCATTCATTGCCAGTAGTACTATCTTCGTGCGTCTTGCCGCATGTAGGACATACCGCTTCGTGCGGGCAGACATCCTTCTTGTGACCAAAGCGATGACAACGATTACACACGATGCTTTTAGGTTCGTAAATTGAAACTCGAGTGATGCGGCCGTAATACACGACTCTGTTAGGAGGGTGGCGTCCCTCAAAAGTCAGCAGACATGCCCCACGCTTTCCCATTGGGCGCGCGTCAAGGATACGTCGGTGCTCACAGGTCAAGGCTGCCCGGAGTTCAGCCTTTGTTTCATTGCAGTCAACGTTGTATATAACACCTCGACACATGTCTCGTCCGGGTGCCTGATACACTTGTACTGGTATCTGTCCGTGGTTCACGTCTAGGTGTGAAAGTTTGAGAAGCCCGTCTGCTTGCCTCTTGTCGTGAACGAGCAATCTTATGGTGTTAGATGCTGGTTGCGACGTGTACGTCAAAGGCTTGGTGTTGACGGCAGCGGGTGTGGCCATCACGAAGTTGCGGTGGAGGTCCTTGCCTGGTACAGTCGTGAGCGCCACGTTTACTCGTGGTTTCACGAGTAGCACAAAAGTACTCTTTGATGCATGCCGCTGATTGTTCCAGCCTCATTGGCGACTAAAGCATCTGAATCGCATTAAGCCTTTTAGAGGAGCCGAAAGAGCAATTGTAAGTTACACAGGGCTTTTTCCGCTTACGAACTTGACTAAGTTGTGAGCTAGTATCCATGGTATGATATCAGCAACAGTGCGGCAGAAACAGTATCCCAAACAAGAATCTATTAGTATACAGTGTCTTTTGAAAGTATACATAAGAACTCCATTCGAATGCGACCACAGCAAGTTTTATTCGTCAAGTTTTTGTTCGTTTTAAACGAACAGTTGCAGTGAAAGTGTGAAGATAAACATTACATGTGCGTAGTCTCTCCGTCTCAGCGCCATCTTTGCCAAGCGCACCATCATTTTTGTCTTTTATGTGCTTTAGGGAAAACACAGCAGACGACATGCACGGAAATACTTAGCACTAAATGGGTTTTACTTGTGATGAACGTGATGGTGCGCTTTGAATGTGCACGGTGACCGTGTTCGGTGGTGACTACGTGTTCGTGTTCGGTCTCTGTTTATTTTCTTCGTGTCTTTCTACTGCCTTTGTTCTCCAGGTCAGGACAGAAAATCGGAATGTCAATTCTGGTTTACTTTCCGCCTTACTTTTTTCTGTCGTCTGTCCGTCTTGTCTAGCGAACATTATCGCAGGAGTGGTATATGAGCTTGTCATAAATCGCTCCACGTGTCAAAAGATAATAAAAATAGAGCTGTCATGAACTATGCAGCAACCCGGCTGTTTTCTTTTAAATTTCCACGTGAAAAGGAGTAGTCGACGCCAAATAAAGGCGACATCATCTCCTAAGTACCATAAAAAAAACTTCAAGTTCACCCTTGCTACGCGCTGTCGATCCTGGGTAAAGAAATTCTTTGTTCTTCACGTGGGCATACCGATCAGTTCAGCATAAAAGAGAACCATGAAACGTCGCCAGAATCAAACACACAGGAGGCAGACGGGTCGGGTACGAATCGATCTCGTTTTGCTCCGCTCGCTTGTCAGGATAGCTGGGGCAATCAGTTGTCGCACTCATCTCTTCCATTGACGCAATACGCTGTGGTTTGATCCGTATTTCGTCTTATTTTTCATTCGTTGTGAACGCTGATAGGCGTGCACCGATTTCTTTTTTTTTTCATTGTCTGCGCGACGTTTCCCTGGAGGTGACTTTCCGGTCGCATTGTCCTGGTGCTAACGAAATAGCGTTACCCAGGTAACTAGCTTGGTAGCGCATGAATGATATGTAAGTGTTCTCATTACTCCAGTCAACGACTTGCCGATGTTAGTCAGTCACCTGCAGGCGCAGCGACACGAACATTGTGAGATCAGCCGAACGCGCCTACGTGCTTCTGTAGCTCCAAAGGGTGCTTCGATTTTCTGATGCATTGATGTAGCTTCACGTGGTCGCGTTCTATGTAGTAAAATCTTTGTCGAGTGTTGTTTTTCGTTTGTATATCTGTAACAAAAAAATCAAACAGACGCTTTACTTATTAGTGCTCATTTTGTTCAACGCGACAGCATTCAAGCCGAAAAGACAACTTGTACTATATTCTAGTTCGTAGGTGTTCTCTCATCTAACAGAACAATTTTCAAACCAAATAAATCAAAATAAATAAAGCTATTCGTGTGATCCGACGTCCCGACACTGCACTCTGATTTTCGTTCGCCCTCTGTTAGTTCGCCCTCTCTGTAGTCCAGCTAACGGAGTGGTCGTCTGATAGGCCTAACTTTTTCTCTTTGTGCCACTTTCTCTCTCTCTCTCTCTCTCTCTCTCTCTCTCTCAGCCATACGCTAGACCAGAATGTTGGTCCTACCATGATAGTTGATAACATTGCCAATGCTCGAGGTGGTACCACTCAGTCCTTTACCTTTACCTTTTGCAGCTGTGAGTAGCGACCGTCCAAAAGTACTACAGCAACAAGTAATCCACATTACAGTTATCTTTATTTCGGCTTCATACAAGTTTAGGCTGTCGCTCCAATACAGCTAGATAATTGTCAACAAGCACGGACGTGGCCTACCACGAGTCATTCTGCGTTCCCTATAGCCTCGTACGTGACGTTGCCGTAGGGCATATTTTTGGCAATCTTTTCAGCTGCGCATGAGGGTAAAAACGATAAAGTTGGCGCATCACACAAGTATGCCGAAGTGGGCAGTATGAGAAATACAAGCTAATTCTGACAGGTGTCTACACACAGGCCCCATTTATGACATTTACAGCGCGTTTAAATCATACTGTGACGTCAAGAGACGGTCGATATATGGCTCTCCCTCTGACAGTGGTGGGCCTCAGAGTTGGTAAAAGTATGCTTTTTCACTGTTGTGCACAGAATTGAAATCCCAACGCCTGGCTCCAGTATTCCTTAAAGCATGCGCAAAATGACGCTTCGAATAGGTGGTTATTCTTTGTCGCTTATAACTGCCTCGCCTCACCTGCGTCTAGCTGTACGGCCCGCCCTCATTACTCCTCCACTTCAGCATAATCGACGTGATGTGCGCATTAAGGTATGAAAATATTACGAGAGATGACGACATTGTTCCCGCTATCTTGTGTCGTCCTTCTAACTTATCGTTATGACGTGAATAGTGAATTCGTTGCTCTTTCAGCTTAAGGCATTTGCATAAAGAACTTTCGTGGCATCTATTGGCTCGAATTTCGCAATTGCCACCATTGTTCCATCGCTCCTGAATGGATTCCTCCAAAATTCCAGGAAGGAAATCCTCCTTGGGATGCAGATGGGTGGGGTTGTATTCTATGAGGTTTCGCTACAATGTCTGTGCATGTCGGCAGGTGTGTGACCATCGGATTCCCGGTAGAGGCAGCTTCATCGCTTTGGCCTGATCTGCCTGTAGCATCAATTTGTTGCTTCAGATGTACATGTCTGCAAATGCTTGTACCTATCAAAACAGCGGCGCAATTTCACGCTTATGCGTTCTGCATGGGCTTGCACTGTAAATTGAGTGATCCGCGCATCGTACCGATCAATCTGCTTTTGTGCAATCACAGCTGCCAATACCGCAGCAGACAAGCAGGGAAGCGAGAGCAGTTTCTCGTGTGCCTATATTGTATTACCTGCCTCTATTTCATTTACGTCGTGTAGATACCAATGTGGACTATGTCGTTGGGGTTCATGTATTTCCTCGGAATAGTGAGTTTTGTTACACGTGTTTATTTCGCGCTTCCCTAACACGTGTATATTGCATCTCTGGTGGTCTCTCTTGTTTTCGAATGCAAGGTAACCCTGTCGCAATCGTGCACATGGCATGCTTCAGTACTGTCTTTGTGTATACGAAAGTTGAAGGCTTCTGCGAAAAGGTTTGGTCGTGTACAATTTCTGGGGAGATAATCTCAAACTGAACGCGCTGTTTACGCCTTTGCGTGTGTTACGTGATTACTATGGAAGCATACTTTATTACATATGCGCTAGAGGAGAAGGACCCTAGTCGTTTCTTCAACACATACCGTCAATTACATCCAGATGTGTCTTTATTTGCTCTTTGGGCCTAATTTGTTGGTTCATGTAGCGAATGCACTAAAGGAAAAAATAAATTCAAAAGCTCGTTACACTCGTGTGACACGTGAAGGCGAAAGCCTGCTGCAAACTTGGTAATGCGCCGTCTGGAATCGCCGCGTTGCTGCTTTCGCAATTCGACTTTTTCGGTTCGTTTTCTAGGCTTAGCTGCGGCTTCAGCGGTGTCAGACTCGCGCCAACGGCGTTTCCCTTCGACTTCACATTACATACTCTCAACAAGGGACTGAAACGTAGGCTGTTCTGTATGTTATATGGGTTATTTCAAGGAATGTATGCACTGTTTGCTTCACTTTGCTGGGCGCTTGTAGCCTCAGCCTAACGGGGCTATGAACCATTGCATTTTTTGCTTGCTGAGAGGGTTATGACCCATAGATGATGATGGTATTTTTGTACCATTGGACCGGGCAACGTGTCTTTTCTTCAAGGCTATCGGAGATATGAGCCACTTAAGGCTTTCGCCTTAAAAATGGGTGAACATTAAAGACAAACCAGGCAAGAGCCGTTCAACAGATTGCACTCTGGCCACGCGTGCTTTAAACGGTCTGCTTGCCAAGAAATGGCATTGCGGACAGTGTGCCTCTGCTTCAACAAGTAATCTGCATGCCTCTTATAGCAGTTCGTCCACAAAAGATGTCAAAAAAATGTTCAAGTGTTTGTATGGCGCTCATGTTCTTTGAATGGTTTTGACTAGCAATGGCAGGTTTGTTTGTTTTTTCAAGCATAACGTGGGATTCCTTAAGATATCAAAAAGGTGGGGGCGCATAGGTCTTGTTCGAAGTAATTAGTGTATTTCAGTGCATGGTATGCCATACGGATTGTTACTTTCAAAAAGGTGGTCGCAATACTCCTTTGGGGAAGCAGTTGCATAAGTATGGTATGGTATGAAGAACTTTATTTAGGTCCTGAGGGATCAGTCTGGGACCGATGCGGGCCGCTCCCACGTCGGTACAGAGAGGCCGAGCCCCTCTGCCATCACACGGGCCCTCTGGACAGCCCTGAGTTGGTCCGCCAGCACTTCACTGTGCAGCATTCGCTGCCACCACTGTTCACCTCGAGAACCATCGCCGGCCAACGCCAAGCAGCGCCACAGCATGTGTTGTAAATCGAGCAAACCCCCACACTTACTACAATAGACTGAAACCCCGCAGTCCGGATTAATTTTATTCATGATGACCGGGTTAGGGTACGTCCGTGTCTGCAGAAGCCTTAATGTAACCGCCTGCGGCCTACTTAATTTAGGATGTGGCAACGGGAATGCCCTGCGCCCTAAGTAATAGTGCTTGGCGATTTCGTTGTAGGTTAACAGTTGGTCCCTGTACTCAGGAGCGGGAGATCCAGCCCCTTCAGGGAGTACACGGCACACTAATCCTCGTGCCTCCCTGTGCGCCACCTCGTTGAGGTTACGCGGGGCTCCCTCCACTGTCCCCATGTGCGCCGGGAACCAAGTAACGGTATGCGAAGTGATATCCCTACCCTGCAGCAGTCTGTTAGCCGGTTCCGCAACAAGTCCTCTCGAGAAGGCTGTAATCGCAGATCGCGAGTCGCTAAACACCAAAACTCTTCTAGAATCAATTAGTGCTAGAGCAATAGCCACCTGTTCAGCAACCCCCGGGTCTTTGGTATAAATGGAAGCAGCATTTCTAACGCTCCCTTTGCCATCTACTACCACCACCAAATAAGCATTTTTACCATTAATCCATGCGGCGTCAACAAACGCAGACTCCTCCTCCTGATCCTTTGCCTCTCGCAACAAAGCCCTAGCTCTCGCGACCCGCCTCCCTACATTGTGCACGGGGTGCACATTCCGCGGAAATGGACGAACCATGATATTTGCCCTAAGGTTCACGTTCAACTCGTGTAGGGGCGCCCTATCGTGCGACACAGCCACCGATTCTTCAATTGACTGTAATATATACCTACCCGCTGGTGTACCTAGCAACCGCTCCCTCTGTGCGGTACGTTGAGCCTCAGCAATTTCATCTAAAGTATTATGCAAACCCAGTCGTAACAACATATCGTTTGACGTAGTCATAGGCAGACCAAGCGCAGCCTTGATGGCTTTTCTGATTAATGCTTCCAATTTATTTTTCTCCCCCCTATTCCAATTTAGCATAGCTGCCACATACGAGAAATGACACATAATAAATGCGTGAACTAAGCGCATCGCACCTTCTTCTCCTAATACCCTATGCCTATTAGAGATCCTTCTTATAAGTCTTATGGCCTCCTCCGTTTTCTTGGTAATACGCTGAATGGTTCTAATGTTCGATCCGTTCGCTTCAAGTACAAAACCCAGGACCCTGATTGCTTCAACTTTGGGTATCACCGACCCTTCCCTAGTATGAATTCTAATGCAAGGCTCAACTTCCGGTACCCAACCCCTCGGCCTACGACCTAGCTTCTTAGATTTGAAGATCAACAACTTCGACTTTTTAGTGGAGCACTTGAGCCCCATGAGACCCAGGTACTCCTCCGTAAGCGTTACCACCTGCTGCAGCCTAGCCTCAAGCTCTCCACCACTACCACCGACACTCCATATAGTAATGTCATCCGCGTAGATATAATAGCCAATATCCTGGACAGTGTCCAGTCTATTAGCCAACTTCGACATCGCCAGATTGAATAACATAGGCGAGAGTACGGATCCCTGCGGAGTACCACAGCAACCCAATTTAACGACTTCCGATTTTATCTCCCCAAACCTCAGACATGTCTTTCTATCCTTAAGGAAAGCCTTGACAAAATTGAAAAGCCGCTGCCCCATATTCAAGTCCGATAGCACCCGTAGAATGAAAGAATGTCGGATTTTATCGAAAGCTTTTTCCACATCAAGTCCAATTAGTGCCTTAGTATCCCTTGTTCGCCGGTCAAGGATCTGATGCTTAATCCTGATCATAGCATCCTGAGTCGAGAGGCCGGGCCGAAATCCTATCATCGAATGCGGAAAGACCCCATTGCCCTCAACATAACGCGTTAGCCTATTTAAAATGGCATGCTCGGCGACTTTTCCCAAACACGACGTCAGGGAAATGGGTCTGAGATTTTCAAGCCCTATGGCCTTGCCCGGTTTGGGTATCAGTGACCTATGAGAATTGCCTTCCTTAACTGTTTGCAGTCAGCGGCCATCTGAGGTGCCGCGTGAGCATATCGCGGCACCTCTAGACACGTTCTCTCTTGTAGTCTTTGTCCCTGAACAGAGCTGCATCAGAGGCAAGTATCTCCTGCAGATGCGAGGGCAGAGCGCTTCGAGTACTTCACAGGGTCTTCAGGTGTTGGGCCCAAGGCTAAAATTCTCCGGAGAGAGACTTTGTTTACCCGAATAAGATTCAGTGGACGGGAGCATACACGTGTCTCTCGTTGGAGGTGAGACTCTTGGGCTACAAAGATAGAGCCGGAGGTCGTGGGGAACGGAAGCAGGTGAGCTGTAAGGTGAAAGGTAGTGCTTCATTTTGTCAGGACTTGAGAGAATCAAAGCCAGTGAAGCCTGCGGATTTCTACACCTGCATCCGTTTTTCTGTCTACTACCATCACCCCACCTGTCTAGTGCGGAACATTTAGTGCTCGCGTGTATTTACGAATGCGCACGTGTACAGGCGCTCGGCGTCGTCTCCTACGCCACCTGTTGGTGACCATTCAACAGGCCGTTTCAGCACTGGACTTAGTTGTGTAGGACAACTCAGCTTCGCGGTTTGTTTCTCAAGTTGCGCTTTCTACAATCAACTTAGCCTGGTCTACTCGGTTACTTTCCGGGAACGCAATTTCTTTTTGCAAAGACATGTGTTTGTTGCCTAGATTAATATTTCTTTTTGTAATTTGGTTGTCTTTCTTACGCACCACAATAATTAAACATTATTTGGAACTTGTCATTTCAACCGATGATAGCTGATATTGATCTTATTGCACTTCATTTAACTCTTCGAGCTGAGTGATTTCCTATCGGCAAAGCTATCGCAAGATGAGACACGCATTCCGCTCCTGGTAGGAAAGTATCAGTCACGCAGTATTGAAGAAAAAAAAAAACACGCGCTAGATTGATGACAGTTATTGTTGTCAGCCAAAATAAACTTTAACTGACACTGATTTCATAAATTACTTTGTTTTAACAGACTAAAACCTACTCCACCCTCTCCCCTGCCAAAAATAAACATGCTTAAGTATGTGGAAAACAGTTACTTTAGCCTAAAGCAAATAGAAAGTCAAGGCGGACCTGACAGATGAAAACACACTGCTGCATAAAAACTCTCTAAACAAGGCTAAAGTACCACAGACAAGCTGGCCAACGTTTCGATAGGTCCACGTGTGGCAACGTCGGCCAGATTTTCTGAGGCTCTTTACCACAGTTTATGAAACATTTATCTCTCAGCCTAAGGAGTTCGGAAGAATCATTTGTCTTTAGGATGTGGCTGCGAAGAAACTTGAAAGCGTTAGTGTGAGCACGTGTTGTTAAGCGCCATACCAGTGTTCGATGTTTATCACTTACTTGACAAATGGCGCCCGCGAAACCAATGTGTTCTCTGGCTTTCCTTTCTTTGTACTCACTTGGCGCTAAAGTTCCCCGCGCTTCTTCGTTATTACAGTTCTGGGAGTCGCAGTAAATGAAGAATAATGGCAGGTCGCTTCGGGCGCCCGCATTTCCCTGCTGTGTATCGTCGGTGCAATCACTGCGCAGGGGCGAAAACTTACGCGTGTGGTTCGAAGTGCACCGTTTCTCACCTGTCTGATAGGTTTCGCGGCTCCACTGGAAGGCGTCGAACGGCCTCAGACTGTTCCGAATGAGAACTTCGGCGTGGGTTGCAAGTCTACTCAGCGTATTATTTATCCTCGTAACATCTCGCGAGTACACCTGGCGTTTTCAGAGCGCTGTCGCAAGTTTCTTCAGTGCTACAACATCCCGCAGTGCTGAGCATTGCGTCCCAGAAAGCTGTTGATTTCCCCGACGGTACGTAGTCTTCCGGATTGCGCTCATGGGTTAAGCGATACCGGCGCATTAATCACGCTGCTAGTTTCGGGAAATTTCTATCATCCTTACTGCGGGTGAACGTGGGCATTTGTTGCGGCAAGATACACCAGTCTTTCTTCATAAGCGAGAATGTGTACAGTGTTTGTTATATCTGCTTTGGTAATCAGGGAAGCAAATAAGGCACGGAGCTGCGCCCGAATCTGTAATCTACAATTTTATAACAACATTAGCTGTACAAGTGTACGATAGAATGGAAGGAAGAAGTAACATACGCGATGGCGTTAATTCGTGGTGAAGACATGTATTTTTGGAACACTTCGTACACTACGGTGTTTCAGAACAAGAGCTTTTGATTAACTGCAGCACCGAATATACAATTAGATAATGCAGTCCACTAATCACGAACAGTGATTGTGAACATAACCCTCTGTGAACGATGAGCTTCCAATCAAAACAACGTAACTTCACAACACATCGGACGATGCCAGGAGCCACGGCCATTGATAGTCCATGGCGTAACGGGTCCAGCAAGAGGCTGATGAGCCGACGGAGCAGGGTTCAAAACGAGCCGTTGGACAAATTTGGGCCATTGGGTAGTTGTAACTGGGTATGTACTGGTTTTCAATTAACCTCTTTACGTATACGTGCATTACTGGGCATGTGCCACTGCGTACCCCCTCTCGGCGGCAGCAATACGGCGTGTCGCTGCATTACTCAACGCTAATTGCCTTAACGTCCGCACTAATCGTGAATTGAACACCAGTCGAATTTTGGAAGAGCTTTATCTTGGGGATCACCCTCGGAAACGATAGAATAGACGCTAGATCGTCGCCAGATAGTCGTTGCGGTAAACTGGGCTCAACTCGGAGAATGTTCCACAGTAAAAGCTCATAAACGATAAGTTTACTCTGCGTGACCGGATGAACTCGACTGTCTTTCGTGTTTCTTACAAAGTTCGTCGATCTGCGAAGCAAGAAAGGCACGAAGTGTTCTAGATTTATCATCTTATCATTATCTCATGGTTAAAGCATACCCATGCTGGCTTCGTCTGAGGATATGCGACAGCAGGATTCCCAAATTCTCGCATTGCTGGTACACTGGTCGAAAGTCACGAATGGGCTTGGAAAAACGCGGCGCGCTGTCGCCGTAAGGCAGGGCCATTTTTTAAATATATAACATCCTTTCGGTAAGTCTTTTTCTCTTTTTGCTGCCTAGCATCAGTAGAGCAGTAGTGCACAAAGGGACATACTCAATATTCACTGAAAAGCTTGGGACATCATATCCTTAGGTGCAGAGTATGGTGCTTCCATGACAGCATGTTACGATTGTTCTTTTGTGGATTTATTCGCTCCCTAAATCCACTATCAGTTCCTTTGAGAGGCTTGCGTTTATCCACGGGTGCCCGAGATCGCCGAATCACATTACAGGCATACCGATGATGTCCATTATCTCCAAGAAGACAAATTCGTGTCATTAAAGCATTTGCAATAAGAAACATTGTGAACAAAAAATTGCGAAGCACTAAGCATACAGGAAGATGTGCCTGCAGACTTGCAGGCACATCATGGGGCGGATCAGTATCGTCCATGCTGACTGTTTACAATGCATTAATACGACAAAAAATTGCATATTCCGCGCCCATCTTACACGGACTTTCCCACACGTCAGAAGAGAGACTTCAAAGACTTTTAGCTAGAGGACTACGCCTATGTCTAGGAGTTCCACGAGCGACTTCGAGTTCTCTTGTAATAGCTGAGGCTCGCCAATCACCATTTCCTGTTATGCGAACTACAGAAACATGCCGGCATTATTTCCGTCTTCAAACCCAGCATAAAAACCACCCATTGGCTCTAGACATAATGAAACGAGATAGAAGTTATGTTCATATAGAAATTTAAAAAAATCTTCACATATTGCCAGGAAATGAATTTTGGAACTCAGACATCGAATATCCTCCATGGCTGCTTACAGTTCCAAAAATCGAATTGTCAGTAGAAGGAATATTCAGCAAAAGAGACATGTTCATTCAAGCTGCTCAACAACTCGCACTATACCAGATATATATGAGGTATTCAGGATACACACACGTCTATACAGACGGCTCCAGTACAGCAACCTCTTCAACTTCATCATTCATTATACCGCACCTCAACAAACAGGAATCATTTAAGTTATCTCGTGCGACTTCGTCCACAACGGCTGAACTGTTCGCAATCCTATGTGCGGTAAAATTTATATTGTCAGTAACAGAAGCGCAAAAATGGGTAATTTTCAGCGATTCACAGGCGGCTCTAACATCACTCTGCAGCACAAAGGGGAAAGCATTCAGCGACAGTATAATTTATGAAACACTTAAAAACCTCACAAAGGCAAGCGAAGCGAAACATGCAATAGCACTCCAGTGGATACCAGGGCATTGCAACATTCCTGGCAACACAGCAGCCGATGAAGCAGCACGACAAGCGCACCTGAAAGATGATACGGCTCCGCTCCCAATATCAAAAAATGAATTACGCTGCATTATAAGGACAACGTCTGTCAACATGTCTAGAAACACTTGGTTTGACCAGAATTCTAAGAGCTCTGACTTATATCATATTGATCCATTTATTGAATTCAAATTTTCATTGTCATTAGATAGAACTATGGAAACGCTTATTCATCGATTACGGCTAGGCACTGCCTACACAAAGCATTTCTTACACAGAATTGGCCGAGCGGAAACCCCGGAATGTGATTGTGGATTTGTAGATGAAGATATATATCACCTCCTTCTAGATTGCCCACATCACGACACACCAAGATGCCGACTTAAATCAGCGCTAAGTAAATTAGACCGCAGACCTTTCAGTTTAAGGAAACTTTTGGGCCCTTGGCCAACAACGGCCTTGCAGAAGAGCGCTTTAAAAGCACTAAAGACTTTTTTTAAAGACAGTGGCATCGTTGGACGTTATTAGTGCTTTCATTGTTCTGTTCATTTGAATGTCACTCTATATATCCATCTGTTTGGGAATTATGTTATGTTGACTGCTTTGTTGTGACTGTATGTGCTAATATTTTAACACGATGTATATACCACCCGCTCACTAGACAACGTGTTATTAGGCGACAGTATCGATTGTACTTTTGAGACTTTCGACTACATAAGTGTGAAGACATTTGCCATGTATATTGTATGTACCCGCTGACCCGCTGACTAGAAAATGTGCTATTAGGCGACAGTATCGTTTGTACTATTGGGACTTTCGACTACATAGGTGTGGAGACATAGTGTGCTAAGTGTTATTAGGCGACAGTGTTATTAGGCGACAGTATCGTTTGTACTTTTGCGACTTTCGACTACGTAGGTGTGGAGCCATAGGTGTGCTTGTGTGAAAAGACTATTTGATATGTAACCGTGCACCCTGAATGATGTATGACGGAACCACCCAAGAGATAAGGAGTAGCCGGCGCCTTAAATTGCGCGCCAACATCTCCTTATATCATATGAATAAAAAAAAAAAAAAAAGGTGATTGAAAACACATTCGCCAAATTTAGGTAAAAAAAATAAATGGCCTCAACTACAGTCGTGAGGCACTCCGTATAAAGGGCCGCGAGCTTTTCAGGCACATTATCTCCTGCAAAGAATGATTCTCGTTAATTCGGGCAAACACCCGCCGTGGTGGCTTAGCGGCTGTGGGGTTGCGCTCCTAAGCACGAAGGCGCGAGATCAAATCCTGCCCGCGACGACCACATTTCGGTGGGGGCGAAATGCAAAAACGTCCGCCTCCCGTGCATTCGGGGCTCGTTAGAGACTCCCTGGTCGTCAAAGTTATACCGGAGTCCTGCGCTACGGCGTGCCTCATAATGAAATCATGATTCAGGCACGTAAAACCCCAGAATTCAAGTAATTCGGACCAACAAACGTTGAGGTTTCTGGGCCCTTATGGGTGTAGTGTTTCCGCGTCGAACGACACCGTCTTGCACATGTACGGGAATGAACCACCGCCTTTATTGCTCCGTAGTATATATACATATGTGTGCATGTCACGCGTGCGCAGGGCATCGCATCAAGGGCCGTGGCATGACAAGGACTACACACGATAACACAGCAACGATTATGCCACAATGGGTCGCTTGTTCACAGGAATAGCGAATGTGCACAGTTCTAGCTTACCTACTGGAGGTGGGCGATAACTTGAAATCCGAATATGAGTCGAATAGAAACAAAGAGGAACGGTAGATTTACTTTCTGTATTTTTACAGAAACGGTATCAAGAGAATAATGTATCAAGGCCTGACAGAGGCTCCTGCTACGTCAACTTCTGATTTTTTTTTGGCAACAGCGAATAGCTTATATGTCCCACAAAAGTAAATACAACAATGTTGTTTTAACATATTATAACAGAAACAAAACAACATTTCCGACTAACATAATACAATGATGAATAAATACTAGAATTGCAATTAACCGTTGTTTTGTGATAAGTGAGATAGAGTTACTATATTACATACACAATATAAAGATATAGAAATAAATTACAAATTGTCAATTTAATATCCAGGACAAAACCAATAACATTGTACAGATTTCTGGTCCTTAAATAGCGTGAAGTAATTATGTAAAGTGTCTTGAGCATTAAGTATCAGAAATTAACAATCGCAAGAGAAAATAATTGCAGTTGCAATTGACAATTGACAAAATTGACAAAATTAACAATTGCAGTTACACCCAAACAGTTGCACCCCAAAGGATGCAACTGTATTTAAACTGTAATCATGAGCGAGACGATGACTAGAATTTTCCAAGCAATGCACAAACAAAGTAAGTAATGAAATCATTGTTTACGGTTTCTCTACCAAAGGTGACGTGACAACTGTTGATTTTTGCTTATCTATAATTCAGTGTTTTGGGCAGTTCGATTCATAGAGTAGTTATATCTTTTACAGTACAACCAGTGATGTTTCCCTCGCAACAGTTGATTTCCGTTCTGTATACTGCGCAGGGGTCCTTGAGAGCTTTATTTTTCACCAATTTCAATTTACATTCTTAAAACATTTAATATTACATTTAAAGACCTTTTCATAGGTAGGCAATGAATTAGGCACAGTGCGCTTGCAACCATGCTCTGCTAATTTCAGAGGCTATTTCAAGCTTTGCATTTTGATGACAATTACTGACCTTATGCTTAAAACGGGCGCTTTATCTCTGACAGCTGTTTCTACTTGCGGTAGTCAATACTAGCGTGGTACCAAATTATACCGAAAACAATATCCATTGTTCTCGTCTGTGGTATATATGCTGTCATATATATGGAGTATATATATATATATATATATATATATATATATATATATATATATATATATATATATATATATATATATATATATATATGGCGCTTTAATTATATGCGTCTGTCTTTGACTATTCGACATTTGTTTAAATATGCGAAACTTATTGTTTGGATTCGATTCAGATTATAAAATGGTGATATTGGCCTACCTCTCTTATATACCAGAAAGACAGCGCGTCGATTCTTGGAGGCTGGGCTGGAGATTCTGGTAGACTGCCCCACGTCCGCCTTATCACGTGTGGCATTCGCTGGACGTACAATAACTCAAGTAGTAAACGCCTGGATCGAAAATTTTCTCTGTCGATACTAACTGCTGTGTTCCTGTATGGCCTTCCTTCTCATGATGGTCGGCCGGCGTGCTCGGTGCCTTTGCCATGTCGTACTGTTGCCGCTCCTTTCGTTTCTAGAGTGGCCGGATCCGCCGATGTAGGCTGCGTCACAATACCTCCGATGAACCTTTTATATAGCCTCACCTGGATAAAAGCCATAGTCAGTGGGGATCTCTACGCACACTGTCTGGCCGCGAAGCTTCTTGGCAGGAAACATGAGCCATACATACGTTACAGCTATTAAAATTTAGCGCTAGCGTCTTTCTACATACATGCATACTGCATAGCAAAGCGTTTTCTTAGGAAGTTGACCATTACAAATGCAACTTCACTGACGTTAAAAGGCGTCAATAGGTTAGGATGTCCTCTGGGCAGGGCTCCGATGGTGACCTTTTCCAGGCGATTGTGAACGTATACCATCAAGTAGCGTTCGTCGTGCTGCGTCATGGAGTGAAGGAGCCAGTCCCGCGTAGGACGAGGCAAATAGAAGTTGATTCACAACGCGACTGCTGAGGAAGTAGTGTGCGACGGCGATCAATAATGCTCATTTGCTTGCTTATCATGTTTAGCTGCCGGCGTTGTTTCTTGGCACTAGAGCAGATTCAATAGGCCCGGTGGAAAACTGCTGCGGCTACTGAGTGCTTCTGCCCGATAAGGCGCGTTGACTGCGAGTTAGGAGTCTCAATTTCACATAGCCATGGGCATTACACAAGCTTTCTATTATTGCTTCGCATGCTGTCTTCTACTGCCACTCGCTGCATACCTTTTCAGCACACTAGAAAATTTTGAATATTCTATTTTCATTTCTCTGTCGGAAGACATTGTCACTCTCAGTCAGGAATGCAGGACACAGCAACTCGGGCTGTACAACTTATGACCATCAAAACTAGCGATGCGAAATTCATTGCAAGTGAGAGCATTTCAAAGAAATATAAAGATGCAGAGATGACTAACGCTCCTCATATACACAAGAATAGGAAAGTAAAACGTGAGGAGAAACTCCAGAAAAAAAGTGTCGAAACAAGGCCCATGGCGGGACGGATTATGCATGCTTCGCCTTGACTAAACAGGCTCATCCTTTGAAGGTTGTCAGTTTTTGTGCATATGTTAAAATTGTGCGTGCTGTTGTCGTTTTTCGCTACGTATTTGAACTTATTCGAAGACACTATTCTGGTTCCCCTCTACGCTCTATTTACTCGTTTCTTCATGCACATACGCATGATTGGTATTCGATTGGCTTCCATCAATACACGGAGCATACAGAGAGCAAATAGCGCGTTCGCATTATGAAAGTCGGCCGGTGTGCGAGAGAGGGGGGATTAGTGTGGGGAGGGGTACCCTGCGCTTGCTTTTTCAACACTTTGGTTGCAGGGCAGCAATTTCAAGGCAAGTATGGTGCATGTATGGTGTATGTATGGCATGTATACACGCATGTATGGTGTGACAAGCGTGCCCTAACTCCACACACACGGAACGTTAAAAAAAAGATAATGGGGTTTGACCTGCCAAAAGCACGATGTGATTAGGAGGCAAGCCATAGTGGAGAGCTCGGGATTAATTTTGTCCACCCCGGCTTCTTTAACGTGCATCCAATGCACGGTGGATGTGCATTTTTGAATTTTCCTTACATCGAAATGCGTCTGCTGAGGCCGGATATTGAACCAGCGAGCTCGTGCTTGACAATGAAACGCAATATCCCCTAAGCCACCGAGGCGGATAAAAGGTTAACGCGCCCGGTCAGAAAGCATGCTGTTGCTAACGTATACTTCGGGAGCATAATAAGAATAAATGAATATTTTTTTTCTGGCATTACTCAACGAAGCCAAATACTCATGTGCAGGGATATGAAGACATTGCAAGTAGTCTATGTTCTGTCATCATCGTAGAACTCCATTGGTTGCCGAAGTGGCCAGGACCTCAAAGGGGCCTTTAGTTATATGTATATCATCCCCAGGAGATGAGGATGGCTGAAGGCAGCGCTTTCTTCTTCGTATGCTACCCCGGCGCCAAAGGAAACTACATCAAGGCTGCACGAAGAAGCGAAAAAGAAAAGAAGAAATGGCGTCTCAATTTTCTCTTACGACACACGATGATCGCTTCCTGTCACAGGTTCAGACCGCTTCTCCCTCTGTGTGTCCCTGCTTGTCTTGAACGATGCTACTCGCGAGATGGTAGGTCACCCCCAAGCAAGCATACCGGGAACCTTGAATTATTTTTGTTTCTCAACGTGTCTCGCCTTTTGCACCGTTTCTTCTGGCTCTGATAAAAGTAAGCCCCAAATTTTCTTTGAGGTGTTGACGTTGCAGGCACACCGTCGTTCCAGTTATCGCAAGTGTGAAATCAGGAGACTCTCTTATTTGGAATTTAAGGCAGGTGTTCGACATTAAAAATGAACCTATAGAGTCACTTTTCATTTATATCGAATTCTGTCTCACGTTCCGCTTTTGCACTATAATTCTAATCCTTGCCCTGCCGCAACCAACTCTTTAGGAAAGTATGCCTTGCTCAACGCGGTATAAGCTAATCAGACTCGAGACCAGCCAGAAGTCTAGAGCATAGCGTATACTTTATAGTTTTCTGACGATGTTCCCTCAGTTTTGTTCGTAGTCTCGTTTTCGTAGTTGCATTTTGGCTCTGGTAACGTGCCGACATCTTAAATTTATCAATGTTTCAACATGCATGCATGTGAGTTGCTCAACGCACCGACAGGCCGATTGAATACGATTTGTCATTTTACTATCTCCGTTGGTTCTGTCTATCCTCGGGGTCTCTGAAATGGTGCCGTTGCGAAAACCTTGGAAGGTGGGTGTCATTGCTAGCTGTGCTAGCAGCCCTTCTTTTTATTTATTTACATAGGCAGGCTGAGGAGTGGCACTGAAATCTAGTTCTGCATCTATTTTGTATTCTGACGAGTTCACGCTTACGAAGTGGCAGGTGGCGCAACCTTCTGTAGAAAGCTTGCCAAGTGCTATCATTTGAATGAAGTGTGCCCGTTCATTGCAAGAATAGGATGTTCACGCAGCAAACTGGCGCTGGTGTGCAAGGTGAATTTCGACTGCAGTAAAGGATGCAAACAAAATACGACGTAAACAAAGACGCATCGTCTCAGTAGCATGAGAGGTACATTCTAAATCGAGCACGTGGGTTGATGCGCACCAGTAGTATGAACATGCTATACGTGAACGGGCGGGGGGGGGACGCAGTATATCCTGACCTAATGTAACTGAATTCGTTGTAAGGCGCTGAAGAATAGTTCACCATGGGAGAGTTTCATGGCCACCCTCTAATCAGGAAGGAAGCGCGACTACTGGCATGTAAAATGATTCATGTCGACGCCCCCGTAATTATGTGTCCGTCGCACCATCCGAAAGGCCACATCCGCACAACGTCAGCTCAATATGCCAGCACGTGCCCGAGCAAGCTTGGGATAAGTTTTCAAGTTTTTTATCCTTACTAGTTGGAATAAAAACGAAATGGGCATACACATTTTTCTGGCTATTTGGAAAGATGAACTCCGATGCATAAAAAAGTCGTAGTTTCGCCCGAAAGGCGAAGCATCGATTGTGATAAATTGGACGGCTATAGGAAGTAAGGATAGTAGTTGTAATGGTCATGTGAATATGTAAAACTATCTTAGTAACTAAATTAACAAGTATGGCTTCACGCGCGCACAAGCAAACATGAGCAAATATCACTCGATGACCGCGGAAACTCACTGTCAGAATGCCGGAACGAGGAAGCTGGCAACGCTGGCATTATGAAAAACGGCAACAGTGGGGGCGAACGGTTCTTACAGCCGCGCGTTTTACCGCGACTCTGAAAATGAGATTCATCACTACCATGTGCCCAATTTTATGTCCACTACAGTACGGCCTCTGTAAGCGATCTCCAATTACCCCTCTCTGTTAACTTGGACTACGTGATCTGCAACACTGGGGGCATGGAAAGTCAGTGCGGAAAGGAAGGCACCGCGCATGAAGCTAGCACCATCCCTTCTCGGCCTTTCTAGTTGCACCGACCAATGATTACCAACAATCACATATGGCACGCGGGCTGCGTAAGTATCAGTCACTCAGTCATACGCAGCTACGGCAGGGCTAATAGCTACAGCAAGGTGACTTAATACGCACAAAACACATGCATGTCCCTAACGTGTTTAACTGACTCCGCTTGTAGCAAGCCGTCAGTCTCTTCTAATATTCATTTTCCCGGGGGGGGGGGGTCTCTGGCCCGACCAGCTTTCCGAACTCTACACCCCATATATATATATATATATATATATATATATATATATATATATATATATATATATATATATATATATATATATATAATGAAATAATGAACGCTTTCCGCCTGTGCCATTTCCCCAATAAAGATAGCACGCCAAGGGATATACAGCCACATATAGGTTATGATCGGCCCCTCTATGGAACCGTATGCCGCCTGTGTGCGGTACCTTGTATAGTTCTGTTTCGTTCAGATGGCGTATACAACCGCATGACTCCAAATATTTACTCCGAAGTTTAGAATGGAAAGCTTCAGTAAGCATTCATTCTTAACAATTTGCGATACGGGAATGTGTTTCATTACTGAAACGCTGGGTTGAAGTGGTCGAACACCGGGCACAGCATTCTAATGGTGAGCTTCCCAGCGTTCACGTGAAGCACAGCATTCTAAATGAAGGGTGAGCTGCCAACTTCTGCATTTCCAATGTCTGGGCTTTCTCTGTGACCGCTTCACCACGACGCAATATTTTTGTTGGGCGTGTTATTCCCGAAAGCATTCATTGTAATTACACGTCTGCTTCATAAATTACAGCGCTAATAAAATATATAGATGACTGGAATCGCTGATTTAGTGCACCGTACGTTCGCTTCTACCTTTCACATTAAGAAAAGGTAGTCCATATTTCATACTGCTGCTGCATAAATAGGGCAGCAACGTGGGGCGCTTTCGTAAGCGTCTTTGAACTATCTAACCCGCACAAATCTAGCTCCGTCGGAAGTGAGATTTTCCGACACTCACCCACAACGAGGTCTATACGGGTCGTAAACTCCGACACTATATACAGGCTCTGCAGTAAAGACAACCAAAGGGTCCACTTCTTTATATAAGTAATGTATACCTTCACAATCACGCCCATAGGTTAGAACTCACTTCGTCACGGAAGGTATTTCGTAATTGACAGTGCCTAGTCGGCTACCGCCATAAACTGGAAGAAATGGTGCCTTAATTAGTATGTATCCACGAGTCTCTGCGATCTCCAGCGGTTTCAATGTTTGCATGCCGTTTTAGAGCAAGCTGCAGCAGGCGAGTAAGCAGCTTGAACCAGATGGGTCCCCTGATAAATTGTGTACGGAAAACACGCTAGGTACCAGTCTATCTTCTCCATATCAGTATAGGCATTCTACAGCGTACAGTCTGCGCACCGCGCACCAGGGGCCGCCACCTGCCCGCTGCCCCACTGATAGCCTTCCAAATAAAAAAAAAACGAGCAGACATCAGCCGCCATCCTAGCCACTTGCCGCTCTGGTAACCTTCCACCGAGAGGCCGGTAACCGCTTAATATTATTTATACACACTGTCGAAGAGCAGAGGGAAGATGTGCTCTAGTGAACTGCAAGAATTGTGACAGAGACTCGAACATGTGGGATGAGACTTTGGGCGAGCTTCATCCGGCTGCGCTCTGTACAAGGTGTGCCGTCTTTATGACCATTTTTCAAGCACACATTTCATTAATGCGAACACGACAAGCTGTACCATCGGTGCATGATAGCCAATTGCCGGCAGTGCCTGCTAGGCTAACTCCACCTACAGCAACAACGCAGCGTTACCGCCCCCGCAGACACAATATATCACGGAATGTTGAATTTCGACAAGCATGAAAATCATCTTTACATCCTCCAATACCAAAGTACGTCTGACACACGAGCAGCTTCATCTTTAATCAGAGCGAAGTAAAACTTGGAATAATAGTCGTCTACCGCGAGTTTTCTTTTTGCACCGAATCAAATAGCAGGCAAGCTATCATTCGCCCACTCGGAACATTTTTGTACCCACGTACGCGAATACACTTAAAAATGGGGCGGAGGTAATCTGAAAACCATTCTTAAGTTTACCGATCCGCCCTGGCGACAGAATTGGCTCCGTGAGAACCAACCGGCATGATCGAAGCAGTTCGAAAACATGAATTTGGGGGCCGCGCGTGGCCGCACGCGCCAATTCTCAAACGAAGTTATATACAGTCAGATGCTATAAAGGCTAGAAAACAAAGTGCCAGAGCAAAACATCAGGGTCCTACATCGTGGGTTCCGTCAGCGAGCACCCATACTATTATGATTGCAGCGCAGAGATACTTGATAAATCAAAGGCATACTTACAGTGCCTCTGCAGCTTTAGCCCAAAATCTTGTGTCGTCTTCCCACAAACTGCTCATCGCGGGGCCCGAAACAGCGGCTGTCTGGGCTGTGTCTTCGCCCACCGTGGCCATTGCAAGTAAGCGAACGAACGCCAATGAGAAGGCACTCAATGGCAGATGCTACCACGACAGCATAGATGGCGGCGCCCATGGGTATGGTGCTGGGAAAGGTCAATAAATTACCTGCTTCTCTCCTGCCCACTGCGAAGAATCGCTTCGTGACGCTAACAATGCGTCCCCCCGGACATACCAGCGGCGACACGAAGGCTCGACACGTTCGGCCAATAGTGTTGATGGATGATACACTGCCACCGTCCCGACGACGGGAGCAAGAAGCTCCTGGAAAAAGTGTTCTACGCGTTTCCTTATGGCCACTGCTGCCCGCCAAGGTCGTTTGGCAGACGCTCCAACTAATTTCGGGTCATCCTAGGAATCAAGACGCGCCTGTTTGAGTCAAGTGTGACAATGCCTGTCCACGAGGCTCCCTTCCTTCCTGTGTCTTGAGTGAATGAAGTTGCTGGAGTGATTGTGCACACCCTCGCCCTCAAAGCTGATTCATCGGCGACTTTGGACGCTCCGACTGGACGAAGGTGTGACAGCAGGTTTCCCTGGCCTAGCGATCTAGGGAGAACAGAGGGGATTCAACCGTACTTTTCGGGCTCCTCAACTGTGCTTCAATTCAGCCATGCTAGACTGTTCAGACGTAACGTTGTCTACTCCTCATGCAGATATTGTAAATAAACCCAGTACTTCCCATTCCCGATGAGAACATGTTCCTTCCTGAACTTCAACATCGTCCTTAGCGTAGGTGAGTCGGAGGACGGCATGGGCCAGCTACCCCTTTTGAGACG
Source organism: Dermacentor variabilis (assembly GCF_050947875.1). Taxonomy (NCBI): domain Eukaryota; kingdom Metazoa; phylum Arthropoda; class Arachnida; order Ixodida; family Ixodidae; genus Dermacentor; species Dermacentor variabilis. Next base: position 54,754,719 of record NC_134577.1, read on the forward strand.
CCCGACACCAAATCCTACAACGCGTAGATGGTAATATTATAGCGGTTAGGACAAATAAGAAAATGATAGCTGCACATTGCTGCTGGGAAGTGGTGTTTTCCGCTGTTTTTGCTTTTGTACTGATACTTGACTCAACAACAGCACAATTGTAGATGTTATTACCGCAGCCTGGAGTCCAAAGTTCAGCTTGAAGCCCTTACGAACGTTCACTTGCTTTGACCAGCCTTCGACGCTTGGACGACTAGCCCAAGGTAAATGAAGATGGAGAGTTACATGCTGGTGTAAAATTGTCGCAATAAACTCTTGGGCCCCTTTGTTTCTGACATCCTTGAAAGGCTCACGTTACACTTCGCGAACACAAGCGCCGAGGGAGTCAGCGTGTAAAGGAAGATGAGTTCATATCGAGAGAAAGCAAGGAAATGACAGGTTTGCAGACGCCGCAAAATACAATCTGTAGCAAAACAGGTTTGCCGCGTGCCACGTGGGGTAGCGAGTTTAACTACAGTAACCCTGTCAGGTCGACACACGTACGTAATCAACTCTGCCACGCGTAGCCAACTGAAAGCTGACCTGCGCTATGCGTGGGTGTGGTTGGCACCGGCGTCAGACTTTGACGCTGAAGGTTTTGGCTGCTGTTGAGAAGTAACGTATTGTCGGAGTATACTGAGTTTGGGGCAGGGCTAACGATTTGTTAGAGTGACGTAGTTAAAATGTTTCATCTTACTACACGAGTTGGTCCCCGCTTCAAGATTGCCACACTAGAACTTATGAGCGACAACGTAAAGCATATATATATTAGAAGAAAGGGAACTAAGGGGGCCCGAATTTTGTTAATCATATCATAATAAGCCAAGAAATACACCAATTACAACACAGTAGAAATTACTTGTACTTGCTAATTCAATTTAATTGAATCGAATCCACTTTCATTTTCGTTAACTTATCATTTCGTCAGTTGCTAAGGCACGTAATTTCCCCTATGCTGTCCTTAGCGTCTGTTTGTTGGCATCTTATGATGTTACTATATATATATATATATATATATATATATATATATATATATATATATATATATATATATATATATATGTGTGTGTGTGTGTGTGTGTGTGTGTGTATGTATGTATGTATGTATGTATGCATGTATGTATGTATGTATGTATGTATGTATGTATGTATGTATGTATGTATGTATCTATGTACGCACAGAGGGAGAGTGCCGGGATCCGGTAGTTGAACAGGCACCTGTAGGTTGAGGACGCACGTACGAAAGAAAGCGATGCTTTATTGCCTACATTTCGGTCGGGGTACGGCGTTCGTCAGGGAATGAATGAAACAGTAAAGCGTTAACTATGTAGAAGACAAAAAAAGAAAAAGTTGTTAGAACAGGTTCTTAGAGCAACCAATACAGCAAAAATAGGGTTTGTAAAAAAGATGACATGTGGCTAAAGAAATAAAGACAAGCAGAAAACAGATTTTTGCTGTAAGATGCTCGAATCTGTGACAGTTAATCCAGCACAGATGTCAAACGTAGTAAAATTGCACCAGGAGATATTTGTAACAGGTTCATTGAGCAGCAGATGTAACAACGGCAGAGTTTACAAAAGAGGTGGCACAGAAGTTTTAAAAAAGATGTGATAACCATAATCCGTGAATGTCGCTCGTCCTAAGTTTTACAGCAAAATGGATGGTTATTAGAACAGGTTTATAAAACCCCAAAAACAGGTTTTACAAAAAAGCTGACGCGTGGCTATAAACATTAAAAGATCAAGAAAAAGGAAGAAGAAACATCAATGACACAAATATTTGTGCTTTAAGGTGCTTGGACCCCTTACGAATCAGCGGTACACATGTCCAACGAGGTAAAATTGCACCACGGGATTATTGTAACAACAGGTTCACAGAGCAGCAGACGTAAGAAAGGCAGGGTTTACCAGGTTTACCAAAGAGGTGTGTACACAAGTTTTAACAAAAATACGACAACCATAATTTGTCAGCGTCACACACACAGAGAGAGATTAGCGAATCGATGCACAAAAGCGAGAGAATCTTTTTTTTTTTCTGAAAGCTGGCTTTGGGGCATATAGTGACATCTTTCACTCAAGAACAGGCTCGACTCATGAATATAGAGCGATATAGAAGGATAAGTGAAAGGTGGGGAGCGTAAGCAGGTCCTAAATAGACTTGCTACTCTGCACTGGACAACGGGAAAGAAAGGAATATGAGGAGATAAAGTCGAGCGTTCGTTTCGCCGGCGTTGTGGAAAGTCTCAGCGCAGTATCGCATATTCTCAGGTGCTAGCCTGTTTAATATCATTGCACGCCGTTCCGAATACTAGTGTACTAGTATAATAAGCAAATCTGCTCATTGGATTGCGAGGGCCAGTGTAGCGGAGCGGATGAGACATTTAGGGAGCCGGTGAAAAAAAAAATTCAACAGTTATGCGTTTACATGCTACCAGTGTGGCAGACAGGGCAGAAGAGAATTCAGTTCTTACAGAAAATATACTTAGGCCATTTGTGAGCCATCCTCATAATTGCAAAGATGAGCCAAGTTATTTCTCTCTGCGCTTAGTGCTGTGATGAGAACAGAGCTTTATATATATTTTGATGAAAGCTTGATTGTGTTTCAATTATGACTTCAGGTTAAAGAAACCGAAGAAAAAGCTTTGAAAAATCATTTCTTCTCAGCTATCAGTATTGAAGAATCAGTCACTTCTATACATGGTAAGGTTGATCGCCAACAGCTGATACGTAATTTTGCTTGTTAATGGTAACGTCAGTTAAGCTGAGGTACTTGGAAAAAGCAGTAAGGTCTGCTAAATCCACGAGCTTAGAGTACCGCCAGCTGCGGCACACAAACCTATCCATGTTTGAAAGTTTATGTAACATAAACTATACAATTAGAAAGCAAGCAATTTCGGGCCCCCAGAAATTCGTGAAGTACTCCCTGCCAATTGTTATTAAGGAAAAACACTTATATGGCAGCTCATTTTTTATACCGCGTAATCAAATAAAAGTAGATGAAATAAAACAAACAAAAGATGCACTTATAAAAAAATTTTGCTTCCAATTTACGAATGTTGTAATAATTTTTTTAGACCATCAAATATATCTGCAAAGAAAAAGGATGTGAGCATTCATGCACAGTGCTACGCATTGTCAATAAGTGATTCCTATAATTTTTTTAAAGAAATATATCGAATGTTCTTAGATTGGTTGAGTTACTGTCAAGCTTATTCTAAAGTGAGGTGCCTGTAAACTGTAGTGTATAGCGGCTGTAATTGGTATTTACCCAAGGCAATGAAAAAAAATGTTAGTACCCCTCTTTTTTACCTCAAGGATGCGGAAACTAAGGGTACGATCTTGTATGCGTTCCAATATAGAACGGAGGCGATCCGTTCCGCCGAGCCGCACACGATTGTTTAATTTGAACTGTGGCGAACGCCATGACGTCAGTTGCGACATGATATCTGCTGTCAATCATTCCGTGTCGTCTGCTATCAGACGAACGCAACGGAACGGACCGCCTATTTCGTGACGTAAAGAACGGACCGCCTCCGTTCGATTTTGGAACGCGTACAAGATCGCACCCTAAATGAGCAACTTTGTAGCGTTTCATTATCTTCCTCACAAAAGCTCGCTTAGCATGGACTCCAACATGTGCGTTGGTCCCACATAATTTTCATCTGTCTGTTTTTTTTTTCTGTATATCCCTCGCGTATCAACCAATGCTACACATTTTCCATGGAAGTGACAGGGGGAAGTTCTACTCGCACTTTCGCTACACGACAGCAAATGATCCAACTGGCGAACTGCTGGTAGGAGCGGAGAATCTGTTCTATAGCATCTCTTTGTTTCCTCTCTTCTAAGCAGTATCTGTGATCTCCACCACGAACGCTGTGGGAATTTTCCTCATTTGCAGGAAGTTACGTGCGTTTCGCAACATAGGAGTGCTACATTTTCGCTTTCATTAACCAATGTCTACTCATTCGCTACAGTAACAAGAGGAAACAACGCGTTCGTGGCTGACACCAGCCATTAACCGGCTTCTCCGAACAAGCATAATCAGCCGCTACTTTAGAGCACACCTGCTGCCTACGGCCACTTGGCGATCATTAACGCTTTCTTCCAAAGTGCCGCGCATTGATTCTACCACAAATGACAACAGTTCCGCACTGTCTAGTGTATATCGGGCTCTGGACTACGAGTTATCACCAGAACGCCACGTGCAAACCCCGTAGGTTTCTACCGGCTCCTTTGTTTTTCTCAATATGTTCTCACGGAAGGCGTAATTACTTTTGCTCTCGGGTGGTATAAAGTTATGATCCTTTGGGGGTTCAGAACTTTTCTTGCAAGTGCGCGTTAAAAGCTTGAGAATTTATCCTACGTGGTTTGTGATCATCTAGTCAGGCGCTACTGGCCCCATGGCTGCACTAAAATTATCCGGCTTCTACAGCAGTGTTAGCGCAAGTTATCCACTGATTTGTTTCTGAAGCGAAAAACGAAAATGTTAAATTTCGCAGCACCTGGTTCAGGCTTTTGACTAGCAACAGGGAGGAATTCGAGAAAAGCCTAGAATTTTTCCCGTTTAGGAGAGATTTGGGAAAGAGCCAAACAGCTCACTAATCAGGATGTCGGTTTTAGAAGGTCCTGGAAACTGTGCTTAGGTGTCTAAAGTGGAGAATTCCTAAGCTAAAAGTATATGCAAATAGTCGCATAGGCAATAAATTTTATAATCGGTTTTGTATTGTTACCATGAAACAAGTATTATGTCATGAGGTAGCAGAGCTGCCAGAATATAAAGATTACGATGTCGGTATTCTTTCAGCGCACCATTTGTCTCATGAAATGATTGGCTGATAGTGGTTGCTAGCTGCATATGTTTCTACAGGGCGTTTTGCTAGGATGCAATTTTTTAGGCTCACAAATTGTTTAGAATGGCCAGTGCTTAGAAAACCTTCTCACGCTTGTTAACTTTGTAGGAACAAAAACTAGTCAACAGTGACCGCAAAACATATTAACGAACACGTCTGACTAATCGGAAAAGTTTCGTATTTACGATCGACTTGAATTCTGAATTCGGCCCCATCCTCTTTTGGAAAAGCGTGAATTACCAGCCCAAGGGCGAAGCACACTAACGCAGTGAACTTTGCAATATTATGCAAAGTAACTGCACTGTATCTCACTTCCTGTAAACATTTGTAGTAGCGCATATATTTGTATTTGTGATTTTGAGCCTAGTGATACGTGCAGTAATGTTAAGAATGAGTACCCGCGTGCATAGGTCCATGACATGTTCACTAAGAAGCATACGCAAGGAGATTTGTGGATTTTTAATGCAGTTGAAGGTTACAAATTTAGGCAGGGGAGGCCACACAATGGGTAGCAAGGCCGGCATTCTTTTCTCCAAGACCGGATGCGGAAAGATCATCGTACTGTCAATAAGATTCCCTGTGCCAGAAAACGCGAATGCAGGGAGTCTGATGTTGAGGAAACCAAAGTTGTCATATTTTGCATATCACAATATTAATTAACATTGTAGTCATTCATATTGAGCCGCTTTGATGGTATTTTGTGCGGAATGTTCGAATTATGGCAATCCGTTGATAACCACGACTTAGATTACATTAGGGGCGTGCGAATATCCGAAACTTTGGAATAACGAATCGAATAGCCCCATCTTCGACTTGCATTTGCAGTCGAATGATCGCCATTCGTAAATGCGAATATATTTGGAATACTTTTAGAATTTCAAGAAAACAGACTGGTGGCTAGTTGCTTTTGCATGTTAATAGTTTTTCGCGCAAAAAAAAAAAAACACGCGACACGAGAGAAGGCAAACGGAACACAGCGATACTAACAGCAGGTGCTTTATTGTACAGTCACAGGCACAACAAAGCATGGCACAATAAAGCAATAAAGCTGCAGTTGTTTGTGGGATTGTGTGCCTTCCATCTTGTCATGCGTTTCTTTGCCCTAAAAACTGTTAACTTCTCGAATATTTGAAAACATCAGCTGCGGCCAAATTAACATGTGATTGAAGCAGAAGTGCGGCAAGTTTTCACGCCTACTGGCATGGCACAGACATATAACATGAGAACTTCTTTGCTCACGATGCTTCAGTTGTGCTTTTAATAAAAACGCTTCATAGCACACATACTATGAAGGGTGCATACTTGGTAACCTTAGGAATATAGGATATGAACATTGTTTTATATTATTATGATTACAACTGCTCATTCATCTTACACTATTCGAAAACTGTTGGATATTCGATTCGATCGTGGGGGGAGGGGGTTGCAGTACCAGTAAATAAATAAATAAATAAATAAATAAATAAATAAATAAATAAATAAATAAATAAATAAATAATTTATTTATTTATTTATTTAATAAATAAATAAATTAGCTTCTGGCACCAGTCGTTTCGTATGCGATTCTGTGTGAAATATCAACATTCGCACACGCCTAAATAACATTGAAAAGAATAAAGGGAGGCTATCCTGAGAAGTAATATCTCAGTGATCCCATGTCACTAACGTCACCACCACACAATTGGGAAAGCGTGATACTACAACTCCATCCTTTCTTTTCCTGTTGTTGCCTTTTTGGACTTATGCTCTTTTTTTACGCCGTACTCTCTGTGACAGAGAAGAGAATACAATGGCTCTCCTGCATTACTATACCGGAAGCATTGACAGTGAAAAGTTAAAGAAATAAATCGAGGAGTGAACAGGAATATGCGGTGTTTATCACCTGCAATAGTCTAATATGTTTCCTTTTGTGAAACATTTACATTACCGAAATCAGTGAGAATAGCCACTCCTGAATGCGACACAGCGTTGTTTTCATGGTGTTCGATTCTCACGCAGTGCTGCATTGGTTCTTTTATCTAGAAATGGCCTTACTTAGTATGTAATTCATACAGAAGGGATGAAGGCGACACGCCTTCGGTGCTGTCGTGTTCATCAATGTCATATTCAACAATGCTTCAGCAGCCAGCCCAAGAAGCTACCCGGCTGCAGTATTCGCGCGTCTCATATCATGGTGTGTTGGTTGAAGCTGCATTAAGAGTTTCGCGCTTGGTTTCGCGTTACAAGCGATCCAAAAGAACAGTTGAACTATCTTGCACTACTGGATGCAAATAATATTATCTACCAACTTCCATAAATTGATAGGGCATCCTGAAGAGCGAATACTGGCAAACTGTCTCTGGTGAGTGGCGGCTGGTTAGTTTTGCCTCTAGCTTCGTCTTCGTTTTGTTGCGACGAAGCCTGGCTTTTCGGGAGTCAGGAAGACCTTTGTTGCTGTACTGTTCTGTGGCTGAGCGTACTGATGAAGTAGTAAATCTTTGTTCTTTTCTATTTCTCACGAAGGAACAACATCGCAAGGCATTAGCGATTAAAAAGTACGCAGCATCAGAAACTCAGGTATTAGGTAGTGTCAACTCAAGTAGATGTCGCTTTTGTTTGAACCCACGATGACGTCAACTGAGACATCAGTGTGGCTGCGCAAACCGGGAGGCGCGTCAATTACAGTATGCACATACGGAAACGTCTTCCGAAACATCGAAACATCGAATCAGCCCAATGGCTTCCCGACAGGCTAAAGCCTTTCTACAAGCCACATGTTATAAATGACCGGAACAAGTAAATGATGACGTGTTAATAATAATAATAATAATAATAATAATAATAATAATAATAATAATAATAATAATAATAATAATAATAATAATAATAATAATAATCCTGTTTTAAGTTCACTGCAGGGCGAAGGCCTCTCCCTGCCATCTCCCATTACCCCTGTCCTGCGCCAACCGACTTCAATTAGCGCCCGCGAATGTCCTAATTTCATCGCTCCACGTAGTCTTCTGCCGTCCTTGACTGCGTTTCCCTTCTCTTGGTACCCATTCTGCAAGCCTAATGGTACAACGGTTATCTAACCGGCGCATTACATGACCTGCCCAGCTCCATTTTGTTTTCTCTTGATGTCAATTATAATAACGTCTATACCCGTTTGCTCTCTGATCCAAACCACTTAACGTGTCTTAACGTTATGCCTAGAAATCATCGTTCTATCACTCTTTGCGCGGTCCTTAACTTGTTCTCAAGCTTCTTTGTCAGTCTCCGAGTCTCTGCCCCATGTGTCAGCACTGGTAAAATGCACAGATTGTGCACTTTCCTTTTCAATGATAATGGTAAGCTTAAAGTCAGAAGCTGACAATATCTGCCGTATGCTATCCAATCGATTTTTATTCTTCTATGAATTTCATTCTCCTGATCAGGGTTAACTGTTATTAATTGGCATAGATAAACGCACTCCTTCACAAACTCTAGAGGCTGACTGGCGATCCTGAACTATTGTTCCTTTACCCGGCTCTTCATCATTACCTTTGTCTTCTGCATATTATTTTTTAACACCACGCGTATACTCTCTCTGTTAAGGGCCTCAATCATTTGCTGTAACTCATCTGCATTGTTGCTGAATAGAACAGTGTCATCGGCAAACCGATGGTGGCTGAGGTATTCGCCGTCGATCCTTACTCCGAGCCTTCCCAGTTTAATAGCTTGAATACTTCTTCCAAGCACGCAGTGAATAGCATTGTAGAGATTGTGTCTCTCTGCCTCACCCCTTTCATTATAGGTATATCTTCCTGCTTTTCTTGTGTAGAATTAAGGTAGCTGTATAACCCCTGTAGATACTTTTCAAGGTGTTTACGTAAGCGTTCTCTACTCCTTGATTACATAATGCCTTTATGACTGCTGGTATCTTTACTGAATCAAGTGACTTTTCGTAATCTATGAAAGCCGTATAGAGAGGCTTATTGTACTCTCCAGCTTTCTCGATAACCTAATTAATGACATGGATGTGATCAATTGTAGAGTATCCCTTCCTGAAGCCGCCCTGTTCCCTTGGTTGAGTAAAGTCCAGTGTTGCCATTATTCTTTTAGAGGTTGCTTTGGTATAAATTTATATAATATGGGGAGTAAGCTAATGGGCCTATAATTTTTCAATTCTTCAACGGCTCCCGTTTTGTGGATTATTATTACTTTTGCATTCTTCCAGTTGACGGACACTTCGTATAAAGAGCCGCCAGTTTTCCAAGCATTATGTCTCCTCCATCTTTGATTAAACCGACTGGCATTCCATCTTCTCCTGCTTCTCTTCCTCGTTTCATGTATTGCAAGGTCCTTCTGACCTCATCGCTAGTTAAAGGAGGAGTTATCCTCTTCATTACTGTTTCTAAAGAAGGTATCTTGTGTGCAGAGAACAAATAAATATACCCACTAACTTATATATAATTTACGTTTACTATTACTAAGGTGTAATCATTTAGGCTTGAAGGGTGAACATAAAGGCTACAAAAAATATCTATTTTTTTGCTGATCAGCTTTAGTGTGGGAATAGCGCAATGTTGAAAATTGAGTCAAATGGTCTTTTTCAAACGTCGCCTTTGGCCTCGTTTTTGCGGCTCTGGAATGCTCGCTCCTGACCTTTTCGCTAACACATTATTTCGCCGTCGTTTCGTAGTTTTACTCTATACTATATTACTTTATCTTCCATTCTGTTCTGTGCTTTACAAGGGTACATTTTTGCCAAAGCTACGGGGACACGTCAATATATCTGGCGCACCCCAATTTCATGCGGAACTTACGCTCCCGCAGTGAGCGAATGAAACAGGGCTTTGAAACCGCTGTCAGCTCACGCGTCTCCGTATATTTTTTCTAGCCTTGCATGCGGTAGGTGCCCCGCTATGCATCGCCATTTGCTGAAGCAGCGTTGGACAGAAGCTGTGGGTGTTGACCTTTTACTTGATGGTCCCTGGGTATCACGCTCTGCTGGCTTTCCGGTCAAAGACTAAGCCCACATAGGACGATATCTGCTATGTGTGCATGTTCTAGGCATTATTGCCTTTTTCGTTTGTTTCTCTTTCCGGGCTAGTATGTATAAGCACGCGGAACGACATGGAAAGAATCAACAGGGAGAGTATATAAGCGGATACTTGCGAGAAGTTCAGCAGGAATACGTATGCAAATCAAATTGAACGTGGTCTGTAATTTTTGAAGTGGAATAACATGCGCGAAATCAGTATGTGTGAAAATTAGAAAAAAAAGAAAAACTTGCATGTGAAGCACGTTTCAAGAATGTCTCTAGACTATGCGCTGTTGTACTAGAAAGAAAGAAAAATACAGTCAAGAAAAAAAGTTTGGGTAAATTGCAAAAATTTTTGATAGTCTGCAAAATATTTTTTTCTTTCTGTTACTTCCACCAGTTTTTCATGAACCAAAACTCGTGTTGTGCAAAAAATTATGGTGCAAATATGTCTTGTCTTTGAGCGTTGCACGTGCCTGAGCATTGAATTCATTGCTTTATTACATTAACATTATTTTAACATTACTAAAGTCTGATCATAATCAGTGTAAGAAATAAAATTTGTTACCTAATTCCGCAGTTTGCTATTGAAAACCATTCCCGCGATATTGCAAGAAATTAAGAACAGCCATCAGTCGTCCTATTTTTTAATCCTGTGGGGTATTTCTGCGTGAATGGGGCAGCGGTTCAAAGCGCGACCGGAATAGCAAGGCCTGAAAAAGAGTTCACGGTCATGAGTTCCCCTATAAATGGAACGGCCCGTACGGTGAGAATCCGATTAGGAAACAAGGCGCACAAGTAACATTCTAGGCCGGCAAACTCCTCATCAGCAAAATGTACACGGTCGTCCACTTCCAATTTGAACACGGCTCCGGGCGGCCAGCGCTCTGCGGAGCGCCGCTCGTGAGCGCCGGGGTAACTAACGCTGGCACGCCGTAGGAGACGACGCGACTGAGGCCACGCCTGTGGCTGCCAGTGCGCCGGCGCGTTAGTTACCCTGCCGCCCACAAGCGGCGCTCCGCGGAGCGCCGGCCTAGAACAATAACTCCTTTACTAGATGCCAGCCGCGTTGTCCGTAAACTCGGTTCCTGGCCCTCTCCCTTTTCTCTCCTCCGCGAAAAGGCAACGAGCGCCACTTGTGGCGGACGTCTGCAACCTAGATCACGTGCTGCGGCCTCTGAGATTACCATGGCGTCTGTTGCCATCTCGGAGGCCCGCGATAACGCTCGCTAACAGACGCCCGCGCATATAAAGCGCCGGCGGAGCATTCAGCCGCGGCTGCCACATCCGCCGGAAGTTGAAAAGGCAACGAGCGCCGCCTCACGGAATTTATGCTGAACTAACTTCAACTAAGGGAACCGCCGCCGCAATGGGAAAGCGAGCAACGCGGCTGGCATCTAGTAAAGGAGGCATTGCCTAGAATCACTTGAAAAAATTTCAGAGTACCGCAAAGGTCGGGATTTGACTGGCAACACTGAGCGGCCACCGCCATAAACCTTCCAAGGAGACTGCGTCGCGGGAAGGCCACCGTGTTGGGAAAGCTTGATATTCGGTGACACATCGGGTTGAGTGTTTACTGAAGTACAAATACTTTGTGCCCGGCAATAATGGTTGCTAAGAACGAAAATAAAATGCTATTTTGTGCAATGTAATGCAGCCGGTGGTTCTTTTGCACGCCGATCGTACTTACTGCTGGAACTGTGCTACGATTGTGGGCAGCAGCTTAGCGCTGCTATCAAGAGCTTATGCACGCGTTTTTTTTTTCCTTCCGCGGAGCGTGCTACGAAGGAAACATTTCGTCACTTCGAGCCGGAATGAGGCAAGCTTGTGCTTTTGGGCATGAACATCGTGGACCGCCTTCGGCTTCTATTGAATGTTTCCAAGCAGGAAGAAACTAACACCTGACAGTGTCACAGGCACGTACGTTCATTGTAAAAATCCACAAGCTAAATCGGATACATTTAATTTAGCTTGTAAACGGATACCGCGCGTTCTCGATTCTGCCGGGCGACTTCGCCGTATACGCACGACACACTGCGACTGCCGTGTGCGCACCGGTGTTTGGCCGTGATCGTAAGACGATCTGTGCACAGCAGGCGTAAAAACCAACTTCTATGACTATTTTGCGCACTAAATCTTGTGGAAGGCCAATATGAGCCATTTGCGTAATTACAGCAATTCGTATATGTACTTCTGTACAATGATAATGAGCGAAAGTTTGCTGCATTGCGATTTATGAACACGGCTGTCTAGTGCGCTCCCCTCCCCCCATGAGCGGCTATTCTTCTCAACTTATTTATGACGGTTTTCTTAGACTTCCAAGATTTGCTGCCTGTGCAAAAAAAAAAAGCAAACAGGAACGCCCACTGGTGACGCAGCACTTTCTTTTTCTAAGTTACATAGGCGATGTATAAAATTCTTGTGCTTTTAGAGCGGTTTATGTAACATGCGTAGTGACAGAGTGAAACTAAAGCTATTGGGTGTTCTGTTGTTTTGTATTTCTTGTTATGCATCAAGCACAACATTATTTGGGTATGCGCCGTAGCATTTCAACATAAAACATATGTATGCTGACTTCAGATCATTGCATGTGCTCGGCTTACAAGCTCAAAATTTGAAGCATGTGTTCTGAATGTCACCTGGCCATTGGTTTCAAGCTCGAAATTGCGTATGTATAAATGAGCAAAGGATAATCGGAAAAAAGGAAGTATCATGGGCCTCGTATTGACCATGTTTTTATTGACTGCGATCGTCACGATCTGCGAAAAACGAGTCCCATATGGGTCGAGTGAATCGAGGCGAGAGCGCGCTCACGTGCACGGAGAAATCATGCGAGTAGCTGGTGCTCGTGAGGACGCGGAATTCTCGCGCGACAAGTGTGCCTTCGCGTGCCACGAGCACGGAATAACCGCGTGGGTTGAGCGGCAAACGCGTACACGTGTACCCGCGTCTAGCGTGCAAGACGCGAACGATCCTCGCAGTGAACTCCTATGTTCGTAGCATCGCTAACACCGCGTGCACTTCGCTTAAATATCTTCTAAAAGAGTGCCAAAAAGCACAAGCAAGGTGTACTTATACCTCGCACACGCGGGTGTTTTTTGTAGGCTTGAAGTTCTCCCGGCCGATTCTGTGTAACCACGCAGAACGACTCTCTCGGTCATTTTTCCTGGTCGGAACCTAGAAAAAAGTCTTTCCAGACTCAGTGCGGTTGCTGCATCCGAAGGCGCAGCAGCGAGGCATGATTTCCTTGCAGTAGAATGCAAGCACGACAATCGGAACACGAAAAACGTAGGGAACCTGCGCTGCCTGCGCTCCAACTCAGCCGGCCCGCCCGGCACTTGGAAGGTATATGGAACCCCAAAATCACGTGGTACGGTTGGGCCAATGAATGCGTCGGCGGCGCGGGGAAAACGAATGCGGTGCTCCGAAATTTTTTCCAATGATTCTAGTTACGCCGGCCGCCCGGAGCCGTGTTCAAATTGAAAGTGGACGACCGTGTATATTACCAATGCACAAAGATGCTTGGCGCGGGGAAAACGAATGCGGTACTCTGAAATTTTTTCCAGTGATTCTACGCCGGCCGCCCGGAGCCGTGTTCAAATTGGAAGTGGACGACCGTGTACATTACCAAAGCACAAAGGTCGAACACGCCTTGCGGCACTGATCCCGTCTGCAAGCTTCTTGACTGTATAGTGAGGAAGATTGTTTGCTCTACCTCGTTGCGATGTGGGAGATGCTATGGCGGCGGGTAGGCTGTAAGACGTATTCATATATACTACAGCGGGGAAAGAATCCTACAATTCTAAAAAGTTGCACAATCCACCAAATATAGCGTCGTAAAGTAAAACTGACGAACTTTCTTGGGCTTGGAATGCGTTTGAGCGTGCACATTGATTCGTTTCGTCACCTCTCTAACCCATAGTGCAGCTTCTACATTCAGCACAGTACGCCATGAATCAATCCGTTTCTACTTCAGGTTTCATGTATAGCCTGCCACATGTTTATTCATGCTATTTGCTTGAGAAAAAAGGTGCCGCAATTCTAAAGCAGTTTCTAATCATGGCACCGAAATAACTGTCTATAAGCTGCAATTGGTCTGCCGGAAGCCAATGTTCGTCGAGAAGCTGGCGGGTGAATCTCTGGGCATACGCGACTCGTGGTTTTCTGGTAAGGGCTGAACCGTTTTCTCGCACACGTTTTAAGTCCCGTTCAAATTCGCCGAAAATGTATCGGGCACTTAGCCGCATCCATGGCCGCATGCGTACGCGAGATTTCGGAGCCACGATGTGAGAACCATTGAGATAATTCTATATGGTGCTGCCTATCGCCATCAGAAAAACCCGTCTATCGCGGATAAATCAAGGGAGATTTTAGGCATCTAAGATTTACGAAAAGGGCTTAGACTTACATACTGAGATATCTTGCGCTGACTTTATAGTGGTAACCCTAGAAATAGTATAAAGTTAACAAACTATTAAAATCTGTCTTAGTATTCAGCCACAGGATATACAGACTAAGAAGGCGTCGTTCATAAAAATGTACGAGAGTTCACTTTCGTAAGCCTATATACACGAGTTTGCTTATACGAGTACATATCTCGCAAACGTATTCGGGGAACTTAATGCGCAAATAGAAGTTAGCACTGCACACTTTAATAACGTGATAAAGGTAAAAGAATTTATCAGCAGCAACTTCTGAAGCACACTGCTGAAACGTGCTGGAATAGATGATTCACAATTTTCGCACAAAGGAAGGGAGAAGAGTGATGAGAAGGCTGTACAGAATTAACGCAAAGAATAAGGAAAAACGCCATAGCGACAGCGGTTGTGAAGTTCACATCCAGATTTATATAAACAGTTGTATTTTGCGTTTATTCTTTCTTCTACTACCGCACTTATATTCATTTTCGCGCGTTCTTCCGGGTGTATCCCGTGGATCACGAGCATGTATTCGCAGCTGTTGTATTTCGAATGCGGCTGTAACAGGCGTGTCAATTCTTCCCCCGCCCTAAGTGCACAAAACATGTCTCGCTGATCACAGACGCGTTTGCTATAACTTAAAGGAGGCATAGTATACGCGCTGTAAGAAAAAAAAAATGCGCTTCCAAGGTCAGCTGTATTACACGCTGCTCAGAACCACAATGAGCATCTCCAATCTTAGCATTTGCCCGTTACACCCGATGGCTCGAGCTTCGGAGGCACACAAGATGGGGATTAGCAGATAGCGGACAAAAGAGGCAAAAAAGAAAAACCTTCTCGATACCTGCAGCAACAGGCGACACTAGGCAGACAGCGGTTAGCCCTTAGCGTGCGTGGCCAGTGGCTCTACGATAAGCTCGGAAATCCATTTTCCTTTTTGCTTTTTCTTTTGTTTTCCTTTATTTATCCGTCTATGGCGGATCAATCAAGGGAAATATTAGACATGTAAGATCCTCTGAGCTGGCCTTCTCTACGATAAGGTGACTTCGCCGCCTACAGGATTATCTGACTGAGCTCATAGAAGTTCGAATCCTCGTAGGTTAACAGTTTTTTTTTAAACTGAGGTTGGTAATCTTGAATTCACCTCCAGTGCACTACATCGCCAGGCATGGTGGCGCCTGACACCGGCAAAAGACGCCGAGAGCCAGTGGGGCTATACTAATGCAGCTACAACCAAATTAGGAAGACCCACTAAGATTCAACAAAAGACATTCCCTCCCCAGAACAGGAACTGGCATCCTTGGTGCAGTATTCGGCTACTCTCTCCCAGATGTCTCATGCGATCAACCAATGGCCGTCATTCCCCAGCAGCTGCGGAGCACTTGACCAAAGCGGTGGTCAGACCTGTAACGCAGAAGAGGGTGCTAAGAATATCTGGACCCGGACAGGAGGCTATTCGCACCAACTAGCCCGCCAACGCACTGTGCTGAACTATCTTTCTTCTACTGTGGGCCCTGATATTTGTGTGTCTGTGTCATCTCCTGATCCTGCTGTTCTGGTAGCGCCTTGTCCTGTCGTCTTTCTTGTGCCTGTCGTTTTGCGCTAAACAAAGTATTCATGGATTCGCACCAACTAGCCCGCCAACACATTGTGCTGAAGTATCTTTCTTCTACTGTGGGCCCTGGTATTTGTGTGTCTGTGTCATCTCCTGATCCTGTTGTTCTGGTAGCGCCTTGTCCTGTCGTCTTTCTTGTGCCTGTCGTTTTGCGCTAAACAAAGTATTCATGGAATCGCACCAACTAGCCCGCCAACGCATTGTGATAAGCAGGGTAATATCATCAGCAATCTGGAAGGTATAGTAAGAGCAGCGGAATAATACTATACTGACCTGTGCATAAGCCAAAGCAGCTACGATGCCTCCATCATTTGGGCGCCAGCTCATTTGGGCATTCCTGGCTACGAGGTCGCCAATCACGTGGCTCGAGATTTGACCGACTGAGCCGACGCCGAGGAATATGTAATCCGAGCGCATGCACTCTCTAGTCTCGTACCAAGACATTAAACAACATTACAAGCTAACGAGCAGAACAGATGTGCCCCCACAGAAGTCACCACCTAGACAGCAGGAGCGATTCCTCCGAGCTCTAGAGGTTAATACATTCCCCCACCCAACCAGAAATCACCTCATAGCCCCTCAAAGCTGCATTTATCTAATAAAATGTTTATTCTCTCTCTGTCTCTCTCTCTCCTTTCGAAGCAGTAATAAACAGGTTCCAGAGACTCCTCCTATAACTAGCGATGAGGTCAGGAGGGCCTTGCAAAAGATAAAATGGGGAAAAGCGGCAGGAGAAGATGGACTACAAGTCGATTCAATCAAAGATGGAGGAAACATAATGCTTGCAAAACTGGCGGGCCTCTATACGCACTGTCTATCGATTTCAAGGTTCCCAGAGATTTGGAAGAATGTCAACATTACTCTAATCCACAAAAAGGGAGACGTCAAAGAATTGACAAGTTACAGGCCCGTTAGCTTATTTCCAGAATTATATAATATACTCTCCGAGGTAATTTCCAGTGGGATAAAGGTAACAATGGACTTCAGTGAACCAAGTGAGCAGGCTGGCTTCAGGAAGGGATACTGTACAATAGATCATATGCATGTCATGAATAAGGTAATTGAGAAATCCGCAGATTACAATCAGCCTTTCTACATGGCTTTCATAGATTACGAAAAGGCATTTGATTCAGTAGAGATACCAGCAGTCATAGAGGCATCACGTAATCAAAGAGTACAGGACGCTGACCTATATATTGTGGACAAATATCTAATAGATACCACAGCTACCTTAATTCTCCGCAAGAAAAGTAGGAAGATACCTACACAGAAATGAGTCAGACAAGGAGACACAATCTCGCCGATGCTATTCACTGCTTGCTTAGAAGTATTCAAGCTATTAAACTGGGTAGGCTTAGGAGTAAGGATTGATGGCGAATATCTCAGCAACTGTCGATATGAAGATGATATTGTCCTGTTCAGCAACACTGGGGACGAGTTACAACAAATGATTGGGACCTTAACAAAGAGAGTGTAAGAGTGGGATTGAAGATTAATGTGCAGAAGACGAAGATAATGGTCAGCAGCCGGACAAGTGAACAAGATTTCAAGATCGCCAGTCAGCCTCTAGAGATTGTGAAGGAGTACGTTTACATTGGTAATAAGAAGGAAATTCATAGAACAATAAAAATGGGTTACAACGCATACGGAAGACATTTTGGGATCCTGACTGGAAGCTTACCATCATAATTGAAAAGAAGGGTGTGCAATCAGCCATTTTACCAGTGCTAACATATGGGGCAGAGACTTGGAGACTGACAAAAAGCTGGAGATCAAGTGAAGGACAGCACAAAGAGCGATGGAACGAAGAATGTTAGGCGTAACGTTAAGTAGGCAGAAAGAAAGCGGTGTGGATCAGAGAGCAAACGTAGATAGCCGATATTTTAATTGACAATAAGTGAAAAAAAAAACCAAGCTGGGCAAGTCATGGAATGCGTTTGTTAGATAAACGGTGAACAATTATGGTTACAGAACGGGTGCCAAGAGAAGGCAAGCGATGTTGAGGACGGTGCAAAACTAGATGGGGGCGAGGAAATTAGGAAATCCGCAGGCGCTAGTTGCAATTGGTTGGCACAGAACAGGGATAATTGGAGATCGCAGGGAGAGGCCTTCGTCCTGCAGCGGACATAAAATAGGCTGCTGCTGCCGATGATGATGATGATGATGATGATGATGATGATTAAGCTAGACTGAAACACTGCTGTTCCCGATGGACGTGCAATTATGCCACACGAAAATATTGCGGGAGCCAACGTTTCGGCTAGTGGAATGGTCTTTTTCAAAGCGGCCTTCAAAAACAAACGTCCACTTGTCGAAACATTGGCTCCCGCTTTTACCTTGTTCGCGTTTTGTTCGTCGCCTTGAATTTCCATCCACCGCCTTCACCCTCTTTTTCCATGAAAAGATTGAATATGTTGATGCCGCTTTAGTACAGCTCAACATTTACTTGCGTACTCCAAGTTGCTAGGTATACTTCTCACTTACAAAAGCACAATGGTGAATTATTCTCCAGCATCTAAGGCATCAATTTGCCGTGATTTTTTTTTTCATTTTTAATTAAGAATCCGCTTTGACTAATGCTCTTCCGTTTCAGACACTTTCAGATGCTTCAAAGTGCCATAATGCTATGCTTAAGCATACGTACAAACGAAAATGAATAATTTTTGTTGCAACCACTTGCCTATGTTTACAAATATTGCGAAATAATTCCGGGTAGCGTCTGTTCCAGAGCATCTGCAGTGTGTAATATCCGTGTATTGCACTCAGCTCTAAACAAGGCTTCTGCAGAAGCGAAACTTGCGTTGCGCGAGTTGGATCGTCTTGAAGGTCAATTGAATCACCGCAATTGGACCAGAAAACAACACTAGTCCTTTCGTGGTTGTTTTCTTATCTTTGTCCCGTCGGGCTGCCTCAACTTTTGATTTTGTCACGACGGCAGTTTTGTCACGACGGCACAGTTTTTGTTGTCAAAAGGATGTGGAAGCTGCACTTCAAGGAGTTCAACAAGCTCAAACTCCCTGATCACTATCCAGAAACCAAGAAAACAGTTTGATGAAACACGCATGATGAAACATGAGTAAGAAAATAAACTAATAAGAAAAACACTATACTTGAAACTGAGTACTTTGGTGGCTACATTACACATAATAAATAAGTCTTCTTTGTTAAAGCATGCAGTAATCTTCAGGCACATCGTCTGTACTAAATATGGGTGTGGCAAAAAATATTCTATGTGCAGGTACTGGTTGTTAGTGGTCGTGCTTGTTAGATAACCAGTGAACATTTATGGTTACGGAATGGGGGCCAAGAGAAGGGAAGCGCTATTGTGTGTGCTGATTGTGGCCTGATTGAAACAACGCTTATGCATTTCTGCCTTAACCGTTGAAAGAGTTTACAAATTGTTGATAAGTTGTTGACGTCATCAGTGAAGAATAAACTGGCAACGTGATCAGTGCAATCCAAAGGAGCGATCGCCTGCATTTCGTTTTCCATCAATCAAAATAATTGATTGGTTTCTTGTGCGCACTATAGCCACATATCAGATGCTGCTTACGTAGTTCAAACTCTCAGTGATTGTTAGATATGGGTCATTGTCTGATTAAAGTATATTCGTTAAATTTTCTTGGAGCGTCTAAAACGTTAAGACATTTCTTCACAATTCTTCAGTTTTATTATATAAGTGCGAAAACTTCTGAAAATAAAGCAATGTAAACCATTTTTTCAAGAGAGAAGTCTGTAACCGTGTACTATACAGCTGTATGTATTTATAAGGATGACGTGAAGCGGATTTAGAATAAATTATAACAGCTTTTTATTTTGAAGCCGCAGATAGTTGCGTCATTCAGGAGCGACCACGTAACATATTACTGCCGGAGTCAAGTTTCCTGCATCTAAAAATCCATCAAGATCAGTACCAGAGAAAAACAAAGTCGTGTGAGCTGCAATAATGGGCTAGAAGTTTAAAGCGAGATGCAGGCTTAAAATGATCAACATAGGTTGAACATGATACGTCGTTGCAGCCATCAGTAAACAAAAAGCAACTTGCCCTTTTCCATAACGAGGACAAAAGCTCTTGTTGATACGTTAGCTCAAGCAACCTTCCTATTTCCAACGCTGTCATTAACGTCATAAGCAACGTAAGACGCAAACTCAATAATGCTAACAAAATCATTTCCTTAAACTTGGGGGAGCTTTGGATCGAAAGCACACCAAATTTTATTTTACGAATGGAAAGTCGGTTATCTGTAGAAACATTTCGGTAGCATTTCCTTAAATAACTTCTCAATCAATTTAACTCGTTATTACGAATACTGTAACAACTGTATGAAATGCATCATAGGCTCTCGAATACTCAATACAGGAATCTTTATTGTGCTCATCAAAGTGAACCCATTTTTTGCGAACTAAGAAGTATCAGCAAACTTCCTCGAGATAAGCAGTATGCAAGAATATGTGTAATGTACGGATATCAGCTATTATTAACACGAGAGAGTTGTAAACGCTACGCTTATCGATTACGGTAAAGAAAAAAAATATATCTGCAATCTTTATTAGAACCTAAACTCTGCATTTTAATAAATCAGTTGTTATCGGCAACTGCGAGATTTTGACTCCAATTTGATCCTTCTGAAAGCAAAAAGTGTAATAAGATCCCCGATTATGGCTCGTTCATTTATTACATTTTGTTTACGCTGCTATGGTTTGCTCCGTCCCAGCGAGCATGCTTGTGCGCAACGTGTAGTGCGCCAGTGACCCGTAGGCCTTGAGGTGCACGATTACATTCGGCAATAATGAGGACACGTGATTCTCGCGAAAGGACTTCCTGGCCTCATTTACGAGTTTCGAAAAAGGATCCGCACCGTTTGAAGTGTAACGCGTTTTCGCGATATGCGTCATCAGTAGGCGCCGAAGGTACCGATGTATTAGGGACACGTGTCGAACGTGGAGTTGAGTGTAGCAAAGAAAAGCGCTCATGCGTAAAGGATGAAGAGCGCGGCCGTCAAATACGGCGCAAAGGCGAAAAAGGAACTCAAGTATGTTCTTGGTGGCGGCCGAATTGGGTCCTGCCTAATTTATGGGCGACCTCTCTGCCACGTGGCCAGCTTCATTGAATGACTGGTAAAGTCTAAACTCCTTCAGAGAATTCGTTCGAGGCATTAAAATTTCAGAGCGCGTGGCGGACTTGATGTACAGTCAGATGTAATGTATACAATAATAAAAAAAAATATAACACTTGCGCTGAAATCATGAAGTGCAGCAATATTATAAAAGAGAATATAGAAACGTGAGCTAAGAAGCTTTCGCAACAGGAGAGAGAAAACCGCTTTTGGGATGGGGAAGAAAAGATAATAAACTAGTTTTCAGTTCTCGCAGTAAAGCACTGTATCGACACTTAATTTTAGGAAGTAGAAGCCTGATAATTTGAAACTCGGTTCTCACACAAGCAAAGTTTTGTAAAACAAAGCAGCTTGTCTGACTACACGTGGAGAGAAAACGGCATTAGTGGATTTAATCCATTGAACTCAAAAAAGAAGCAATGAAAGGTGCTTCGTAGAAAGAGGTACTCATCGCACTAGAGCCCCAACATAAGGCGAGCAATATTTATATAAATAAGGACAGCGACGGACTATGCGGGAAATTACTACAAATTCCGTAAAGTAGCGAGTGCGCCCAGGCCGTGCAGATTATGCGTTAACTTCAGCGAAGTTCCAAATAAGCGAAATGACTCAGTTCGTACCCGGAAGCGAAGCGTCCGACGAATGGCTCATTAAAAAGGCAGATAAATAAATGACATTCTGAGTTAATGGTTTCAAGCAAATAAGCGCCGGTCCTCGCATTTTTAAAGCTCATTGAGGTTGAAGGAAAAACGATACGTTAAGAAACGAAAAGTGTTTCACTGCTGTAACTGCGTACACTACATTACAGAAGAAATAACCATACGATGAAATGATATTATTGGCGCGCTTGAAAATCGTTTACCTGCATGTGGTTGAAAAAAACAGACAAAAGGTTGCCGCGCTGAACACTGTCAGATTCAAATTTTGCAAAGCTGCTTTTCTTGTTTAGTGTCCCGAAAAAAATACTGTTGCACATATTTTTTTCCACTCTTTTCCCCCTAAAATGTGGCATGAACTCTCTTTGAAAGCGTGTGATGTGGGCTGCGTCAGCGCTGGCGAAGAGTTTTATTCTAACAGATTGGGGAAAAAACATGCTCTCTTCAATGATGTTTCTCATTAGTGTGACAGTTTCTCAAACTTTGCGGCTGTGAAAATGAACGTAATATCAATTGGCGCACGCCTTTTACAACTTGCACTTCATCGCACTTATTCTAGTTACTGGTCATATCTTTGCTTTGCCGTCTGGCCACTATTGTTCGTTAAAGGGGCCGTGAAGTATTTATTAAGAAAACGTGGCAGATATGTCGTATAGGCTGCTGTGAACACGTGAGCGAAATATCAGTGCACTGCATATAGCAGGGTATTTACAATCTGCTGTCAAACAAAAAAAAATTGCATGCTCTTGCTTCCGCAATGTCGTCATGCGGCGTCATCGAAAGCAGCTGGCTTACCAATGCTAGTGGTTGACTTCGTGATCGTGTGAGCATTTTGAGTGGTACATGACAGGTAATTTTAAGCAAAATGAATGAAACACATATGTCTGCGATCTCAGAAAGACAGAAAAATGTCTGCATCCTTGCACAGCGCATGACCTCCGAGATGGCAGCGGTGTGCTATGTGGTATAGTCTACCGCGCTCACCACGGGGTGCCGTGACAAGCACTTTCGTCGCCGCTACGCTCAACTTTTAGCCGCGGCTTCGGCTTTCTGTCTGCTCCGCTGTGTGGCTTTTCGCATGCAACCAGAAACGAAAAAAGAGTTAAAGCTGGGTATTTCACTTCGTTTCATTTCATCACCATAAGGACCCCTCTAGGGGCTGTTACAGGAGACATAGATATGCACAAAAGGGTTTAGCAAAGGTAACCACATGTTAATTCTGCGAGAGGTAATCTGTTAATATTGAAGAAATGTGGTCGGGCTAGTGATAGCGGCAATGCTGTGGAAAGAAGAGGCAGAGAATGTAATAGTGTGGCTGCGTGGCCGGGCGACTTGAAGGGCATGGCCGGTACTGAGATATGTGGGCTGGTGGGATGATAAAGCTTGGACGGTCACGGGTGCTGTAATAAAAGGAAGGAAGGAAGGAAGGAAGGAAGGAAGGAAGGAAAAAGTGGAGAAGGAGAGGCAAGGAGGTTAACCAGTTTAGCTCAACCGGTTTGCTACCCTACACATGGGAGCGGGATTGGGGGGATGAAAGATGGGGAAGGGAGAGAGAGAGAGCACATAGCACAGCACACCCATGGTCAGTCAGAGTCCATCACACTGGCGTGGTACGTGATATCACTCTTACAGCCGCTTGTCCAATCCCCGTCTCTTTCAAAAACCATAGTCCCTTCGTCGCCTTCATCTGCGATGTCTTGTGCCGGCGACATGTGAAAATCGTTTCGAGTGACAATGTTCTAGCGTCAAGGTACACTGGAACGGATGCCAGGGACTGTCGCTGAACATTATATTCAGGACAGTCGCACAGGATGTGTTGTAGCGTCTCCTCAGAAAGACAGGCATTGCAGAGAATGTTGTCGGCCATTCCAATGTAAAGTTAATAACACTTCATGAAAGCCACCCTTAGCCATAAGCGATAAAGGAGTGTGGCCTCTCTTCGGCGGGATTCCGTTGGCATACAGAGATGCATCAAAGAGGGCAGGTGGTATTGACGGTTGCTCCGGTTGCTCTGGCTGTTTAGTGTGCACCATAGAGAGAGCGTGATCTCCTGTGCAAGCACTCGAAGTCTGCTACCTGCGTAGGACCGTGACAGTGGTATGGCCTCTTCCTGCGCGTCTTCTAGAGCTGCCCGAGCGGCATTATCGGCGTCTTCGTTTCCTATAACGCCGCAGTGACTGAAACGGCACGGGGTGTCCTTTCTCCTGTTATGTATGGAGTAGGCATCTAATATCGAATACGAGCTGTTCTAATGGACCACGACGCAGAGCTGATAGCACAGATTGTAAGGCTGCCTTTGAGTCGCTGAAGATTGACCATTGTCGAGGTGGTTCCCGATTGACGAAACAAAGGGCAGCGTGAAGAGCAGCTAGTTCTGCAGATGTCGATGTCGCTGGGTGGTCAGTCCTAGAGCGGATGGTAATAGCCCTTGCTCGTACAACCACAGCACCGGACAAACACTGGATGTTTGTGGAACCATCAGTATAAATATGTACACTGCCCGCGTACCTCTCGTGCAGAAGAAGCAGAGACAGTTGTTTCAGCACAGGCGACGACAGCTCAGACTTTTTCCCGATTCCTGGTACACTGAGATGGACTGTGGGGCTGTTAAGACACCAAGGGGGTGCCAATGGTTTAGATGCAGCGGTGAAGCCCAAGGGATGTTTGTCGTTGTACTTGACGATAGTTTTAGAGAATGATGATTAGTGCGTGTCTCAAGGTAGTGCTGCAAGGTGGTGATGGGGGCATGTACAAAATGTCTGATGTGCGGGCTCAGGGCTTCTGCCGTAATGTGAGTTCGCATTGGATGGCCCCGAGCAATCGCAATAGTTTCCTCTGTTGACGTGCATTTGGGCAAACCAAGGCAAACTATGACTGCTTGAGCTTGTGCTGTCTGCAGAACACGAATATTTGTCTTGCAGGTGTTGTTCAGTACAGGTAGACAATATCTTAAAAACCGAGAAAGAGAAAAGCCGAGAAAGAGTAGAGTTCCAGCATTGCGTCTACTCACATCCCCCATGTCTTTCCTGTCAAGTATTTAAACAACTGGGAAGTTGCTGTCAGGCGCCGTTTCATGTATGCAACGTGCGGGCTCCAACAGAGGGCTCGGTCAATAATTACGCCAAGAAATGTGTGGGTTCTTACATAGGAAATGGTTCGCCCATTGATGGAGCGGACATAAGGCGTCATAGGTTTACGAGTAAATGCTACTGGTGCGCAATTTTCTGGTGATATGCTAAGACCTTGTTTACACAAGTAGCTCACTGTCAAAGTTGCCGCTCTTTGAAGCCGCGCACGTATCTGAGGATGTGTGACTGCCCAAGTCCAGACAAAGATGTCGTCTGCGTATATTGAAATTTTGATGGTAGTTGGCAAGTATTCACCAAGTCCAACAAGAGCGAGGTTGAATAGCGTCGGGCTGAGAGCACCGCGTTGACGGACACCCCTGCTGGTATAGCGTCGCATAGTCGGACCATCGTCAGTTAACACATAGAATGATCTTGCAGATAGGTAACTTGCAATCCACAAAAAGACTCGACCACCTAGGCCAACCGTCACAAGAGCGTCGAGAATCGCCTCTTGTAATACGTTACCGTGTGTCCCTTTCACATCTAAGAATAAAGCTGCAGGTAAACGTTTACGGGACCTTTCGTGCTGGACATATGAAAAGAGATCAACTACATTGTCGATGGAAGAGTGGTCACGTCGGAAGCCAGCCATGGAATTCGGATAAATCTTTTAGTATTCAAGGTACCATTCCAGGCGGCCAAGGATCATCCGTTCCATTATCTTTCCTACGCAGCTGGCCAACGCTATCGGGCGGTAAGAGGTGAGCTCTAGCGGGGATTTGCCCTGCTTCAAGATTGGCACCAGGCGACTCCCTTTCCATTCGTCAGGAACATTTCCCTCCTGCCATGAGGTGCTGTAGAGACTCAATAGTGCGATCCGTGCGGATTCTCCGAGATAGCACAAGGCTCGGTATGATATACCATCTGGAACCGAAGATGATGAGCGCCTGCAGAGAGCTAGTGCCGCCTCGAGCTCCTCCATTGTAAAAGGATGGTCCATGCGGCAATCACGGGAATGGGGGACGCCGCCTCGCGCTGCAAGATCTGGGCAAGTTGCTTCGTCTGCGATCCGCGTACAAAAGTCTTTTGCGACATCGGTGTCTTGCCGCCCTTGGAAAAGCGCGAGCGCCTTGAAGGAAAAACGCGGTTCCGAAAGGACACGCAGAAGCTTGCACCGTTTTCCAAATGTGAGACAGTGGCTTGCGGGGGTCTAGTGTCTGGTAAAACGTTGTCCAACGTTCCGACACTAACCTATCCATAAGACGCTGAATCTTCTTTTGCATCCTCCTGGCAGCCCTAAGGTCATGGACTGATTTTGTACGCCGATATCGACGTTCCGGCCGGCGTCGAAGTGCTCGAAGTCGCTCTAATTCTATGTCGCAGTCGTTTCGCGTGTGAGAGATCGCCAGCATCCGAGTGGCATTTCGCATCGTATTTTTAATTATTTGCTCTTACCCAGAGGGTAGGCCCTCGCGGCCGGCATCTTCCATATGAGATTTGAAGTCGGCCCAATCAATCGTCTGAACGGTATTTCGTGGACCAGATTTAGACGACAAGCCTTTGATCTTTAGATAGGTGGGAATGTGATCACTCCCATGTGTCTCAATATCTGGAAACCACTTCACACATCTGGCGAGAGAGTCGGAGACGAAAGCAAGGTCGAGGCAGCTGCACTATATGACGCCTCGATGAAAGGTAGGGCTACCATCGTTCAGGAGAGTAAGGCCATTGTTGTAGGCGATGGTTGCTAATCTTCGTCTTCTTGCATTTGTCCTTGTACTTCGCCATGCTGGACGGTGTGCATTGAAATCTCGCATGATGACCCATGCGGCGGGACAAGCACTCAAGATATCAGCTAATCTTTTAGTATCAAAATGGCTTGAAGGCGATATATACACGCCTATGAAAGTAAACAAGAGTTCGTCTTTTTTAAATGTGATGCATGTATATTGATTGTCGTCGTGGGGTGCAATTGGTTGCAAAACATAGTTAAGTTCACGACGAACAAAAACGATAATTTTGCTGCATGCACCATTTGTTGAAGAGGTGATAACTTCGTACCCTGTCAGTCTGATTGGCTTCGACAAGTTGAGCTCACAAATAACGATTAGTGGAAACACATTGGTGTGCACAAACTGACAAAAATCTGAAAGACTTGATTTTAACCTTCTGGTGTTCCATTGGATAACGGACGCTGCCTTGACTTCTTTTCGGAAGGATGCGATATGGGTAGCCACCTTTCTAGTTGAGGGATTCAACTACTGGGCTTAAGGCCTCCAGCACTTTAAGTGCGCTTCGAGCAGACGTTGTCCCCATGTCCACTAACATTGCTCGGATGGCTTCCATGAGGGAACGTAGCACCGAGGTGACTTGACGATCTGTTTTAGGAGAATCATCCACGGCCGCAGAAGACTCCGGTAGGGCCGCGGCCTTCTGATGTTCCTTAGCAAGGGCGCGGCTCGGTGGCGTAGGCCATTCCTCTAAAGAATGAGTCTTATCTGCTTCCTTTGTGGAAGTGGTAGACCCTTTCGCGGCGCGACTAAGTGGTGCCGCAGTGAAGTGGGTGCTATCACTTCGCGCATGCGCCTTCTTTGAAGACGTATGATGGTGCCGACGTCGACGTCGGACTGCTTCGGTTGCCTCCCTGTTGGCCTAATAGTCTCTGGCCATTTACTTGAAAACCGCGCGCAACTTCTTGATGCAGGGACAGTCTTTCGACGAGGCCGCGTGAGGGCCGCTACAGTTGGCGCACCTCATAACCGTGGCACCGCAGGTCTCTTTTGCATGAGGTTCAGCGCAACGGGGACACAGCAGCGAGTTGATACACGCACCCTCGACGTGTCCTAGCCTGAAACACTGATGGCATTGAAGCGGCTTCTGGATGAATGGTCGAACCGGATGTCGAAACTGTCCGAGTTTAACTTGGGATGGTGTACAATCCCCCTTGAATATTACTATTACGCAGCGCGTTTTCCCAAGGCGGCGCACTTGCATAATGATCATGCCCCATTTGCCGGTTTGATGAGGCTAGGTACGTCTTCATTGGGAATGGCAATGTCAATGTTGTAAATTACAACGGCCATGAATGTATCGTCGATCGTGATGAAGGGGCGCATTTTGATTCCGCCTAGCTCCGTGATTTCTTTAAGTTTGCCCAGCGCGCTCGCGTTGAACACGCCTATAGCGAGTATATTCTTGCGTGGATTTATTCTGATGTCTTTAATTTGATCGGGCACCACACATTCCAGAAAGATTGATAGGGCTTGCGTGTTCAGCAATCGTAGGTAGCTTGAAGGTTCTTCCGGCATAAAGATGATGATGTGTGGGCAGCGGGCAGGCCACACGTAAAAATGGGGTATGGAACAGACATAAAGATGAGATGCGGCGATGAAGTGTAAGAGACAAAAGATGATTTTATGGATGATACAGTGGTATGATACGAATAGGATGAATCATTAAATTGGGGTACTCGATGCTCGAGTGCCTTAAGTGTAGTCATAAGGTATGTACACTTGGCGCGGGCTCCAGACTGCAACGGTGTACTCAAGTTTTTGCGTTATAATGGATTTGTAAGTCACCAACTTTAGGTGTTCAGGCATGTGACGTAAGGGACGTTTTGGAAAGCCGAGTGTTTTACTAGGAGACACTGCTATGTTAGTGATATGTGCGCAGCATGTGGGATCATATGATAACGTTACTCCTAAGTACTTATATGTTTCGACACTCTCTACATTAACGTTAGCGACAGCATAATTAAAGATAAGGGGTTACAACGACGCGAAAAAGATACTGATTTACATTTAATGGACTTAAATGTCATGAGCCACTGGTCACCCATGCTTAAATACAGTTATCATTTTAAATAGTTTGCTTCTTACCATGGTTAGCGATAGTACAGTAAATGACGCAGTCGTCCGCAGACATACGGAGCTGACATGCTACGCTTAAAAGCAAGACATTTACGTATATTAGGAACAGCTGAAACACCAGTACCGACCTTTGGGAGGAGACCGGGCGTTACTGAGAGAAGGTTAGAAATGTGCTGATTAACAAAGACAGATTTTGAACGGTTGCTCAGAACAGCTTCAATCCGTTTTAAGGGACAAAAGGGTGGACGCTTAGGCAAGAAAGTTTAAGTAGAAGAACCTGATGATACGCTTTATCGAAAGCCATCGCGAAATCCAAGAAGACGGCATCAGTTTGTTGATTATAGTTCAAATTTAGATGTAACTCATGAAGAAAGCTAGCTGAGTTTCACGAGATAAAGCTTTGCGAAAACTGCGCTGTGAAGAATTAAGGAAATTGTTCGAGTCTAGGAAGTTCATGATTTTAGAATAAATGGCATGTTCCATGATTTTACAGGGTATACTTGTTAGAGATATTGGACGATAATTCAAGAGTGACCGTCTATTCCCTGATTTACAGCTGGCAATGGCCTTTGCCACTTTCCAATAATCGGTGTGTTTAAGTCATCAAGCATATGACCTGTCGAAAGGGTCTGAGAACACAAGACACAGGTGGTTTGTGGAAATGTTCTTAGTATTTATTAAAAATTCCGAATTAATTTCTTGTGATGTGATCACGATGTGATATATTTGAGGTAGTAGACCATTTGGGGAAAATACAATCAGGGGCATAGCTGACTCACTGCGTGAGTGAGTGAAATAACTTTATTAGGTCCAGAGAAGACACAGGGGAAACCCCGGGCCGGCGCACTGGTGGTAATTCTTTGTAAGGGAGAAAGCATGGCACGCATATGAGTGAATACACTTGCAAAATCGATGTTCAATGCATTGGTGCTTTCTGCGTCACTTACAACCTCATTCTCTTCGTCGGCAAGTGTAATTGTACATTTGTATTCCGGGTTCATCACGCACCAATACTGTTGCGGACTACGTGTTGACATATTAGGAAGGTCATTGAGAAAGAAGTTGTACATAGCTTTGCGTATTGCCGCGAGTTGTGCGGCTTCCGCCGAATAGTCTTCGTCCCACGTACTTAGGCTCTGTCGCGGTTTTGCAGCTCGGAAACACGTTCTTTTCTCTTTCTCTAGTCGTTTCCGTGATTAATTGAACCACGGCTTGTCTTTATTAGCACGGAAGCTGCAGACGGGTATATATTTCTCAATTATTTTACGTACTTTGTACTTGAAGAAGCAACCGGTTTTCTTGTACACAACGCTTAGGAAAAGCTGTTTCGAAAATAGGGGAGAAACTGTTTAGCTCTTTATTAGTTGCTCCGTTATTGGCCTTGCCTTAAAGATGAACGGTTTTCTTAGAGATTTCAACTGTTAGCGGAACGAAGTTAAAAGTTGCATGAACAACCCTGCGGCCGCTTATTTCCCTGAGATATGTTGCGGATGACATGTGGGATTTGTTGGGTAGTATAAGATCAAATATATTTGCCGAGTTCTGCGTAGCACCCATTGGTTGAGATTATAGTTGCGAGAGGTTAAAGTTAACATAGACATCAATGACGTTGGTTGCTTCTGGGTTGCTTCTTAAAGTAGTTACCTAAGCCTATACTAGGATAATTGATATTGCCAAACAGAACAATGTATGTGTCCTGATGTGCTCCCGTAACAATGCATAGAATATTGTAAAATTTGTGGGAGAAAAATGGCAAGAGACGAATCTTCACGTAAGGGGGCTGCTCAACCTGTTCGCCAAGGTTACCAACGCTCGCGAAAAAAGCGCCGCAAGGACATTTCAGAAGAACTACACACCGGGGCACAGACGCCACGACCACATCTGCCTGTGCGTGCATCGATGTTGGTAACGGTGCCTACTGCTAATTCAAGATCGATGACAGCACGCGGCAAAAATTCACCTCCACCGGCTGATCCATACACTTAATGTCCTTTGCTGCCCTCTAGGCCCATGGCCATGCCAGCGGGCCCTCTGCCAGTGTTCCTCTGCGCCATGAAGCCAAAAATGATAGGGCCAATGAAACCGGTGGCACTACAGGCCAGCAAGGAGATGGACACAATAAGAAGGAGAGCGTACAGGAAATGCTGAAGCACCTGGGGGTCTCAGTGGTTTCCAGAATCCGACCGCTAAATGTGCCTTGCAGGTGCTCGCAGTGCTGGAGCCGCTTATCGCAGCTCTTTACATGCTCTATAGCTTTTGTGTGGCGCTTGTGCTGCTCACGCAAGGGGAGGCCTACACACCAGGTTCGTTCTAGCGCCTTTAAGTTCACTTGAATTCGTGACTACAGACTAGATACAGAACCATATCGTGGCTTCGTGAATGAGCTTTCTGAACGTTTATCAGAATGTTGAACTTGCTTTCACCATTGCGCATCCCTTTTTTTTATGTCATCATCACCCCTCATCACAACTTTTTCCCCGTTCCCCATCACCCTGTGCTGAGTAGAAGGCCGCAGCGCGTTAGCTAAGCGCGATCTCTTTGCCTTTATTCAAATAAATTATCTCTCTCTTTCTCTTGTGGGAAAAGTCGTGGTTAGTTTGGAGGTGGGCTATAACAGACGCCTAGAAGTATGGTTAAATGGTACAGCGCCGCCGACTACCCAGATTAGTCAAAGAAATGTTATTGGGGCCCTTCAATGCTGAGATATGCACCACGTTTGCCGACTGCTCGTGTGTCCGGAAATTACGGTATAAGCTTGAGCTAAGCAAGCGGCGGTAGTTCTAACATAGTGCAATTTTTTTATGAAGTAGTATATTTGAACAATAGCGATCATTTTAATGTATAGATATCATAAAATGAAACCTTATTGTATAGATGTCTCTATTAGGTATGTTTGAGCCTGTGGTGAAAAAAAGTTCGCATTATTGTTTTACACGTTCCGTAAAATGTTTTCATTACTTCCGCGCCTCCAGCGGCGTATTTGTACTGTAGCAATATTATAGACAAATGTTTATTATGCCGATTTTTTCTGGTCTAGAAACCTAACCTCGTTATACCTTTAGATACGCCATCTTGCGTTGCTTACTAAAGCTCAGAAATTTGCAAGCATGGTGCCGAAATAAGAATTTTATGAAATATAAATATAAAGCATAAAAGCAATATTAAGCGCTAATAAAAATGTTTATTTACTGCACGTTTAAGAGATAACTTGATTCACGGCAAGAAAAACGTTATTTTTCTCATCGTGTCTACCCAGCATTTAATAGCGAATTTGACGACAGTCAGACCTACGGCGGCTAGTCGTCTTTTTCGCGGTTTGCCCATTGCTTGAAGTTTCTTCGTCACGGGAGATATACAGCTCTAGCCTTATGCTTTAGAGTCGTTCTTTGGACGGATTTGTAATTTCTTTCAACCAGCCCTGGGGTATATGATGTCTTCTGCAGGATGTAACGAACATTGCACCGACATGATTGCTGCGTGGGCGTTATTTATTTTTAGAATGTTATAAGCGACGCTTTTGAAGATATTTAGGTTTTTCTTAGCCATATAATTTGCAACTAATTTTGCAACCGCCTGCCTGTGTCCAGTATACCTGACACTTGACATTTTATAATATAGCGTTGCACAACCCTACTACGAATCCTTTCATGTGTTCACGGCTGTGCATACAGAGTGTATTAAAGTGGGCCCTTATAAGTTCTTGCTTAGCTTTTGATGCCGCACTAATGGTCGTGTTGACATTTAGAAAGAACAATTAGACTCTCATTAGTGCCTACGTTTCTTTCTGGAAACTCGCCGGCGTCGCTTGTAATAATTCGCGGGTGTCGCTGCATCACTATACATTTCAATGTTCAGTCTGAAGCCGTAATTACTTAGGTTCACTAATTGCAACATGCATGTGACTCCTGCACAGCTAACCAAAAGCAAAATAATGTGTATATTCACACATGCAAATGTTCAGTCCTGTCGAAAATGGAAGCTTGCAACTATCCACTTTTTCAAACACGTCAGCTTCAACGCTATTGATGTTGCTATAAAAGCTGCGGACCTTTGTTGTATTTGCAATACCTTATAAGCTTCAAATTACAACACGCAAACACAGGCATCCGTTGGAACAGCATAACAAAAGAGAAGAGCCGGCATCAAGTGTAAGCAAGAGAATGACACGTTTACAGACGTTGAAGAATTTAATCTAGCCATGCAGGTCTTTCGTGTAAAATAGACGTTGAGGGTTCGATGATTAATTACAGCCACTCTGCTACGTCGACACAGGTCCTTAATGAACGCTGCCGCGTCTAGCCTACCGAAAACTGCCGTGTTCTGCGTAACACTGTACTTTGTCACGCCTCGTCGCTAGATGTTGTTGGTAAGGCTGATATATGAAAACAGATCTAGCTACTTCGAGGGGCATAATATAGATGACTTAAATAACGCCGTGGCAGACTGACGTTACTAATGTTCGTCTTACCCAAACTAGCTACAGTCACCGGTCTTGAGATCTCGCGTATATATATATATATATATATCGCATCTTGAGAAGCTAGCAAACAAAGACACCAAGGGCAACATAAGGGAAATTACTTGTACTTACGAATTGAATTCAAGAAATGATACTTTATTGACAATTAAAGTGGATGAAAACTCGCCTTGCCACAAGTGGGGAACGATCCCACGTCTTCGTATTACGCGTGCGATGCTCTAACCAATTGAGCTACCGCGGCGCCGTTTCACCATCCACTAATTTTTGGGTATTTATGTGTTACTGGTAGAATCAACCTACTAACTCTACCACAACACATACGAGCGTATAAGTGCCCACAACAAATGGGATCCGAAGACTATGTTGGCTAACTTGATCTTCTACGTAGAAGACACGACGAAGGTGGGGTATGAGAACCACGAGTAAGAGCTTAACGACTGGAATATGTGCAAGTAGAAGGTGATAGACTGAAGCTGAAGAGCACCGCTAAGAAAGAACTAGTGACCCGCGCCCAGACGTCCACAGAATCACACTTCTCTTGCCTCCAAGACGTGCTGGCTCTGCGCCGTAAGGACGACAGCGATATGGCTGAGTCAGACAAGGTGAGGCATGTACTGAAGGGGATTGCTGAGGGTGCTTTCAACCTGGTCATGTGGAAAAATTCCGGTATAGTACAGGGAATCATAAAGAAGTGCCAACGCTTCGAGCAAGCCAAGAACCACTACATTGCAGCGCCGTTCGCACATCTACCGAAAACAGCTGCGGTATCCCTTTGTGACGAAGGGTTAAGAGTGCAGCGACCATCGTTATCACATGACCTGACACGGATAGTGAGGCGAGTACTTGAAGTCATGGCTCCTGCTGCCGTTTTTCCGCCCCAGTGAACGGAAGAACTTGTCTACATCACCATTTGCGCAGGCAATAGACCGCGAAGAACTCGCTAATCTTGGAGTTCACGAAAGAAGCCCGCAAATGCACGCAAAATCGCCATTCGAGGCGCTTTACGTTTATTGGCGGGCTTCTTTCACGCTCGGAAAAACGCTTCTTTCAGCAAATATTGAACAAGTGAAAGCTGTATCTGCAGTTTTCATGTCACTCTACAATTTTATCTTTGATGCTTTTCATCTAAATAATATATTAGATAAGTTAATTCATTAAGACTAGTTGTCGAATTAGGTGGAAGGAAAAGAAATAATTTGACTATCTCCAAACGACGGCAAACAACGTTAACTTGGTTCTGTCAAGCTATGCGGCATTCTGGCTAAAGTTAGCTGCGACACCCTGTGTATGGGCCACTGAGTGTGCTGTCACTTAGTGAGAGAGAGAGAGAGAGAGTAAAACTTTATTCAATGTAAATAAAATAAAGCACGATGGTTGGAGCCCCTATTCGAGGGCCCCACTGGCACGAGCGGCTCGCTGGGCTTGGTCCAGAAGAGCCAACTGGCTCTCCCGACCCTCGTCCGCAAGCCATGCCTCCCACTGCCTATTCCTCATTAGTGGATGTTGGTGTAATATGGGACTGTCTATGTGCGGAGGCCTCCTGGGGCACTCCCATGTGATGTGTTTTAGTGTGGGTGTGTCTGTGCACCACGGGCACTCGTCAGAGAACCTCGTGGGGTGTATTCTGTGTAGGTGGTGCAGGTTGGGGTATGTATTCGTCTGAATACGATGCCAGTCCCTCTCCTTTTCGCTGTTTAAATCGGAGTGAGGATGTCCAAAACGTCTCCGCTCCTGCCTTTGCTGTAGGAGGATGTCACGAGAATTCGGTGGAAGGACGTCGCTAGGCCATGCCGTTGCTCGGACGTTCAAACCTCGAGCAATACGGTCTGCCCTAGCGTTTCCTGCCAGTCGCTCGTGTGCCGGACACCAGACGATAGTGTGGTGCCCCTCTAGTTGAGTGCCTAAAATTTTGATTATTGATTTGGGTGCCGTTCCTTGTAAAAACAGGCGGCAAGCCGCTTGTGAGTCGGATAATATGACAGCCGAATTGGTTTGGCGCTCGGCGTCCTGAATGGCCAAGGCAATGGCTGCAGCCGCTGCCACGCATACCGAGGCGGTTTTGAAGGATGCCGTTGTTACGTTGTTGTTGCATGTAGAGACTACGGTGAAAGTGTCTGAGCTGGCTCGACTGGCATCCGTATAATACACCCCCGGTCCCATGCCGAAACGTTTGTGAAGGGTCTTTGCCCTTGCTCTGCGTCGTCCGGGATGGCACTTGGGGTGCATGTTTTTGGGAATTGGGGCCACCGCGATGTGCGATCGAACATTGCGGTCTATCTGTGCCGTTTCCTCTCCGCAATACTGGGGTCTCAGGGGAAAGCCTAACCTCGCCAATACTTCCCTGCCCTGAGTTGAAGAACAAAGTCGTTCTTTCTGGGAATATAACGTCGCGACTGCGTACTCGTCAAAAGTATTGTGCAGGCCCAGTCCCTCGAATCTCTCTGTGCTAGTGCATTCGGGAAGACCAAGGGCGGCTTTGAAGGCTTTTCTTATTATTGCGTTTGCCTGTTTAATCTCTTGGTTTGTCAAGGCCTGATACGGAAGGGCGTATGTGAGTCGGCTAATTATGAATGCGTGAACCAGGCTGATGGTCTCTCCCTCAGTTAGGCCGTCTCTGCT
Source organism: Dermacentor variabilis (assembly GCF_050947875.1). Classification (NCBI taxonomy): domain Eukaryota; kingdom Metazoa; phylum Arthropoda; class Arachnida; order Ixodida; family Ixodidae; genus Dermacentor; species Dermacentor variabilis. The sequence continues at coordinate 54,790,439 of NC_134577.1, forward strand.
TCTTGCCACTCTCCTTATCATTCTGGCCACGTTTCCTGTGACCGCCTTTAGTTTTTGTAGGGTGTGAGATGTTCCAGCATTCTGCTGTATACACATGCCCAATATTCTGAGTGTCTCCACTTCACGAATTGGCACCCCGTCGAGAGTCAGAGTGAGCGGCACCCAGTCCTTCTTTCTTTCGTACTTCGCACGCACCCGAATGAATTCCGATTTTTCGGGTGCGCATGCCATGTCCGCCGCCCTCGCGTATTCCACAACTGCGTCTATGGCCTTTTGAAGGGTGTCTTGCTTGTCCCTGTAGGACCCCTGGTGAGCCCAGAACGTGATATCATCGGCATTTATCGCACAACCGAGATTCGGGTGTTTATCTAGCTCCAGGGCTAGCTTTCTCATCCCTACGTTGAATAGCAGTGGAGAGAGTATAGCTCCCTGAGGGGTACCTCTGTCGGGACAGTTGAAGGCGTCGGACCTCGTGGAGCCTAATCCGATTGTGGCCGTGCGGTGGCTGAGGAATGAGCGCACGTAGTTATAAATTCGCGTTCCGCAGTTCACCGCTTCCAGTCCCTCCAGAATAGCGTGGTGGGAGATGCTGTCGAAGGCCTTTTTGATGTCCAATGCCAGTACAAATTTATCTTCCGACCCTCTGTTGGGGTGCAGGACCTCGTGCTTTAATAGTAGAAAAACGTCCTGCGCTGACACGTGGGGTCGGAAACCGAACATGTTGGAGGGCAACATGTTGTTTAGCTCTATGTGGTTCGAGAGCCGGACCTGCACAACCTTTTCAAAGAGTTTCCCCGCGCACGACGTTAGGGAGATGGGTCGAAGGTTGTTGATGTTACGAGGCTTACCTGGTTTTGGAATAAGAATAATTTTTGCTTCCTTCCATTCTTGTGGAAGGACGCCGTCCTCTGTCCAGACCGTGTCGTTAAAGAATTTGGTCAAGCTCTTTAGCGTGTCGTCACTTAGATTGCGAATCATTGCGTTCGTGACCTGATCTACCCCTGGGGTCGTGTTTTTCTTGAAGGAGTGTGCCGCTGCGTAAACCTCTTCAAAGGTTATAGGGGCGTCCAGTTCCGGTTGGTCCTGACCTTCGTAAACGGGTTTGGTGGATTGCCCGGTCGGTACAGTTCCTACGTATATCTCTTTAATTTTGTCCATCATGTCAGCTTCCCGACCTTCAAACTCGCTTTCAAGCAGCTTAAGTGTGCGATTCGCGACTGTTTTTGTTCCTCCCGGGTCAATCATACTTCGAAGAATGCGCCATGTTTTCTTTGTAGTCAACGTGCCCCGAAGCGAGTCACTGAACTGACGCCAATTGCTGTCGCTTAACTTTTGTGCGTATTCGTAAGCTTCCTGCGCTAGCTGAGCTATCCGTATCCTGAGTTTACGATTAAGCTTCTGCCTTTTCCACCTTTTTGTGAGGCCTCTCCGGGCTTCCCAGAGATGCAACAGGTGACGATCCACTGCTGGAGCCTCCGTTGTCGTTTCAATTGTTTTGATGACCCTAGAGTGAATAACTCGGATCTGCTCGGCCCATTCTCCTACGTCTGTTATGGTGCCGATTGTTTTCTGTTTTTCACGAAATTTGGTCCAGTCGGATAGCCAGGGAACAATGCTCAGTGGTCTTGGGCACCGGTGCGCCACGCTTCCCGTCTGGTAGAACGTGCGGACTTCGCAGAAGACGAAGAAGACGAGTTCTTGATCAGCTGCTAGTCCCGCTTCGCTCTCGTTTTTCAGTTAAATTTGTGCGTACCGACGCCCCCGTAGCGGGTACGATGTAAAAAGCAATGACGGACGTTCCGCCTCCTCTGCCGCCAAGGTTGGGGATTGGCCTCCGAGCTGCAAGTCGGTCTGCTGCGCCCGATCACCTTAACGTGACTCTGCCAAGGTCATCGAGCTGCTCAGACGTCGACGACATGGATTCTGACGGCGGATATACCGAGACCACAAATCGTCAGTTGAAGAGGAAACTTCGTAGCACATCAAGCGCGAGTGAGCGTAACTACAGTAAGCCACCCTCACAGCAAGCGTACACAATCGCCTACATCCCCGTCGCTGCTACAGGCTACCTCAATTCCCTCAATAGGCCAACTCTCACTACCTATCTCGAGAGGCTGGCTCCAGGGCAAATCAGAGAGGTCGGAAATAATCCCAGAAGAAACATACTGTTAATGTGACTACACGAACCATCCTCGACACCTTGAAAGCTGTAACTCAGCTAGGAAATATACTTGTTTGCTCATTCGTCGCACATGGCGGCAGCACCACCGCCGGTCTTATCTACGATGTGGATACAGGTATTGGTAATGGCGATTTACCAAAGCTAACCTCCTCAACTGTCCATATCACAGACATACACCGTTTTGGACGGTCGAGGTGCATAAAGCTCATTTTTGAGGGAGAGACTTTACCAACACATGTAAGAGTGGGTTATGCGAGGCATCCTGTCCGTCCATACATCCCTAGGCCCTTGCAGTGCGGTAAATGCCAGAACATTGAGCATGTAAGCGCTGTGTGCGTGATCACCACCGTGCGTGTGCACGGTGTGATCAAGATGAGTTGACGTGTGCTTTTTCTGACTTCAAGTGCCCTAACTACGAAGGGCCACACAAGGCCACGTTGAATGACTGTCCAAAATTAAAGACTGAAATGTCCGTGCTAAGGAAAATGGTACGAGACTGCTCTACACACACAGAAGCGGCTACCAAGGTACAAGAGGCGCTTGCGTAATCGCAGGAGATCAGCATCGACAACAGGACAGCCTGTACACCCTGAAAGCTCGTTGCGCGCTCCTGCTATTCCTCAGATGCCAGAGTCACCTTTAACCACGTCTACTCTTCTGAAAACCAAGTACACTATTATATGGCCTTCCCTGCCATCTCGTAGTGCAGAAGTGCAGCCGGAACGCCAGCGTGAACATGAACCTTCTTCGTCGGATGGACAAATCAAGGCACTGCTTGCACAGTTGATTCGTTCCTTGCTAATGCTGCTCATAGGAGTTAAGACGCCCGTTGCCAAGGCTGTGGTGCAAATTCTCGACGCAGTAGAACCAGTGCTTGTTGCTTTATAAAAGCTAACAAACGCCATGGCGTCATCAACTTCAAGGTCGTCACTACAGGAAAGGATAAGCGGTTCCGTAATATTTCAGTGGAACGCACGAGGTCTACGGAGTCGCCTGGGAGATTATAAGAAGAGAGTGCTCAAGCATCGGTTTCCAGTTATCGTGATATGTGAGCCGAATATGACATTTTGACTCTCTGGGTACAAAAAATTCGCGTCTGAGACAAATGGAAATCCTAGCAAAGTTTTACTATGTGCGCGATGTGACCTCACGTTTTCGCTAAACTAAGTTCCGGTGCATAAAAGCAACGAGCACGTCTCTATAACACTGAAGTTAAAGCGCCGGATAATCCCGATCATCGGTGGCTATATTTCTGCCAGGGGAAGATTTGACTCTGGACACCTGAAACTTGTTTTTGACTCCTTCCAAAGTCCTCATAACATTGTAGGTGAATTCAACGCGCCCCACTATCTTTGGGGTAGTAGGATCGCAAGTATGCGAGGAAGATAACTTGTTAACTTCACAAGCAGCAATGGTCTTGACATCCTGAACGACGGCTCATCAACATTTTTTTCGTGGCACGACGTACAGCAGCTGTCGCAATTTAGCTATCGCTTCACGATGCCTTTCGTCTTCTGCTACCTGGTGCACAGATGCTGAAACGTATGGCAGTGATCGCCTTCCTACTTATGTACAACAGAGATGGTTTGCAAGACTCCCAAGTTTTGATGCGTGACGCACTGACCGGGATGCTTTTCAGAACAAGCTGGAAGAATCCTGCAACTGCATAATTTCACCGAAAGAGATTGAAGAGCGCATCACAGCAGCAATGCACGCAACAACACGCATCATCCAAACATCAAATTCCAGAGCATCCGTTGACGTTATATATGAACAGCTCCAGGCAGCCGGACGTCGTGCCAAGAGGAAATACAGGCGAACTAAACTGATATCAGACTTGAGGACGTCACGCCGTGGGCAAAAGAAAATTCAAAGATACTTAGACAAGCTCGACAGGCAACGCTGGAGGTCCTTTTGCACCAACCTGGGTCCAAGAAAACCGTTGTCCACAATATGGCATGTTGCACGAGCACTACCATCTTCTCCACAACTACGTCCCTTCCGAGCTTCGGCTGTCATCTAGACGTGCAGCGAGAAGGAAATCGTGGAAGATTTCTGCATGCTCCTCTCCGGATCTACAACATCGGTAGCTTCAGTGCTCAGGTGTGCTCCTCCAACAATGGACGATCGTCTCGACCTCCCATTGCGCGAAAACCTCCCATGCGCGAAAAGGAGTGCCACTGCTGTACCCGCCTCATACATAACTCGTTTCGACGCTGCCAATATGTGTTGTCCCTGTATTGATTAAATGCTAACGCATTAGTGTCGACAGTCATCGGGAAATGGATTCCGCCGCAATTTCTCTGTAACAATTATGCAACCACGGCTTATATGCGCGAGTAGCTGAATGATGGACGATGGAAGCAACGTCCAGCGCTGCTCACTTCACCAAATGCGTAAGACCCTCTCACGTGAATACTGCTTATCAGTGGAGGCTTGTGTATCCTAAATGATGAGGTGTTCCGAGAGTCTGCTCCTTTGTAAATTGTACTTTTGGCAAACACGCATGTACAGCTCATTCTAGCGGACAAGCACTCTTTGTAAAGTGCCAACTAGACTGGTTGATTATTCTTTTGCCCATAGGAATCGCTTATGAAACATCGCAGCGACGACTGCAATACCGCTGTCTTTCTTTTCTTTTTGGAATTGTAAAGTTCCGCACGATACTGACCGTTTGCTGAAGAATGATGAGAAGTTCTAATGCTCGAATCGCACTTTCGCGTACTGGGAAGTCGGAGTGAGGAACATGGCGCGCAGTCGTGGTCATTGTTCCATAGATATTCTTGCGGTCATGCGCGCACGGAATATTAAAGCTAACGAATTTAGGTATTCACTTCGTGCGGCAACATTTAAAGCTTCTTTATCTTGCTTAACTCAGAAGCCTGGCTAGCGTACTGTGAATTTCTGTAACCTTGCTGTTATCGACATATAATGCGTTCACTATCTTTTCCGATGTCAGAAAACCTTTGAATAACTTCTGCTTTGCCAATAATTTATTCAATTCGGGGGTTTCACGTGATAAAACAATCTTATTAGTAGGCGCGTCGGAACGTGAGTCTCCGTAATTGATTCGGCCCCGTGGGGTTTTTCAACGTGCACCCAATGCACAGTGCACGCGGGTTATTGAAATTCACCCCCTTTGAGATGCGGCCGCCTTCCAAAGGGGGCTTTTAATTTTCTTTCGCTTCATAGTCTTTCATTTGCTTTGCTAGACTAAGAAAGACAAATCCGGTCTTAGTGGCACACGTGGTGCAGAAATAGTTCTTGCCCATGAAACCAGGGCCATGTCAGCTGGATACACCCCAGGTAAACTGGAATTATTGCACGAGCGCCGTTTTCTCTCTTGGTGCCTGGTAGGCTATGTTTCTGAGGAAATGAAAAAAAAATCGAGCCTGCTGTCATGCAATGGTTTAGTTGATGCGGCAGGAGGACGTTCCATCCCGCTTGTCGTCTGATGTATGCGCTCAACGAACGCGTGACTGCCACTGCACTCGCAAGAGAAGCGAGCACCAGTTGTGTTTGCTGTTGCAGTTTGTTTTGTTCTAATGCCTGTCATGTTCACAATTTTTTTCTTGTAAGGCCAATTTGTGTTTCTGTGGCTGTTCATGTGCCAAAATGCCTACAGTACATCCATGTTTCTTTAATATTACTCTCGTTCACGATACGCGAGCCAGCACGCCAAAGCATGGCTGCTGCGTTTCGGCACGACATTATTAGGCCAAGAAATGCGCGTTGTTGCACAGGTTTAAGAGCAACATTTGCACAGCAAGAGGAACTATACAGGCAATAATAATGCATAGCTGGCTACCTCCTATCTACAGTACGAACCACACATTCTCTAACGCAATAGTATATAACAAAGCTTCTTAGAATTCCTCAATAACATAAGTCGTGCTTTTTTTTTTGCTTTACATCCGTGACAATCCTGTAAAAAAATCGCCTGTCGCAACAGTTATATCAGATAACAAATGCGAAAAATTATCAGTAAACAAGACCGGCTCAAAGGATGAAAAAAGTACACTCCACATGCCCTCACCCAGAGAGGATAACGATTCAGGGGAGGTGGAGGTCTTAGTGCTGGAGCTGTAGTCTGGAAAAAATGGAGCCAATAAGTTAAATGCTTACACGCGACGCAATGCCTGGAACAAAAATCAGCACTTTTGCCGCGGAGCAGCGCTTTCAATTCATGTAGTTGAACTCCTACTTTATTTTGTTGTGGAATTTATTCTAAGAATATGGCATATATATTTATTAATAAAGTTCAAATTTTAACGGGTACTCTATGCACTAACAAGTGTGGTAGTGCGGCTTTCTCAAAAGCTGTCCCATAATATTTAGTGGTTTCATACAGATAAATTATATTTGTCCGTGAATTTCTCATCCTCTCCTAACTCAGGCACCAACGGATTAGTTTGTTCAATCTTCTATCCACTCCCTGCTTGCCTCGTTCTGCAGAATGCCTATCAAGGACAACTAGCTTCCTGCAGTTAGAAGAGAAGTGTTTTAATGACTGGAAAATGTAGAGAGGTTGGCCGGATAATGGAGCATCTGGCCTGCTACTCTACGTAAGGGAAGGGGAAGAGGGGAAGAGAAAGTGTCACAATGGGGGATGATAATGGGAGGAACGAGGTGAAGGACACATTACACAACTGGTATCCCAGGCATGAGTCCAGGCCCGTGTCACCTAGGAAACGTGAAAGAGCACGAATTGTCTCTGTCGTCTGCCAATTCTGTGGCCATGCGCCTAGCAAGAGGTCCTCCGACAGTGGTCCATTGTGCAAATGTCTCAAGGTATCTGCCATTGTCAGTCTTTCGCGCGCATGCTAAGGGCACACCACGAGCACATGTTCTATAGTCTCTACAGCGCCACACACTGAACAGCCCGGGGAGTCTGTCCGTCCAATAATGTGCAAATATTTGCGCGTGAAGTCGACGCCTAATCGCAGTCTGTCTATCAGGCATGTATCAGGGCGAGGAATTCCACGCAGAATAGGAAATTTCATATCGGGATCCAGCCTTTTAACGCGGACGTGACGAGCGTCTGGCTGGGCCCAGTATCTTCTCGTCACACTCCTCATTAATTCCGACAGGAGACATGTGATGTCCGGTCTGGAGAATGGCACTACAGTTCGCAGGCCATTGCTGAAGGTGCGCCTTGCTTCAGCATCGGCCATCTCATTACCGTTGAGCCCACAGTGTCCCGGGATCTATTGAAACACTATGCGGTAGTGTTTTTCTTGAGCGCATGAAAGTAGCTCGGTGATCTGCAGTGCCAGAACCTGATATGCGGTGTGGCGCAGGAAGCATTGCAAAATTTGCAGAGCGGGTTTTCAGTCCGTGAAAATGCACCACTCTCGAGGTCTTTCCCCGCAGATGTGGTGAATCGCTTCCCGAATAGCCACAAGCTCTGCAGCGGTTGATGTAGAATTATGGTCTAGTATGAAACCTCGAGTCATCTGTTGGGCTGGTATCACCACAGCTGCTGTTGATGCCTTTGGTGACGCGGAGCCGTCTGTGTAAACATGAACATATGTCTGGTATTCTGACCAGATGTACGCGAGAGCAAGTTGTTGTAGTCCACTGACGGGAAATAATTATTTCTTTAGTATGCCGGGGCACGTACGCATACGGAAGGTTGAACCGTCACCCACGGTGGTTTGACGGGGTGATATGGAAGGGCATAGCCTGATGTTATGTGGGGTAGACGGCAGCGGAGTGCACTTGTGAAACTGCTGTCCGGCCGCTCATGTAGAACCAACGTCAATGAATGGCAATGGTGTCGTGTCAGTAAGCGTAAATACACACGAAGTGGTTCGTGGGGCCGGTATAGCGATAACGGGCATACGCGGAATTCCACAATTGTGCCTTTGTTGGAGGCACGCCGTGGCAACCCGACGCATATTTTGAGTGCCTGCGCTTGAACGCTCTCTAATGTCCGTAAGCAGGACATGCTCAAGTTTGAGAGTACCGGAGGGCTGTATCGAATGTAGCCTACGAAAAGAGACTGATAAAGTCTTAGTAACGAGCCTTCCGTGGGGCCCCATTTCATGCCTGCTGTGAAGCGAAGAACATGGAAAAACAGATTAAGTTTTTGCTTCAAAATATTAACATGCCTCGACCATGACAAACCGCGTTCGATGACAATGCCCAAGAATCTGTGGTGCGAGACATAAGGTATTATGACACCGTTAATGGAGATCGGGCAGCGGCAGATGGATTTGCGCGTGAATGCAATTACAGCACATTTTGTGGCAGCTAAGAGCAAACTCTGACGCCGTATGTATTGTGAAGTAGATGACACAGCCCGTTGTAATTTCGCACGTAGTTGTGGGCGTGTTGTACCAGAAGCCTAGATGCAGATGTCATCTGCATATGCACTGATGGGGATGTGACGTGGAAGTTCGCTCACCAGGCCAATCAGTGCCACATTAAATAACGTTGGGCTGAGAACTCCTCCCTGAGGAAATCCACGGCATACCTGATGACGGTTGTAAACGAAGCGGCCGCTGAGGTAGCTCACAATCCACAGGTAGAGCCGGCCGCCAATACCCAAGCCATCTAGGGCATCGAGAATGGCTTCATGAAGGATGTTGTCGTAGGCCCCTTTGATATCTAAGAAAACAGCGGCGACGAGTAGGCGTTGACGTTTTTCATGTTCTACTGTCATAACGAGGTCAATGACGCTGTCAATTGAAGGACGACCCCGCCGAAAACCGGTCATCATGTTCGGATAAAGATCATTTCTCTCCAGAAACCATTCGAGCCTCGCCAGGACCATTCGTTCCATAACTTTTCCAACACAGCTGGCTAATGCAACTGGCCGGTATGAGGTAAGCTCATAAGGAGTCTTTCCAGGCTTCGAGAGAGCAACCAGGTGGCTGATCTTCCACTGCTTCGGAACAATACCGGAGACCCATGTGTCGTTGTAATAATTGAACAGCGCAGTGTGACCAGCCCTGCCAAGGTGAGAGAGATACGAGTACGAGATTCCGTCAGGGCCAGGAGCAGATGAATGCCGACACAACGCAAGAGCAGCCTCTAATTCGGGCATCGTAAAGACCAAGTCGTAGTGGTCACTCTAGGAAGGTGGCGCAAAAACTTCGAATTGGATTGAGGCTGGTTAAGTTGTGCCCAAATTCATTTTGCAGAAGTCGTCCGCTACCTCTACATCAATGCAGCGTTGGTAAAGGGCCAGAGCACTGAAAGGGTACTTTTCTTGTTGGAGAAAACGTAGGCTCCTGACTACATGCCAAATACGTGACAGCGGCTTGCGAGGATCCAGTGATGAGCAGAACTTTCTCCAACGCTCCCTTCCTAATTTCTCGAGATGGCGCTTTATTTGTCGTTTAGCTCGGCGGCAAAGGGCGAGATCGTACGTGGATTTCGTCCTTCTATATTTCCTTCCAGCGCGCCGTCGGACTGCGCGCAACTTCTCGAATTCCACGTCGATAGGAGACCCCGGTGTAGGTGCACATATGTTCCGCGTGGCCTCACCGAGGGCGCACGTGATCAAATCTTCTATTTGGGTTGGTGACTCGAGATTCGCACAGGAATTCACCACGAATGTCTTAAAAGTGGGCTAGTCTGTGCACCGCACATGAGACGAAGTGGTAGGTGCGAACCACTTTACGCAGATATACGTTGGTATGTGATCACTGCCATGTGTTTCAACATCAATGAACCAACTAATACAAGACTGTAGTCGTGAGGAAACAAACGTCAGGTCCAAGCAGCTACTATAGGACGCGCCACGCAGAAACGTAGGAGAGCCATCGTTAATATTGACCAAATCCTGTGAGTGCATAAAGTCGGACAAGGCTTTGCCTCGGTTATTCATTACTGTACTTCCCCATCGGGGGTGATGAGCATTGAAGTCGCCCACAATAATATGAGGAGCTGTGCAACTCTGGATTGCTGAGGATAGGTACAAGAAATCAATGTGATCTCTGGGTGGAATGTAGCCGCCGAGTATCGAGAAGACCCGTCCTTTAAGCGTTAACGTCAAGCAAATGTAGTGGTTTGTGTTATGGGGCTGGAGGACATGGCGGTAGTGTGGAATATCTCGGCGTATGCACACTAATACCTTGCTGGTTTCATCAGCTTCTCGAGACCACAGCAATACATATCCAGAAAGGCGGAAAGCAGAAGGCACGTTGGGCTCAGATATCACAATCACGGGGAAGCGGTATTTCTGGACGGGATGTCGGAAGTCACTTAGGCGACCACGCAGGCCTCCGGCATTCCACTGCATCACTACACTGCGACGTATGTGCATCGACACAGAGGAGGGGTTGTGTGGTAGCGCCATAATGAATTACTGCAGTGCCGCCAAGAGCGGCTCAATTGCGTCCAAAAACTGAACAATAACCCTTGCTGTTGGCGTATTGAGGCCTGAAAGCAGCGTGCGCATGGAATGTAAGAGTTGTTTCAGAAGAACGTTCACCTGCTGGCCTTCCGGCTTGTCCTTATTGTCTGCTGGAACGGCACGGAATGATGGACGCGTTGGTTCGACGACTTTGGAGGCCGCTAGTGAACTGTGTATGAGCAATTGTTCTAGAGCATACTCTGGAACAATTTCTACTGCGCAAAGGGAACAAAACTTTGCGCAAACAACGAAGCTCGCGGCTCGGTAAGCGCTGACGTAAGCATCTTCGTACGCACTGCGCGGTAGTAAAACTTGCTGCGATGGTATATTCACTCCTCCTCAGACAAATCTGCTCGTCTGCTTAGTTCACAGCTAACAACAAAGAATGCAGCCCATCGCGGATTTAGTATCTGGTAAACAGGAACAGATAATAATAACGTTGTTTTTGGTGACACAAAGAGAGTTTCATTTCGTACATGGAAAAGCGTCCAGTGCCGTGACAGGCAACGCGGTGAAAACAGCGTTTGCACGTCTTTTTGAGCCTTGCAGTGTTATTTGAATTAATTTCTGCATCTCGTGAAGCTCCTGGCGGGTTGCAAGGTCCAGCTAAGAATAACAGACAAGCATTGTCTTCTCTAACCTAACAAACTCGCGCGTGCCACACGTGTCCACACATCTCCAGCAAAGATTTTTTTAGTCCTCGAGAAAAAAAAAACATGAACAGTAGTCGCGTAAATACAACCACGCGTAATTTTCGCTATAATTCACTCGAGTCAGGAGCTTCCGTTGATGGGTATCTTGAATATCTTTACACAACAGAGGCAAATGTACCGCACACGGAACACTTCTTTTCGTCTTACATCCGTTTCGATAAGGTTAGCGGCTGTTTGCTACATAACCAGTGCATGGAAGGTATGCAACCTTTCATCCTCTTGAAAGCGGAACAACATATCGGCTGCTTTTCCATCGCACATCAAGAAAGCCGAGCACAATGCCTTGCGGCCTTGTATTTTTCTCACATTGCTGAAATACCAGGCGGTACAGAAATGATATCTTGCTGCGCACAGTAGAACGAAAAGGCGTGCATGTGTGCGCAGAGGACGAGGAGCAGACGAAGAGAATGGCAGCCGAAGCGATCACAGCCCGTAAGCGCATCGAATGAAAGACCACACAAAAAATTACCTAAACATAAAAAAACCACGAAGAGACACATGTTATTTCTGCATCCACTTTCGTCACTTTATTTTATTGGTAGTTTCTAAAGGTAGAGCCATATATGCAAGAAGTATTTATTTCCGTTAGCGACCACAATAATGGCGACTCTAATTTCCAGATGTTAAACTAGCCCTCCTTTCTACCCAGCAATAACTGGTGGATTATGCCTAAAAATGTACCGCGCGAAAAAAACAAGAAAGAAAATAGAACAGGTAAGCACCAGAGGGCAGAAGTGGGCACAAATGCAATCCGTGCTTTTCTGTTTCTCTGTCCTTTCCCGTTTGTCTTCTCTTGCGCCGTGTATTTTTTCCTGAGCACTTCATGACAATAGCGAGGCTCTACCTCTTACAAAAACTGCAGGTTTTTTTGACTGCTCATATTACCTTCACGGCAAAGCTTGTAGATTCTTCAACGTGACGACGCGGCGTATGTGATGCGTCTAATGTATGTGCTATTCACGACGTATGACAGGGTATTTGGCTGTATAACTATTCAGCAGAAGGTAACAAATATCGGTGACAATTGCGTCCATGTGTGATCTCGTCGAGGCTCTACTCGGCGTGAGCGTGGGGTCTGAACTGTAGCATCGTACTGCGGTATCCTACTTTGAAAAAAAGAAGAAAACGGCAACCCGTTCAAACATAAGATGCCTCCAGGGTGTCCACAATTTATATGTTCGTGTCCTATGAATTAACAGATGCTATACACGTCAGTGTACATGCGAGATGCTTTTTACTGGTGTAATATTTACAGCGATGCTGTTAGCCTATCTGTGATCGGAATTTTTCGCGCCCTTCCGCGAACAATAACTATCATCAGCAGCAACAGATTATAATCCCCTAAGTAAGCAAAAATGCAGTGGCTCACCCCCCTCGTAATGTAGAGAATATAAGCATTCAACAAAGTCAAGCAAACAGTGCATACATTCATTGGGATCGCGCATACAACGTGCAGAACAGCATGCGTTCCAATAAAGAGCAAGCTCAAAACAAGCCCCTGTCATCATCAGCAATGCCTCATACCCCCTTAGTGAAGAACGCTTCAAGCACTCAGCAAATTGAGGCGAACAGGTAAAGTCATTGAAATCACCTGTGCAAAACACTGAAAAGCGTACGTTTCAATAAAGACCACGCTCAAAACAACCATCTGAACCATCAATAAAAGAATGTATAGCGCTCTAGGTACTCGTAGTGATTGGTTTCGCAACACCATCGCTGGACATTCAATTCCACAGGGCCAGGATGACGTGTGTCACTTCTTTCTTAATTCAGCCTTGGCACGTAGCACAATTAATTCTGATTCTTAAGCTAGACTGTTTTCAGAGGCTATTATTCGCGCGCGAAATGAAAATTAATGTTTCACTAATAACGAATGTGTGCTAATTAGATATTAAACTCATTCATTTAGGGACATATTGTAATTTGCGAATTTCCCCTTTTCCCAACCCCACTGTAGGGTAGCAAACCGGATGATCTTCTGGTCGACCTCCCTGCCTTTCCTGTCCTTGTTTTCTCTCTCTCTCTCTCTCTCTCTCGCTTTAGCTGGTGGCTTCGTAATTCATATCTACTTGGAACAAACTTTGAACATAATAGCATTTTCGGAATATGCGTTCTCAATCTATGCGAGAAAATACTTTGATGACATAGTGAAGCTTTAATGTATAAAAGAGAGTTTGTTTAAAAAAGTCAGTAGAACTAGTGTATTTTTACCGCAAGCTTCACTGCACGTATTTCTAAATTATAGTTTTAACATTTATTCCAAATACATGTTCCTTGTGAAACTACTCTCTTCAATTCGTCTACTAGAATGTTTTCTCTGATCAATTTGCTAAAAATCTGATTAGAGAAAGATTGTTAATTATTCGGTTATGAGTTTTGATTTATAGTGTAAGCACTGCGCGCTTTCTCGAGTAATAAAGATCCATAAGTAGCTTGTACTATAAACGATAGGCATGTTCTTAAAAAGTGTGTTAAGCTTAAAATTTATGACACGGCATAATAAACTGGTTGAATATGATTCGCAAGAAAAGACTTATTCCTTTAGGTTTTCACTAGTTCAGGGTTTCGAAAGTGCGTCAGTGATTTCCAAATTCTAGGCTCATACGGTTGGGTCAACTGTTAAAAGATGTACTTCAAAGAACTGCTGAGACTTTTATGCATATCCAGAGGGAAATGACCGCTGAAGTCATTACATTGCTTCATGGTATAAAAAGAAAGCGACCGTCCTATTGAACAGTAGTCTTCCGGAAAATTGTTGTACTTCCATACTTTCCGCTGCGAAGATGTTGCGAGTAGCTTGAATTCAAATGTTCTGTTTAACCGTAAAAATCGCATCATTTCACGCTGTTATCCCATATATGGAAGTATTAAATCCCATTTCATTGTGCTTGAGATGAAACGGTCTGTTGAAATATAGTATTTCGCAAAGGACTTTAATATTCTGAAGTGCTTTGAGAATGCTACACTTGCCGCAAGAGACACTAACGGCCGTTGTACTAAAATTAGGCCTTAGTGGCGCATTTTCTTTACCTTCAATGTAACTTGAACCTTCAAGTTCCATCACAGAAACGAACAATCCGAACACAGTGCATTACTTCCTTGTTCTTTCCTGATGACATCCCCGTCCCACGCCAGTCAATGAAAAGTTGCACCTAGACGTCACTTGTTCTCAGTACCTGTCGACGCCACATGGAATGTGGACGTTCAGATAGTTCAGCCAGTCTGGCAGGCTAACGCGAAGAGCATTACGCAGCACTTTCGGGGGAAGCAGCCATTTAGCGTTGTGCCATCCATTAGCGGGGATATGGTACATGTCTTTGGGAACCATTAGACGGTGTTGGTAACGTCATCTCTTATTATATCAGCAACATTGTCCTGGTATATTTGCTTAAGTATTTTATTTATATCCCATTTGTTATTATACACGGGTATTTTGTAGAAGACTAGACAGTATGTTTGTTGTCTTTTCGGGTTTCTTGGACTCGCACATTGAAATTAAAATGTTAGGTGGGTGGAAACCAACGAATGCTCAAAATGAATACTAGCGTTTTCTTTTTCCTTACAAAACATTCTGTTCAATAACGTGCGCAGCCATGCACCAATATCGATAGAAGTATTGCTTTCATTCATGATATATGAAGCGAACTGCACAGGGGAACACTTGTGAGTGCCTGAACTTTACTGTAGGGTCCCCTTGTTTATGCTTGAGCATGAGCACTTTGCAAAATTGCATAGGCAAGAGAAGTCGATTTGCAGTGAGCAGTGTGAGTTTTCGGCAGCGATTCGCTCTTCTTCATCAAATAGCTCTCCTTGTATTTTTCTTCTTCCCCTTTAGTTAGGTATTTTTTCGTGGTCGTCATAAATATATTTGTTCGATGTTGCGGTTCTTTCCTGCGGAAAAGAAACGAGGAGTGCAAGGAGTGCAATATCAAAATGCTTCGTGATTTTAGGAAACTCATTTACAGCTATCTGCAGTGATCGACCGCTTGTACCAGCGTTGCTCGACCAATATGCCACTGCTTCACGGCTTCAGGAGGAAGCCGTGTCCTGTCATGCATATCTTTCAGCTCTGCTCTTTCGTTGTAGCACGCCTGTGAACTCCAACATGAAATGTGTTGACCTTGTTGTGTATGATAAGAGTAGCAATGGCGGCAGTTTTCCGTAGACGTTATAACCTTCCTCGGTTACCTGGTGATTGGAGACTTACACGGAAGCAAGAGCGCTGGTAGCGACGCGTTGTGATGCCTCTTGTCCGAATGCAACGAGGAAAGATCGAGCGCCTCTGAATGATTGGACGCTATGCGATGTGTTCAATGTCACTTCGACAGAATTATTTCAATCTCTCTTGCATGCAACTTTAAACAAAGCTCCCTTTATTTGAAGACGGATCGAGACGAGGGCCGAAGTTCTGTGACGAAGTTTGTCGCCAATAGGAAAATTCAGCCCCTCTTTGTGGGCATGCATTTATTCTTATTTCTTTGTTGTGTTTGGCTAAAAGTGTAACGACTTAATTAAGAGATTTTCTGAGAAGAAAATAGTAGGAAGTGCGACCTTTCGCAACAGGATCGTCAAATATCCAAGGTGGGGGGATATTGATAGCAGCATAAAATCGCCTTGATATCCCTCTGTGTCCCCTCTTTTGTCTAATATGAGATTGCCATGCGGAATGCTGAAGAAGCTTTTCATATTTACTTGAGGTTTGATGTGTAGGCGAAACGTAAAACGACTGCATTTCCTGTTTTCTTTCTCTCTGCCTCCAAATCTATTCGTCAAGGAAAAAAAACTGAGCCGTAGTCTCCGACACCAGCAATTAGCCAGCTGTTCTGTCATGTCCATTCAGTCTCTATCTGAGTGGCGCTGTTTCTGACGGGCACGTTGCTATTATTAGCGCTATCCCTCAACCTCCCGCGCGTCTCTTTCTTCGCAAGAGGCAAAAGTTGATCATTTGGAGGTACGACGTAATGTCTTGTCAATATACGTGTGGTAGCCATGTATTCGCACTCACCCTTTTCCTCTACCTTTTTCTCACGACAAACGTTATTATTATTATTATACGTTTCCGGGTAGAAATAAGATATCATTTACAGGTTGAGAGCATTTCTTGTTAATGGGCGTAAAAAGGCTGTGATTTTTTTCTCTCACAGGGAGAAAGTTTGGAACCACTTATTTCATGGTTTTCGCATCATAGCGAATCATTCTTTTCATCGTACGAGAAAATCAGCTTGCCTTATTTAGGGCCTTTACATCTGAAAGAAAGTACTGGTCTGCTGGGTTTTCAGCGAGGGAGGGCCCCTGAACAATATGCCTATGCTCTACAGAGTTAAGAGACAAACTGATCTTTTACGGAACGACTTGAAGGGTATTCGTGCAGGAGACAATGCCACGCGCGATGTTGTATAAGATAGCGAAGGGGTCACTTGCCAAGTGAAAATTTAGCTTCGTAAACAATCAACTGCGTCTGACACTATGAACCATCTGTAGCAGTTCGAATAGTTTCGGTATTGTGAAACGAATGAGAACGAGAAAGATATGGAGGAAGAACCTGAGCGCTTGTCATGCGAATAATATACTTCGAGACTTTTAGTCGTCTGGCTAGGCCCCATCTCCTCTATCTGATGAACTGAAACATATTTTCAGTTTTTCTTCGTGCCGCCATTGCTTTTCTCCCTTTGTGCCTTGGTACAGATGAAAAAAAAAACACTTCCGTAGAATTTGTTTTGACAAAAAAAAGAACTGTTATGAAATATTTCTTGCGGATCATTTCTGAGGCAGTAGCTGGAACCACCGGCCTCAAGCATGATTGCACATTTTCTTTCTTTCCTTCTTTCTTTCTTTCTTTCTTTCTTTCTTTCTTTCTTTCTTTCTTTCTTTCTTTCTTTCTTTCTTTCTTTCATATACATGTAAGGCAATACACAGATAATCTCAGGGGACACGGATAAAGGCAAACATTTGCCATACTAGTTGGAGTTGGAGTATAATTGGAGTTGAGAAAGCTTCTAGCGGATGTTTCCCGCTATGTCCCTTCCAAAAAGAAGTCGTTTATCAAAAAAATAAAAATAGAACACCAGCGCGCTATGGCTGCGTACTCCTCGCTGTCGCAACGTGCTGGCGGTCCGCTGCTATAGGGGACGTAACAGTGTGTGGCCTCAGAGAAGCGCGGCTTTGCTCTCACTGCAGCCTCTCGGCTTCGGTTTCGAGCGTTCTCATAGCCGAAATTCGCCGTGCCGCTGTTCCGCAGTTAATCCTATTTTACTAATGAAAAACTTGACATTGCCTGTACGGAGAACTCGTTTAAATTGCTCAGTTACAATGATCCCGCTAAAACTAAAGGTATGGAAGTTAATTACTATTTTTTTGTGGATTATTTACCAATTAAGACGGACAATTGGTTACGCCGTGGTCGCCACAACTGACGACGTATCTCCGAAGGAAGCGTCCTGTTGTTTCACAACGGACATTTTTAAATATTAGTCAGCCTTCTCAAAAACACCTGGTGTTATCATATACCGCATTTTCAAAACACTTTGTCAAATGCTTATTGTATGAATAGATTTCGCATTACCGTATTGCCCAGAGTATGGTGTTTTGTAAAACGATAGTGTTTTCAGTTGTTCCCGGGATTAGAGGAAAAACACGTTACAATATGGCGAGTAATTGTAGTACAACCAACGCGACGCTTGCGTGTTTTGTACTCCAACTTACTAGGCATGCTCGAGTGAAGAAACTAGTGGCCATGAAAAAAGGGATTGCCTATTGCTTTCTTTCTGCGTTACGTCTGGTTTACTGTAGGTATACTTTGAATACTACGCTCTTTAGGCAGCTCCATATCAAACAGAAACATGGTATATTTTCTAAATATTTTTTCTGGCGCATTCATCTATTTTTGTTGCGAAGGAAGCCAGAAATATCTCTCCTTATTCTGCAACATTCCTTCCGCTAATATTTTTTCTCGCATTGATATGTTAAACTAAACCCCTAGATAAACTGCCTTTCCTTGTGACGTGGCGACATATTCCCCCTCCTCCACACCACCTCGTATTTGTGGACAGTGTCGTCCGCCTTCTTCCTAACTCGCATGTGCAGACTGGTCGAGTACACAGCTTCGAATCATCTAAGGCGGATTCTACATTGCGATTGATATCGGAATGAAAAGAGAGAGAGGAAAAGGCAAAGGAAAGAGAGGGAGGTTAAGAAGAGATTATCTCCGGTTGGCTACCCTGTACTGGGGAGGGGCAAGGGGATGCGATAGGTGAGAGAGAGAGAAGGATAAAAAAATTAGAAAAAACTACACACACGCACGTACACACAAACTGGATCTGTGGGCACTGTCACGCAGTCCTCAATGGCGTTCCTAGTGCTACGACGTGTCTCCGTACAATCCTACGTCACACAGTGTAGTCATAATTTGTCAGAAAGTCCAGTGTCTTTCAAGTACCGCCGCAGCGCCTTCATAGCCGATCGCGCTGATGTTCGCGTAGGCCAGTTTCCAAGGATCTTGTTTTCTGTCACTGGGAGCTTGTCTAGTTTGTGTAGGGTGGCTGAGAGGACTGGTCTTTGTGGGTTGAAACGAGAACAGTGACAAAGAAGGTGCGCGATTGTTTCATTGCACCCGCAGAAGTCACAATGTGGGCTGTTGCACATTCCGATAAGAAAACAGTACGTATTTGATTCTGCTACTCCAAGCCATAGACGGACTAGAAGGGTGCAATCACGTCGCGGAAGCTCGGGCGGAATACGGAGCTGTAAATTAGTGTCCAGGGTATGAAGGCGTGCACTTGTGAAATCGGATGAATTCCATTGGGTAATGTCAGGTCATGTGCAAGTACGGGAAGCTTTTTTCGCTGCGTCGGCTCTCGAAAGAGGAATGGCAACGTAGTTGACGCTGTCATGGGCAGATCGGGCAGCTGCGTCTGCTCAACCATTGCCATCTATGCCACAGTGACTAGACAACCACTGATATATTATATCATGTCCTTCGTCAACTATGCGATGGTGGACTTCTCTGATCTCTGCGACGAGCTGCTCACGTGATCCATGACACAGTGCCGAGAGTACACTCTGTAGGGCTGCCTTGGAATCACAGAAGACTGACAATGCATCGGGTGGTCCATCCTGAATGAAAGGAAGAGCCGCACGCAGGGCTACCAGTTCAGTAGCTGTTGTTGATGATACATGTGACGTTTTTTTGCTTTATTTTGACGGATCTTGTTGGTATCACCACAGCAGCAGTTGAAAGAGAAAGATGCAAATGAGAGAAAGGCAGGGAGGTTAACCAGAGTTAAAACCTCCCGTTTGCTACTCTGCACTAGGGGAACAGAAAGGGAAAGTAAAGAGAGAAAGAAACGCGTCACAAAAATAAAAGCGTAAAAAAATGAAAAGGGACGGAATCGGATCATTATATAGTCTTTCTAATAGGCCACTGTCATGTAAAAAGGTCAACAAAGCCTTGACCGACTTTCGATACTACGACAGTTCATGTCTGCATTCCAAGACTGACTATTCTGAAAGTGGCCTGTCGTCAAGGCGTACCAACCCGGCCGCTAGTGACAGCCGGTGCGCGCTGTTTCGAGGACAGGGACAAAGTATATGTTCGATAACCTCCTCGCCGCCGCAACAGCTGCAAGCCGCGTTGTCGTTCATACCGACTCGGAAAGCAAAGATCTTGTGTAAGCGACACCAAGCCACAGTCAGCAAAGTACTGCTGTGTCGAGTGGAGAAAGTCCAGATGGGGGTCGAAGTTGAAGGGATGGGTCCAGTAGGTGTAGACGTGTGTGCTTCAAGCTTGTTGTGTTCCATAAAGTTCTGATGGCTTCATTTGCAAGCACACGAATTTTCATTGCAGAGTCTGTTCTTGAGAATGTAATGGAGCCTTGCAAGCCCTCCTCATGTGCAGATCGTGCTGCTGCGTCGGCATGTTCATTGCCCATTATGCCACAGTGGCTTGGAATCCAATGCAACGTGATGTCGTGTCCTTGCTCAACGAGGTGGTGAACCTGCGTCGGCATTTTCATTGCCCATTATGCCACAGTGGCTTGACATCTACTGCAACGTGATGTCGTGTCTTTGCTCGACGAGGTAGTGAAGCAGCAGTCTGATTTATAGAACTAGTTGTTCGTGGGGTCCTCCGCTTGAGGCAGGAACCAAACAATGAAGAGCAGCCTTCGAGTCACTGAACACGCTCTATTACTTGGGCAGTTCATCAGAAATTACCGGAAGTGCACAACGAATAGCAAAAGGTCCGCGGCGGTCGATGTATTGTGGCGAGATAGTCGAATCTTTATGGTGGAGGGTTTTGCAGGAAAGATCACCGATCCTGCAGACCTATTCACCGTGGTTCAAGCGTCAGTATATATATGATGATGCTTGTTGTATGTCTTGTACATCAAGATCAGTGAAAGCTGCTTGAGTGCTGGAGACGAGAGTTGGGCTTTTGTTAGTATTCCTGGTGCCATTAGTCGAACCTCTGCTTGAGCTAGGTAGCAGCTGAACTTGCAGGTGTGACTGAGGCATCGATGTAAACGTGTACGCGGCCACTGTGCGCGTCATGTGAAAGTTCTAATGTGACCTGCTTCAGGGCAAACAACGGCATGTTAGCCTTCTTCGTGATTTGTGGGATAGTCAGGCGTATTTCAGGTCTGTGCAGGCACGATAAAGGTGAGGATGGTCTTGCTACATTCATGTAGTTCGATGGCAGTGAGGTACTATTGGCAACAATTATGCGACAGGAAGTTGCGTGTGGCCTTTTTGAGGGTAGAGCGGCAAGATGGTGAGAAGGTAGTCGGGCAATGTGCCGAATATGCGCCCCTGAGAGCATCGGTTGCCAGGAAAATAAATTTTAAGATGGACCTAACGATTCATCGCGATTTGCTGTAACATCGAGGGCAGATTTTTGGTGCTAGCGGTAGTCAGCGAAGTGCACGGTTTATGTCCGATGTCAGAGCATCATTATCGACGATATGTGTCGCAAAAACATAGTTAGCATTACCATGAAGTTCGCTGTCTCTAGCGTCGGACTATGCTAAAAAGAACGCGGCTGACGGAAACAGCTGCCAGCAGGAAATTCAGCACCAGTTAATAGGATGCGTCAGCGGCACTTCAAAGGTTTCTGATACGTGCATTTAAAGAAGAGCGTAACGAGGGACATTACCTAGAATATTTCCGCCTACGCTGCTCATTCTGTGCGAGTAGAAATATGTGCACTGTGCGGCGAGCACAGTTCGAGTGCACTCCGCCTGAGTTGATTTTATTGAGCGAGTTTTCATTTTTTCTATTTTCGCCTTAATCGTATCGCCGTGGTGGAGAGGTCACTGTCAGAAACACTGAAAATATTGCCTGACTGAATTCTAAATTTTGTTGAGAGCGCCTGTGACCTGTTCTGTGTCGCTTGTTCGTAATTTTGTCTTCGCGCTACATTGTGTCGGTGAGCAAACACCAACTAGCCCAACAACGATTCCTTCTAAAGAATGATGAGTAAGATGCCTTGCTATTGTTGAATAGTGATGGACTATAGTCGAGTCCCAATGCCGACTGTGGAGCAATTTGCAATGCTAAATACAAGAAGCATCTCTCGGTACGGATACCCTCAAAGGGGGCCAGGAAATGTTTCTTTAGGAGGAGCCTGAATTACAAAATAAATCAAGAAAATATACGGTTACCCAAGTCGACGAAGGCGTTTCAGAATTCGGATGAGGTGTCCCAGGTACACCGCTAGTTTCTTGACTTAAAGCTCACGTGAACTCCGTTTAAACTCTGTGGGAGAAGTTGCCCTAGAAAACTCTGAAGGAAGCGGAGAAAGTTGAATGCTATGCGGCGGCCGCTGCTCGCTAACAATCTGCAAGGCTAGTGAGGAGCGGCGAGCATGAAAGGGCGCTCTGCATGTCAAACTCTGGGAAATGGCTTCTCCGCCAAACCCGCCCCCGGCGCATCCGCAAGTATTACCATTCTTTAAGCTCGGCGGGTTCGCTAACAAGGAGACGAATTGAGATTTGCTTCTGTTGGTGACACGTGACCTATACGCATAAACATATAGAAAAGACTCGACGGCGAAGTGCAATTTCCCAACTGCTCCGCGGAAACTTCGTCCAATTAGGCCCTGCCGAGCTCTGTTTACAACGGCGGCGTAGATTCTACATCGCCAGAGGGAACTGCTGCTGCGCTGCCAAGAAAGCGTTGGCGGATGAGAGCAACAACCTTGAGAAGACTTCGCTTGGCGCGGAGTGCCGACAACTCGAAACAGTGTCGCGCTCCACGCTAGCACTAAGTGGATTACCGTGTTGCAGCTCTTTAGCCTATGCCGGTGTTTCGGAGGCGAGGTATTCGAGCTTGTCGGGGCTTTCTGCGGCAATGTATACCTGACCTTTCCTGGTTTGGTACGTCATAGGTTCCTTATTTTCGCTAACCACGCAGAAGAAACACTCTAGAGACAGCCGACTGCTGAACATGTCCTGCTAATATCGCGAAAAAAAATGCTAATTCCAGTCATTTTTATTGTCCTCGTTATAAAAAAATCATTGCGTTAATGAATGACGTAATTACGTCTTGCGTCTGATGCGTTTAATATTTCCCGAATTCATGATACTGGCACGTGAATGATGTAGCACCAATGATCTCTCGAAACTATAGTCATTCCTTTAGTGGAATCCAGGTCTTCGTAGTAAACCAGCTAATGTGGAAATTATTTTACAGCATGCTTGGTAGGGACTATCCGAAAGTTATGCGATTTGAGCATGAAAAAAAAGGCAGTTTGGACCGAAGGCCAATGGCAAAGTTTAGCTTTGAGCTATGACTCTTTCGATTGGGGACATTACCCTGCGATTCGGCCACATAGATGTTTACTCCGCGGTACTGAAATATCTAGTGGAGTCCAACCGATTTCCCTGTTAAATTGGTCTGTTCTTGTTTTTGTGTGCTTTTGAAATATTGTTTAACATTTCCTAATATCATTCTGATTTCATTTTAACACTTATTTGCATTTTAGAGAAGTGTTTGCTTATAGCATTCCTGAAAGTTATTTTGTTGTTATAATTAACTTGGGGTAATCTACTTAGTTCTAGACTACTCCCCTGGAGTATGTATGACCCGCGTATGACCCGTGAGTTGGATAAGCGACAATATTGGGGACTTGTCCAATGGTGTGTAGTCTATACACGCGTGCAATGTATTGGGCGACGCAGCATGCAAGCCTTCTGATGAGTAGAAGGAACAGCGGCAAAACATCTCGCGCACGCTCGACATATTTGTGTGCTCTATTGAACCTGCTCGGCAAGTGTCATTGGAGTAATGATTATAGTATCCGGCTTCTGTGCTAGAAGTTTTCTTCGGATTGGGGCGCGGGATAACTTCTTCGTTATATATATAGGTATGCTTATACGCAACCGCAACATAAGGGGCGACGAAGACAGCGACACCGATGGCGAAAAGTACCCTGAGTGTCCCTATAATTGCTATCGTAAAAAAGTAGCTGCGCGACCGCAGCGTTGACGTAGTTGTTTTGAGCACCCGCCTCGTATGCAGACGGCACTAGATCCGAATAACGGTGCTCCTGGAAACACACCTGCTTCTTTCAAGAGGCCCCCGGTCTTTTGCTCGGCTACTTGTGGGGGTCCGCGTCGCGAAAGAAGCCCGATACAGATTTCTAGGTGTGGCCTTTGGGTGCTTCATGTCCAACCCCAAACGGAATTGGTGCAGAGCACTTACCGTGGCTACGGGAGGCGGACCCAACGGCTACCGGGTATCTACCAGTAAAAGGGGTGCAAATACGCACCCGGCTTGCTACTCGGTCGTTACGAGATGTTAGCTCTCGCAAAGAAGTCCTTATCCCCAACCCGAGGGCGGAACAGCATGTGGCCAGGGCCTACGGAACATGAAAGAATCTTAGCGGTCATTTCAGCACTTCCAACAACTCGGATCCTGCGTGTGTGTTATGACAGCGTCTCATAGTTAACGCGACCGCGCATAAAAGCGGTGAAGAAACTGCATAGCACGTGTCTGTCTTAACCATTAGCGGGATGCAGGATGACGTAGTGCGGCAGGGATAGCGGAAAGCAAAGGCGCTGCTGTGTGATTGGCTGCCATTTTGGGCCAGCAGTTTCGTCTAGCTGAGAGTAACACCGATGTCACTGTTTAAGCACGGCTGAAACGGGAAAAAGTTATTTTGGGAAACCGCCTAATAGATTTGAATGCCCCTTGTGCAGTTTGGATTTAAGGTTTTTGGCGTTGGATGCAACTGCTCAATAAAACCTTTGATGTAGAGCGGAACATTTAGCAAATGTGGTCCCATATCGCTAAACCTTGAAACCGAAATTCACGCACAAGTCCTGCCTTCACGACTTAGTTAGATATTTCAAAGCGGTGCGTAATAATTGTTTTGTCCACTTCTGAAGTGTTCATTGATGTAGCCATCTTCCTGTAGTCATATAATTTATTATGTACAGCAGAATCTCGTTGCAGAGAACCTCAACGAACCCCACGCAGGGGCGTCTGCGTGAGCAGGCGTTTGGTGTGTTGCGACACCACGGACCCGAGCACACGAGGGTTGGACCCTCCCGCGTGTAGCCGTGCGCGGCTCAGCCGTGTCTGGGGAAAAGGGGATCCTGGGGGTTGAGCCGATGCTGGGTGTCTGGACCTTTAAGGCCCCCCGGCGGAGGCAACACACCTCTTCGGCCTCGGCTTCACATAGACGGCACCTCCAGGCTGACCCACCTGGAGGACATCGGCAGTCGCCTTTTCCTGTCTCTCCCTCCTCGAATCTTCGTCTTTATCTCTCACTTTTTGACCTTTCCTGTCTCCTTCTCTCTTCTTTTTACTTCCTTTCTCCTGGCGGCACGGGTTAACCCTGTGTGGCTATCCAACCTTGGGTACACCATATTCGGTTATAGTGACGGCGTACGACTGGCGTCGTGCAGACTTGTACGCAAGCTCTGCCGCGTCCCCTCGTTGGGCTCCGTGGTGGGCGGTCGGCGCTGTTGCCGAAAGCATACATTTTTTCATGGAAACTTCTTTCCCCTCCCTTACTGATCGCCCTCAGAAACGAGGGCGCACCGAAGATGTCTTCAAGTTTTTTGGACGCCAAACCCAGAACTTTCCCCGCTTCCATGTTATTCATTCCGAAAAGCCAAAAAAAGCAGTGCGATACATCTCACCATTCCTTGTTTCAAAGTCCCTAACTGATATTTTTGGTCCAGGTTACAAAGTGTCGAGGATGGCAAGCGGCGACCTCCTCTTGGAGCTCCGCGATGTAAAACAGTATGAGAAACTACCGCAACTAGTATCATTTGGAGAGACCCCCATAACAGTAACCCCGCACCGTACAATGAACACCACCCGTGGTGTTGTGTCAGATGATGATTTGCTTGAGCTCACTGAGGCTGAACTCTTGGAGGGCTTCAGTGATCAAAATGTCATAAATGTCAAAAGAATCAAGATAAGGCGCGAGGGTAAAGAAATTGCGACCAAGCACCTAATCCTCACCTTCAATTCAAGTGTCCTGCCCGAATCAATCGAGGCCGGGTACATCAAGCTCCGTGTAAGACCGTATGTGCCAAATCCCTTGAGATGTTTCAAATGCCAACGTTTTGGCCACAGCTCGCAGAGCTGCCGAGGCCGCCAAACATGTGCGAAATGCAGTGCCCTTGAACATGCAACAGAAGATTGTAATAACTCTCTACACTGTGTAAACTGTGGTGGGGATCACGCCGCGTACTCACGGTCGTGCCCCTCCTGGAAGAAGGAAAAAGAAATTGTAACCATAAAAGTAAAAGAGAATATATCGTTCAAAGAGGCACGAAGGCGGGTAGCATACCTGCCAAAGAAAAGCTTTGCCGAAGTGGCGCGTCAGGGGGCAGCGTCACAACGGCCTCCGGCGGCTGTCCGACCCACAAGCAGTGAGTCGGCAGTCACGCCATCTGCCCCCGCGACGGTTGCAGCTAGCGCTGCTCCGTCAACCGAGGAGAAGGAACCATCGACCCCGAAGGTGGGCGCAGCCGAGGCTGCCTCAACTTCCCAGGTCCCTTCCTGCGCTGGCAACAGCCGGCGCAGCCAAATCTCTCGGGGAGCCCCATCGACCTCCGGGCTGGTGGGCGCAGGGGTCTTGCCCTCCAAGGCGGGACCCTCTCTAGTAACTTCTCGCTCGCAAGAGCATGTGTCCGGCGCCTCACAAGAGGCAATGGACACTACACCTTTTCCCAAGGCGCACCAAGCGCCTAAGGAGCGGCGAGGCTCACTCGAACGCTCCAGAAAGGGCAGAACCCCTGTTACAGGGCCTCGAAAGAGCTCTGTAAGCTAAGGCATCACCTGTTTCCATACACCCAGCACTTATTAACCTTCAATATGGATACACAAATTATTCAATGGAACGTTAGAGGTCTTCTTAGGAACCTTGATGACGTACAAGAACTCATACACAAACACAATCCAAAAGTGCTGTGTCTACAGGAAACACACCTAAAAACACAACACACCAACTTTCTCCGACAGTATGTTACTTTTCGCAAAGATCGCGATGATGCAATCGCATCATCGGGAGGTGTTGCAATTGTAATCCAAAAGAGCATAGCATGTCAACATTTACAGCTACGAACGGCCCTTGAAGCAGTGGCGGTTCGAATAGTTTTGCTAAACAAACTTATCACTATTTGCTCGATTTATATACCCCCACACTACAAACTAAGCAAACATGAATTTCAGTCCTTCATAGATGAATTGCCAGAACCTTATGTTGTTCTTGGCGATTTCAATGCACACAACACCTTGTGGGGAGACTCTCGTATCGATGCGCGAGGTCGCCTCGTTGAACAGTTCCTTTTCTCTTCTGGAGCGTGCCTTCTAAATAAGAAAGAACCCACATATTACTCTCTTGCGAACAGAACCTTTTCGTCAATAGATCTTAGTATAGTTTCCGCCTCTTTACTGTTCGAACTCGAATGGGAAATTACGAGAAACCCTTACGGGAGCGATCACTTCCCCGTATTGCTAAGAACATCTAAAGCAAATGAACTTCCTCCACGAGCTCCTAGGTGGAAGATAGATACAGCCGACTGGGAGAAATATCGAACTCTCACTAACATCTCATGGGCCGATATGTCTTCTTTAGAAATTGATGCGGCTGTGGAATATCTTACATCACTCATAATAGATGCCGCATCAAAATGCATATCCGAAGTGAGTGGTCTGGCATGCAAACGACGTGTGCCGTGGTGGAACAGCGAATGTAGGATCGCCCGTAAGAATCAGAACAAGGCGTGGGGGTTGCTACGCGCTTCTCCCACAGCGGAAAATCTTATGAACTTCAAAAAAGTAAAGTCCCAAGGCAGGCGAACCCGCCGACAGGCCAGAAGAGAAAGCTGGCACAAGTTTTTATCAAGTATTAACTCGTTCAGGGATGAGGCCAAAGCCTGGGACAGAGTAAATAGGATTAGAGGGCGGCAAACACATGCACTCCCCCTGGTAAACACACAGGGACATACACTGCAAGACCAGGCAGACTCACTTGGGGAATATTTTGAGAGCGTGTCAAGTCCAACAAATTATACACAATCCTTTCTCAAATACAAAGAAACAGAAGAACGTAAGCCATTAACAAGAAAAGGTCGAGAGAATGAGCCTTACAACCGTCCCTTTAGCATTGCCGAGCTAAGAGCTGCCTTGATCACATGCAAGAGCTCTGCTCCAGGACCTGACAGAATTATGTACGACATAATTAAGAACGTACACACTGATACACAATTGACTTTACTTGCACTTTTTAACACTATTTGGGCTGCTGGGTATCTTCCACTTGCATGGAGAGAAGCGATTGTGATTCCCATTCTGAAGCAAGGTAAAGATCCTTCGTTGGCGTCAAGTTACCGCCCGATAGCTCTCACAAGTTGCATTTGTAAGCTGTTTGAGAAAATGGTTAATCGGCGGCTCATACATTTCCTGGAATTAAACCAAATGCTTGATCCCTTTCAGTGTGGCTTCAGGGAAGGGCGGTCCACAATTGATCACCTTGTGCGCATTGAGGGAAACATTCGCGACGCCTTTCTACATAAGCAATATTTCCTATCCGTGTTCCTAGATATGGAGAAGGCGTATGACACAGCGTGGCGCTACGGAATCTTGAGAGACTTGTCGGGAATGGGCATCCGTGGCAATATGCTCGCCCTAATAGAGAGCTATTTGTCCAATCGTACCTTCCGAGTAAAAGTCGGTAATGCACTGTCACGTCCTTTTACGCAGGAAACTGGTGTACCCCAGGGAGGTGTGCTAAGCTGCACTCTTTTTATTGTTAAGATGAACACACTACGTGCTTCACTGCCGCCGGCCATTTTTTATTCCGTATACGTCGACGATATACAAATAGGCTTTAAATCCTGCAACCTCGCAGTATGCGAGAGACAGGTACAGCAGGGCCTGAACAAGGTTTCCAAGTGGGCTGACGAAAACGGATTTAAGATCAACCCCCACAAAAGCACTTGTGTTCTTTTTACTAGAAAGAGAGGCCTGGTTCCAGATCCGTGTGTTCAACTGTGTGGACATCAAATACCCATAAACAAAGAACACAAATTTTTAGGTATTATACTAGACTCCAAGCTTACTTTTATACAGCACATTAAATATCTTAAAGAAAAATGTCTAAGGACAATGAACCTACTTAAAATTCTATCCCACTCAACATGGGGTAGCGACAGGAAGTGTCTGATGAATGTTTATAAGAGCCTAATTCGATCACGATTGGACTATGGTGCCGTCGTATATAACTCTGCCGCTCCGAGCGCACTAAAGATCCTAGATCCTATCCACCATCTAGGTATCCGCTTAGCCACTGGTGCTTTCAGAACAAGCCCGATTGAAAGCTTATACGCGGAATCAAATGAATGGTCGCTCCATCTTCAGAGAAGTTACATAAGCCTTACATATTTCCTAAAAATACACTACAATCATCAACATCCATGTTTTAACACTGTTAACGATATGACCTGCACTACACTATTCCATAATCGTCCTTCTGTAAGAAAGCCTTTCTCGCTTCGAGTGAGGGAGCTTAGTGATGAGATACATGTCCCACTCCTCGAGCTTCGCCTAATGCATCCAACCAAGTTGTTACCGCCTTGGGAGTGGCAGGTCATAGAATGTGACATATCCTTTTTAGAAATAACAAAACACGCACCAGAGATCGAAATCAGAATGCATTTCCTAGAACTACAGTACAAGCACTCCTGCGCAGATTTCTACACAGACGCTTCGAAGTCAAATGCCGGGGTATCCTATGCAGCAGTCGGCCCATCCTTTTCGGAATCCGATGTACTGCATCCCGAAACAAGCATCTTTACGGCCGAGGCCTACGCATTACTCTCTGCCGTGAAGCATATAAGAAGATCAAAACTTTCAAAAGCAGCGATCTATACAGACTCTCTAAGCGTCGTGAAGGCCTTAAAGTCACTCTACAAACATAAAAATCCCGTATTCAATGAACTGTATTCGGCATTATGTAAAGCGTACTCATCTAACCAGAATATCATAATATGCTGGGTCCCTGGCCATAGGGGAATCGAAGGCAACGTTCTCGCGGACGAGATGGCCACGTCAATCACATCGCAAGCTGTTAACCCTACCGCTGATGTGCCTGTCACAGACCTGAGGCCTTTCGTACGAAATAAACTGCGAAGTCACTGGCAGTGCACGTGGGACGCGCAAACAAATAACAAACTGCACGTTATAAAGCCCCGGTTAGGTTTCTGGCCCTCGCCAACAAAATGTCGGCGAACAGAAATCCTATTCTGTCGCCTCAGAATAGGACACACATTTGGGACCCACAACTTTTTACTCACGGGAAACGATCCTCCAACCTGTGGTAGATGCGGTGAGAGGCTGACCGTCCTCCATGTCCTCTTGGAGTGTCGGAAAGCCGAACCTGAAAGAAAGAAACATTTTCCGCTAGCATACCGTTATTACATCCCTCTGCACCCGGCTATGTTTCTTGGTCATGAACCGCTTTTTAATACCAAGGCAGTCCTCGACTTCTTAAAAGATGTAGTTCTACACGTCATAAACCCATTAAATTCGTAGAGCATCCTCGCTCCAGAGGATGCCGCTGCGATAATTGTTTTAAATAGCACATGCCTCCAGGCCCTTGTGTCTCAAGGGCTCTAAGGAGGCATTAGTGCTCTAGCATATCTTATATAACCTGATATATCTTTAGACATCATATCATTCTTTTTAATTGTCTTATTGTTCATAGTACACTTCATAAATCATCGCCATATTCGTATTATACAGATTTTACGCACTTTAGCGCTACCATTTTTAAGGCCCTTCTACAGCCACGGCACACCAACTTCTTAGTACTCATGATTTCACTGCAAACAAATTAACACGGACATGGCGCTCTTTGGCCATATCTGACCCTTGCGCCACTAACCCACACACATCATCATCATCAACCTCAACGAACCGGAAGAATACATTCCGAATAACGGGAGTTTATTTTACTGAAGAAATTGTACAAAGGTTCAGCACCGTGTGCCATGCTGCCTCTTAACATTGTTAGCTGTGTTAACCATAAAGAAATGAAAATAGCATTTAGTTTGTCCCGTGGTTTGGGGTTGGTTGACGACGATTGGATACGCGAACTAGTGTTGGTTTCGTGTTGCCGACGGCAACATGAAAAACAAAAATAGTTTTTATGGTACCAGTCGATGACGGCAAAATAACGCGCGATCGTGCAGGCGGAGTCCACATTATCGAACAGGCGGTCCTCGGGAAATTTGATTCTTCTTAACTTGATCGTCTGTCAGGCGAGTGGGGGTGCCACGAAGCTGTGCAGGTCTGCATGAAGGAATCAATTATTGAATTAATTCAAGCGATTTATGTGCCATAACTACGATTTCATTAATTAATGTTGACAACCACGGAACCTTCACCGTGTACCCAATGCACGGGACATGAAATGCATTTCGCCCCCATTACGCCGCCGAGGTCGAGGGATTTGATCCCGCGACGTCGTGCTTAGAAGCGCGAAGCCTTAACCGCTAAGCCACCACGGCGGGTAGCTGTGAAGATCTGTACATGCTATGAATTAAAAATGCTTAAAATTTTTTGCCTGCGTGTGCTCTTTGCTATCGATTTCTAAGGATGGGTGTCTGGGTAGAATGAGAGGTATGGAAAAATATGTATTTCGCATCCCACCTCTTTCTGAGAAAAAAAAAGAGAAATATTTAAACTAGCTTCCTTCTGAAGGTTCCATTTACAAAAAGTGGCGAAGATGTTGGTTCCGATTAACCGAAGTTTTTTTTTTTTTGCATTAGCGATATACAAGACCAACAAATATTTCAAGGTTGTTACGTGTTAACAGTTTTCATTTATTCAGATCCTACTGCCCTCAATATTTATTAATTTATTTATTTATTTATTTATTTATTAATTTATTTATTATTTATTTATTGCGATGTTGGAGCTTCAAACATTTTGGTTGAGGTAGCTCTCTATCAGTCATAGAACGTCAAGAAATTGGTCACACGGAATACTTCATTTGGCCCTGCCGGTATTTCAGCGTCGAAAGGACGAATCTGCTTGACAACCACCAAAGGAGAGGATTTCCAAATGCCTATGTGCAATAGATAATGTCTTCCAAATGGACGAGGCTAGTTTGTATGGAGGTGACACGTATTCTACTCGCATATCTTGGCGACACTGAACTCACATTTCTGTGATAGCTGATTTCTTAACAGCGAAAGAGAACAGCTGTAGCAGTTGCTGGTCCGGAGTGTCACAATACCACAGCCTGAAATAAGCGCCTTCATGACCAAACCAACAAGCCAACCAACCAAAAGTTCTTTTTCGTAATCCTGAATGAATTCTGAAGCTTCACGTGGCAAAACCGCTAGGGTGTCTTTAAGGTGTCCCCAATGTACGGGGCACGGGAGTTCTTGAAGTTTAGCCCCCATCGACTGCAATTAGGTCGAGGCCATGATTTGATCCTGTGACCTCGTCCTTAGCAGCGCAAGACCATAGCCGCTAAGCCACCGCGGAGGTGGTTTTCCTTATTTTTATAGGAGGTCCTGATGAAAACGCATTTAATTGTTTACTCATTCTTATTTGCGCTGAAACAATCGTGCTTGTATTTAAGTTTTATAAAAACCAGATGCATAATGAGGTAAGCTTTTTTTGTTGACTGTTGCCGCTGTAGCAACAAAATAGAAATTTATTGAAATAATTTGTTATTTATTACAATGCTAGAAATTTCAAGGGAATATTGCAGAGCTTTCTAAATTTTTGAGTTCATGGCGCAGAACGTCTGATGTTGCCTGAAAGCAACATGGTACCATGGATTTGGTGTCGAGCTAAATTTTGCTCCAATGGTAGGAAAATACATTTTCGGTAAAATTGTCAAGAAAGCAACCAGTAATAGAAGGCACATTAAAAACGGCAATATATACGCTGACTGCAACTGAATGTTTAACGGAAAGTACTGTATCAATTTTTTACAAGCTTGTGCTGTATAAAAGTGCGCTGCCACATGGCAGTATTTAATCACAAAGACATCCAAAAAGCCATATTCGTCTGTCTAATAGCAAAATGCGGACTTGCATGGTCAACGCGCTTAAACATATTATGATTCAAAGGAAGCATGAGGATACTCAATATGATGTAAAGAATCAACATGTGATGCTGAATGTTCTCGCATCACCGGCCTTTACTGCACATATTCTTGATCTATAGTACTGCGAGATGCTTTATGCTTTGCAACATACTTCATTGCCAGTTGAAACATCTTTCTTATTCTTTTGTTTGACATCTTTTTCTAAAGAAACCAATACAAACTCCCGTAGTCATTTTAGGAATTTTTTACGTAGTGTTTGTTTACGGTTCTTAGCGAACGATAGTTACTGAGACGATAACTGTTATGCATGGTAAACAATAATAGATTTTAAGGTCGCTTTTCTTTCGTACCACGGAGCGCAGCCTTGAACTTTCCGAGAGGCTGATAGCCGGCGCCACGTTTGCATGGAAATAAATTTTCTGGCGCGATGCGTTGCCACGAGCTCCGAGTTTTGACGTGAAATAAAGAATAAGCAATGCGTAGCCTCGTACTTGTCCACTAAATCTAAAAAATATACGCCTTCTCTGAGCAGGAACAAGCAGCGGCAAGACCATGCCGTCTTGGCATTCGCATCCTTGCTGTTACAGCATTTGTACTTTTCTTTCCCCTGGCATATAGATTTGAAAAAGCTCCGGGCCTCACGTATTCTCCTACATAACGCATGACGAGCCAAAAGACGTGGTTTGCGATTGTTCTAGGGAGTGCGTGCTAAGCACAGAGTGTTTCAGCTAACTCATGCCTACACTCTAAAACTAAATTACACCCTTTGGGTTGTATCTTGCCATACAATAATAAACGTCATCTGTCTTGCCCGCATTTCCTTTCTTTAAAGCTGCGAGCCCGGTACTTCCCAGCAACAAACGGCATGCGAGTTCTCAGCATGACGTAGCATTACCGACAGGAAAGTAGCGGGCGCGGTGTTTTCAAGAAAGGAAGGGCAAGCAAGGCATATGACCAGTATTGTTCTGTGGCATATATACACCTCAAAGGGCATACCTTTGTCTAGGAGTGTAACATTAAAAAAAATTCCCGCGGTTTCACGAAAATGAAACCAACTTAATATTCCTCATTTTCATTTTGAGGAACTCAAAGGGTGTTTCCCTATAAGCGTAGACACTTACAAGTAAATATTTGACCACTTTTAAAACGTTGAGTTAAACAAAAAATTTTCAAACGAGAAGTTCTATAGCCGCCTGAAAAATATGAGATAATTTATTTCCACGAAGATGGCTGTTGGTTATAATTTCTTGGAGCTCAAAAAAGCTCACGTGAGACCTCGTGTCGTTAGACGGTTGCATGCAGTGATATTAGTGGCCTCAAACGTACTGCAAATGAATTATTGATACTGAACGCAAACCGAACGCATGAAGCACAAGTGAGAGGCAACGGCCACACCTGTCGTCTTCCATTCGTTGCCACCAGTGGCCGTTTGCTCTTTATCTATAGTATTTATAGTACTTGGTCGCTATAATTGTTCTCTATTTATCGTATGTTTCATGACTCTTTAATTCATTGCTTCAACTAACAAGATGTCGCAGCAAAAGAAAAGACCAATACCATTGTTTTTTTATCTAGCGCCGTTGCTTGCTGCTTTTCATGCGTTCGGGGTTTCCCTGCCGGAATTCGTTGGTGGCATGTTCGAGGACACTAATGTCGCTGTGCAAAATCGCCGGAACACATGGTGTCGTTTCAAATTTCGTGCGTTTTGTTTTCAGCCGCCCCCTCCCCCCAAAAAAAAAAATATCCTGAGCAGCTCTTACCATGGAAAGACATAATTTGGACATTTCTCAATAGGCTGCTCAAATTCAACATTGAATATTCTTTTCTATAACGCAGTTCTTAAATCGTTATTACCTATTTTTGTTCTTGATTATAATTGATGAACGAACATCCAGAAAAATTATTTGAGCTGCTCCTGGGGAAAACGAATAATAATAGGTTGCTTGCACTCTCTTAGTGAACGCGTGCTTTTTTGAAGGCTTGACACGAGTTAGCTGAAACACCGCGTGTGTTTGCATTGTAGAAAACTGGGGCTACTCTCGCGAGTCCTCGTAAACGGGGTGCCAAGCTGCCTTATTGTGTAATAATGATTTTCCTTTTATTTGTTTCTCTTCACCCGTCCCAGCGAGTTGCTAATGCTCGCGATAACCAATGCTCGCCGTCGTGCCAGCAAATGATGAAGGCCAAAAGCAATGGAAGATCAAAAACAAGAAGTGTCGCATAATGCCACAACAGAACATTATGCGGCAGTGGAATTATTCTTCGTCAGTGAAAGGCATCATTGTTGTAGTCATCAAAGTTGCTACGGTAGTTTGGTTCATGTTCTGTTATAGACATGCATAAGCAAAAAAAAAGTGGGAAAAAAAGAACTGAAAATGAAATCTTGCGCAACGATGTAATCTTGTGGTACTTCGCGACACAATCCTGTCGGCACCCCGTGAGCTTTGTGTCGCAGTGCCATGAATTTTTATACGCCTGCCTGACTTCCACTTGCCGCCAAAAAGTCGAATTCCTCCTAGCTCTTTCACTTACTGCCATACTTACTGTCATAACTCTAATTATTTAAAAAGAAGTGCTTTGTTACTACATAAGAGGCTTCATTTTTTAAATTTCGGTACGCCCTTGCCTAAAGTGCCATCAACAAACGACCTTGCCTTCTGTACCAACCCTTGCTACAAATCGAAAGAGAGAAGAAAATGGTTAGGCTATTGGAAATTTTCAAAACAAGACGCACCAAATAAATGACTGTCGTCAGCATTCTTGATTTCAATTTCTCCATCTGTTTACCAAGTGCTAGATGTATAGCGGTTGGAATGATTCAATTAGAAACGAGGTCTAGAAGTTTTGCTTCTTTGCCACCCACGAAAAGTTCCGGATGCTGGGCTAATTACACCCGCAGGCACTCAGAACACAGGTTTTGGTAGCAAGACTCCACTTAGCTGCAGGCAGCGCAACTCTTGGAAATCAAGTAGGAACGCGGGTTTCTTATTAGCCGGATGAGTTAGCCTACGCAAAACATTGCACGCGATAGCGAGCCCTTCGGGAAGTCTTATTTGCGTTGCAACTCTGTGCCGAAGAAGGCTGTGACTGCGGAGGTTGCTGTTTACTATGTAAGACCTTGCTACGGGACAAGGATTAATCGAGCGGGCAAAAAATAAAGTACTGTATATAGCCGATTAAGAGCCGCGTTCCTCTAAGAGCGGCACGCCTAACTTGGCAGCCATTAATTCGAGAGGAAAGCGAATGTTCAAATAAACAATTCGAAGACAGAAGAGGACGACGACGCTTCTGCACATGCTCTTAGTTTCAGAACGCATGTACTGCTGAGAATCTAAACGCATGTGCGCCAGCTGATGTCGGGCACTGTTGTCAAAAATCTTTGGCGTCGCGTTCGTATCTAACCCCATGGAGGGCATCAAGGACGACTGTACTCATGAGTTTGACATCGAACTGAATCTGAATTGGAGTAACAGCGTCGGTAGTGAGGCCTATAGACGGGCACCATCTGCGTGGCATGTTAGCGTGAAAAAGTATATGCGTTCTTAAAAGAGCGTTCGCTCCTTTTGTACTAAGAATCAAAGGTGTTATACGCGGCGAGAAAGTGCGATCTGCAATGGCCCGACCCAGTGTAAGGCGCCGCGCTTCGTCAAGATGGCGAAAAAAAGAAGTGCGGCTCTTAGACGAGTACGTACGGTATTCGAAATATTTCTTACGGGTATTTGTATGGAACCTTGTTGGTACTTGCTGGCGTAGCCAACCAATAAAAGCTCGACGTCCACAAAATAAGCCATCATAATGAAGAGTGCGCGCGGTTTCTAAATTCTACCATTTGTAGAAAACTACTTAGAGAAAACTTTTTTTTGTTTGTTTCTCGCTCGCCTTTAGTTTGGTCCTCACGAAATCGAGTGAAAATGTCAGAAAGTCAACGGAGAATGTTGCTGTTGGCAACAATAAAATGTGGAGCCATTTGAATATTCTACCTTGGGCTTGACAGCGGAACATCACTGTCACTGTGTCTTCGGAGTGGGGAACAAACATCTTGCTCTAAAACAACATAAGTCCAGTCATCGTTATCTTTTTGGAGGTAAAAAAAAAATGCGCCCCTTATTTGTATTGGCTTACGAAATTTTCACTCGCTGAATGATACTAACTCGTAATAAAGGGGCTTCACAGCAAGTATTTCACATGCTTTGCGTTCAAAATGGCACGTCTGCATAGACAAGAGAATAAGAAGTTAGAGTCACAGGCTGCTTATAGTCGAGGTCAAGAGTTGACATAACCTTTTCTGTGCGGCGTACTGAATTCCCAGGCTGCGAAGTACTTTGTTAACCGGTAATTTACTTGAAAATGTGACAAGCAAGAGTAGCACATGGCGCTACTTAATATGCTTGTTTATTCGCGGAAGAAAATTCTCAGTTTAGATAATTGCCGAACAAGCGACTGCTTGCGGAGATATCACGTTCAGGAAGAAAGAATACGAAAATTCATGGCAGCGTATGATGAAAAAGGCTTCTTGAATGTCTGCTTTGTAATATCCGTCTAAGTTAAAGAATTTTGGTCTAATTCCCTTAGAGCATTGGCGCGAGATCTCTGCCGCAGCAATTGCTTTGGCAGTCCGTTTGATTTCATTCAGGCTAAAATATCTCAACATGCTGATCCCTGTTTTGCCTTGCCATCCCTTTTGTAGAGAGAGAGAGCAAATGATAACTGAAATGATAACTGATAACTAAACTTAGTCATTCAAACAACTCCCTGTAAATTCTCAAATAAACTAAGCGCTTATTCCCTATTTCAAATCTTCCGTTCCTTCAATTGTTCCAGCATTTGCAATTTGTGCTTCAATACCCGATTCGTGACGGATTCCTCCCACTGAGGACTTTTCATGTTTCAGAAGATCATCGCGATCATCATGAATCAAAATTTCTTCAAATGTCGACTGGAATATGAAGACGCCCAGAAAGTCTTTTGTGTTGCGCTGGATAAAAGGAAATCGGGAAACAAAGCATCTCATGGGTAGACAAGCATGGCTTTTAAAGCTTCGTTCCTACTTCCACCTTGTTCAAGTCGCTTCCGTGTCCTTAATTAAAGGTTGTGCGGGAAGCACCAATGAATGTGTGTGTAGTGTCGTCGGTACCGAACTTTCGGGAAGAGACAACGGCTGCTATACAAAATAAAAGCGTTTATATGTAGTATGTAAAAAAATGACTCGCCATCCCGACCCTGCCAAAATGAATGGCCAGCGAAGCTGTCTGAAAAAAACTCAAATGCCGTCGATGGGGAAATGAAATGTTTTATTGTTCTGCCCAGTCTTAGCACGACACCGTCGTTGAGCATTACAATTTTGCACTCTTCGACGCTCCTCATATTCACGCTACTCTTCGGGAGTCCTTGCATGGTCTACCCATAGTGGTCCTGCAATGAACTGAATGAGTTGCTAGTGAGGTCTCCCTTTCATATATGAAGTGTGGTGACCTCATTCATGAATTCGTACGCTGCTGTTGCCCTTTCCCACCGGATCAGCTTATGCAACCGTAATCTTTACCGGGAAACGCACGAGAAAGAAAGTGCCTCGCATTGTTTACAGGTGCCTCATCATCCATCATGCTGTTTGAAGCTTGTTTTGTGCTTTTCTTTATTGAAATGAATACTGAGAGGCGTATTGTATTCCTGATTCCAAAGGAGATGTAAACGATTTTCGGTTAATTATTATTCTTTTTTTTTTGCTGATGGACACGAAAATTCCTGATCAACTGGAGGCTAACAGCTTCGCTGTAAAAAATTCACCGACGATTTCCAGACTCCTTTATGCGAAATTCTAGCACAGCTATATGCGTGTTTTCATTGCGCGATATATTTTCTTGCGCCTACAATTTCTCTCGTGCGGTACGTTGCAAACGGATTGAAGTGTGGCGCGATTGCTTTGCTTATCGGCAAATCGCGAGAGGCTGTGTATGGGTGACGCGCGGGCGCTCTTCACAGCCGCCGCCGGCGCCAGCAGATCTCCTCTCATGCAACGCTTTGTCTCCATACCGACGACGCGCGCTACTCTGGCGCCATCTCGTATCCACTGACGCTGCAAAGCCAATCTTGTGCGGCACTACGCTTGTCTTCTCACGCTTTCACCATACCCTCCTCCTCCTCCGCTTTCTTCGCATAGTTCCGCTGCACCCTCCTCCTCCACATTGCTGTTAGCGTTCTCTTCGCTATGGCCATCTTTAATTTACCGCGGTGCTCCGTGTTCGCCTTTATACTTCGCTGGGGTCGCTCGCTCGGTTACGAGGGACAACTATGACGCTCACCACAGGAAGGAAGGAAAAAGTGGAGAAGGAAGGCAAGGAGGTTAACCAGTTTTGCCTAACCGGTTTGCTACCCTACACATGGGAGCGGGATGGGGGGGATGAAAGATGGGGAGAAGAGATAGAGGGCACATAACACGGCACACACATCTTTGGTTACAGTCTGTCACTCTTGTGCGGTACGTGACATCACTGTCACAGCCGCTTGTCCAAGCCCGTATCCTTCATAAACCGAAGTAGTCCCTTCGTCGCCTTCAGCTGCGATGACTTCAGTCGGCGATATGTGAAAATGGTTGCAACTGACAATGGTCTATTGTCAAGGTGCGCTAGAACGGACGCCATGGACTGTCTCTGAACATTATATTCAGGACAGTCGCACAGAATGTGTTCCAGCGTCTCCTCGCAAAGACAGGCATTGCAGAGAGCGTTGTCGGCCATTCCAATGCGAAACGAGTAAGATTTCGTGAAGGCCACCCCTAGCCATAAGCGATAAAGCAGGGTGGCCTCACTTCGGCGGAGTCCGGTTGGCATACATAGATGCATCAAGGAGGGCAGGTCGTGTTGATGATTGCTGCGGTTGGTCTGGCTGCTGGGTGTGCACCATAGAGAGAGCGTGATCTCCCGTGCAAGCACTTGAAGTCTGCTGGCTGCGTCGGACCGCGAAAGTGGTATGGCCTCTTCCTGTGTGTCTGCAAGAGCTGTCCGAGCGGCTTTATCGGCGTCTTCATTTCCGATGACGCCGCAGTGACTTGGCAGCCACTGAAACGTCACGTGATGTCCTTTCTCATGTGATGTATGAAGTAGGCATCTAATATTGAATACGAGCTGTTCGAAGGGCCCGCGACGCAGAGCTGACAGTACAGATTGTAGGGCTGCCTTTGAGTCGCTGAAAATTGTCCATTGTCGAGGTGGTTCCCGATTGACAAAACAAAGTGCAGCTCGAAGAGCAGCTAGTTCCGCAGACGTAGAAGTCGTTGGGTGGTCAGTCCTAAAGCTGATGGTAATACCTCTTTCTGGGACGACTACAGCACCGGACGAACACTGGATGTTTGTGGAACCGTCAGTATAAATATGTGCACGGTCTGCGTACCGCTCGTGCAGAAGAAGCAGAGACAGTTGTTTCAGCACAGGCGACGACAGCTCAGACTTTTTCCCGATTCCTGGCACGTTGAGATGGACTGTGGGGCTGACAAGGCACCAAGGGGGCATC
Organism: Dermacentor variabilis; assembly: GCF_050947875.1. Lineage (NCBI taxonomy): Eukaryota > Metazoa > Arthropoda > Arachnida > Ixodida > Ixodidae > Dermacentor > Dermacentor variabilis. The sequence goes on from NC_134577.1 coordinate 54,830,785, forward strand.
GATGGTTTAGATGCAGCGGTGAAGCCCGAGGGAAGTTTGTCGTTGTACTTGACAATAGTTTTTGAGAATGATGCTTGGTGCCTGTCTGAAGGTAGTGTTGCAAGGTGGTGATAGGGGGCCCGTGCCAAATGTCTGATATGCGTTCTCAGGGTTTCCACCGTGATGTGAGTCTGCATTGGATGGTCCCGAGCAATCGCAATAGTTGCCTCAGTTGACGTGCATCTCGGCAAACCAAGACAAACTCTGAGTGCTTGAGCTTGCGCTGCTTGCAGAACACGAATATTTGTCTTGCAGGTGTTGTTCAGTACAGGTAGACTGTATCTTAAAAAACCGAGAAAGAGAGCTCTGTAGAGTCTCAGCATTGCGTCTACTGACATCCCCCACGTCTTTCCTGTCAGGTATTTAAACAACTGGGAGGTTGCTGTTAGGCGTCGTTTCATGTAAGCTACGTGCGGGCTCCAACAGAGGTCTCGGTCGATAATTACGCCAAGAAATCTGTAGGTTCTGACATAGGAAATGGTCCGCCCATTGATTGAGATGACATAAGGCGTCATTGGTTTGCGAGTAAACGCCACTAGGGCGCATTTTTCTGGCGATATGCTGAGACCTTGTTCACACAAGTAGCTCGCTGTCAAAGTAGCCGCTCTCTGAAGCCGTGCACGTATCTGAGGACGTGTGACTGCCGAAGTCCAGAGACAGATGTCGTCTGCGTATACTGAAATTTGGGTGGTAGTTGGCAAGTGTTCAGCAAGCCCAATAAGAGCGAGGTTGAATAGCGTCGGGCTGAGAGCACCGCCTTGAGGAACCCCCTTGCTGGTATAGCGTCGCGTAGTTGGCCCATCGTCAGTTAATACATAGAATGATCTTGCAGATAGGTAACTTGCAATCCATAAAAATACTCGACCACCTAAGCCAACCGTCACAAGAGCGTCGAGAATAGCCTCATGTAATACGTTATCGTATGCCCCTTTCACATCTAGGAATAAAGCTGCAGATAAACGTTTACGGGACCTTTCGTGCTGGACATATGAAACGAGATCAACTACATTGTCGATGGAAGAGCGGTCACGGCGGAAGCCAGCCATGAAACTTGGATAAATCTTGTAGTGTTCAAGGTACCATTCCAGGCGGCCAAGGATCATCCGTTCCATTATCTTTCCTACACAGCTGGCCAACGCTATCGGGCGGTAAGAGGTGAGCTCTAGCGGGGATTTGCCCTGCTTCAAGATTGGCACCAGGCGGCTCACTTTCCATTCGTCAGGAACATTTCCCTCCTGCCATGAGGTGTTGTAGAGACTCAATAGTGCTATCCGTGCGGATTCTCCGAGATAGCACAAGGCTCGGTATGATATACCATCTGGACCCGGAGATGATGAGCGCCTGCAGAGAGCTAGTGCCGCCTCGAGCTCCTCCATTGTAAAAGGAAGGTCCATGCGGCAATCTCGGGAATGGGGGACATCATCTCGGGCTAGAAGATCTGGACGTGTCGCTTGGTCTGCCATTCGCGCACAAAAGTCTTCTGCGACATCGATGTCTTGCCGCCCTTGGAAAAGCGCGAGTGCCTTGAATGGAAAACGCTGTTCCGGGAGGCAACGCAGACCTTGCACCGTTTTCCAAATGTGAGACAGCGGCTTGCGGGGGTCGAGTGTTTGGCAAAACGTTGCCCAACGTTCCGACGCTAATCTATTCATTCGACGCTGAATCTTCTTTTGTATCCTCCTGGCTGCCCGAAGGTCATGGATTGATCTTGTACGCCGATATCGACGTTCCGCACGGCGACGAAGTGCGCGAAGTCGCTCTAATTCTATGTCGAAGTCGTTTCGCGTGTGAGAGATCGTCAGTATGCGAGTGGCGTTCCGCATCGTATTTTTAATTGTTTGTTCTAACCCAGAGGGTAGGCCCTCGCTGCAGGCATCTTCCATATCAGATTTGAAGTTGGCCCATTGAATCGTCCGAATGGTATTTCGTGGGCCAGATCTAGACGACAAGCCTTTGATGGTCAGATAGGTGGGAATGTGATCACTCCCATGTGTCTCAATATCTGGCAACCACTTCACATATCTGGCGAGAGAGTTGGAGACAAAAGCAAGGTCGAGGCAGCTGCCGTATGTCACGCCTCGAAGAAAGGTGGGGCTACCGTCGTTCAAGAGAGTAAGGCCATAGTTGTAGGCGATGCTTGATAATCTTCGTCCTCTTGCATTTGTCTTTGTACTTCCCCATGCTGGATGGTGTGCATTGAAATCTCCTATGATGACCCATGGGGCGGGGCAAACACTCAAAATATCCGCTAATCTTTTAGTGTCGAAATTGCTGGAAGGCGATATATACACGCCTATGAGAGTAAACAAGAGTTTGTTCTTTTTAACTGTGATGCAAATATACTGATTGTCGTCGTGGGGCGCAATTGGTTGCAAAACATAGGTGAGTTCACGTCGAGCAAAAACGATGATCTTGCTGCATGCACTATTTGTTGATGACATGAAACATTCGTACCCTGACAGTCTGATTGGTTTCGACAAGTTGGGCTCACAAATGACGATGAGTGGAAACACATTGGTGTACACATACTGACGGAAATCTGAAATTCGTGATTTTAGCCCTCTGGCGTTCCACTGCATGACAGACGCTGCCTTGACTTCTTTTCGGAAGGATGGGGTATGGGTAGCCATCTTTCTAGTTGAGGGATTCAAGCACTGGGCTTAAGGCGTCCAGCACTTTAAGTGCGCTTCGAGCAGACGGTGTCCCCATCTCAACTAAAATCGTTCGGATGGCCTCCATGAGGGAACGTAGCACCGAGATGACTTGATCTGTTTTAGGTGAATCATCAATGGCCGGAGAAGGCTCCGGTGGCGCCGTGACCTTCTGAGGTTCCTTAGCAAGGGAGCGGCTCGGTAGCGTAGGCCATTCCTCTAAAGAAAGAGTCTTATCTGATGCCCTCGTGGAAGTGGTGGGCCCTTTCGCGTCGCGACTAGATGGTTCCGTAGTGGAGCGGGTACTATCGCTTCGCTCATGCGCCTTCTTTGAAGACGTACGACGGTGCCGACGTAGACGCCGACGCCGGACTACTTCGGCTGCCTCCCTGTGGGCCGAATTGTCTCTGGCCATTTGCTTAAGAACCGCGCGCTCCCTCTTGATGCGGGGGCAGTCTTTCGACGAGGCTGCGTGAGGGCCGCTACAGTTGGCGCACTTCAGAGCTGTGGCACCGCAGGTCACTTCTGCATGAGGTTCAGCGCAACGGGGACACAGAAGCGAGTTGGGACACACGCCCTTTACGTGTCCTAGCCTGAAGCACTGATGGCATTGAAGCGGCTTCTGGATGAATGGTCGAACTGGATGTCGAAAATGGCCGACTTTAACGTGGGAGGGTATGCAATCCCCCTTGAAGATTACTTTTACGCAGCGCGTGTTCCCAAGACGGCGCACGTGCGTAATGATCGTGCCCTCGTTTGCCGGCTTGATGAGGCTAGGTAAATCTTCATTGGGAATGGCAATGTCAATGTCGTAAATTACACCGGCTATCGATGTGTCGTCGATCGGGATGAAGGGGCGCATTTTGATTCCGCCAAGCTCCGTGAGTTCTTGAAGTGTTCCAAGCGCACTCGCGTTGTACACGTCTATGGCGAGTATATTCTTGCGTGGGTTTATTCTGATGTCTTTAATTTGATCCGGCACCGCACGTTCCAGAAAAATGGATAGGACTTGCCTGTTCAGCAACCGTACGTTGCTTGACGGTTCTTCCGGCATAAAGATGATGACGTGTGGCCAGCGCGCAGGCCTTGACTTCATAGTCGTAGTGCTCGCAGGAGGTGACGGCGCTGTGTTGGCGATCTTTCTCTTCGCCCTCTTACTCCGGACGGGTATGAAGCCGTCGTCGGATGAGTCGTCTTCCGACATAGAGTACAGCTCGGTGTCCTCGGTGTCGCTGGGGGAGCCAACTCGCTTCCTTGCGGTTGACAGCCGTGATGACTTCTGGCCAGGCGGGCCTGTGGCATGCTCCGCGTCCATGGTCGCAAGACGGGGAGGTGAGGCACCCCGAAAGGCAAAGAGTTCACCAAAAATGCAGAGAGCACAGAAACAAGCGTTCTGTCAAGAAGACACTTCGTCGTCTTCCCCTCACCACAGGAAGGGGCGCCTAAGAGATGCGGTCTAAAACGCTCAATGCTCGCAGTTCTCTATTCTTTACCATAAGTATCCTAACAAGCCCTTCACCTAGTGGTGCGGCTTGTGGTTCTCGCGGGGAGGACTGAAAAAACAACAGCAATTGTTATCTACTTACCGATCAACAGCTTCCACAATACAATATGCAAAGTTTATATGAATGCGATGCTCGAATAAGATGTACATGGTTCCTCTTTCTTGTCTTTCTCACGAGACTTCTCTTTCTCTTTCTCATGAGTGAGACAGGTCATGGACAGCGCTTTGCTGTCACTCCTCTCCGTCCTGTCGTGTTCTGCCCTGTCTCCACTCGGAGAATGCGACATCATGTCAAGCAGCACAATGCCCTAGCTACTGAGTTTTGTTCAGACACGCGGTCTGTTTCATTTTTGCTCGTACTCGGTTGCTTCTCGTTGTGATGTCATTTTTATTTTCCTTCATCGGGCCCGCCTCTTTCTTGCTTGGTTTAGGACAGAGCTCCAGCGTATCGATGAACGTTTTTATTTTCACCCATAGCATTTCTACACGAGAATCCCTGTGATGGCTGTCCTCCCACTGCTGTCTTGATACGTCTTTCTCAACTCTCCGCCTTGTGTGGCCGTTCTCTCTGGGGAAAGGAGCTGGACGGCTGTGTTTGTATTGCGTAAATTGCTTCTGTGACACGAAGTGCTCGATAACGTGTCGTACCGTGTTGTATTTCGCGATTCGTTGCTCTCCTGTAGTTTACCTCATCACCTGTTGTTTACATTTGCGAGTCTGCTTTGCAACGTCCACATAGTCTACTCGCTCAAATACCAAGGAACGCAACTTGCAATACCCTGCAGAAAACGCACGAGCCTCGTAGTCTTTTGCGCTGAGTCTTTCACGTATTGTAGATATTGATTTTCAAAAATTATGTTTACTACGAAAGAGAAGGCGAGGGAAGGACAGTGCAGATCCCTTTTGCAGCATTGACTTACGTATACAATATTTTGTTGTTTCCTAGTAGACAGACGAAGATATTCTTGCGACACAACGCACATGCCAAAAGCATCGCGCAGTTGATTCTTCTCCATTTATTCAGAACAACTTTCTCGGGCATGTGTACCAAGTTTCGAGGCCTTCTTCAGTGTCTCTATACACGGAAAAGTACATGTCAAGCTAAGCGTCATGTGGTAGTAACAGTGAAATCAGTTCATCTGAAACGCATTCAAATATTATAAATGCAATAATTTCACTCTTCGATATGTCAAGGTTGGGTTGAAATCATGTGGTTAATTTTCCTATGCTCAGACAATGTGCCACTATATTATGTTCGTGGGAGTGAAATGACCATTCTGTCGTGTTTTTTTCAAGCGAAGCTTCTATTGCCTCACTCATGTCGGCGTCGCTGTACGAAAATCTCAAGCCGCGCTAAAATAGCTTGTCGGGCTGAGTTTTGAATCCTCAGCCCGACAAGCTATTTTCGCGCGGCTTGAGATTTTCGTCTCAAGCCGCGCGAAACACCGACCTCCAGGTTCCGAGACCACCTAGCCACAGACGACATAACCTAAGCGATTCAGCCACTGCTGGGCCGTCATACGGGCCCTTCAAAGCGGACTCGTTTATGCGTGAAACAGCTGACGCTGCGCCGGGCGCGTGCTAATCACAGGCGTCCCCTCTCTCTGGAGGAGGGAAAGAGTGTGATCACGTGTTTGCTAACCTCGGGCGCCCACCGTTTCTCGCCACTACAGGCCCGGCAGTCATATGGGGAAGCCGCGTTCTTTTAGTTCTGCCGAAGAACAGGCTGCGTTGAAGGAAGGGCAGTGGGAGCGAGCCACGCGTCGTGCGGTCGGCCGAAGAACAGACGGAGTTTGATGAACGCTTCCGGGAACTCGCTCCAGAAGGGGCTCGTTGTCCACGTGCCGACCTCGCCGTGAGGGAGCGCGAAGCCGAAGCGTTATTACAACGAAGAGCCGCGGATCCCGAGCTTGGCTTGCACCCTTCTCAACGGTAGTGGAAAGGCGCTCGTTTTCTTAAAAGTCATTTTTAAAAGTCATTTTTGTTCCTTGTGTTCTCACAATTCAAGTGAAACTGATAATTTTTATTGCAAAGCGGGTTCCACGGCAATAGAGAAAGAAATTGGACTAAAAAATGTGGGGAAAGTTGTCTCTCATGTGTTGAGCTAAAAACATGCTGCTTCAGTTCTTGGGGAATCTGTAGGACTGTCGTTTAAGCAGGCGTACTCTAGTTGCAATAACCAGAAGAATGTGGAAATGGTTCTTGGTCTTATAGAAGCAACTGCGCTAGTGCAGTCCACAATGTAGTAAAATAATACATTGCGTGGAATTGAAATAAATCTCAATAGCCGGCAAAATATGAATAATGGGACAGCAATAAAGAAATACAATCAAGTAATCCGCCTCTTTGCTCTCTTTCCGCGGCGTGGAACATGTGCCACCCATTTTACGTTTCTGCTTCAGTAAGGAATGTACGCATTCCATCTTGTATATATCTCAATTGTCTGCCGGAATCAATTCATAAAGCTGGTTGCTTTGTATTTAGATATCACATAAAAAATATTCGAGCCCCATTTTTTGTTTTTTCCTTAGGGGCTGTAGCACTGCTACGAAGAACGCATCAACTATCCCGCCAACTAGGAACGAGTGGACGCCATCTTAATTCATAATGTCACGGTGAAACGGTACGGGAACGTGTAAGTGGCCACTCTACTCTTATTTTTTGTTGTTGTTTTTCGCGTCTCCTTTAGTTTACTGAGCCTACAAAGGCACGAGGTAATTGTTTAGTATTGTAGAAAGGCAATGCTTTAATTTAACTCAACGTAATTTTCCGTCTTAGGTGTCGGTTTAACGACTCCAGCGGTACTGAAACCGACATATTTGATTCAAGCAGACGTTCCATAATTGAGAAATGATATGCGGATAAGCTGCTTCTAATATTCGTTGTGCTCAACTTCCATTTGTGCTTAAAACTTCGTAGTCCCTTGAAGTGGGACAAAATTTAGCCCAGCACAGCGCGTTACGAATCTGCAATCTTGCATTAAGTATGAGTACGACAATTTGTTTCGCAACCTCGTTACTTGCGTTCCCTGTTCGCCTTGCACTGCTAGAAAGTAGACCGGAGTCTCGAGCGTCTCCAGAATCCATTGTCGGGATTGAATGCCAAGCGTTGCGAGCATGGCAGCGGCTCTGTGGCGCAACTAGGCGAGAAAGAAACGTGCCTCGCTTGATTTTTATTGGGATACCATTACAGGAACACTCCGGGCGCGTTTATGTCGTCGACGTCGCCATCGTTGTGATGTTCCGTATAACATAGAAGGGAGATATCGTCGCCGCGCGCCGTATAGCTGTATGTGCGAGTGAAAGCGAGCGACGTTGAGCCGCCGATGGCGGCTTAATGTCACGTGCCCAAGCGAAGAAAGCGGTTGGGAAGCATGCCGCCTTCCGCCGCGCGCAAGCAACCGGGGGGTGAGGGGGGGGGGGTAGAGGGGCGTTCTACTCCCGCGGCTGCTGCATATGGCGCGTCAGTTCACGGACCCTGATTTGAACGATATCAGTGATAGGGTCAGAGTGCGCCGAGTGCTGATAGCTTCGTGTGCGCCGTGTTTTCGCTGCCTAGTTCGGGTTGAAGCGAGAGGCAAAGCGAAGGTCAATTCGCTCGTTTCTGCTGCCGCGTTTCCTCACTCCAGCGTTTTCACATCGAGTTAGCGCGGTCATCGAGTGAGACGTGTTCATGTTTGCTCGTATGCGCGTGACACCATGCTTGTTTTAATTGGTGAGCGAATGTTTACAAGCGGATAGCGGCTGATAAAACTACCATCTTTATTTCGTATAGATTTCCGATAATTTGTTGTCGCAATCGATGCTTCTCCTTTCGGGAGAAACTGCGACTTTCTTCTTTTCAGGGGGAACGTGAGAACAAGAAAAGCTAGAAACTGGAGCGTAGAAATAAAATATTAAAAGCGGATTTCCGGGGTGAGCGCGTGCTGTAACCGTTCGTGCTGGTGCGCACTGCAGAAGAAATGTAATTTTTATTCAACGGCTGTATTCTCGAGCTATCACTTCCGCTTCGAATGTACCCATCACGAATTTTGCTCGAACTTTGCGAGGTCGAACAAGGCAAATAAGTAGGTTTTACGGCTCAAGTCATTAAACACCCTAAAATAAATTAAGTTTTCATGTGGCGTCATCCTGCATGAGACGATCAGCACACCAGTTTCTTTTATGGCCAGGCCGAGAAGTCTCCTGGGCAAAGCTATTGTCAGTCATGCAGGCATTTCTTCGAAGTAATCGAAATGCATTGCGATTGCCCTTTATCGACCTAGCGTTATCTCATTCATGCCAACTGCTCGTACGTTGCGTAGGCTAGGGCAAATTTATTTGAGGTGCAATATGTAGGCATTGAATTAGGTCCCTGAAATGTGCTCAACACTAATCGTTGACGATCATATTTGCTGAAGGAACGGAAAGGCACAGGCTTCACGTGCGCATATTGTACCACTCACGCTGAAATATCCTCCGCTGTTTACACGCCCTCACCCTTGGTTTGACGAGCCACTGCCGAGACGCTTCAGATAAGAACAACCGTATTTTTTCCCGAAGTGGAAGGTTACACTGGAAACTTGTGTCGCCGGTTCGCGTTTCAGTCTCGGGTTTATTGCGCAATGCAGTGCGCTCGCGTGGCTGACATGGTATTTTAAGAATTCGGCGAATGGTCAGTTGCATCACCATCCTCTTCAAACGAGTATGCGCTTCGCTGAACCGCTGCGCAAGCCAGCCATTTGCGCCGCTGACCTCTCGAACGTGCCGAATAGGCGGCGTAACGCATTAAAGTGTACAAGAAGTTTCTCGCCTTTTTCTATCGGCACAGTAATCGACTGTGCGTGAAGCGCTCGTATGCCGGGGTAATTACCTATTGATCCCTACCCATGAATTCGAGAGCGATGACACGGTCGCCGAAAGATAAGGGGAGGGGAGGGAGGGCGATGCTTTGGCACGCCTTCAAAAGCCTAGTACAAGGGAGCCACAGTGGCAAGAACTTTTCACACGTTCTATCAACTGCGCGGAGACTGTTCGAAGAACTCCCCAAATGGAGAACAGCCAGGTCGTCGAAATCTCATAGAGACTGTTGTACCATTACCACAAGCCCGGATTCCGAATCTGCAAGATGCAGAATTTATCCTGCGAGCGCCCTTTGGACAAACCCGGGGCTGCGACGAAAGGCACAGCGCCCTAATTCTCCCTTGACAAGTCAAGATGCTGAGCCGTCAGGCAGTGGTGTCCTCCGGAGAAGCATCGGCGGGCAACATGTTCAAACGTGTCGCCAAGTGCCAGACAGCCCGGCGCCGTACCTCCCCTTTGCCTAGAGGTTACCGCGCCCGCCAACTTTGAAAGGGGTGGCCAGCGTGGTCGCTGGTTGGACCCCTCCGACGACCGTCGAGTGCTCACTTTGTATTGGGCCGTTTGAGTGACAATGGTTTCTGGGGGCTTATAAGCCGCGGCGCGCCGCCTGGAAAACCGGATCCGCCGACCCACTGGGAGCAGAGTGCCGCTCTCGACTGGAGTGAGATGTGTCACGCGTTTTCGCCGGACGTCGCCGTGCGGGAACAGTCGCGTTTGCTGTGAGCTCTCGGCCCCAGTGCCGATCCCTTCATGTCCTGTATAATGACCTGTATATAGTGTATAAAGTCCCTTTTGTTATTCTCACCGACGCCTGACTCGGAGTCTTCGCTACCAACGCTCTGTCACGAAACGGGTGACGAGCGCTACGGGACCACCTCAAAGTCGTAACAGTGGATGGCAGCTACGGGATTGACCGGCATCAGCTACCTCGGCGCGGTGAGTGCCTGAAGTTTACCTCAAACACCAGACTTTCTCTGACACAGGTTATAGTAGCTTAGGGAAGGATTTGGTATTGCATTGTGATAACCTTGTGTGTTTCAAGCCTAGTAAGAGTGTTTTCAAAACCAGGGGATGCTGAGGGGGTAAACAGGGCAGTGTGTGAAATACTTGCATATGTCTTACTAGTAGCATTATAGTAGCGTACGGCAGGTATATTCAAAAAGGGTAAACAGCAGGCGGACAGTGTGAACGATGGAGAAGTACAAGGTGAAGGAACTTCTCGAAATTTGTGAGGAGTTGGGCATTGAGTTGGGCTCAACCAAAAGAAAGAATGCGATCCTTGAGGTCATGAGGACTGTGGACGTAACGGCTGAGGAAGCCGCAGAGGCCTTGGCGGGTATCAATGAACGTCGGGAAAGGGAGGAGAAGGAACATTGCGAGGAGGAAAGGAAAGAAAAGGAACGTCGGGAGTGGCAGGCAGAAAAGGAACGTCGGGAGTTGCAGGCAGAAAGGGAACGTCGCGAGCACGAGCTTAAAATGAAAGAGTTGGAGACTCGAAACAGCTCGCCGGCGCCTAGTCTCACTTCTAACGTTCCAAGAATACGCGATCAACTTCCACCCTTTGTCGTCGGAGAGGATATGGCCAAATACCTCGTGAAATTTGAGCACGTGTGCGAACGGAATAGCATTGAGCGATCCCTCTGGGCACAGAATCTGTTAGCCTTGCTTCCTGGGGAGGCATCAGACGTAATAACTTGCTTATCGAAAGAGGCGTTTGAGAGCTACAGTGATGTGAAGGAAGCGCTACTGCGGAAGTACAAATTGTCGCCCGAAGCTTTCCGGCAGAGGTTCCGGTATGCAAAAAAGGGCAAGGAGTCGAATGTTGACTTCGCGTTTCGTCTAAAAGCCGATCTGGTGGAATGGCTGAAGGGCGAAGAGGTTTACGACGACCGCGACAAAATCGTCGAATGCATCGCGTTGGAGCAGTTCTACCGTTGCATTGATGAGGATGTCAGGCTCTGGCTGCAAGATAGGCTAAAGGAGGTTAAGCTAAACAAGGCAGCAGAGTTAGCGGAAGAGTATTACACCCGCCGCAGCTTGCACAGCAAAGCAGTGCGCGTAGAAAAAGCAGATAGGAGAGATGGGTTTTCCGGGAAGCCCGACGAACTGAAGCAAATCACGCGTCGCGAGTTTCGGAAAGACGAGTCCCTTACCAAAGAAACTGTAAGGGAAGGACAGAATACGTCTCAGAATGCTAACGATGGTCCCAAGCAGCGAAACGATACGACGCGTTCTTTTGAAAAACGGAAGCCGTTAACTTGCTACAATTGCAAAAAGCAAGGGCACATCGCTGCGAGCTGCCCAGAGAAAATTGCTTTTGCAACAATACGGGAAACTAACAAACATACGACTCTTGGAGCCATATATGCGGGAAATTAAGGTAAACGGCAAGAAGTGCCGAGCACTTCGGGACTCTGCAGCAACTATGGACGTTGTTCACCCGTCTTTCGTCTCCTCGAGTGATCTTACGGGAGAGTGCGCTTGGATACGGCAAGTGGCCGAGGAGGAGAGTGTCTGTTTACCGATCGCAACGGTTATCATTGAAGGAGAGTTTGGGAAACTGAACACAGAAGCCGCTGTGTCTGCCACCCTCCCGGAGCACTTTCCCTACCTCTTCTCAAATAGCTCGGAACAGCTGCTGAAGGATCAGGGCAAATCATTCTTCGCCGACGTGGCGTACATGGCCCTCACGCGATCCAAAGAGCGCCAGCTGTCGAGGGAACTTGACTTTGAGTCGGTGAGCGAACAGAGGTGCGGCACACGGACTGATCAAGGTAACTTGAGTGGCGAGCAGGCGCGGGAGAGGCAGAGCGCGGAGGCTAGCCTGGTCGAGCGTGTCCTGGAAGTGACTGGGAGTGACGCGTCCCGTGCTAGCCGCGATATGGACACGACGCCGCAGTTAGGCGACGCAGGCTCCATACTCGCTCCGGTTTCCGCCAGCTGGCAGGAGCTAGCTGCAGTTGAAAGAGAAACTCTGATTCGCGAGCAAAAGGAAGACTGTTCAATAGCCGATCTGATGAAGAGCGTCAAACTGGGAGTGAAAAAAAAGAGGGTTTCATTTTACGAGGAATCTGGCTTATTGTACCGCCGCTACACGGATAAGCAGGGTCGCAAATATGAACAGCTTCTGATTCCTCGGAAATATCGCCGACAGTTACTGGAACTCGCGCACGAAAACGCGTGGGCAGGGCATCTTGGCTTGAAAAAGACCAAGGCTAGAATGGCTCAGGAGTTTTATTGGCCGTATTGTTGGAAGGATGTCGAACAATTCGTGCGCTCTTGCGACACCTGCCAGAGAATCGGCAAATCCACTGACAAGTGGAAGGCACCGATGAAGTTGGTGCCAGTCATATCCGAACCTTTTCGGCGACTAGTAATCGATATTGTAGGCCCTCTGCCAGAATCAACGAACGGTTGTAGGTATGTTCTGACCGCCCTGTGTGTCGCGACCAAGTTCCCCGAGGCAGTACCTCTTAAGGAGCTAAATTCCTCCCAGGTCGTGGACGCTCTGCTCTCAATATTCGCACGCGTCGGGTTCCCTTCCGAGATTCAGTGCGACAATGGCAGCGTCTTCACCAGCTGCCTAACTTCTACTTTTTTGGAAAGATGCGGCATTAAGGTAGTGCACAGTTCCATCCATCACCCGCAATCTAACCCAGTAGAGCGTATGCACTCGGTGCTGAAGCGAATATTGAGAGCCCTGTGCTTTGAGCGTCACTGTGACTGGGAGGCCTGCGTTCCCGCCGCTATGTTCGCCTTGAGATCGGCTCCCCATGAGAGCACCGGCTTTAGCCCCGCGGAGCTTGTATATGGCCGGAGCCTAAGAACTCCGTTGCGCATGCTGCGAGAGTCTTGGGAAGGCAGTGACGATGACCCAAATGTAGTCTCGTACGTCCTCGACCTCCTCCAGAGGCTCGGGAAAACCAAAGATATTGTAGAGAGCCACATGAAGGCGGCGAAAACCTTGTCAAAGGAATACTACGACAAGTCAGCAAAAAAACGCACCTTCGAAGAAGGTAGCCAAGTGATGCTGCGACCGTCAAAAAAAAACAAGCTCGAGGTTCATTGGGAGGGTCCCGCAAAGGTTGTAACTAAGCTTTCCGATACCAACTACGAAGTTAAATTAGGGAAACGGCCCAACAAAATTTACCACAGTAACTTGATGAAACCCTACATTCAGCGTCGCGCGATTATAAGCATGACAATAAATGCTGACGATGAGGAAGGGGCCGAAATCCTGACGACGGCGGATATGAAGGTATGTGGTTTAGAGCTAATGGTGGAACAGCTGATGTTGGAAGCGCGTCTAAGTGCCGCCCAAAAGGAGGATTTAAAGGGAATCGTTTCAGAGTTTAGGGAGGTTTTTTCGAACCGTCCCGGAAGAACAACGGTCCTAGAGCATGACATCGAGTTAACCTCTGATCAACCGATCCGCAGTAAACCGTACCGTTGTTCGCCCGTGCAGAAAAAAATCATGGCTGAAGAGATTCAGCGCATGCGTGACTTGGGGGTTATAGTACCAAGTGAGAGCGACTACACGTCGCCCTTGATACTAGTCCAGGCTCCAGGAAAAGATCCGAGGCCATGTGTCGATTATCGGCGTCTGAACGCGATAACCCGAGATCAGACATATCCGATACCGAACCTGGAAGAAAGGGTAGAGACAGTGTCGAAGGCAAATTATATATCTACCCTGGATCTCGTGCGAGGCTATTGGCAAGTACCCCTTACGGAACGAGCTAGCCGCTATGCCGCCTTCGTTTCCCCGCTTGGAACGTTCCGGCCACTCATGTTGAGCTTCGGCCTCAACAACGCGCCGTATTGTTTCTCTAGCCTGATGGACAGAGTGCTTCATGGTTTAGGCGAGTTCGCATTGCCGTACCTCGATGATGTTGCCATATTTTCGGACACTTGGGAATCACATCTGGAGCACTTGCGAGTCGTGTTGAGCCGGTTGAAAGAGACAGGTCTTACTGTGAAACCAGCTAAATGTCACCTAGGTTGCGGTGAAGTGACTTATTTTGGCCATGTGGTGGGGCGCGGCCGGCGTAGACCGTCCGACATCAAGGTAGCTGCTATTTTGAACTATCCCCGGCCAACCACGAAGACGGATATACGGGCCTTTTTAGGTTTAGCTGGATATTACCAACACTATGTGAGAGACTACTCTGACCTTGCCAGCCCGCTAACCGACGCACTTCGGAAGTCGGAGCCCGTTAAGGTGACGTGGGACTCAAAGAAAGAAAATGCGTTCCAAATGCTGAAGCGAGCATTAAGCCATAAGCCGGTTCTGACGGCACCAGACTTTTCGAAAGGTTTCGTCATTCAATGCGACGCGAGTGATCGCGGCATGGAAGCGGTACTATGCCAAGAAGATGCTAGTGGTCATGAACGACCAATTTTGTATTTAAGTCGCAAACTAAGTTGTAGAGAAGAGGCATACAGTACCTCTGAGAAAGAGTGCGCCTGCGTTGTGTGGGCCGTTCAGAAGCTGGCTTGTTATGTCTCCGGTTCTAAGTTTGTTGTGGAAACAGACCATTGCCCTCTAACTTGGTTAAGTAGCATGTCCTCTAAAAGCGGCCGTTTGCTGAGATGGAGCATGACCCTCCAGCAGCACAGCCTCGTTGTCCGTTATAAGAAGGGAAGGTTGAACGCGAACGCTGACGCTCTAAGTCGTGCATTCTAGGCCTCGCTTCTTTCAGTGGCCTACTCGTTCCTACTCGTTACTTACCTTCTCTTGCTTCGCGACGACCTGTCCTGTTCACAGGGAGATCGGGGGAAAAATGAATGACCTCATTGGCTTCCTCAGTAGTATGTTTTCGGTCCAAGTGATTTCAAGGGGACCATTCTATTTGTCATTGTTATTGCTGATTATTAATTGTTCCTGATCTTTTGGTGTCTTGTTCATTTGAAAAAGGGTTGTTTGAGCCTTGTATACCAGATCGTACACCTGCCTCTTGTTGCAGCGGGAGCAAAAAGGGGGATAGCAATTCAGTTAGGTTGATTTGGATTATAGCCTTGTCTGGTGTTTGACGGGAGACAGAGGGCACTTGTTCGTGTTGGGTGTTGCCTTTTGCCGGTCGGTTTTGCAAGCTGCAGAACGACCAATCGGGACCAGTGGCGAGAAGCAAGGGCTTAGGAACGACCCGAGCGGAGCTGGTTGAGGTGCCTTGGCGACAACGCGGTGAGCCGAGCTCCTGTCCTGGCGAGTGGGACCTGGGCACGTGAAGTGACCTGGCGTCCCGACACTGGACGTAAACTTGGACGAGCCTGACGAACGTGCGCGCCTGGCATCCGAGCCACGTGGAGGCAGCTCGTCTTCCCGGCGCCTTATCTGAGGGCGGGGATGCTGTTGTGCCATTACCACAAGCCCGGATTCCGAATCTGCAAGATGCAGAATTTATCCTGCGAGCGCCCTTTGGACAAACCCGGGGCTGCGCCGAAAGGCACAGCGCCCTAATTCTCCCTTGACAAGTCAAGATGCTGAGCCGTCAGGCAGTGGTGTCCTCCGGAGAAGCATCGGCGGGCAACATGTTCAAACGTGTCGCCAAGTGCCAGACAGCCCGGCGCCTTACCTCCCCTTTGCCTGGAGGTTACCGCGCCCGCCAACTTTGAACGGGGTGGCCAGCGTGGTCGCTGGCTGGACCCCTCCGACGACCGTCGAGTGCTCACTTTGTATTGGGCCGTTTGAGTGACAATGGTTTCTGGGGGCTTATAAGCCGCGGCGCGCCGCCTGGAAAACCGGATCCGCCGACCCACTGGGAGCAGAGTGCCGCTCTCGACTGGAGTGAGATGTGTCACGCGTTTTCGCCGGACGTCGCCGTGCGGGAACAGTCGCGTTTGCTGTGAGCTCTCGGCCCCAGTGCCGATCCCTTCATGTCCTGTATAATGACCTGTATATAGTGTATAAAGTCCCTTTTGTTATTCTCACCGACGCCTGACTCGGAGTCTTCGCTACCAACGCTCTGTCACGAAACGGGTGACGAGCGCTACGGGACCACCTCAAAGTCGTAACAAGACCAACGTAGTGACAACGTGGAAGTCGACAAAAGCGCTTCTTTGACGGAGCGCTTGTAAACTGTTGGTGCGCGTGTGTCTTGTGGTATTCTGTGAGAGGGAGCCTGCGGACTAATTACGCAGAAACGTAATGGCAGAAATTAGAGGTATTGTTGCGTGTTAATGTACCGGAGGCGGTGAGAACTATTACGTAATCCCCCCCTCTCCCCCACTAAGGTGGGCCTCACAGTGGGGTCGCGGCACCAGACTCTGTAGGCTACGTGTAGGAGATGCGTACGCAACACCCAAATACATGTTAACAGGCGCACAACCAACCATATGTGGAAAATGTGGAGAACGATTCGCAGTCCGGCACATCTTAATTGAATGTCCAAGATTTCGTCAAGCAATGGGACACCATTTTAAAGAACTTCACACGCATTATGCACCACTTCATCCTTCATTATTCTTATCCCGTGACCCCATGTTCAGCGTCAAGAGTTTTTAAATACTGCGCCAATGTCCAGTTTTGAAGCAATCTGTGCTACAATCCAAACCACCATGCTCCATCACAAGCGTTAGGAGCCTCGGGCATTGAATGCCTAGAGGTCTGACAGCTTTTAGCATGGTAACAGTACTTTGCTAATGGCTTCGAAGCAAACATTTATCGCTTGTAATCACTGCAAACTGCCAATAATATGCTTGACACATACATGGCGTATAACATATAGCAAGTGGTCACTTATAAC
The DNA here is from genome assembly GCF_050947875.1 of Dermacentor variabilis. Taxonomy (NCBI): domain Eukaryota; kingdom Metazoa; phylum Arthropoda; class Arachnida; order Ixodida; family Ixodidae; genus Dermacentor; species Dermacentor variabilis. The sequence continues at coordinate 54,847,565 of NC_134577.1, forward strand.
CACCGAAATCTCTATTTAACATAAACCGAGTTGAAATATTTGATCTAACGTTAACAGCGTTGTTTAGCTAGATCTTTTACACCTTTGCAACTACGAGATTTTTACCCCTTTATACAGCACGCTTCAACATCCTTGTTGAATTTTTTTCAATTTATTTGGAAACAGGTAATTTCTGGTTAGATTAAAGAACAACGTCTTAGGTGTGCGAACGAGCAGTACTAACCTCTAGTTTATTTCAATGGAAAGCCATTTAAGAAATATTTTCTTTGTTTTTACATATTCTTTTGTTTATTCATTATTTATTTATTTGCAATACCATACAGGTCCATAGACCAGCATTGAACAAGGGCGTGTAACAGTTTCTACAGGACCGTAAAAGGTTAGCATCAAATAAAAAGGAAATAAGGCAAAGGTTACAAATAGCACAGCGGAACATCATTATACAATGTTATCAAAGAGCGTATTAAGGCTATCACGAAATGTTTAGCGGTTTCACATGAATGCTATGTGGACTGGAATATTGTTCTAATGTGCAATAGCGCGAGGCAGTGATGATGAGTTAAATGCCTATGTTTCACAATGTATGCGCTTGAAATTCAGCGTTTTGTGACTGCGTTGTGCCGTTCGCGGAGGTGCATGAATTCACAGACGGTCAGATTTACTGGTATAAATGCACCGGCGGAAAAAGACATTGAAAACTCGCCATGTTATGGCTCTTTAATGACAAGTGACATGTCCTTTTTTATTATTCGGGTAATGCTAGAAAGTTGGCCATACTTACGCGAGCTGAATCTTGTTCATCTAAGCTGAAGAACGTTTAACATGCAAGAAGGTACTTCTGATATGGTAACTATGTGGATGAAGTGAATTCCACTTGCGGTAGAAAATAGGTTACGTGTGCCAATTTCCGCACATTAGAAAGTGTGTTATGCAAGTTTCTACGCAGATAACTGAGAGAATTCGGAAGGTTCAGAACAGATGACTGCTGTCTGCGTAGCCCAATAAAGATAGGGTGTAAGATGGGCGCCAATATATTTAAGATGGGGCATTACAAATTTGGTATTATTGATTGAATAGCGAAACACTGAGGTAGTGCGTTTATGGTTAAAAGAAAATGACTTGCATTTAGAGGCGTCAAGGAACATCTGGCAAGTTTCTCACCAGCTATACTATAGGTCAAGGTCATTCTGGAGAGTAGAATGGTAATCGAAACACTTAATAGTACAGCAGATAATGTAGTCGTCAGTGAGCAACCGAATTGAGGATGATAGGTTAGCGGGTAAGTCAATAATCTGTAATAAAGAGAGTAATGGCAGAAGACACTGCATTGGGGGGGAGGCCGGACGTGACGTCGCAGAGGTTACACGAAAAGTTATTCATTACTGTAAATTGCTGAAGCGAAGACAAGAAGCTACGAAGCCAAGATAGTGTTAGCGAATGTAAACAAAGGGCATACCACTTGGAAATTGGGTAGCGTATCGAACGCCTTAAGAGAAATCAAGGAAGAGGCCGTGAGTTTGTTCGCTAGCACTTATGTTGAAGTTCAATCATGAATTCAAGTAACTGCGTGTCACATGAGTAGCCTTTCCTGAAACCGTGCTGATTAGAGATGATAAAATTACCGGATTCAAGGTGACGGTAGACAGAAGCTATAACATGGTCAAGAAATTTGCAGCGCAGGCATGTTAGTAAAATAGGTCCATAATTATCAGGTGACTTTCACCAGATTAGAAAAGAGCAAAAAAAGTAAATTATTGGGTTTTACGTGCCAAAACCACTTTCTGATTATGAGGCACGCCGTAGTGGAGGACTCCGGAAATTTTGGCTACCTGGGGTTCTTTAGCAATGATGTTGGGGATCTTCCAGTCCGTAGATAGTCCACTAGACGATAGATTGGTTAAAAATGAGACACGAAATGCCACTGGAGATATCTGTAGTATTCTTCAGCATTCTTTAAGTTTGTAATCAATGCCTGATGAAGTAGAAACTTCAGGACTGGTAATCAGGTTAGAGATACCTTCGGCAGTGATGATTATTAAGGATATGAAGGCGAAGTTTTGATCTGGAACGAACGGCACTTTGTAATGATGTTCCTGTATAATAATAGTTGAAAAATATTTATTCAAATCAAGTGGACAAATTTCGTAAGAAAGCGGTGTTTGTTTTGCATCGTGCAGTGTAATGTGCTACTTAGTAGCATTACTAGGACAAATTACTTCCCAGAAGTTTTTACGATTATGGCTAAGTGAGTGCAAGTCCAATAATAATTTCTTTTTTGGCTGCACCGAATGCTTTATAACATGCTTGCAGGCATTTCCTGCATTTATTCCAGTCAGAAGCAGTAATTCTAGGTCTTGCGGTATTGTACAATCGTTTCTTTTTATTTCGTAGGGAACGAAGTTTAGTAAACCAAGGGCTAGGTTTTATCTTTTCATATAGAAATCAGTGCCGCAGACTTGTGAACAAACTCAAACACCGTATGTTTAAAATGTTGCCCGTTCTCACTCACGGATCGTGGAGCAAATTACGGCAGAAAAAGTTCAGCAAAGGAAGTAATTGGGTGTTAATCTCATCATAATTAATTCGGTTATAATCCCGGATTTTTTTAGCCGTTACACCTGAAAATGTTAATGGGAACATAATTGCGAAGTCCAACCAGCAGTCCAGACCAGATTGAAAGAAAAAAATGACATTTTTATACAGGAGAACATATGCTCTGCGAAAATGCTAGGAATACCCTCACAGCGTTCTGTGGTCTTCGTTTTTCATAGCAAAGCTGTATATGACTACTGTCCCGGGATTACTTTGTCTCCGTCGACAGACAATCCAACCAATCACAGCGGAAGGCGCATGTGTCGCTGAATTCCTTGCAGCACCCCCAGCCCGCGCTCTCCTCCGCGCATCCGCGGCAGTAGCGGCGCAGCCCGTGCGAGGGAATGAAAGCAAACGAACCAGAAAGCTCACCTTCGATCATAGTGTTCACCACAAGCGTTACCCGGTAAAGATTGCGGTGGCCTAATTTGATGTTGCCAGGCAGTGGCACTGATAGCATATGAAGAAGGCAGTGATGTCACTACACTTTCATCTGTAAACGAAGAACCCGCCTAGCAACTGATTTCGTTTGTTTTGGGATAACCCTATGGAAAGGTCAAGCATAGTTAGGACTTTCGAAGAGCATCGTGAGCATGGTGATTGGCGACGCGAACGGCAGCATTAATATCCCCAATGGCGTTCTGATCCGGCTTGGCAAGACGCAGCAGTTCCTGCCCAAAGCAAGCCACGCACAGAGTTAGGTTGCTCCAAGAGCAGCGCGAATGCGATGACTGATGAAAGGAACAGCAACTTCAATGTGCCCATTGGCGTGGTGCTCAGGCTTGGCAGGAGCCATTTCAAGGCTAGCTCACATTGGTCTATCTGATCAGGCGATAACATAGCTGTGCTTGCGAACCACCTTCCCTGTGTGGATTGGAAACCCATATGTTGATACCATATAGTCTTGATAGATGTAATGTGCACTGTTCATATAAATGCAGTTCGAGCACGAAATTGCTACTTGATCGCTTTTTGATCGCCAAGATATTTACTAACTGATCTGTATCGCGTACGGCAGCGGTAAATCGATTATCCATAAATGCTTTGTCGCGTTGCTGCATGTCTTTTATTCCTTTTCAACCTAGCATCAAAAGATTAGCAAAAGGGTGGGAGCTTTTGATGTAGAACTTGCCCTGTCCAAATTATTTATTGACTTAGAAGAAGATTGTACCGTTGTACCGTTTCTGTCTTTAGTTTCGTAAGTGCAGAATTATCAGAAGAGTTCAATTTTTGTTCGTAGTGGTGAACTAGAGGATATATTTGTGTTCACGAAGTTTAAGAACTCACAGTTCAAATAAAAATAGAATAAAGGCAGCTCTTTACACAATTGTACTCGCATCTTCCGGCCCCCAAGAAATGGGGCTCGAGTCACTCAAAGCGACAAAACATGTTACAGAAACCTGAAGAACTTTCCCATGAACAGATCAAACTACATGTGCATGTGATCTAGGAAATTTCATAAGGATTATGGCGACCTTGTTATACCAGGACTTGACACAAAGTACTTCTTCATGTCAGTTGCAATTTACGCAGCAGTGGATTATATTTAGCTGTGCTGAACGCTGAAACACGCCATAACCACAATATGGGAAGGAGGGCAACTATTTCATTTTGTTATTGCAAGTATTGCGGCTTTCAGGGCAGTAGTAATTCATATATAACTCTACAAATGTGCAGCAAAGGTATTCGCTTTTTACCAGCTCATTGATCAGAATTCCAAATAGTTATTCTGAGAAAATAACGCCATTGTTACGCAGTTCATGCTGGCTGGATGTTCACAACTTCGAGCATAGTATAGCAAGTACCTGATATGTGAAGTCGGAGTAAGGATAAATTTTCTTCGCATTTGCTCGGATTTGAAGGCAGCAACCAGCTTTTTAGCGCGTGTGGATTGAGCTCTTATTCATGCTCAGCGTAAAGCTTAGGCATTATTGATTCATTGTCAACCGCATATTTTATGCGCACTCAAAGGGAACTCTTTTCCTATCGATCTCCATCGGTGTCCTATTGATCCAACCGACTCCATAATATGCCTGCTAATTTCCTAATCCAATCACCACAGCTAGACCTCTGCCGTCTTCGAATGAAGACGGCAGAGGTCTAGCTGCCGTCTTCATTCGATCCTTCGTTCCTTCCCTTGGCACCCGATATGTACAACTTCCCCACTTGGGAGTCTGCGCCACGTTTGAGATTTGCCTGACCCAGACTCTGAATGTGGTGACAATTTTGCTTGTGTATTTTGAAGACCTTGTAGAGTTGTAGGTTTGCGTGATATCTTATCTTCATTCGTGAAAGGCTACAGGCCCACTGAACATGAACATTTGATACCGCTGAATGCTGCGAAATTAGAAGTAATTGGGTAATACAATGGCAGCACCTACACCAACTGTAAAACGTCCCTTTCGACCTGAATTCGTCCGTTCTATTTGCCGTTTGCCATGACACCGAAAACAATTCAATTATCAAATCAGACATCGCTTAGTCTCATCTCAACTCCAGTCTCCACGTTCCATAGTTGTTACCGAGATCAGCCGTTTCTTTTCACGCTGCTAGGACTAAAGAGACAGCATAAAGATGGGAAACTGGTTTGATTGTCTCCTAGCAGATGGCGTCAGCATTCATGACGCGCTGACGATACGGAACACTCCCTAATTATTCATCGAATACTTCAACCCTATACTAGATTACGGTACGTCCTATGACGGTATGCATAACGCTAATATCTTGGCATGCATACCGCTGCTCTGCACTGAGGTGGCGCTTGCGCAGTAGGCCTAACGTATGCCATATGAGAGTAGTGTATCACGGAATAGAAAGTTTGGTGAATCTAAGTTGCTTGTGAAGCAATGGATAAGTTGCTTGCAGCATGGCCTCAAGCTCTGCAGTCATTTTCCGCGCTCTCTTTGTAAAGCAGGTTCTCGGTCTCTTGAATTTCGCTTAACGAAGGGTCGTTGTCACCAGGTGAGTTCTTTTCTCCTTGCATGCAGTTGCGGAGAGGCGGACACAATTTCGCAACTCTTTTCACAAAGTTGGTGGTCTCGACGGCAGTCGCTGCTGTCACAGTGAGTGGAGTTAAGCCTCTAGATTCGTTGATGCATCCTGCACTCAGCCACGATGGCAGGGGGTCCATAGTTTAGCAAAAGTTCACGCGAATTGAGAGTGTTTAGGCAGGGAGGGAGGGTATTTGGACGGCGAGCACGAATGCACTTGGCGACAAAAACCGCCGTATATTACTCGCGCACACTCTAGTGCTCCACTACTGCTCAGAGCGAACGGTTCTGTCTTGGTTCAGTCATGTCGCTCGTTAGAGAGTCATTAAAGGTTTGTGACGCGCGGAGTTTCACGACCTGCACTCCACGTGTAAATGAATGCCCGACGCATATAGACGTGCTTATTTAGACCGACTCCATGTCGTACCATTCATGGTAACAGCCCTGTATTATTCAGTCGTCGCGCTCATTTCCACTTGAGGCGGCGTCCCGGAGTTCGCACAGTGGGCTGGCTAGGCTCGAGTTAGATTGCGAGATCATTTCTTCATTTAAAACTTAGCTTGTGTGTGGTGGTATGCTTGCCGTTTTTTTTTTACTTCTAAAAGAACATGACAAGTGAGGGATCAGAAAATGACCGATTCTTGAATCTCTCGACGCACATTCCTAGTCTCTCCTTAAGCATGCAGCCGCATCTAAAGCTGTTTCATCCGAATAGTTTAGTTTCACTGTAGCAACTAGGCGAAACAAACCATTTTTTCTATGGCTTTTGTATTATAACCAGTGCTATAATAAATTCTGGCTCCTTCTTTGTAACGGAAACATTCCGATTTGAGGAATGCTACCCTGCATTTCATCCAAAGCTTAGTCGTCAAAAGTAATTATTTACTTTTGTTTGATTGATTTAGTGAGTGAGTGAGTGAGTGAGTGAGTGAGTGAGTGAGTGAGTGAGTGAGTGAGTGAGTGAGTGAGTGAGTGAGTGAGTGAGTGAGTGAGTGAGTGAGTGAGTGAGTGAGTGAGTCAGCGAGTGAGTGAGTGAGTGAGTGATGAATTTTAACGCGCGAACGCTAGGCACGGGTTATCACTGACGCCGCAGTGGAGGACTCCTCTGAATTTTTGGCCGCCTGAAATTCGTTAACATTTACAGAAAGCACGGCACATGAGCATGCTGGCGTTCTACGTCAATCACATGCGGCAGCCGCCAACGGTGATTGAACCAGGTACCTCTAACTCGGTCAACAGGATGCCTTATAGGCACTGCTACACCGCAAAAAGCTTTTCACTGCAAATGGCTAGCACTATATGCTACTCGAGGTCATGCCCTAGACCCCGCCATTATTACATGTGATTATTTTAAATCGGACGTTTTGCTGCCACCTGTAATTAGTGCCACCAGATGTAGAAATCTTACAAAACCTAACATATTCGTCGCCTGAACTTGCAGGCCTGTTTGACGTCATCGCGGCGATAAAACGCATTTAGTGATTGATCATCGATCACTTTCGCATATTCTCGCTGTCAGTGCTGAATATGAATTTCTCTCTGCCGTCGTTCCGCCATCAGACCTTCGCTTCGCCGCTCGAGGCGCCCCAAAATATAGGTCCCATACTCTGCTCAACGCAAGGCTTCAAAGCATGTGGAAGATTATTTTGCAGGCGTCTGCTTGCTAACTATTTAGACCGACTCCATGTCGGTCTAAATTGTTAAGGATTTTTCTCCATTGCTTGGCCTGTATATAACGGTGGACTTCATCATTATTATTTTCATCGTTGTCGTCGCTATCGTCATCGTCACCCCCATCTCCATCACTACCGTCATCATCACATTCATCTGTCTACGTCTCACCTAATTCGTCTGTAGGTCTCGTCTATGGTCTTCTGGTACTCCGCAATCTGCAGTACATATACTGACACGGTAAAACTCTAATTTGTTTGTATCACAATGCACCTACCAGTTCGTCAACAAAATCGATGAAGACTCGACTTGCAAATCAAACATTCATGGTTTCGATTATTCCTGCTTGTTGTGCAGCTTTATTTCCTTCATCATGCTTCGAGGTAACATGACCCCCAACTCTAAATGCGTGGTCCGCTTCGAAATACAATACCTTTGTTGGGGAGTTATGCCCTCTTCGTTTACCGTATCCACTGTGTGTGTTTCTAGTCATTGTCGTGGGGAGGGGGGGCCGACCTCGATAGTATTGCAGTCCCAAATGTGGGCCGTTCGCATGCGCATGTGCAGTATATAATTGTTGGTCGTTTCCGTGTATGTGTTGTCTAAAAATAATGTGAGCCGATCCTAAAGGTAGGATGCTTGGAGACTCCGCCATGTTCCCACTACCAACTAGCTAGTTCTTTGATTGCCTTCGACGGTTGTTCCTCCTTTCGAACACTTCAGTACATGCGTTGTTCCTTTATCCTTCTTAGCTGCCGTGAATGTTGCTCTTGATAGCCGAAACAGGTGATCAAAGGCAATATGAAAAGTCGCCGCACTAAGTCCTACAGGGACAGAAAGCACTTAGCTGCAGCATTAGCAGCGAAACATGAGCGCATGGCAACAAACCGAGGCCCCAATAGATTGCAGAGACTACCTGCTTTATTAGCCGTGTCATGGTCGGTTGCACCATACTGATTTCTTTTTTTCGGTTTCGTCTAGTTTTGTGTACTTGATCATTTCTCTGCCTCGGGCTATGATTGCGAAAGTAGTCCTCCCTTTCTAACTAACAAGGTCCCTGGAATGATTACGATGCAAATGTATTCCGGTAAGACATAAGATCACTGCAGCACGGCTCGATGTTGGCTCTTCGTTTGGAATACTGAAACGCATAACTGAAAGTCGCTTGCTTGCCAGGGATGGCTCACATTTTGACGAAAGGACAAAAACTACAACGTTTTATATTAGATTAGGTTAAGAAGATAAGTAGGGGCCCACCTTAATAATACATTTTCTATCACGATAAGTATTATTCAGAAAATTGTTTCTTTATTGAGTGATAACGTGAAAGCCTCATAATACTTGGCGAAAGAAAGTTCATCGCCCGCCCTAAACAGAAAACACAAGAAAACAAACTCTTGATTGGACTTCATGGAATGGTACGTTTAACGTAATGTTACTAACATTTTCTCTGTCAAACTGGAGAGCGAAAATGGCTCACCTCACCAACCTACCTGTTCTCACAGAAGCTCTTATCCCAAGGATGTGCAGAATTGGGCCGCTATAATTGTGTTATCCATGAGCTAGTATTTGGATTTATTTATTTATTTATATTTTTATTTTTTATTTATTTATTTACTCATTTATACCGCAGCCCAATATAGGGCTACAGAAGGAGTGGGAACTTTACACGTTTGTGTTCTTTATACAATAAAATCTTGGACATATACAAAGAGGTCAATTATTAGAAAGAAGCTCTTTACGTGTTAGCGATGTGCTTATCAGTGGAAGCTAAAAAATATATGCATCATTCTCAGAACAACCGTCTCCTTTTCTAAGACACCCTCAACACGACGTCTCGCCAGCATCGGTATAGCGGCATCACATGACAAAAATGCCCAGTTGTGCCTTTGTGCCGAGGATGGTCTCGGCCAGTGTCTCGGGACCCTTTCCTCCAACAAAGGGCGTTTGTCAACACTATCTAACACACTTGAAAGTTCTTTCCTGGGCGCACTGAAGCGGGATGCCCACAGAGAAGGTGGGCGATTGTTTCCCCACATCTGCAGTTATCGCATGTTGGGCTGTTGGCCATTCCGACCCGAAACGAGTAAGCATCCGTCCATGCAAGTGTCTGTAACACGTAACACAATGCGCTCCCCAGGTGTATGATCTTATGCGTTGTACATCAGAGTGTTTCTAATTATGTATCATTATTGCTACTTGTGATTGTTATTATATATAGTGAGTACTGACGTGGTATCAAGAGTAATTAAGGTTAGTAAAAGGCTAATAAGAATAATTACGATGCAACTAATTAAACCTAGATAAGACTGCATAAGACAAATGAAACATACGAGAGCCTAATGGTGGGTAAACGAAATTATGCGTAATCACCATAATTGAGGACAATTAGATGAGTGTAATCAAAATTATTTTACGTTAGACTGTTTCCTGTAGTGAATAGTAATTAAGATTAGGTAATCTTCATTTGGCCTAACTCATTTAATAGAAATTAAGATAACCTAAGCCGCATTAATTTTATTTACAACTACATTACTTAAGCTTTAAGAAGCGTAATAAGGGTAATAATAAAGAGTTCATATTATATTACGTATCCCCCAATTCAGAATAATTACAAATACATTAATTGGGTTCAATCAGAACAATTCCGACTAATTTAGTTAAGCAATCGGGTAGTTGCAACAGGTCATCCGGAGAGGGGGGAGGGGGGGGCATACTTGCAGCACATTGCGTCTTCCTCGATACATTGAGCCCGGCTGAACGTAACGCGGCCACTCAGTCAGTCATTCCATGCATGAGTGCAAGATGAGCGACTGGAAATAATGCTTGCGCATTAAATAATAATGATGAATAATAATGCTAGCGCTGTCACACTGGGAAGTGCCTGTGTTGCTTTGCGATTTAAACGTTGTCTCTTCTAGAAAATGTGTGGCATTACGCTGACACCAGTGCAGATAAGAGCGAATTAGAACTCTTTCTCGGCGTTCTCTGTTCTTTCAGTGTGTAGCAAATTTCTTAATTTCGCTAAAGAACATTAGGTACTGACCGCCACCATGGTTTGGTCGTTCGGGGTAAAATGAGTTGGCGCAATGCGAACGTAAATTTCTTTTTCATATAGTGCAGTTGATTAAATGTAAAAGGCCTTCCATTCTACGTATACAGTATAGTGAACAAAATGCTTTGCAATAAATATGTTTAATATTTTGCACCGCGTCTTGATGATATATTGTACTTTTGTTAATATATGCTAAACTGCTCAGAAACTTGGCACTCTGTTATTTCAAACCGCTACCTTTAAACCATAGTTTCTTGAAAGCTTACATCCATGCTATGTTACTCGTGCCCCGTAGCCCAACCATCATGGACGCTACATGTCTATTTGAAGAATGCTTCACAAGTAAGCCGTATACGTAAACTAGTATTTGAAAACAAGTGCGTGCTGGCGAAAGAAATGTTAATATTAACCAGAGATTCTAGCCATGCGAGAGACTTGACATGCTACTGAAGGTATAGCGCATCACAAAAGATCAAAGGCGGAGAAAAACCTGACGTTGACTCGCACGCAAACTAAGAAATGAAGGCAGCATCATTGAGCGCTATGAATTGAACAAATTGGGCATTACAGCTCTATGGAGCCAGTAGTAAACAAAATCTTATTTATCGGAATCCCTCTGCCTGCTATAGTGCATATGCTGGCTGATATTATGACGAAAAAAAAACAGACATTAATAACTAAAAATCTAAGGCATAACCGTTTCACAGGATACCACAAAATAATGTATGTTTGTTGACAACAGTGTGTTGCACGGCTGACAAGTTACGCTATACGCGTAGTTCTAGGACCCAATATACAGGACGCAGCAATGTAGTTTTTTTCCCCTTTTCACCCGTAGCACTAGATGCCAATTAAGAACAAAAAAAGAGCTAGGGCAGGTGGGCTTTCCTTTATTTTATCCTCCATTCTTTCTCCTGGCGTGATTTCTCTTAACTCAAGCGAGTCTCCCTACATACTAAATCAAGGTCTATAAGATGCGCTTGATTGCACCATTCTAATGGAGTGCAAGTTGGCTACCTTAGGGCAACGGGAAGGGGGCGGGGGAAGGGGCTTATTAAAAGATAAACGCAGGTAACTTTTCAAGAACGGTAGGATTATAGTCCGCAGGAATCGATGCTATGAACACACTAACGTGTCAGTGCGTCGTGCTCCTTTTTAGAAATGGTTCGAACAACTATTTCCTGTTCCCTACGTGCATACGTAATTTAGCATTGATATCGAGGGCTGAGGTGCAAGATCATTTTTTGTGCTTAGCAATAAGCATGCACTTGAACTGAATCTCGTCTTGTCTTCAAAGAGGGCTCTAAACACCTGTGTGGACCTACAACTTACCTTCATTAAATAGCTTGGTTCTTCGCTACTCCAACTGGTCGCGCAAATCGACTCTACGGGGATGTGGCCAACTTTAGTGCATTGAATAAAGCATATCCAGTGATATTTCCTGCTTAGTGCACTTAGAAAGTTTAGCTTACAATTTCACGGTTAATCAGCGAACCCAGCATGCCCTTCTTGTTATTTTTCTTTCGAACCATCCTTTGCAGATTATACACTATTCGATAGTGTTAGACGACTGAGAACATGCGACACAGTATTGTGCGACACGGAATGTTTAGTTCTTGCTACACATATTCCTGTTTCAAATACCCAATAATACTTCCCAGATTGTTGGTTGAGTGCGTAATATTATTTTAATGGTCTGATTCACGGTAACGAGGCCGTGACTGTCAACTAGATTTCAAGACACCTTCAGCTATAAGACTAAGTGCAACAAAAGATCGATTCCGCTTTTTGTCGAAAGATAACAAGCACATGCGACACGGTGAGACTACAAGTTTCCCTGTTTAAAAGAACGCTTGCATCTCACAATTGGGTCTGCGTTCTCTCTTGGCGATACAGTATCAGCTCTGCACCGAGTACCATTGTATTATGGCGGCACACTTGTGGCATGAGGGATTCAGCATTATCATAGATTTTTCATCGTCAGCATATGTTGCTTAGCACTCATCAAACCAACTTTCATGAAAACTTTTAATTAAATTATGAGGAGTATTGCATCTATAACATCAGCCATAAATGTATACAGCAATTAGAACGAGAGGCCATGTTTACAGGGCGCCTGACCTGCAACACCACGCAGCCCTGCTTCAAACGATGATACATAATCGCTAAACCTTAATTATGGCTTTCAGCTCACATGTTGGCACTACCAAGCAACGGTTATTTATCCTTCTAAATTTATCTTCTTCTGCGTGGATCTCGCTGCGGATACCATCGTGAGAGCAGTCTGGTCATTATCCTGCTCATGGAGGCATCGCCTGCATGCGAGCTTACTTCGAAGTCGCTTTCGGGTCAGAGCTCGAGTTCATTGTACGTGCTATCCTTCTTGCCATGTGCCTCTATGTCACGCTCTAGTTATTTGGTGCTTCTCAAAAGAAAAAAGTACATTCTATGTTTGTCTGACCAGTTTGTACGCTCGGAAGCATTTTCACGTGGTATTTATGTTGTTCTAGGTGCTCAAGTAGTCACCCGAGCGTAGCAACAAAGCACAGATTACCGCCCCTTCAGTATTGTGACAACTCTGAGAGTGGCGATGCCGAAGGGACACGCGTTTTTGTTCTTGCCCTCTAGATTGGTTCCCTATTCGGGCGTGTTTTGACGTAATCAATTTCTGCCGTTTTAGCACCACGATATGTATTCAGCCACGAAAGACAATGAAAAGCTTGCGCAGACTCCAATACTGTTTCATTCGAAATTGAGAAGACTCGTCCAATGGGTGATTCAGTCCGTGGGCATGTGCGACGTACTTAAGTTCTAGCAATGAGCCTTCAGGACTGCCTGAGGCGGAAGAGTTTCTTTGTTGCACTGATCTGAGGTTTTTGTGCGAGCAACAGAAGACGGCAAGAATGAAGTGTTTGGAACCTTCATGCGGCAAAATTAGACATGAAAAATTCAGTTTGTTCCTGTAGCATACGCCTTACGACCAAAAGCACGATCACGTGACCTTCCGCATTTCTGACGTCTTACTTCTCGATGCTCATACCGTGCGCTTTAGTAAGCGGCGGATAATTGCAACTACGCTTGAAAGATATTACGCTTGAAAAGCTTGCGGCCCTTATACGCAATGCCTCAAGACTTCGATTGCACCTGTACCACAAAGCAGGAACGCGAACATTAACGACCCTGTTCTTATGGTTTGGTATAAAGAATTGAATAATTATAGGCCCATTAGTTTGTTTTCAGAATTGTATAAAATATTCACCAATATTCCAATACAATTAGGGCAACACTTGAATGAACCAAGTGAACAGGCTGGCTTTAGGAAGCGATATTCTAGAATGGATCACGTCCAAGTCATTTATCAGTTTAAAAATCTGCGCAGTACAATCAACATCTCTATATGGCGTTCATAAATTATGAAAAGGAATTTCGTACTCTAGAGATACCAGCAGTCATATATGCATTGCGTAATCAAGGAGTACAGGAGGAATAGCTGACTATGTTGGAGAATACCTGAAAAGCTCCGCATCTACCTTGGTTCTCCACAAGTGGAAAATAACCTACCAGGAAAGGGTTCAGGCAAGGAGGCACAATCTCTTCAATACCCTTCACTGCATTCGTATTAGAAGTATTCAAGCGATTAAACTTGGAAGGTTTAGGAGAGAAGGACAACAGCGAATATTTCAACAACCTGCGCTTTGCAGATGAAATTGCTTTGTTCAGCATCACTGGTGATGAACTGCATCAAATGATTGAGGATCTTAACCCAGAAGTGCAAAAGTAGAGTTCAAGATTAATATGCAGAAGACAAATGTATTGTTCAATAGCCTGGAAAGGAGACAAGAATTCGGCATTGCCAGTCGGCCTCTAGAGTATGTACATTAGTACGCTTACCTAGGTCGATTACTCACAAGGGACCCTGATCACGGGAAAGAAATTTAAGAAGAATAAAAATGGGTTCGTGTGCATACCGCAGGCGTTAGGAAATCCTGACTGAAAGCTTACCATTGTCATTGATAAGAAAAGTGATCGATCGGTGCATTCTGCCAGTGCTAACATATGGGGCAGGAACTTGGAGATTAACAAAGAAGCTCGAGAACAAGTTAACGACCGCACAAGAGCGATGGGACAAAAAATGTTAGGCGTAACGTTTATAAACAGGAAGAGATCGGTGTGGATCAGAGAGCAAACGGCGATAGCCGATGTTCTAGTTGACACGGAGAAGAAATAAAGCTGGGCAGGCCACGTAGTGCGCAGGGCAGATAACCGTTAGAACGTTAGAGTTACAGAATAGGATCCAATGCAAGGGAAGCGCAGTCGAGCACGGCAGAAAATGATGGAACGGGTGAAAAAAAATTGAATAATGGAGTTTTACGTGCCAAAACCACTTTCTGATTATGAGGCATGCCGTAGTGGAGGACACCGGAGATTTCGACCGCCTGGGGTTATTTAACGTGCACCTAAATCTAAGTACACGGGTGTTTTCGCATTTAGTTCCCATCCAAATGCGGCCGCCATGGCCGGGATTCGATCCCGCGACCTCGTGCTCAGCAACCCAACATCATAGCCCCTGAGCAATCACAGCGGATCGGGAACGGGGGATGAAAGTAGGAAGCTTGCAACCTCAAGTTAGAATCGGCTTGCGCAAAACAGGAGTAATTGGAAATCACTGGGAGAGGCCTTCATGCTGCAGTGAACATAGAAATATGATGGTAATGATTAGCATGTCATCACCAGCTGTGGGAGTTCCTTGCCAAGTATGAAGTGGAACACGCAAATGTTTGTGTGATCAGACCCCTAATTGCTTTCTCAGTATAGAACATTTTTACTTGTTACCATATTATCTTTCACGTGCGGTTACAGATCGGTTATTACGCCAAATAGT
Source organism: Dermacentor variabilis (assembly GCF_050947875.1). Taxonomy (NCBI): domain Eukaryota; kingdom Metazoa; phylum Arthropoda; class Arachnida; order Ixodida; family Ixodidae; genus Dermacentor; species Dermacentor variabilis. Next base: position 54,862,755 of record NC_134577.1, read on the forward strand.
CAGCGTTCGGACGTAGTCAGTTCGCAAGATGGCAGGTTATATACGGAACAATGCTCCTAATTACATATAGTCTGTGCAGAATACTAGCCACGCGTTTCCAGAAAAACGATATGCTTTGCACAGCCTTGTGTACTCGAAGCAGAATGGAGAAGAAAGGTGGCATTCCCATGCCTAGCTACGATCCAGGCTGAATTGTGACTGTTTAATATATCCGAACTGAATGCCTGGTATTGCTGCAGTAGTTTGCCATCCTGCCCCTATAATTACCGCGGCTCCAGCCATATGTTATTTGCCTGATGTCATAAAAGCGCAAGTAGCGTCGGATTGAGATAGTTTCCCCCAACTGCTAATCCAATTAGAAACTTCTGCACTGCTAGCCTGGTGCGATTTAGCATGGGAAGAATCAAGTGGATGTAAACAGGCGTACAGATGAGAAGCTAAAACGTACTTGCCGATGCTCTAAGCAAAACAGTGTGTGGACAGGCGTGCAGTCGCTCCTCTGCTAGTGAACAGGGTAGTGAGATTATACACGAAATTTGTTTCCGTCATTCTCACTATGGTTTTCAAGTAAGGTCGCTCCATTCGTTAGTGAATTGATTGATTGATCGATATTTATATCTTCATGAAAGTTCAGCGGGAAGCGATGACTAAAGACTTGCGTGCCTGGCGAAGGTCTCCGCTCCCACATGCGGTTGATACGACGGTTTTCGCAAATACTTCTTACAATACTGTTTTACTAGGAAATATTGAAAAAGGAAGAAAACTACGCACTAACTTTTCAATTCTATGGATGCAAAAAGTTTTAAAAGAATTCATATTACACTGGTAACATAAGCCAATACATCCGTATTCATAAAGACACGTTAATTACAAGGATACAAAAATCGGCATCAGTTCATACGCTACTAAATACTAAAAGTTAAAATGAACAGGTCAACGCTAATTAGAGAAGGGTAGACGTAGCAGCAAAACACAGATTCGTCTTACAACAGTCTTCCAACCTGCTGAAAAGAAAAAGCAAAACAAACACAATGTACGTCTTCCCTAAGCTGCTGATTTAATTTTTTTAAATGTACATGCTGAGCAAGTAAATATAACCATAGTCCTTCAGTTTTGTTTAAAATTCCTCTATGTTTAATTTGTCCTTGAATTAGGTGTGTGCAGAACTGAATGTCGACAAAAATAGTGTGGAGTCAGTGAGTCATGACTAGGAGCATAGAGCTTGATTTCCTTTTTATAAGCGAACAGTGCCTTCTCCGCATGAAACGTGATAGATGTTGTGAAAAGAGGCGCAGTTTTTTTGTCTATCATGTGACATTGATGGTTCATATATAAGCGAATATTTTTTTTTCTAACGCTACTAACGCTACTTTTTCTAACGCTTTTTCTAATGCATAACTATAGCAGCTGGTGTTCCCCACACTGTTACTGTGCAGCAAAGACTAGAATAAAGAACGTTCGTTGTAAAGCTGCACTTTTATCGACAAACGTAATAAATCCAGCATCACGTGAAACTTTTCTGTAGTTTGTGATAATCAATTGCGCATGTGATTAATGTGGCACTCCCAAGTTAGCTCAGTGCTGAACCAAACGCCTAACCTTTGTTGCGTCGCTGCATTCAAAATAGCTCCTTCAAATCGGATACCTCACTATGTTCCTGTTTTCTTATTAATAGGCCGAAATATTAGATAAGTGGCCTTTGATACGTTTATTTGAAGTTTGTTCGGCTTTAGGCATTATGAAAGAGATAAGAAATAATAGTTACCCCTTTATCCCAGTTTACTGATATTGTTTCACGTAAAAAAAACTTGTTCATTTCGTCCTGATATATTATTACTTCTGGCGATTGTGTAATATTTACTATATCACTACATAAGCGAGGGAAAGTAGTGGGCTTAAGTGTTTTTACTAAGATACACTCCGTTAAATTCTTGGGATGGTGAGCGTGCTGTTGTCATCTTTGCAGTCTGCTTACCCTTCCTTAGGTAATTTTTAATCAAAGCATTAGCTAGTGCCCTTATGTGATATTATTTCGACTTATTCATCAATATGTCACGGGAAATTGATTCGAAAACTTAACATCCAGAAACAGACCAATAGTAATGTTTCTTGGTTATATATTCCATTATCTTGTCTTTATTGTAAAAATTGCCTGGTCAACTGACTTTTCTTTCTGGAAGCCCTACTGGCTACTTGTACTGTATTGACTTTATACACAGGTGTTATCAGAAGCCATTTAGCCTAATCTGGAAATTCCCAGTGCTCAAGATAAGATTAATTATGTAAGATAAATTGTCACAGATGAGGAAAGCAACATGTTGCACAGTATTAGAGCTCATGTCGTGGATCCACGCTGCGGCTTGGTTTTTTAATCTTATGATAAGCGTCATTGCCTCCTCAGCTTTTGTTGTTCGCAAGGACAGCGAAGACTTAAAAGATAAGATATGGAATATAATGCGCATACTCTCCTCAAATCACAAACAGCCATTTTATCAGGTTTGCTGCGCCGAGTTTGATACCTCAAGATTGTAATTTAGGAGTTGGAGACAAAGATTCTAGTACAATTTTGTATATGCTGCTGCTAGGTTTCAGTGGTGGATCCGTCATCAAACCATTTACTAATAAGTACAGCGCAGGTGATTTTTTGCTGAAGTAACATTCGGGTGTTCGGTATAAATGCCACAGAGGGGTATCTAAATGCATCCAATAAATGCATCCATAAAACTAACGGACTGACGAATAGGTGTCGCATCCCGTGGTGAAACGACGTACGTCAAACATCACAGAAAAATCAAAAGAAAGCTTGGGGACGACTTCGTTACTCTCCAACTGCCGAAAACTAGATTAATTTTAAGAAAATGAAGTCACAGGGTAGAATAACACTAGGTGAGAGCCTGAAAGATCTGGCAGGTTGTCTGAGATAACACTGAATACATCCCCAGTACATTCCATCACAGGCACACACATTCTTGAGGTTAATGAATGCGCGGAGCGACATCCCCTTCATTGGAAGTCTGCACTAAATGAAATTACAACTGCTGATTTAGTAGCCGCCGAGTGCATGCAAAATTGCCGTGAGACTGGCAGCTCGAGACACTTTGCGTGTATTCGCGGGCTTGTTTCACGCTCGGAAAAACACTTATGCAGCACGTATTGAGGAACAGAAAGCCGTCTTGGGAGTTTTTCATGTTACTTTACAACTTTATCATTGACACTTTTCATCTAATTTTAATATTTGAGAAGTTGATGAATTAATTAAAACTATCTAAGTAGACGGAATGAGAAAAATGGCTTGAGTATGCTGTTTGCCAAGCGACGGCAAACAACATTACCTTTGTTCTGTCCAGCTAGGTGGCATTTGCATATTTTTTAACTCTGGCTAAAATTACCTGGAGCACCCTGTATAAGCATGCAGGCCCGTTTCATGGAGATACTTCATTAGTTTAACTTAGCTTAGACGGATCTAGTCATAGAATTGTTCAGTCCAAACGAAGTTAATCCTTTGTGGGGGTTTTCTTTCACGACAGTTATCGTCATCAATCTTGTGTGTACTCCTTGAAAACTCTGTGTTCGGTACTTTGGCGTTAGGAACGCTGCCGAACGCTAATTGGAGCGTGCCGTTCCAGAAATAAAAGCCCTGGTTGATTAGCTAAAAAAGAATTAACGAAGATTGGCGACCTTTATTGTTATACGTCAAAACGAGCCTCTGAGAGCGTAAATTGTCTTGCAGTAAAAAAAATGTGCATAACAATTTTCGGTTCGCTCCTCTGCTGAAGGGAACGTGTGTGTGTTTTCATTAGCCTTTTCTGTTTTAAAGCGAAGTTTTTCACGCCTTTCTATCTTCTTCGTCGCTGCTGTTGCTGTTGCAGCTGTCCCGCCGAATAGCTCTAGCTGAATGCGCGGGTCATACTGAAAGTAATGTTGTCATTATGCTGTCGTCGTCGCACCATTGTCAACTCTGATGGCTCCGGGCTACATACAGTCTTCATGTATTGGCAGGTACCGTACAAAGTGCAAAAACGGAACATAGTGCGAATTGACGCGCCTCGCGGTGATAGGTGGTGCACGTACGTAAACGCGGACTTGAGCTTGTACACCAACACGCCGACGTTCTCATGGCGTCGTCGTCATTGTATCGTAGTCATTTCATCGCCTTGGTGACGTTGTCACCATCGCTTCATTGTCGTGTCATCGGCATTCGTTGCTTGTCTCCACTCTGTTGCTATCACTGCGTCTCATGTTGTTATCCTCACGCCACCATGACGTGATCATGACATCGAGCTGTCGTCCTTTTATCGTCTTCATTTCGCTGTACTCATGGCGTGTTCAGAGAGTCGCCATCCTGCTGTCGTGTTCGCTTCACTGTCATTTTTTCGTAGTGACTCCACTGTCAGCATTTTATTTTAGTCATGGCATGGCCGCCATACCGTCATTGTTACTTCATCATCACCATACCATTGTGATCAGACATCGTCATCATTTCAGCTTTGTATTTCCCTTGCTCACACCGTCGACATCCACATCACTGAATCACCCGCATAACCTGGTCTTCACGCCGTCATCGTCACATCGCCTTTGTCATTGTGCCGTCGTCATGTCACTGCCATCATTGCACCGTCGTTATGTTATCGACATCGTTGTTGTTGTGCCGTCATTATCATACCTTTGTTCTATTTTCCGCGTCGTCAGTCCATGGTCGTGACGCCATCTTCCTCATTCTGTTGTCGCCTTGACATGGTCATCACCGCATCGTCGTCATGCAGTCATCGTTATGCTGTCGTGATTGTTCCACTATCCTCACTTTGTCGCAGCGATTTTAATGTAGTGTCACTGTCATGCCTTTGTTCTTTATTCGTTGTCATTGTGTCGTCGTTGCCTTAGCGCAATCCAGTCATCTGAATGCCATCATGGTCTTTCTGTCCTTCCCATTTCTTCATTCGTATAAGTGCTATGTACAACACCGAGAACAACAATTTTACATTGATCGAAGCGGTTCGCAGTAAAGAACTATCCAACTTGGTTAGATGATCCCTGCTTTCAAGTGATCGCTGTGTAGGAACGGCGTCTTTCACCAACATCAAAGAAAACTTTGCCTAGGGCTTCTTTTTTAGGCCTGTAGCGCAGCTCAGAAAGAACAATAAGGAAGGTGGAAGAGGTAATGAAAGGGAACGGAGAACAGAGTGAGCGCTCCTTTTCATTACCCCTTCCACCTTACTTTTTGCTCTTTCTGAGCTGCGCTACAAGCCCAAATAAGTCCCGACATACCAACTCGCCCAAACTGCCATGCTTTTGCCTAAGGCGATTCCAACAGTGGTCGCGGGGATTTTTTTTCTTCGTAAGCGTTATTTTCAGTGCCATCATATTCTTGTCGATCTACCTACGCTATGTATTTATGTGCCAAGATGCTCGCACTATTATAAATTGCTTTGTCACAAATCTTTTATCTGAAATCGGAAATCCCCTCGTTTTCTCAAGTTTTACGTGAATAATTCGGTAGCTGCTTGAATAGTTGCAGTGACTTCATGCTGATCTGAAATGCCCAATAATTGCATGTACACAGAGCAGTGTTACATGGATTTTGCGGCATACGTGTGACTATTGCCTCTGCCGCGATGCATTAAACTTACTTCGTAGCGCAAATTCTCAGACTAAATAATTTGTGTATCCAGTATGTTATCCCTTACCTGGTCATCTGCATCAGCCATAGACGCGTATACCAAGGTATAGATGTAACTTACATAGTAATTATTCATAGGGTCAAAGCGCAAATCGCGAATAGTCGTCTACAGCTGGAATTAGCTTGCTAGTACCACTTGCTTGCCGAAAAAACTCACATGTCAGCGGAGGTTATATTAAGGCAAAGATTGAATTTAAGCAGCCAGCTTAAGGTCGTCGTGTGAGTAGACTTGGGAGTCACATTGGTGCACTGAGTTCAATGAGACGGTTCATGTGGCTCGCAAGTGGAACGATGAGGTCTTTAAGTTGCACGTCACCTTTATTCTAGAATAATTTTGAAGCAGGTGGTTCGAGAACAACGCAGGAAATGCTCAAGGCTCAAGTAGGCATCGCGCTTAAACCAGAGCTTAATGGCGCAGAAAACACTCCTTCATCACCCAAACAGGGTCTTCATTTAACATGCAGGAAACGTGCCTTCGCTCAGGCCAGCAGATGTATGATTTGAATGCGCTATGAAGACCTGCGATGCGAAACATGTGGGTAAGTCGACCACCCATATGACAATTGAGTGCAGTTCTTTGTCAAGAAAGCTGCAGGGCTGAGATCGTTAATGGTCGCTAAAGGAGAGTAGGCAAGCACAATATCATATGAGTTAGCTTCCAGATGTACTGTGCGTTCGTTTAAATTAAAATTTGAATGAGTGCGAAATGAGCAGAACACGAAGTCGTGTTTGAAAGTGCCCCTGCATTTGTAGTCTTGATCGCATTCAGGCTTCGAAACCATAGACTAGAACTCCACAATCAATGCCTACAAGCTGGCTACAGCCCAAATGCACGGCGACCTCTCACGTGATTGATGTGTAGGAGGCGTTCTGATGATTTTCTGGTCTTGTTTAAAATTACACTAATGCTATATCGGACGATTTCGATGACGATTACGAGATTCTTCCCATCAGAACGACACATCGGCTTCCTGAAAACTTCTGGTTAGTCGCTTTTTTCGCCGGCTGCCCTTGGATGAACTCTGTGCCAAGAGTTCATCCGTTTATGCCCCACTACAGTTTACTCTTCTTTCAGCGCTGCACACTTACTATTGCATCGTCTTACACGGACGTCACCTGTCATGTACATGCGATCGCGGACGACATGCTTTAGACGGCGGCATTTTCTTTCACCTAACAGAGTCCAAGGAGGGTTTCGTAACGTAAGTTTCATAAGGCTGCAAAGAACGGACAGGACCAAATTTTCCTTTATTGGACGCGCGCCGATTGAATCTTTTTACAAGATCATCCGCTGCCTGCCCTTGGTCACTGCACTGATGTGAAAGAAATACGCGCTGGCGATAACGTATCCCTTATACTCTCGCATTAACTCGACCTTGATATCTTTTCCCTGTAATGTCAGACATTATTACGTTATTCTTGTTATTACGTTGAGCAGGTTTTCTTAGAGAGGAGCGAATGGGTTTTCTGTAATATGATCTGCATGGAGTAAGGACAGCAAGATAAGCGAAATGAAGGGAATCTGAGCGAAAAGACTGCCCACCGTGGTCCTTGCATTGACAGTGATTATCTTGCTAGAAAAGCTTTGAAGGAAGAAATTGAGTTGTTGCTTCGCCTTGGCAGAATTATGGTGTCGTGCAGAAGCAACCACGTGCGTTTCACGCGCGTGATATCATTTGGGAATATCCTATAGTGTGACGAGGGAGAGTGGTGGATACGCTGGATATTGTGACGCCCTATACACGCCACGTATTACGCTGTGATTGCGTCGCGGGATGTTTGCTACATATCGCGTTTGCTTTGACGTGTTTCAAATGGTTGTTTTAATTGCTAAACTTGCCCTTCTCATGATGAAAGTGCACGGGTATTGTCTTCATTGGTTCTTAAGTTTGCGTGCGACACGAGGTACGATATTCCGTATTTGTTCCTTCTGATCACAAATAGTGTCTTCAGATTTTGTAATCTGATTTTGTCTGGGAAACGTAATATTTTTTTTGCGTCACCGTCAGTTTCTGCGAGCACATATTTAGGAACACAAAATCGGCCACACTGTGTTGTATGGTATGGCCTTATTTCGAAGAATAAGGTATCCATTGGTTCCACGTGTAAAACCGCAATATTCAGTGCCGTGGAGCGGTTCCACACTGCTTGGAGTAGAGGCGAAAACAGCCTTTGCTTATCCATAGTGGGACTACGTTCTGCGTGGTTCCCCTATGACAGTATTAGCACAGAATTAGCAATGCTGGGAACACAACTGTCGCGGCGTAATCGCACATGACACTTTACTGAAGTGTACGGCCGTAACGGATGGGACTGAAACACCCGAGGGAGCGTATTCTATCTTAAAAACGCTGGTAATGAATACCATAATCAACGGCGTCAGTTATAGTGCTGAGGGCAATTGCTATATTAATCAGAAGCAGCTCGACAAACAGCTCAGTGAAAATATGGTAAATGGAAATCTTTCACGTGGTAATCCGTCCAAGAGACGGTGTACTGCTTCTTAGCTAACCATGTATTTGTTATTTTAGATTGCGACCGCTGGCTCTAACATTATTATTTTTTGGTTGATAATATTTTATATTCCTTGCTTTCTACGTTTTGTATCTGAAATCAGTTAGCACATAGGCATGGTTAATTGTACAGAAAAGAATGACACATAGTGGAAAGAATAGTTACCGAACCGTAAAATATTTCCCCAATAAATATGCAAATCCCCTGTCATGTTAGAACATCAGTGAAGCGAAGCTGTAGTGAAGCGGTTATTTAAAAGCTATTCGGCCCCAGTGGTGAATACCGAATGGTGAAATCAAAGAAGTCTCAGTCAGTTACAAGGGTTATAGCACAACGTCACTGGTATTTTCATTCTGAGAATATATATATATATATATATATATATATATATATATATATATATATATATATATTCATCTCATCATCATCATCATCAGCCTGGTTACGCCCACTGCAGGGCAAAGGCCTCTCCCATACTTCTCCAACAACCCCGGTCATGTACTAATTGTGGCCTGCAAACTTCTTAATCTCATCCGCCCACCTGACTTTCTGCCGCCCCCTGCTACGCTTCCCTTCCCTTGGGATCCAGTCCGTAACCCTTAATGACCATCGGTTATCTTCCTTCCTCATTACATGTCCTGCCCATGCCCATTTCTTTTTCTTGATTTCAACTAAGATGTCATTAACTCGCGTTTGTTCCCTCACCCATATCTTGAACATAGCTAAAAAAATGTGGCTCCTGATTAGTTATGTCACCAATTAGAGTGCCATTTTTTGTTGGTATGTGTATTCGTCTTTCATGTATTTTTTAAATTGCGTCTGTCTCAAGATCCTCCAAGTTAAAATGTAGACAAGAGAAGTGTCATGCGAATATATGGAATGGCGTATCGTTATAATCCCATATCGGCACCATCACTATTGACATATCGTTACCATGAAACAAATAAGAATAGCTGGGCAAGACATTGTTCTACCATCTCAAGGAATGCCAACGAGATAACGCTTTCGAGTTCTTTACATCCGTGTCCGCTCAGGAAGAAATAATTATTTGGCTAGTCAGTTTGGCTAGTAATGCCGTCTCTGGTAGTCAGTGCAAGACAATTACAATTCACTCGTGGTCGCCTAGGTGGAGAAATCTGTGACGGCAGTGTCACCTGATCCGTGACTCTTTCAAAATTCCGGTGCAAGTACTAACCGGGGAAGTTTTGCGAGGAATATTATACACATGTGCTTTGTGTGCCGTAATTCGTTTTGATTGCTCTGGTTTACGTCAGCTTGTGGGCCGAAAATTAGGAAGGGCGGTACACTTAGCGCTCCTGTTAATGCTATCAAGCTTCTCTGAATTCAGTCGGCTTGCTATGAGTTCCATGCATGCCAACATGCATGTAAAAGTAATAATTTGGTGCAAAATAGTAATGTACAAATATATAGGGGACATTAGATTTAAGAAAGAACATGTTCCTATGGGTGGGCAGCGCAACCCGGACGAAGGACAAGAGGAAGTACACAACACGAGCTCTTCCTCTTGTCCTTCGTCCGGGTTGCGCTGCCCACCCATAGGAACATGTTCAATCACCAACTCGCCCAGCTTGCCGTCTTAATTAAGAAAGAAGCCAAGCTTCAAATCTAACAACCAGGGGAACACCAAGTGCACACAATGCACAGACTACGGAAGTTTTCGCATTTCGCCCCCATCGAAATGCGGCCGCCGTGGACGTGATTCGATCCCGTGACCTAATGCTCAGCAGCGCAATGCAATGTAATAGCCTGGTGGAGTGCGGGAACAGCCATATCCAGTATCCAGTATGCAGTATGCAGTATGTATAACGTGTGGTTCTGCCGTGGTAGTCGAGCATTAGAGATACACGTGTTTAGAAGGCAACAAGCAAAGGCTGATATGTTGCATCCGTAATACCTGGGTGAGGTAGGTAGCGCCCTAATTTAAACACAATACGCTCAGGGTAGTCGAATATGTACAAGAGAAATTGTTTATTTGAGAAATGAGCAAAGAGAGCGAGTGCAGTCGAGAGTGAGAGCGAAGCTCACGCTAGCTGGCCCTCTCCATCGGTCCACTACTTTCATGCAATCTTGAAGCACGCACCCAGCTGCGTTCCAGCAGCCAAAAATCTAAGTTTAGATTTGTGCCTGAGAATTTGATACATGTGCGCTGTCTGTCGTTCAACGAAATCAGGCTGAGGCAAGCATTCAGTATGAACGATCAGATGGTTGTGTAGCTGCTGCTCTTCCTCCTAAACTAAGCACTTTGCCTATATATGATGGAGCACTCCTTACAAACTGAAAGCCTGCATTGCAATATATATATATATATATATATATATATATATATATATATATATAATACATAGAAACTCATGGTATAAGATGAACAACAAAGAAATCAGCTCACGTCCCAGTATATCTTTCCGGCATTATGGTATACATTCCTCGCAATAAAAAGGTAGATCCTCGTGCGCACGCATCACTCTTACATCCGGTAGTCAACACTTCATCGAATAATGAGCTTCATAAATCAGACATGAGTACCTATTTTCGGTGGCTTTTGCAAAGTTCCTCCATATCTGCTCGGCATAATCGAACGGTTTCTTCGGGAGGAGGCATCGATGCCGCATCTGGATAAGAAAATCTCCCTCCGAATGCCAGCAACACGGCTATTCACAGGAACGCTCTTCTTCATGGTATGCAGAAGAAAGACCTTCCACATGCCTGGCTTCAAAACTTATCCTAGAAGCGTCAGCCATAGACTGCAAAAAAGTTTCGCCTTTTGAATTTTTTAGGATACTCGATACTAGACATGTGGTAACGTATACTACAATAATGTGTCGGTGTCATTATTTAGTGGCAAGGATTTGCCTTGCAGAGTCCTGTAAGATAGCCTTGGCGGAATGGGGTACTTCATTATTTCACTTAGTTGTCGTGGTAGCACAGTGGATATGGCATAGCGTTGCTGAGCTTGAGGACGAGCTCAGCAGCGCAGCGGCATAACCGGTCGGGCACAGGTCGAGCCCGATGGCGGGGAGGGCACAAATGCAGAAATGGCGCTATTGTAATTAAGCTTAAGTGTGCCTTAAATAATCCCAGGTGGGTAAAAAATTGATCCGAAGTCCCCCACTACAGCGTGTCCTCTACTCATATTGTCCATTCGGCACGTAACACCTAGACATTTTTTTTTCTTTAGCGCGCTGAAGAAGTTACAATAAAATTTGCTGGGCACATTATTTTAAAATCAGTAGCTTGAACTACCAAAGGTGAGTATTTCATGTTATGTTCATTTTAAAATAGAAACGACAAGGTTCATTACCTGTGTGTGTCCTAATACAATGCGGATAGGAAAGTTGTTGCAGTTTTAGATAACCTCATGTCTATCATATTTGATCTCATATCATATCTGATCCATAGCTCGGCACGTTAGAACTACCGTGAGGTATGCCACCATTTCAAGCACGGCAGGTTTCATCCAGCGTTTCATTGGAAAGGCTGCGCAGTATATTTTCGTCGATGAACTAACTTTCACTTTCACCCGTTGCACTCAAAGTGCATTTTCCCCAAAATAGAAGCGCTTTGTCGCTGCATGCAGGCGCCTCCTGAAGTATTGAACGAACTGCTCTGGTTGCGCGTGCTCGACGAATTCTCACGTCTTCTTTCCATTTATTCGGGCGCATTCACATCGATATAAACTGATTTCCCACGCGACACTCCACGTGGCGTCTCGGTAAGTTTCGGTGCTCGAAAATGCATTCCACTTCGTATTCGGAGTCACGTTCCCCCGGCAAAAAAATAGTACCGAAAGTTCCAGCGTAGTGAAGTGGGCTTCACGCCGATTCGGAGTATACTTCCGCGTTCTATTCTGATGCGAGTTGTCAAGCAAATTTCACCAGAGCTGAAGCTGTACCGGTGCTGTTCAGGGGCTCGAATGCACACAGCCGTGCTACTCGTTCAATGTGACACTCATTCTCTCGTGCTTCTCGAATAAATTAGACCTTTCACACTCCAGTATTCGAGATTTTTTTTGCGATAGCAATTGTTGCGATAGCAAGTGTATTTCTGTTGTCGGCGTCGCCGTGAGGTTTCATATGAAATCCAAGGGCGATAACACCGTCGCCGCGCACTCTACGCTGTATTAGCAAGTGAAGGCGTGCGAGGAGAGCTGACGATCGCGGCTCAATCTCGCCCTTGCGAAAGGGACGAATGCGAAGAGGAGGCGCGCTGTGTTCTCTGGCATGCGAGGCACCCAACGTTGCGAGGCGCCGGGGGGAGAGGGGGGCGGCGTTCTACTCCGGCTGCAACTGCGCATGTGGCGGCTGTGCGCGGTCGCGTTGCGATGTCTTGAGAGCCATCTGCGCTTGCGGCAGAGTCCAGGTACGTCGGCGGCTCGTAGCTTTGCGCTTGGTGTGCGTCCTCGGCGCTCGCTTCGCGTTGAAGCGAAACAGAGCATGAAAGTCACATCGCTGGCTGCTGCTGCCGCGTTCCCTCACGCCAGCGTTTTGACAGCGAGTGTCCGCGGTCATCGAGTGTTATGTGTTCATGTTAGGTGTGCGCGCTGACACCATGCTTGTTAATTCAGTTCGCAAGCGAATGTTGTTACGACTTTGCACCGCTGCACCACTATTACGACTTTGTGGTCCCGTAGCGCTCGTCACCCGTTTCGTGACAGAGCGTTGGTAGCGAAGACTCCGAGCCAGGCGTCGATGAGAATAACAAAAGGGACTTTATACACTATATACAGGCCATTATACAGGACATGAACGGGTCGGCACTGGGGCCGAGTGCTCACAGCAAACGCGACTGTTCCCGCACGGCGACGTCCGGCGAAAACGCGTGCCACATCTCATTCCAGTCGAGAGCGGCACTGGCTCCCGGTGGGTCGGCGGATCCGGTTTTCCAGGCGGCGCGCCGCGGCTTATAAGCCCCCAGAAACCATTGTCACTCAAACGGCCCAATACAAAGTGAGCACTGGACGGTCGTCCGAGAGGTCCAACCAGCGACCGCGCTGGCCACCCCGTTCAAAGTTGGCGGGCGCGGTGACCTCCAGGCAAGGGGAGGTACGGCGCCGGGCTGTCTGGCACTTGGCGACACGTTTGAACATGTTGCCCGCCGATGCTTCTCCGGAGGACACCACTGCCTGACGGCTCAGCATCTTGACTTGTCAAGGGAGAATTAGGGCGCTGTGCCTTTCGGCGCAGCCGCGGGTTTGTCCAAAGGGCACTCGCAGGATAAATTCTGCTGCAGATTCGGAATCTGGGCTTGTGGTAATGGCACAACAATGTTTACAGGTTGATAGAGCCGTTAAGGTTGCTATCCTTACTTCGTGTGGCTGTCTGCTCATCTGCTATAGCAAATGCTATAGCTTCGCCTTTCGGGCGAAACTGCGTCTTTTTTTTTTCTATTCAGTTCGCTACTTCTTGCCTATGGATGATTTTTCATATACGTGAGCTTTTAACCCTCTTAATTCATCCACGCACGAGTTTCATTCATAATGCAGCGTTCGTTGCGTGTATTGTACATCATGTGCGTTAGAAGATCTGCTCGGTTCCGCCCCCTGGACCCCACGACACCCCCGTTTTTTATGTGTTATCTACCCGACAGGCTACGGTTGCTACAGCCAGTTGTAATACACAAACATGAAAAAACGAATAAGCTATGTTGATTCCAGGGGCGCAGGAATTGCAGCAAGTATTGCGACTTTGCAATGACATATATTTACCCCGACAGTGTACGATTAGAATACTTTTTACAGTTACAGCATAGGGCTCTGCGACGGGATGCAGCAACACGGCTTTTCTGTTGCCACCTGCAGTTGTCTAGAAATAGGAGACGAAAACTGATTGATTTACACACTGATCGATTTACTGATCAAGTTTTCATTGTGGCGCCGCCGTCGGTCAAGATAATTTAGGGTGTACAATGCCTTAAGTGACAACATAGCGCGTAGAAGGTTTTGACAAAATGTCTTTTACCATGCAAATTATGTGATTTCGAGTGAAAGGGTGTGTGGTATGCGTTCTTATCTGTGGAGAAACTTGCAACTTCAGTGGTTGTTCTCTGATCAGTGAGCTCTAATTGTCGGTTACCTCAAAACCATCGCATGCATTGGTATGAAAGTCTAACTGGATAGGCACCTTGGATCCCAGCATGTCGCATATTCTTTGTGGGCAGAAGAGTGAACTGAAATGGAAAATGGTCGTTCCTCGGGAGGTTGCGAAGACCTATATAGCCGCCATGTTTCCTTTTTCAAACAGTGAACATGTAAGGTTCCATAATTAAAAGATATCCGGCACAGCAGTACACTGGCAAATAATTTATACCCTTAAGAGTGAATAAAGGTATTAGTTAGTTTATAACTCACACTCTGATGCCGTCTTAGGTGTAAATCGTGTAAAGGAGCGAATTATAACGAGATTTAGACCTTCAGTCGATTTTAAATTTGCAAATTATTTTACGTAATTTTGCGTTTCAGAAGCGCACCTTTAATTTGGAAATCTCAGTTTGTTCTCGATTTATTTCACGCTCCAGCATTGTTAAATTCGTGAGTTTGTATACACGTGTAACTCACCGTCATTAACCTTACAATCTGATTCTTTTGAAGTGACTATACGAGACATCGTGGACTCATGGTTCCCGCTGACAAGACTCTTTGTGGTTCGTGCGCTTTAGCGGCTTTCCTTGGCTTGCGAAATAAATCATGTGCATCGGTAGAGTTCACGTGCAGTACAAGATGAAGACGTTTAGTTCGCAGCTTGTTTGAGATCACCGCTGCTATAACAAACAAGCTTAATGCGCCGGCAGCTTTTCTGTCTCTTGTTTTTCAAGTTTTGCTTGCTAGTTTCCAAACGAAAAAAATAAAAAAAATTATCAATAAACATAGTTTACTGAAAAAGATTGACTCACCACCCCGACCCTGCGACAGCGGAGCGCCAGCGAAGCTGTTAGAAAACCACTTAAATGCCGTTCATGGGGATATTAAATGTTTTAGTTCTCTGCCTAGTCTTAACACGACACCGTCGTTGAGGATTACGATTTTGCACTCATCGACGCTCATCGTATTCACGCTGCTCTCCAGGAGTCTAAACCTTGCGTGGTCTACGCATAGCGGTCTTCCAATGAACTGGAGGAGTTGCTAGCAGGTCTCTCTTCTAATATGAAGTTTGGTGACGTCGCTCACTGATTTGTATGCTGCTGTTGCCCCTTTCCTACAGGAGTAACTTATGAAACCGTAATGTTTACCGGGAAACACTACGCAGGGGGAAGCAACGTGCTTCCTATTGTTCACAGGCGCCTTATCATCCATCATGCGGCTTTGACGCTTGTTTTGTGCTTTTCGTTATTGAAATGAATATTGAGCTGTGTGTTGTATGCCTGACTTCAAAGAAGATATGCACTTCTTTTCGTAACATCTTTTTTTTTGCTGATGGACGCGAAAATTGCCGATCAACTAGAAGCTAACAGCTTCGCTGTGAATAAATGAACATAATGCATTCTAGTGGGTTCCATAGACCTCGTATTTGCACTTTCTCCGTAAACTTAATCATTACTATAGGTAGCTCATCACTATAGGCTACTGAGCACACAATGAACACTAATAACGTGAGCCCGTTCTCCAGATAGCCTCTAAATATTCTGGCCACCTCCAGGTTAGCTCTGGTATGATGCGATCGACTAGCAGCTTGACTATCGTTAGCTGGGACACACAGTACATGATCACCAATATTTGTCTCATCCTTCTTAGAAATCGAAAGGTCGCAAGTTGGTACTTATTTTTTGGCTGGTGTGCTAAGAAAAGCCCAAGGACGATGTGCTATTCCGTTTTTGTTTTGCATATTTATCCCATGTTGCTTCCATAAACCTCAGTTGTTAGTGGTGCACTTGCCTTGTCCTTCTCTGTGGCTCGTTGTGTGCGTAAGTTTTCACACTGCATTCGCCATTGAAACTTCCTTCTCGGAAACAGTGTACAATAGCCTGTCTACGTGGACTTAGCAAGAACGATATTATTGTGGCTACATTGATGCTCATCTTGTTGTATTCTTAGGGTCGGCATAAAGCGTGAAACTTCTGTGAATGCGTTTACAAATCTTTGCTTTCTTTCCATTTTTGCGTTGGTACTCATTAGCTTCACTAAACCTGAGGATTCACAGTGGCTCTTTTGAAGGAGTCAGCCCTTTCTTTCTGCGCTTATCAACAAGTCAAGATATAAGTAATTAAATGCTAGAAAGATATAGAGACAGTAAGACCTATTGAAACAGGAGTCTAGACAAAAAAAAAAGCGATATCTTGAATAAACATATTGCCAACAAATTGTTGGCAATTGCCTTGACACTGCGAGAAAATATTTTCATGCGGCATAAAGTGAAATATGACCGGAAGGTGCCATACTTTATCAGATTTACGGAAAATTGATATTGCAATTGATATTGATATAAGAAGATAGATATTGCAGGATATGGTGTGAAAAAAGCCGGTGGATTAGAAATTTCTCTGTAATCGAAGCGGATACTTGATAACATAGGGTAAATTAAAAATAATAACAACTTCTATGTATCAACCACAAGCAAGTCTTTCTTTTGTGTGCGCGCACGGATTCAACATCAAAACGGAAGCCAAGCAAAATGCATCTGCGCTTCGTAACTACACTACACATGGCGATGAGTTCGATCAAAATTTAAATATCAGCTTTACTATCTGGAGCAAAACAAAAGAAAAAAAACATGAAAAGAAGGGGAGGACAACCTGTGCAAAACGAAGCACAGGCAGGAAAAGTAATGTGGCGGACCTACGAAGAATATGCAGCGAATCGCAGTCCTTCCATACATTCATACAATATCTCGTAATTTGAAGGAAATATAGCGAAGAGAGAAAACGTCCCTGTCGAATTTTCAGCGCCATAAAAGCTATCGAAGTTGTGCAAGCCAAGAAAGCAAACTGACGCAAAATGAGGAGTTTGTGCTAAAACACGAAAAAATGCAGTTTGTTTTCTTCCTCGCTGGCTGTATTTCATAGCTTACCTTTGTCCTCTGGTAAAGTATATGTGGGCAAGACGGCAAAATGTATCGACACAAGATTAGCTGCACACATGTGCAACTTGGAGAGCTTGAGCAAGAAAAATTACTATACCGTCGTACACGTTGTGGTTGCGTTTGATTGCATAACAAGTGCAGCGTAAGTACCTGTTCATTTTTGGGTTCGTCTGTGTTTCGTTATGTGCGCTTCCGTATAACCAAAATTTACTAGAGATATATTTGATGCGGATAGATATACCGAGTACCCGAACAATGTGTATGGCATCCCCTCTATTTCATTACTCTATAAACAAATTGGTTATCTTTGCAAGCGTAAAGAATGCTGTATTGTTTCTCTTTATCATATACGGCAGGGGCCTCAAATATATGTGTCTCTCATTAAAATAAGTTGTAAGTGACCGCACTCTGTTTATCGTTTCTGTGGTCATCACGTGTCTATAATTCGCTGTGCTTTACTGAATATCTCAGCACTTTATTGATGTCTGCGCCGTCAAACGCTGCCGTCCACGTTTATTTGGTCGAAATTGCAGCTGACATGACTACCACGACGGCCGTCGCGTTACTCTCCGGTTTTCCAGCAGAAAATTTCACTGAGATTGCGTGGGACGTATCAACATTGTCACAGCAACTTCAAGACGCCCGAATATTTTTACGTTTGCTGTCGCTCATAGCCTCCTTCCGTGGCCGTCTAATCTAGGTACTGCCGGAAGTCCATGGCTTTACAGACAATTTCAGCTGTGCTGTGGCCAGAATTCGCCGACTCATTCAGTTACCTGCACAGTTGGTCCGACAGCGTCAATAGATCGTTTAGAACGAAAGGTTTCGAAGAGCCGCAGACGCATGCAACACGCATATCTTGACAAGGCTGGTTGATACTTAAGCGTTAGCAATGGTTTTCGGCAAACTCTCATTCGATCCCGACTAGTCCAACCAGCGCTTCTCCATGGAGGCGGCTTGCGGATAAGTGTCATTTGTCTGCTTTAACTCGGCCCAAAATAGCCTTGATAAATTATTTCACAGACATGCAAGGCTAAAGCTCTCAATACCCTGCGTCTGCTGCCGCTGCGTGCCCCGGGATGCGCGTCAGTATCCCACACCCCGTTTTCTTCCTTGCAAGACCCCAGAGCCACTTCTGAGCAGTCGGAAACGTGGTCTCTACGTTCACCATGCCTTCGGAACGTGGGAAGCATGTATGTGGCAGACTGCCAGATTCGCATTTCCCATTGTTGGCTGCACTACTTGAGCTTCTGTGGCTGAGCCCCAGCGGCTCCTCAGGTTCTCGTTGTGGGAGGCCGTCACATCCACCCGACCAACCATTGATCGCCCTCTGCTTCACCTTCAGTAATGGATGACTCTGCTGCACACGGCATGTCGTCGAGTTCGCATTATTCGAGCTCATCGGGAAGCCCTGGTTCGTCAGCTGCAACGCTGCAAAAGCGCAAATTACGTAGCGCATTAAAGTGGAAGCTGGCATCCTTTGTTACCATGGATACCTTGCAGACAACCCCGACGCTGTGCGACCGGGTCCTACTCCCAGTGACGGTTAGTCAAGGCGATTCTGTGTTCAAGGATTTTGGCTAAATTCCCCCACCTACAATAAAGTAGGCGCGTACGACACCAGCGTCTGTCTCGCAATGGCCGGTGGCGCCCGGCAGAGCCGTCTTTGTTAAAACCCGATGCAAAGTGGTTGCGTGTGAAGCAGCAAATCACGCCGGGAATGTGGCCGAATGTAAAGATAAAATTCCCTGCGCTGCGCAGTGAATGGAGAACAAAAAAATAGGAGGAATAAGTGGTGACTAAATCAAGCATTCTGAGGGACATTCACTGGTCTTTTTCTGTTACTACAATATCATTATCTTAATAATATAGAGAGGGGTTTGTTATATTCCGCAAATTTCTCAAAAATCAACCGATTAGTAACGTGAATGCGTTTCACTGTTGAATATTCCTTTCTAATGCCAGCTACTTCTGTGGTTTGGTTGAAGTCAACCATTCCTCTGATATTATTGGTAAATGTCTTTTACAATGCCGAAATTTTAACGTCGCTTTCTTTTAGATATTTCAGATGTTAGCATTCTTCCAAGTCTCTGGCATCCTTGAAGTCTTAAGGCAATGTTTATAAAAGGTCTCAAGGTTTTAATGTATAAGTATACCTGCCATACTTTATCAAATTGTCTGCTATTCCATCTTCTAGTGCCACTTTCCCGATGGACATAACTTGCAAATCCCTTCTGGCCGCATCGCTAGTTGCACATAAAATATTTGTATCCTGTTTGTCAATTATTCTTACCGAGCATGTCGAAGTTGTTGCGGCTATATAAAGTTCAGTATAGAATTCATCTGCTGCTTTTACTATTTCGTGTAACTTACTATGTACTCGGTTCTGGTCCAAAAGGTTATAATTTAAAATTATGTTAAACCTCCTTGGTGGTGATGGTGCAAACGCTCGTTTAGTATACGAAAATTGATAGCGCAATCAGCTCCTGTGTACAGAAATCCATCTGAACTTGAAGCCCGTGCTTGACAAGCTCTAAATGACTCCTGGCGTGAACGGGCGCATGACACTCATTGCGAAGCCTGGCATATATTCTATCATGGCGCCAAGAGTCATTTAGATGAAGTCGAGCTTGGGCTACAAGTTGGGAGGTATATTTCAATACAGGACGGAAGTTCCAAAAGACAGAAAGGGAAAACAGCGAAACGGTGCACGCAGTTAATAATTCTCTATCTTATTAAAAAGAACTCCGTACCAATTCTGGGTGTCAGCGTGATAATTATAAAAGTTATTTGCACACACTCCAAAACATGCTACTGAACGCGTGCGACTGTTGCCTCGCTAAACGCTTGTGCATTTTATGTCAGAAAATGAATCAGTGCATGCGAGAAAGAATATTCAATAAAAATACAGCTCACTTGTGCAACCTAGCTGAAATTCTGCTCACTCTGCAGCGAGGAATTTTTTAGCACTTAACTGTAACTAAACTGGTAAACCTGCCTGTAATTAAACCTCACACTTTAGGACGTTACTCACACGCAAGCAACATACAGTCGTCCACGAGTATTAGAGCGAAAGCTCTACTACCGCATGTCTGGCAAGGTCATATCGCATCGCAGTGACCTTGAGCTGCCGCAGCGCAAGTGTGGCAGGTGTGACGTCGCGCCGCGTTATCCGCTGCGGAGAGGCGTCGCAGCTGCGCACGCTCGCAGCCTCGCCGCGGCACTACCACACGACTAGGCGAGGCTTAAAGGGCTAAATATAGTCCGACGCAGCGTCAGCGCGCGCGCACGTTACGTCACGTTGGCGAGAACGACAGCGCCTGTAGTTCGACCGATGGTTCGACGCATTGGCTCAACGCGCTGCGACGCGCCCGGCGTCAAGCGACGCTCGCCCGCGCGCCGATAACGTCGGGCTATCAACACGCGTTTCACGGCTGTAGCGCCGGTGTGTGGTCGCTCGGTCTCGCCATGGGTGGAGCGCCGGCTGGGCCGTCTGTGAGTGCGCTTCAGCGAAAGCGACAGGCTAAAGCAAATCAGCCAGTAAATACAGCAGGACAACCGGCTGCGAAATCTCATCGGATGCTGAAGTTGCCTGCTCAAACACCGGAGCAAAAGGAGGCCACATTAACACGTTATAGAGAAGCTTACCAAGCGCTGAAGAGTGCCAAGATCGAAGCTGCTGCAACCGCCGCCGTCGACCAGCAACATGAACAATAAGGAGAAGCAGACGGAAGCCGTGGGCACAAGCAACGGCCCCCACAAAGAACATTTGACGAACCACACCCTTCTGCTGGCGACAAGATCGACTGCGACGGCCAAGTTTCACTGTGACTTCACGGACAACCTGTTCGGCAGCGCGTGTAAGGTGTGTGAAAGGCTGTGGCCTAACTTTAATGGAACGCGGTGTGCATAGTCTTTGCGAAATCAAGCCAAACAGGCATTTCACTCGTAATAACTACTAAGCCATTTTTTCCTCATTACACTTGCATTATGTTATTCAGCTGCTTACACACTAAGAAAGGCATGTAATTAGCAAGCACTGCGCCGGAGAGTTAAAATAGTCTAAGAAAGAGAAAGTGTAACGAGAGACCCGATAACGTTATTATGTACTCAAAGTTCGCTTATCCTGTTTCTAATCACGTGAAGATTGGGTAGTTCTAAACTGTCTCCGAGACTGACGACTGATCGGGCTCGTCTGCATGTAATGAGACACACGCTGTGAATACCGCAGGCATAGCTGCGTAAAGAATCACATATTGAAAAATATAAAGCTGCCAACTTTTCAAGCTTGATATTTGCAGCGCTTCGGTACGGCCTGTTTTCAAGACCACAGTACAGATTCAAAGTCTTGCTGAGCGATTCTCAACAGAACTTAGATGAAAGAGGGAATTTACATTTTTTACCCCTTGGCTAGAAATAACCTCAGCCAGCCATTCTATCACCCATTGAACTATTGCGCAAAGAAACTGTTAGAAAGGAAACCCACTCAAAGTTCTTTGGAAACTTTCTCATTGTAAGAATGAAGTCTGTATTACCACTGAGACGATCAGTTTGAAAAAATCACGACTGCTTCGAGATGCCCTAAGAGATAGATCTTTAACGTTCTTCTCGATTACTTTCAATTGGAAACGCCGAACTGAAAGAAATATATATATAATTGTACCAGCTCCAAATGCCACCGCAGAGCTGTGTTCACGGCGCTACTTGGTTTTTCATTTCCTTTTTCCTTACGCTGAATGTATCCGTAGCACAAGCAGCTTGTTTCGAGCCTTACCAAGAACAACTACAACTGGCGCGCAGTCGACGTTTACGTGCCTATAACACTTCAAAATGAATTACCCATATACCCCATAATCATTAAGCCGCATGTTTCAAAACTTTACGCCGACATAGACTATATTAACGACATGCACAAAGTAACTGCTATAGGAGTCGTTAAAGTCCTGAAGTTCTATAGTGTGAATAATTAGGCACCGAGCAGGTACATTTGTAACCTCCATTGTTATTGCCTTCTTAATGGTTGAGTTGGTACAAGTTATGACGCCGGCCTTCCTTAGCGATGTGAAGGCTGCGAAATGAACGTGCAGAAAACGAAAATCCACAGCAGAGTGTTGCCAATATCCCCAAATGGCCTATTTCCTTTAAGAGCGGCAGTTTCGTGGATCATATTTTGGTTACGATCGTGCGAGATTTTCAGCCAGCTTTAATCACCCGAGTGCCCTATTTTCAGTACGCAGTGTTGCGAAGAGGTGTAGCAAGAAAAGCGCAGGGCTCTTTGGGCTGTTTCTGGTCATGAAAGAGCTCCTATACAAGACAAAATATAGTTTAAACTGACGCACATTCGTACCGTGTCTGCGCCAGCTTGTAAAAAATTAATTTCCATCGTACGCTGCATATACCTACCATACTTGCATTGTTTCATTTGCCTTAATTACACTGTCTCTAAATTATCCTTTCGCGTCATTAGCTATAATAATCTCTGTAGACTCGGGAAACACTCTGAAAAGAGTTGCCATTCGCATTTGATGGTCATGTTGGTTTCTAGAATGTATTAGTAAGAGTTCCCGATGCCAGTGCGCATTCTCATCTTGCACCCATTTTTTCGTGTGGTGTAAATTGGAGTACGTCACTAGATGACAAGGCAGTTAAGATTCGTAGGGTACTTACTGTTAGCAGATGAGCCTCCTTGATTAATTCAGGCATTCATGCCGGTCGTACAACCAACGGTGTAAAGCGAACATTTTCTAAGGTGCTGTACTTCGAGCAAGAATTCACTGTCCTGGAACTGCTGTCGTTTTATTAACTGCATTCATAACCGTCTCACCTTGGGAATGCTCACTAATGGCATTACTTCGCCGATGCGTAAGAGCCCCACAGTAACAATGGTCTTTGGATGCTATGTAATGCAGTTTTCTCAGTGTATTCCAATACTTTTAATTTTTCAGTTGCCTTTCCCTGAAATGGACCTTCGGTCCCCGGCAGACATACCGATTGGAACGCTATGTTCATGAGACCATCCGTTTTATGAGCATGTAGAATACTTTCCTGGCAAAAGAAAGAAGAGCAAATGTATTGTTGAATATATCACGTATGCGTTGCTATCGAAGGCTGCTGTGAGTCTAAATGCCACTCGTAGAACTTCAAGTGAATACTCATTAGGGAGCTACAAAAGCGCGTTAAGCAGGCATAGTAATGAGCGCCGGCTGTCTTTACTTGCCTTTATTGACGGAGTTTTCTTTCTATACGGTTATCTCATTTTCATGGTCGGAAAGCAGAACGCGTTAATGGAAAGTCCATATCTACTTGTACAAACGGCCACAAAAGTTCACGGACCAGGGGATCTCAAAAATTTGGCAGTGACTTAGCTCAGCTAGGCCGTACCTGGCCAGCGAGGCCAGGTACGGCTATGCTTGGTTAATTTCTTGCCTTGCTTGCTAACCTTAGCTTATCCGGCTATGGCCTTGTTTGGCCTTGTAATTCAAATGCCACAGTCTTTCACATACGTCACAAATGTGTCCAAACGGATTGTTCACTAAGTCCGAGAGGAATAGTGTAGATGCACTCGTACTTTCAGCGACTTTCAGAGCATGTTCAGCGCACCGACGAGTCTTGGAATCGTCTGTGACACTCTCTTGATCCTGCCGCTGTTGTTGCGAGGCCATAGCATGGCGTTGAGCTTCCTGGCGACATCTTTCCGCTAGGCGTTCTTCGCGTTGCTCCGGTGTCTCGACGGCACGTTTTGCCTTGACACGCTCGTTCTTTCGGCGCTTGACGGCCAACTGCCAAGCGACAAGCTCGGGGTCTGAAGAGTTATGGTTTGGCAGTCGTTTGCGCCGACTGGCAGCGGCTCGACTTTCCTTGAACTCCATGTCCAGCGCGCTGCATCAACCGTCTCTCCCGCGCATTTATACGCACGGTGCGCCCTCCTCGCGCATGCACAGTGCCGCGCGGTGCCGCAATCGTAAATGCAGCAGCGGGCGCACACGGCGCCGGTGCGTCTGCGGAGACTGCGACGTCACACCTCTGGAATGCGCCGCAGTCGGCGGCGGCGAGGAGCGCGCGCTGGCTGCGGCCCCGGCGAGGGCGACGCAGCTGCGCTTCTCGTGACATCACGCGACTCTCGCGCATGCGCAGTATGGCAGGCGCAGAAGCACGCGAAGCTCGGCTACAACCCGCTTCGTGTAGCTTTACGCTATAATACTGTTCAAGACACGAGCAGCGTGTAGCAGTAGCCAATTAAACTGTATACGACAATGGTAGACACGTATAGCCGAGGCGAGAAATAAATAGGAATGCGATGTTGCGTTTTGATGCTGAGGAGATGTTAAGCTTTTCTCAGATTTCATGGTCCGTACTAGCTTGTGGCCGGTTGTACGTTAAAAGAAAGCACCCTTCTCCTCTGCCCTCCCCCCCCCCCCCCTCGACCTCCCGGTTCATTAACGTTCCGGAGGGCATAGAAAACGTGCACGTGAAAACGTGATGTCCTTTGAGTCGTCAAATAAATGCACGAGAGAAAATGAAATTATCCTGCCCACCATGAATTGACGGCTAATTCATTACCTGACCATGATGAACAGCACCGCAGGGGCACAACCTTAACATGTTCAGTAGTATACTTCGTCGTATCAGATGTTGGCGCCTGCGAGAGGGACATATACCACGTATTGGGCCACTGGTGTCAATTTGACAAACGAAGGCGTCAGTGTTCACTGCATTGTGGCGACTAGAAGATCGCCAATTGCCCGTGTGCGGACGCTTGTGCAACACCGTATTCACTAATCATGGGCCCAGAAGGCAGTTAAAGAACTCGTGAACTTCGTTAGAACGACTGGCTTCGATGAGCGCTGGCCTCAGTGTAGAGGCGCACGCGGCTGTTTGTTTATTCTTTTTGTAGCGTATTCTGGTTTCCAACCATGAGTTACCCAACCAGACGCTGTTCTGTGTGTCATCCATGCCTTCTGTCTTTTTGTTCCTCTAACACGTATCAAATTGTACACTTGCTAAAAAAATCGCACATTGTTCTAGAACGAGTGACATGTGAATGTAATGTTCAAAGTTTCACATCATGAGGCAACATTCTGTACCGATTCCATTTATTTACACCTACATATTTCTCAAATAATTTACTGGCTAAGTGCGACGCACTTTGTCGTAAACATAGTGAGGCTTGTGGGTCACTAATTAACCCTTCATCTTGCTTTATTATAATGTATTGTTATATTATGTCTTGCTTTAATTATTATAGTGCTTTACCTTTTCTTCATATTGAATAAGCACTTATCAAACGAAACACGAAAACGTTCCTCCAAAAAAAGTTGACGCGATATAATGCGTCAAAAATATTGTTCAATTGCGAGCAAAGGGTAAATGTATGGACCAACATTGGGGTTTTGTACATGCTTTGGCGAGGTCAATGTGTGTTCTCAAGATGCAGCGCGATGGAGAAAAAAAATCAGCTCTTGCTTAGGCAAAGGAAACAATTTTTAGAGTGTCGGGAGTATGACCACCACGTGGGCTCAGGAGAGACCGATGAAGCCTGCGGGTACTTTCACCAAAACATCTGCTGCTGTTCTTAGCGGCCAATTTCAGTATGATTCGTTTTGGGATAGTTTCCATAAAACAGAAATTACAGCCGTTTTCTGTGACCGTACTCCCTTCGTAGACGACCATATATTGACAGCAGACGCGAATTATTAGTACAATTTTTTTTGAGGATGCCTACGTAGATTGAGAGCTACAGAGCATGCGCGAGAAACTGGAGGCGAATTTTTTTTTCGTGTCGACGCGATGCGTAGACGGATGTACATCGACTACTACCCGAGGGTAGCTGTATACAGCTTCGCTGTAAGAAGTTACCATGATATGATGGAAGAGAAAAAAAGAACAACAATGAAATGTTAAAGCGGCACAGACTTTATTTTCGTCTGTGTTTCTTTATATGCACGTCATCGTGCTTTGTAAATATTCAGGCTAGACTACAATAAGCCGAATAATTTAGCCCCGCCTAACGCACAAGTCCTGCTGGGCGTAAGATGTTTATGTGCAACCTTAGACTAAGGCCATTTTTCCCATTGTTTTTTTATTAGGAAGAGTCGGAGCGTTTTTACGCGCAAATCACAAGATATATACTATGTTTCATATGTCGCGGGCAATATACTGTCCAGGCTAGAGAGACTTTCGCATTGACTGCATTCGCGATTACAAAGAGTTCGGCGCTTTTTGACCGATTTTTGGGTGAAAATGTTTTTATATTGGCTAGGTTCTGAATGAAGAAATGATTTATTTATTAGACAGCTGCAGAAAAGTGGTTTAAAGTAAATTTGCTTTTCGCTGTCTTTCTTTTCGTGCTCTTTATTTGCACCCCGCGGCGGCAGCCTTGGTTGTTTTCTTTCCTGTCTTTATGTGCAACATAAAAGTGTTTTTTCGAGCGTGAAAGTAGCCAGCGAGTGCACGCAAATTGCCTCGAGCGGCCAGTCGCGCGGCAATATTGTCTGTATTTGCGGTCTTCTTTCTCGTTCGGAAAAACACTTATGTTGCGCGTGTAGAGCAACAGAAAGCAGCATCAGGAGCTTTTCACGTTGGTCTACAATTTTCTCATTGCCACTTTTCTTCTAACTATAACATTTGGGAAGTTGAATAATTAAGATTAATTATCTAACTAGGCTGAATGAACAAAAATCTGAGTATCTGCAAGCGGCGGCAAATAACATTACATTAGTTGTGTCCAGCTACGTGGCATTTGCATATTTTTAATGCTTGGATCAAGTTGCGCGGGACGCCCTGTATATTTGCCACTGCACGTGTACAACTGGGGGCTCTGAGTATGTGATGATGATGGTGATGACTGACTACACAAAAATTGGAAAGGAGATTTAACCTCTAGTTGACGTCGGTCAAACGTTGCCGCAGCAGCCGGCTCTCGAAAAAAGTGCTTAGCACATACACTGCCTTCTCACCCTCAGCTAGCTCAGGAAGACATTGTCTTTCATTGACGTCAGCTAGTTAAAGCGCCCTCCAACGTTTCTTCATAAGTGAGCTGATTTTCACGCATGATGCTAATGGAGGCTGTTTCTATTTCTGTCCACGTTCATGTTGTATGCATATATGCTTACATTATTTTTCTTACATATAGGCCCCGCTCTACGAGCATTCGACTCGGGTCAACTTGAGTACGTAGGCTATGCGATCGGGAAGGAGTAAATGGGTTTTGTTCTTGTGTCTCTCCCACCCTTCTGGCCAACTGTATATAAGAGGGATGAGCTAACGATGAGAGTCACAGCTTAGAAACGATGAACTGCAAGCCGCCAAGTTGTTTGAGTTCCACTTAATAGGCCCCTTCTCTCCAGCGGATTCGGAAGTTTCTATTCTACGCCGAAAGTATGCTGAGTGGGCAACAAGACCCGAATTTTTTTTTCCTGCATGAACAGTGCAATCACCATTGACAAGTGACTCATGCGAAACTATTCACTCCCCCTATGTTCTGCTTTTGTTTAGCCAATAACCAACACTCGGCCTCATTAGAAAACGACTTTTGCTTCAACATATGCGTACTATAAATGAGTAAAATCAGAAACTGCGGTGAAGGTTGCATATGTAGGAGCGCAAGCGATGAAGTAGCAAACGAGCTTGCCGTTTCTCTCGACGACGTCTATGTGGCGTCGCAAGTGGGGAAGGCCTTTAGGATGGCTCTTGCGGCTGAGTGGGCAGGTAATGAAGCATTGCAAGCCTTGTCGCGTTCTCGAGACGCATTACTTGAAGGAATAATGAAGGAAGTAAACTTTACTCCATTCCTAGCGAACGCGACAGCCGAAAGGCTGGGCGAAAAGATAATAGTAGTCTGCCTGTGGTCCCATACAGAAATCCCACGTTTTTGCTGTTTGTTAAGTCCGAGGCTCAGCAATCCCAAACTACGCTACGTTTGAATGGAAAACAAACGACTTCCGCGGAGAGTTTCGCAAAGTAATCCTCCTGTGTCTGTGTTTTTATTTTTGCCAGGGTTCATTTGGTGTTTATATATGCTCACATTATTATTCTTTGAAAAACACAAGCTACCTCTGTAGACATTCATTGTGACAAGGAAACGGTCGTGGTAAGCAACTGAGCAATATCTACATTCGTTTTGTAGTACACTACTGCGGTCTGATGCACAGACGCAAAGCTCTTGGCAATGTACTATGAGTTCGCAGAACACAAAGTCTTCAAAACCATTTTGTAGAAGTCTCGACCTTCAGGGCACTGGGAAACCGCTCAAATGGTTGGGTGAAATGCAGTCCTCCTAGTGCTAGTCGCACGTGAGGAGGAAAACGCTCAGCGAGATAGCCTGGCACTTTGTGAACGTGGGCCAAGTCATCGAGTATATTCTCGTCGAAGTACTCCTTCATGGTCTGTCCTCCTCTCAGAAGGCAGTCAATAAGGAGCAGGAAGGAAACTATATTCTCGTCGCAAAGCAGGTCTACATTCCCCGCTTGATGTCATCAAATGATTTTTTGTTGCGGAATAGCTCTTTCAGGTATTCTTAACGCTTCCCTTTCGATTTAATAGTTCAAGTGATTCACCTCACCACGCTGCGTCCATAATTGTTCGTCCTTAGAAGACAGCACCTTGCCAACGGGGTCGTCTCCTGGTGCTCCCCTGTACTTATGCATGTTCAGCGGAAGTGTCGGCCTAGCCATGGCAGATTAATAAAGTCTATTCAGATAACCTGTGTGATGTATTACGCAAGAGAAGTCGTGTGGCTGTGAATGCTTGCTTCCTTGCAGCCTGTATTCTCGCATATGCACACTCGATACGTTTGACCAAGAATCCAGTGGGTAAACGAACCAAGGGAGAGAAAACTTGAGATTAAAAGTACATGTCAGGTTAAAGTTGGAATTCTGCAAGGAAATAAAGCAGGCAAAGGCATTTTAAAGACATAGATTTTTTTTTTCTGAGGAGGGAAACGTGTGCTTTATGAAAAGATAGCAGATATTAAGGTTATGAATTGTATTCAGTATCAACAAGAAATTTGTAAAATATCAGATAACTCAATACGTTAACCAGGTATTTCCCTTATGTCGCAAAAGAATTCGCCGATGGCCATGTATATGTTTTTTGGGTAAAACCCATTGTATATGCTCCCCAAGGAGAGAATGCTTGGAGTATTTACAGCAATGGGCAAATTTTCAGAATGGCATTTCGAAACACAACTTTTCACTGGCTTGTAAATCAACGACAATTTAATAAATTATGAGCAATGGCTTCCGGCTCCTTGCAGGTATCGCATAGAGAGGACAGAGTCAGACGAAGTCCGTGTAAATTAAACATAATGATGGAACACGTCTTGTTTTTCTTTTTTTGCGGGGAGGGGGGATTTTCAATTTACCTGAAGAACCCAAATAATTGTGCTAATTAAAAGCGAATGATGAAGGTCCATTATTTGGAATGACTGTTCTGCAGAGTGTCATAAAGGAGAAAATTTTCTAAATCTAGCCGCGGTGATAGTCCGTACAGCAGACATGCCTGGCAATTTAATATACAAGTGGTGACCTGGTACCCACACCAAGCGGACAAGACGTAAATTCGAATGTCATTCTTTTATTCTAGGTCACACGCGCTTCTTCATAGTCTGCCTGTGCAACTATCTTGTAAACACCCACTTCATGGGGCTCTACAAATGCCATACATGCATATACTTGTAGTTACGTTTCACGCGCGCGAGAAGGACAGCTGCAAATTTTATAATAGTTAGTGTTGGCTGAAATAATCCATAATTATCGTATATTTCTATGTAAGTATTCTATTTTCATTATATTCCGCTTTAATGCTAGGATACAATCCACTGACGCCACTGACCGACTTGCTCAGCTTTTTACGACTTGCTCAGCTTTTTACATGGAATACGCTTTGATACGTTTACATTCGATTTCCTAGCACATTGTGGCTGGCGCAGCAGAGCGTAAGACGCCTTTTCGCTAATAAACGCGATCTAACTAGCCAATCAACTAACTGAGTGACTAACAGACTAACTAACTAGATGTATGCGCGGACGCGTGTATGCAGTCCACGCCACTCCGCGCTCATAACGCTTGAACTCTGTAAACGTGACTGACTTCCTGTGAGCTGGCCATGTTTATTGTGAAGGTCGTTTTTAAGCTAACGCGCAGTGTTTGCTAGGCTGTGGTTGTAAACCACTGGTAAAATAAAACTTCGCTACAAGTTTAGCTTAGTTTGCACGACGCTTGCTTTAACTTCCCTAGTCGAACCGCGGCAACCCCTTTTTCTGCGTGGTTCCAGCCTGTCGCATTTGCATCGCGATATGCGCAAAAGTTAAGAGTGCAAACTTTTGGGAGAGTGGCTTTGATAAGTCAATGTTTGTGAAATATAGTTTATTAGTGAGGTTCTTTTGGAACTAAACGCACCATCCGTGTCGTTCTTTTCTTTCCGCATCGCTTGACTGATGCAGCCTCACTATAAAAGTGAACAGTTAGTTTACACAACCTCACGTTGTATCCTTCAGCGGTTACTGGTGAAGCTAGTCCTCTCTCAAAGCTATTATTTTGTTAGATTACATTCTGTACAGACACTGTGGGTGTTGGCTTAGCTTGTTGTAATGCGAATAACGTAGCGCTAATTTTCACAGTTTCGCAGAATATGCTGTCTTAAATACTTGGAATGCACGTCGTCTACGCACCGCCTCCTCGGGAAATGTTGCAGCACTGCCACGCGTTTTAACAGGCGAGACATGTGCGGACGATATCCCGTTCACTACATAACGATGTCGGACTAATGTCTTCCTCTAGATTAGCATTTATAATTTATTGCACGCGTGCAGGTTCATTAGGCTGGCTCTTTCTGTAAAAGAAACTAAGAAATCATAAGGAGACACCACGCACGACACATCTAAGAACCACGACATACGCGCGTACAGAAGTCACACAGCTTTTCGTGAAGCGCGCAAAAACTGCATGGGTCTCAGTTCGCAATTTATAACAGCAGACAGTTTGCTCCATTCCCGGCTGCTGTGATTTTGTCGTCATTAATCCCTGTTAGGGCAACAAAACTCTTATCGCCAAGTTCTAGACGCCTTTCAGACATGGTACATTTGCTGCCTTCCCTCGCTCTCTAGATTAGTTGTCACACAAATACCACGAATGCTGGCTTCGTGGACTTAATACTAGTACGCTCTTCGCACACACAGCGTGGAAGAACTACAACATAATGTAACCCCATACTTCTACCTACGGGAAACGGAGATCTGATTAGAAGCAATGAACAGAGATGCAGATTCAAGTCAGTTAACTAATGATGACGATGACGGTTCCTATTATAAATATGCAAATTTTACGAACTACAGCAATTAACGTTATGGAAAGCATTTATCAGGAACATTATTAAGCAGCATCGTTTGAGGTTCTGCATAGTATTAGCGGATGGACAAGAACGTGTATGGGGAACCTGTGCAGGTTAACCAGGACATTACTTTACATGCAAGGGCAACTGTACAAAAGTGCTTTAATAGTATTCTTCCATCGGGTCTCTGGAAAGCAGACGCTATATAAATAACTTGATGAAGATTTGTTGTGACGGGACAGACGACGAGTAGCAACCGTGAAGAGAATTTCGAATACAGCGAGTGGCGTGAAATTTCACGATGAAGCGTCATTACGCTAACCCCACAAACAATATGTCACGCTTCGCCCCCCTCCCCCCATTCTTAGCTTAGAAAAAAAAAAACTTTGAGAATATGAGCAGGCGGTTTCTTTGTCCATATAAATGACGGTGTTTTCCGCATTTAATCGTGGTATATGCGTTTCCCACGTTCTTAGCATAACCGTCTGTATTAAAAACCGACTTGAAAAGTTTATGTCCCTTATCTGTACTCGTGCCTCAAAGCATGCCCTGGTGTTTTTTTCTTCTTGTGTGTGTGTGGACCGCGCACGCGCGAATGTATCAGTTGGTCTTCACGTGTTCGCATCTAAAAGAAAGTGGTAAATAGCACCAGGTATATAAGGCCGTTTTAGAACATTGACAAGTTGTTGTGCTATGAAACACGTGATACACAAGGCAGTCCATAATATCCAGTGGAGATTTAAGATGTCTGATGTATGATAAAGAAACAAAGTAACCTTGCCTTCAAGGATTAGTCCAGAACCATTTTGTTGTACGTGCATTTCAGAGTTCCGATTTCGTGAAAGAAGTGTTTTTTTAGAACAGCTATTGGTCTCATTTCTGAGCGTTGTGAAATTCGAGAATATAAGCTGAACGTGTCTATTAATCTACATATGAGGCCACAGGCTCGTGACGTGACAGGTGCGCCACGTGGAGCCAGATATAGTGTAACGGTATGCGAACAGTGCGTTTAGAACCATGCGCTGCAGCCAACATGATGATTCGAGGGGCTCCGAAACGATGGTTCTCAAAAATGAGGAGCATCGCGGGTACGTTCTCGTGAAAAAAAAAAAACAAAAGTTAGGAAGCGGGTGGAACTCTCGCCCCACCTTGCAAATAAAACGAGCTGCGGGAACTCTTTCGAAACGGTTCATTGAAGCATAGAAAATTTTCCGAAAGGGTTAGGGGAAACGTCAAAATTTGAGGTACTTCAGAGGGAGGTCAGACAAAAATATGTACATTAAATCTCGCAGACCAGTTTGAAACGTGAGAATGTTGTTGGCGGCCACTCATTTAGGAAGAAAAAAAATAACACAAGGTTTAGCCGTTTCTTATTTAATGCTAATATTTACTTTTTGCATTTTGATACATAAAAAAGAGCGTGATTTATGTGTGCACAATACACGCATATCGAAAGTGCCTTAATGAAAATTCCATATTGCTACATAACAGTATACGGCGTTTAAAAGCTTGTTCGACTTCTGAAGTCAGAAATGGCGACGCAATGATAATGTTTAAAAAGATATGTGAAAAGAGCATCCCTTCATCAATTAAGCATGGTACCGAAAGAAAAATACCCAAAAAACAACCATCAATAGATGACAAGGATTTACGAATAGACGTTGGAGCGAGAATTCGCAAGGTGAACAGGTAAAATGAAGGTTGGGGGTACTGTAGCAATATTTTTGCGACTGAATGAGTAGCCCTACAGAATTCCCTTTATAATAAGATAACTTTGGGGGGATTTCTGCAGAAACTAAGGCATAGAAAGGGTCTTTAGTTATTAGAAAAACGAGCTTCAGAACGTCTGATTTCAAATATCCAAGTAGCTCGATGTTAGCTTACTCTTCGTTCACACGCACAAATATGACCGACAAGTAAGTATGTCACTTCACCACTTACACCACGATGTTATTTTAGTACATACCAGCGATACTGGGCAAATTGTTGAAAAATGATTTTTTTATGTATAAAAATTGTTTACGCAGAAAATAAATGCGCTGTCTCGAGATAAATGAGCGCTTTATCAGGAGTCCTAACTGCCTTTAACACACGGAGTTAGGCAGTGTATCCTTGACTGCCTGTTTAAAAGGAACTAAAGAAATACCCTGCTTGAGCTTCGCTAGCTTAAGATGAATGTTCTTAAGAATAAATAGAGCCTTCAACTAAGTTAGGACGCATTATCTCGTCGCATTGAAAAACTATCTGCTGGTGAGTAATAGAGCCCAGTATTTGTTTTCATTAAGGTCTTTCCCCGATAACTGAACTGAACTTGGCGAGAGTGTGACAACTTTTGCCAAAGACACAAGAAAGGAGTTCCGTGCTGTCTCATTAAGAAGCAGTCAGACGAAAGCGTAGGTTCCTCTTGCTTACTATATCTTTGACGTCGTTTTCTTAGTTGGGTCTCGCGTGTAGTTAAGATTCTTGCATCGTTCTTGTCTTTCAAATCGTGTGCCCTGCAATGTTGCCTCACTGTTTATATGCCGCACATTATCTATGCAGCTCGAGTCCATTGTTCAGTGACAGCAACCTTTTGCGAAACGCGCTGTCAAGCGCACTAACTTGGCAAAGACAATTGCAAAGAAGTGCATTTTTCCAGGTTTTTTCTTGCACTGATATGCACGCTTCAAATACGTTGAACTTTATGCTTTCAAACTGCAGGCGCAGTTTCTTTTTTTGTTCCTGTGATATCAGCGCAAAACGCTTGAGGATAGTAATTTCTACGTGGGTTACACAATGGTTTCGGCTAGTGAACAGAGCATCGAACAGGGGAAGGCATAATTGAAAATAGGCTCCAACGAGGGAGTTATATTAAACATTTCGGACCCAAAGAGACTGCTCCTATACCGTCCCCCCCCTCCTCCAAAGGAAATGTTTAAAAAAATAAGTCTTGTTCACTGCATACGTGTATGTCTAAAGTTCTTGCTTGTCCTTTACATTGTTACGAAGCAAACACCCCATTTAGGCATGGCCTACATATGAGTGTACACAAACTGTTCTTTCCAATTCTTTTCAGTATTTGCAAGGCATAAAATCATGGGCATTCTGGCGAGAGTAAAGTGAACGCCTGCCATACTCAATGTGGCAGCATCAGGGTAGCCAGCCGGTTTGAGAACTGGCTAACCACCCTGTTTTTTAATCTATTATTGCTTCCTCCTCCTCCTCACTAAATTGGGAAAAGTATTCTTGTACACGACTACGTGCCATGTTCCGCCAACAATGGGGAATGAATAGTTTTTCGTTTGTTGGATTGGCCTGGTACTCACCTATTAACTTCAGCCTATCCTGCGTGTGGTCCTCCAGTTTACGTGTGAGATTGTAACCAGTGGTAGGTAAGCCTTTTTCGATATGCTGGCCCGTCAGTGCAAAGGGGGTATTCTGAAACAGTGATCTGCGGCAAACCGTGCAATAGCGTGAGTGTGACGAGTTACAATGCGCTCCCACCCTGCAGAGTACA
Source organism: Dermacentor variabilis (assembly GCF_050947875.1). Taxonomy (NCBI): domain Eukaryota; kingdom Metazoa; phylum Arthropoda; class Arachnida; order Ixodida; family Ixodidae; genus Dermacentor; species Dermacentor variabilis. Next base: position 54,897,799 of record NC_134577.1, read on the forward strand.
AGGACATTGTCGCTGTAGTAGAACTTGCCTTTATTTCTTCATTCCTTTGTTGTTAACAAAAAAGTAGTAGCTCTCTCTCTCTGTCTCTCTCTCTCTCTCTCTCTCTCTCTCTCTCTCTCTCTCCATATATATATATATATATATATATATATATATATATATATATATATATATATATATATATATATATATATATATATATATATATCGACGACGGCAGTGATTCACTACTGTGTTCAGAAACAAGAACGCTCTGCTCGTGCCCGACGTGCTGTGAATTCAAGAAGTGACAAATTGTTGCCGCTGTTTTAAAAAAGCGATATTAGCCCCGAGCGCTTCGTCTACAATCTCCGACGCCGCATTCAAAGTATTCGTGACACCACATCGGAAAAGCCAACTTTGTTCGCGGTGCATTCGAGGTAGTGTGCAGTGGTGGTGGTGATAAACTTTATTTCTGCTATTTACAGGATAGCTGTGAGCTGAGCCCTACGGTCCCAGCCCTCACAAAGTCTAGGGGCTAGAGTAGTCTGGGGTAGTGTGCAGTGCTTGTGTTAGTTAGGCGTTAGAAGTTTTTTCAAGCCAATGTGCACACTTGCAATCACGTTTCCGACGCCTAAGGACCCACAGTGTCGAATGAACAAATAGTTGTTGCCTACAATTTGGACTCGCTAGGCTTTGACGCCAGCTGCGTTGGCGAGTGTTGGCGGCGTGGGTTGCTCATCTCAACGGACACACGAAGGACGTCGTGACAGCAACGAATGACACACGCGCTTAACGACGTAACTGGGTGATCACTGCTTCAAAGAGAATTGTTTCATTTCGTTAATGCTGGCGCTGCAGCTGCGTTGATACCCGAGAAAATGTGATGAATCTTGGCTTATCCATGCTAATTAATCAGGAGCCTATTCTAACCGTGGTCTCCTGTAGGACGCTTATGGCCGGTCTTTTAGGTAGCTTTTTCGATGTTTTAGGCAGTTTTCACCTACTCACCCTGACACCTGCATTGTCGGCGAAACCACTATCTTATGTTTTAATTTTCTTTAGTAAATGAAGTGGAAATAATTTGAGATGTATTTCTTCATTGTATAAATACACACTGGCGTGAAATATTTCAAGTAATTGGTGCATGAGAGAACTGGCCGCCCGTGTCTATAAAGAATAACAGAATTGTGGCTGTAAGACGTACATTCAGCCACTTTTACCGAAAGAATAAAAACTTGCCTCACGGCCATTCTGCGTCGTACAATCTTGTTAGCTTTCTTCGAGACGGGATATCTAGTCATTATGATATTCACGAATCGGCACCATTCAGACATCACTTTATTCGGTAATCAGTTTAAGAGAGCTCATCCAGTGCCAATATTTATTTGGTGGGCGACGTCTTCACTGCTGAAATTTTCTTACTTGCTTGTTTTGCGCTATTGTACAGCTTTCTGGTCATACGTATGAAAGGGTCGGGAAGTCGTCAGTGAGATGTCATAAAGAATCTCGCACACTTCGCAGACAATCGACGCTACTAAGCTCGCCAGGTTGCCTCTGTGCCCAGTTAATCAAGAAGTGACTGTTCACATCGTCGTTTCTCTTTTCGTTTTTTTTTTCTTTTCGCGGCCTTATGTGTCACCATTGGCAATCGCTTTACCACCGACATTCCCATCTCGAAAGATGTACGATCAAACAGAGAAAGCCCAGCGGTATTTGCCTTTAAGTAAGGAGGAGATGATTTCTGTAGGGACTTGGAACTATCGCTGCGCATCAGATTGATTGCAGTTCCGCATAATGGCAAGTACACGAAGGCACTGACCTCTTTAGCAATGTGATGTGTTGAACGCAAGCATTGGTGATGATTGCAAGAAAGCACAAAATCATCCCGATGCACATCCGCAGTCAAGCTGCATTCTAGATCAACATACGTAGTTGCTTCAGCAGTATACTACAGTGCTATATCCATAAGTGAAATTTTCGGTTATCAAGGAGTGAACGCAGTTTTTGAGCAAACATGCTTCAGAAGAGCATAGCTTCAAAGGACACTTCTTGCCCCGGAAACATTGGGTCTGAGCTCTAAACCTTAAGCACTACGAACGAACTACAGCTATACTCTTGGGCGACCTTCCGCGGAGATGAAGAGAAAGTTAAAGGGTTGTAGTCGGCACTTGTGTTACTCCTTTAATTATCCTGGCAGCGTTTCATAGTAGTCTCGATTTGTTGGTGCCGATATTCGGGAAATCAGCCTTCCTTCCATCGGGGAATCAGCCTTGCCCGCCTGTTCGAGTAGACCAGCTCACGAATTAGAATTGTGCTGCCTGCCACCGGCAACTTTTCGAATTTTTTTAGTGCTCGCTGTAACACCCGGTGGATAAGTAATGACATGCTGTGAAATTTTACAATAGATAATATTATGTATTTGATAACGCGGCTTCCGCAGCAGCGCTCTTACTGAGGGAATTGTGACAATATTGAGGCCAGTTCTTAGCCGTATGTTTCGTATTATTACCAAGTGCCAATGGAATGAGGTCAGCATATATATTCATAGCCGAACAGTAAATAAAAGTAGTTGTATTTAGTTATTTCTGCAACGCCAACGTAAGCACGAACGTAAATGTGACCATAGCGCGTGGTACAGTGGTTTTGAGCTTCTCTATCTTTATCTTATGCGCAGTAGAAATAATAATTATAACAATGGGCTATAAAGTTCTCATGACAGGTATGTAAATTATCTCTTCCCAGTACATACATTTAGCGTGTGCAGTGGACTAGCAAGGTTTTTCAAACACTAAATCACATGTAACCTGCAGGCATTGTCGATTTTTCTACGTCACTTAGCTCACTTCACGGAGACAATCATTTGGTTTGCTGCCAAAATAAGTAAAATGCAACTCTAGGATTGCGGTCCTTCAGTTATCATAACAACAATGTGTTGTGCACGTTTTTATCTAATATAATCGTGCTTCGGGCTTGACACACTCGTGTTGCATTGGTTAATAATATTTATCTTTCAATGTGGTTTTCCAAGCACCTGAAGGATCTAGATTCTGTGCATATAGACACTCATCGCAAATCCTTGCATGTAGTGCGTGTAACGTAACATTCTGTGGGAAAATTTTGATTTGCAAGGTCACAAACTCGATCCAAGCCTTAACACAAAGTTTTAGTATATTTAAGTTTATACCCGTCATTTCGATGCTAGCTGAACCAGCGTACTTGCAGGACTTCTGAACACTATTGCCGAAATTCCCACTAGTAATTGTTTATGAAGCTCTACAGACGGAGCTGTCAGAAGACTTATGGTTAAACCCGCCAAAACATCGCAAGTTACGATAACCTATAAAGTTACAGCACCCTCCAGCTGGCACTAGTTTCGCCACAGAGTTGGAATGTTTGACAACTGAATTGCATTGTTAAATGCACCAAGAAAAAAGCCCATGCATGAGCTCGACGCAAGGCGCACATTCTTTATATCTGAAAACATCAAAAATATCTGCCTACTGTATACCATGCGACAAAATACTTTTCTTTTTCTTAGCGGCCTGTACTGTCGATAATGGCTGACTGGAAGTTCTCTGGCATCATGAATGCACTGCTGCCACATCGCGGATCCAGAGGGTCTTATGTAGAGGTAACCAGTTGTGTAAGCAGTCGAGAGACTGAAATCGCAAGTTATGTAAGGCTGCCATGCTAACGAGCAGTTCATTTTAACGAGAGCAAGTTTTCTGTGCATATGAAAACAAATGAATCCCATAAAATGGTCTAGTGTAACACGTATGCGTAGTAAAATAAAGCTTTAAGAGGAGGAACGCGGCGAAATGTTTTAGTGAAAAACTTAAACCCCATTTCAGCAGCTCGGCAAATATATGATCGATTGCCAGCATCAAGCAATGCCACTGGTGCCTCGCAATATAGCAACGCTGCTCCATTGCTCCGCTCCGAGCAACATGAAGTAGCACGCAGTTCCTCTTTTCAATTTTTTTTTCTGTTTAAGCGCTTGTCTCGTGTCTACCTTAAATGTCGAAAGCGTTGGTATTTCGAGATAGAATGCTTTTAATCTCGCCCTTAACGATGTAGACAGAAGGTTGGAAATCTGTTCTGTTAGTACCTTGTTTCATGGCATTTTTTTCACATGTGTACATGAATATGCAAAACGATATGCCCATAGCACATAGCTGAATACAAGAAACAAAAACAAAAAACAAAGAAAGGAACTTTACACGAGTGAGAAAACGTGACGGGTAAATTACTTGTAAGGAAAAAAAATACAAACTTTTTCTTCCTGAAGTCGTGATATTGTCTGGTGCATATCCTCTCTAGACTATCTCGCCTACATCTCTACGTTGGTTCCAACTTTCAATTTTCAGTTCAGCCGATCGGGAATAATACTACGTTGGACATTTTCGTACTGACGCGAACACATTGTTTGTCTGTCGTTAGTGATCGTTTTCCGCCACTAACCACCGTTACAATGTTCTCGCTCGGTGCAAGACGCGCCTAGGTGTATCGGAATTCTCCTGAATGCTGTCACCATTCCTGCATAAGAAAAAAAACTTTCGTAGCCAAAGCGCGCGCTTTATTCTCGAGAGAACGCGAGCACCTGTAATTACACATGAGCGCCAGTGATTACGCAGTCACGTATAAATAACTGACGCCGGACGCTCTTGTTCGGATAGATTTCGACGACCGACGATTGCTTTCGCCGGTGGCATTGTGCTTTGAGCGTTGTTATGCGTGGGTTGGTCATATGCGCTCCGGGACCCTCTTGATCGCTTCGATTATCACCGATGAAGAACACACTTGGTGAACGCAGTACAGGCGGACATGTATTTGCTCTGTGACGTCCAAAAAGCCCCTTCCCGCTGTAGACAAAGTGGTTACGTCTGTAGCTTAACTCCGTTGGCACCTACAGGGCGCTAACTCCTGCTGGCTGTCTATAAGGTGTATATAACAAGTGTCACTTCATTTTCTGGGCGCACATTTGCCAAATAAAGGGTTGACTTTCTACCTGACACCGGTTGTAGCGCCTTAGTCCTTGTAGCCCCGATATTGTTACAATGTACAGACGCCCTAACTATCATGCACCAAGATTTCAAAATATGCAGGTGCAATATAGCTGTGTTATTTTTGCACTCCGCCTAATTGCATAATTAGTCCAAATTATTCAAATTTTCAACCATTATAATTAGATGAAAAGTGTCAATGAGAAAATTGTACATCGGCGGGGAAAAACTCCCAATACAGCTTTCTGCTGGCCAATACGTGCTACATAAAAGTGTTTTTCCGAGTCTGAAAAAGCCTGCAAATACGTGGAAGGTTTCTCGAGCGGCCAGTCGCGCGGCAGTTTTGCGTGTATCCGCGGGCTTCTTTTCCTTGGTGCATGATAGTTGCGACATCATGTAAACATGCAATCTCATCAACGTATACACAGGTTTGGCTTAACGTCTAAGGTAGGTTTATGACCAGTGGTGAAGGACCCTCACGAAGTACATCTGAGAAGTACGGAGACAGACACGCAGCCAACAACAAAAGTGAGCCCATAAAGGTTCCTTTTAAGCTATACCCTTTGCACGTTCTCTTCTAGTTAGCTTTCTTGCGAAGCCTCCTGAACTTCCCTGACCATAGCTGGTGGTACGATGCTGCAGCTTACCGAATGACTCGCAGGCAGGCTAGCACTATCATCTTGACTACCTTATCCAAGTATCCACAAGAAATAAAGGGCGACAAGGTTTTCTAAGATTTGCAATGGTGCGTGGCCTGGGCACGCCACAGCAGATGCGCGCGTCAATTTCCTTTAGGCCTAAAACACTGGAGTTTTAGGCCTAAAGTGGAAAGTTTACAGCATTTCTTTATTTGCGTAACGAAAGCCTTTATTCACATAGAGTGCAATATGTGAGTCCATCTGCGTAGAGTGTTGTTTCTTTATGTGTGGGCTAATCGGCAAGACAACAGCAAGCAAGCACGGTCAGGAAATTCGGGTAGGGCCGGCAAAGAAAGCTGCGCTTTAAGATACGCCGCACCACCACCCTACGGCATCCCTCATTACCCACAGTTTAATATCTGGAAGTTAACTCCACAATTCAATTTCTAATAATGCGACGACATCAACGCTGAGCCAATCACGCTTTTATGAGCGTATAAGATTGATATTTAGTATGAAATGGCTCGCTTCCGTAGCAGGTACGTAATAAGGGCCGAAAATATGTATCGCGCGTCCAGGATCGTCAGCGTAATGTTCAAAGAAGTACGTCCTGTTGTAGATACTGTAAAGGTGACCTGAAAAGGAAGTAAATTGAGTACACAGAAGGAAATAACTCCCATAATCCTTCATTCTTGACCAAATAATTTTAAGAGCACTGCAGTCCAACTTTCAGTTCTTTGAACATCGCAGAAGTATTGGAGCCAGTGTCTAGCACGAATTTTTCAGATGTGTAAATAACAAAGGAGCCAGCCATATTCAGGCGGTCGTAAGCATTTCAGGAAATTATCTTCCTTTGGAATCCCATTTTAATATAATCAAACTATTTGTCGCTTGCGAACAGCGCTCGCGGTGGACAGCTGAATTCAGCCAGAGCCCAATGTTCACTTCACTTTCATCATATCATTTTTGTCGTATGTTCACAACGTCATGCATCTTTGTTCAGCTCTTTTTGTTCTTAAATTCCCGCTTGATATAATCAATGCTTTGTAGCACTACTGATTACGGCTAGACGCATGCGCATCAAGGCGCTGAGAGATTCTTGGAAAGCTCATAATTGTCACGCGCACGTGACAGCAACAGTATGAATTCAAGCAACACGTGCACGAATTCATATGGCATACCCAAATATTGAGGTTGTGCGATTGCTCCTTTTTCTCATAGTATAATGCATCACAGATGTAGTACTGTGAGAACAAGCGTGCATCGCTACAGGCATACTTATTTTAGCTACATAACGATTTTTCATTTTAACCGTCAGTAGGTTTATCAGAAGTAGTATTGGCATAGCTAGGTAAATTTGCTTGAGCATGGAACCTTAAGAGGCTTCGCGGATATAATTTACAGCAACAAGGGTGAAAATACGTAAATACCATATAATATTCTGCAATAAATAAATAACATATTTTAATAAGTATATATATTAATAATATATTATTGATTACATTTTGTCTTTCTGAATAATTATATTTTATATTGGAAAATGGAAGGCAAGTATATGGGAAGATAACATTGTGTTTTAGGGGTATGTGGATATTTTACGCACTCCAATACCAAATTAAACATTGCCCAATTTGATTCGGTCTTCATAGCTAACAAAACAGTATTTAGAAAAGTGGCTGCTTCATTCACACTTCTAATGGAATAATGAATATTGACAGTGGCAAATATTTTACTACTTGCTTTCGGATATTTACAGCAGCCAACTGTGCGCAGTCAAGTGTGGAATAGGAGTAAAAATGGGATACATGCTATCCCTGTGTCCATAGTAAGCATAATATTAGCAGCTTTGTTGGGAGCACGCTACGACGCTTAGAGAGTCAGACCTTCCTGGCTAAACCATTATCATATGCACTTACCAGAGTAGTAATTTAAACAAATAGCCAGTTATATACAGAAAATGAAAGCAAAGTAAGTTACTACTGAATTCAGTAACTGGCGTGTTCGTAATTGGTTGATGTCGGGGATATGCTCTGTTTGAATGGCTCTGCAACGTATTACATATACCACAGCTCAGCTCCCTTGCCTCATCATCAAAAATTGTTGTAAATCCGAGTATTCTGATAAACATCGAATTGCGAGAGCTAGAGACGAACAAACGGAGCAATTACCGGGCCTCCTGGCCAGGATCACCTTACCTGGTTGGTTACCTACCAACCAGAACGGAAATGTGCGCCTAACTGCTGGTATGTAATCATGTTATACTTGAATGCACATGTAGTTACAGCTTTAAGTGCTAAGGGAGGTTTCAGTGAAAACCCGTTTTCTTTGATTTGTTGCCTGTTCCTTTCCTCAGTCATTTGTTTTACTAGTTTCGGCATACATAGGCGACCTTCAAACGCTTTCTTCTGGCGTGCAATTCGACTTACCGAAGAAGCAACTACGCGGGAATAAATGCACGTCAGCTAACTACTTGTAAGCCGTCTAAAATATGTCTAATAAATGTTACACTTCTAAACAATAATGTTGTCAGAGAGCGACAAAAGCGGAGGAAAAAGCAGGATGTTTAAGCAAGGACGCGCCTCATTGCTTACCCTACACTTGGAAAGAGAAAATGGACCACATAAGAAAAAATAGGACAACTTATGAAACAGGCACTAGTTCTGAACACAGTTACAGAGAAATCTTTGCTGACAGTAACATGCGTTTGTGCTGTCCTGTCGCCTTCGAGAAGCACAAAAGAAGGCATGTGGCCATGTGCAAGTGACAGTGCACAGGCCAGGGTCGCAGAATCTTCACTTGTGGCAGCGCTCTGTCATCCAGGTTGCTGAAAATAGCTCGTCGAGCATATCATTGTTGTTACAACTCGGGCAGTATCGCAGAGTGTGCTCTTTGGTCTCGTCATAACCGTGAAACATCCACGTGGCACGGTTGGCTATGCCCATTAGGAATGAACTGACATTAGTAGTCCGGAAGCCGAGCCACATGCGGCATGATAAAGTTGCCAGAATCAAAGTTCATCAGATAGACTAGTGCGAGCAACAGCAAAAGTAATGGTTGTATACCTAATAAGTAAAACTCCTCACAAACAAGAGAGCAGAGCTATGAAGCTAGAACTGTGCAAACCTCTGTGCAGATACTAGTTACCCTGCAAAATATTATGCACCTGACAGACAGTAACTAGTCAAATACGTTGCAAGAAAACTTGTACAGCTTTGGAAGTATTGGTAGGCCATCATTGATTCGCCGTCAGCAAGTCATGTAGGTTAATGTACGCCTTTGCGAGCTTGCTAACATGACCTAATCTTCATTGCTGGATTAGGATGCTTGCTTATTGAGACCTAAATTAAACAATTCCTGTTCGAATGATGACGGTTCCAGTGTCCGTGTTCACCTGCAAATGCAGTCTCAACGACTTAATGATTAAATTTGCGTTTGGTTTAACTATAACTGACCTCAGGAAACAGATGCTCGCATTGCGCTGGAATGGGCGCCTCTCAACATTTCACTCAGCGTTTCTCCCTTCCGCATTGATGAACAGGTAACAGGGCCTAACGACAATGAAAAATTATTCATAACGAGGCTTTGTAATTTGACACAATAACAATGCCATTTAATATTTATATATCTGAGCTTGCTGGACGGCATCCTTGAAACAATCACCTGCCGTTGTTATACGAACAGATGGTGCTACACCGTGGACGGTACGTTCAGAGCCGCGAAGCGTAAACCTTATGACGGAGGTGACTGTTTCATCCCGGAAACCTGCAAGGAAAGAAAAGGGAGGTTATGTTCTCCGGGAGGAAGGCAAATGTATCTTCATTACTAAGGTGATTTGTAGCAAATTTGCACCCGATAAATTGGGGAAAATCATCTAATATGAAGTAGGCCGCAATTAGTCCGTTGCTCGCCAAGCGCATTGAATTACAGAGCGCATGGCTAACAGTGCGATGAACCAGGTAATCCTTGCAACGCGCACCAGCATGCATATTACTTTGCGGGGAAAAAAAGTTCTTATTATAACACGAAGCTATGGTCTCTCACTTTCCTCACATCAGATTCAAGATAACATCACTTCGCCCCTTCGTGTGTTGACTGTGAAATTCTAACTAAGTGACATTGGCAGATACTCGGAAGATTATCTTGAATTTTACGCAGAATATAGAGATGTAGGATATTGACGCAAATATATGTCACTCGTGCTTGCTTGCAAGACCATTCGATGTTTGGCTTCTACGAAGATACTGAATATTTTTAGGGGAGAGGTGCTTCTGCCTCCACCACGAGTTTCTCCGCGATGGTGGAATGGAGCCTTGAATAGTTGGCCATGTAGGTTAGCATGGTGAAGGGGGATGCATACCACACAGCGTGTCGCACCTCACTTAAACATCATTGTTGCCATTATATTCCCATCATGTGTTTTGATGGACTTTTGGCTCTACCTTATATGACAACAGGTGCTCTCCCAGAGCAGTTGCCGGCAGCGTTTGCAAAGCTATTGGTTGCTGGCAGCTATCAGCGGTCTTATAACTTTTGCGCCTGCTCCTACAATTCAGTCCTCGGAGCATGCTGCAGATATTTAGCGATGCGTTCGCTTTGTGCGTTGTCACGGTCAAATTACAAAGCAGTATGCTTCTTTGTGTGACTCGCTATAGGCATCCCTCTGAACGATATGCTTCGCGGCGCTTTCAGAGGCTTCCGGGACTTAGAGATCCCGGCCATGACTCGGATCCACTTCCGGCCGAAGAAACCTGATATGCCGGTATCGCGCGAAGGTGGACTATAAAGAGAACGCTCATGTCACATGGCCTCGCTAGTTCTCCTCCGCCGACATTTCTGTTGCTTCCCCAGCTATCTGGTTCCCTAACCTTGAGGCGTTCAGCGGAACAATCCTCTTGGCATGCAGGCATCCTGTTTACGGTTCGTTTGGCCCTCGGGCACTTCTAGGATTTCTTAGCGCCAAGGCTTTAGATTTTAGCTTTGTGCGTCTGGAATGTGCCCTAATCTGTTAAGCGCTGTTTCCCTCGCTCTGTCCGGTAAGGAATAATCGACCTATTCTGGCAACATGCTTGGAGCGCTGGCATAATGCTGTAGGCAGTGGGCGATATCATGGATTCCCAGCCCAAACGGGGGCGAACCCGCAGTGGTTTTCTGCTACATTCCCACCAAACACGCGAAGGACTACACAACTTGGAGACACAGAGAAGCGTCGCTGGATGCGTTTAAACTTGTGCAGTTTTCTTTAAAAGCACGCTTACATTCGTTTGGACTGAATTAAAGTTGACAATGGGTGAACCTGAATTTACAACTCTTGACACGTCAGCACTGGTACTCCCGTGCAAAATGAAGAATTTTAAAAGTATATTGCGTTTAGTAATCTGGGCTGGCTTTGCGCTCCAGATGTACTGGAAACTTTGGATGGTAACTCCTTGGTCCTTCCTCGATGTTTTCTAACCGATAAACAGTTACTAGACCTATGCAGGCACTACTAAAACTGATAACGTCAAGGTGAGCTAAGGCGAGAAATTTAGAATAGCTTTGTCACCTGACATGTGTTCTTTCCTATGTTCTATCTTGCCACAACTCCTGCGACGTCTAGTGTTGGTGCTTTAGCATTTTGGAAGGGTAATTTACATGGCACAGCTAGACATTGCATGTATATTTAGTGTTCATTTAGATGCATCTGACTGTGTCGAGAGATATATGCGGCTGCAGTTTCATGGAATATAGCACACACGCGGCACAATCAATGCATCTTTTCTCCACTGTCCAAGTGAATACGTGATAAGCTTTTGCGTCAAAAAATATACAACCACAACGCACATGGTGGAATTTATGTGATACAAAGCCCTTGCCAAGCAGTGAAATAATGGCTTTGGGACTGCTTATTTAACGCACCGTTTTGCAGTACGGCGAATAAATGCTTGCCGATGAGACAGATAAACGCGGAGGCACAAAACAGTGCATCCACGCGACCCAACCATCCGCAGTTTCCACTTCAGCCCCCTTTTTATTATACGATGTCCGTGAATGGCTCAATTTACCATTTCACTGCTTATGATCATCCCATTTTACTCCGCCAGAAACTTACCCAACAAATGGGACAAACACCGGGGAAGAAGGCACAGAAAGCCTCCCTTTAATAAAATATTTGTGTGATTGAAGGCGAGTATTTGCTGCAGTGACGTTATTTAGCTACCATTTGTTTTACGGTGGTAAAGCTGCAGCATGCGAGGCTAGCATGGCGTGCTTGGCCGGCTGCTGTACTGCCAGAGCATCGCCAATTGCCAATATTGTAGGAGTGTGTTAGCCAACATACACCTGCTGTTCGACGTCTCATTACTTGAAGGCTTCATTGTACAAAAAAAAAATAGAAGCGTTGGTCAACATATGTCACGCTTACAATATGGAAAAGCCCATGGTCCAGCAACATTTCCTAAAGGGTGCCTATCCCTTGTACTAATCTTGTTGCACATTTATTGCCTTGCTGTGCCTTGCACGCCTTGCCTTGCTGTGCCAGCAAGAAATGTGCAAGGCACATTTCTTGCTGAACATAAATTGAATAATAGCAAATGTGAGGTATCCACATATACATCGGTGCTCACAAAACCATTAAGCATACTTACGCTATAATATTCGGGATTTCAGATGCCAGGCTGTCATGGTCATGGTTCTAATATTAGCGGAGATGGTCAGACATGCGAAAGAGCCATCACGAAAGAGTATTTGTGAATTTGGGCCCCTTGTTTGTGCAATGAAACCTAAAGGTTTAGTGAAAGTGTGCTTGCGTTTAAACTTCTTTTTCAACATCCAGTGTAAATGCGACATCAAATCAACCACCTCGACTTTTCTTTTTCATTTCTTCCATCTGAATCACCAATTTTTCCTCCGATTATGTTCACATATAGCGTTTCCTTTCATATCGAAGTGAAATGGACTAACTGGAAGCACGTGCTCGCAACAGTTCCACCACATTTTCAAGCTAAATGTATCTATCAATGTCTCTGAAGAACACAATCAACAGGCGTTGAACTATCTTAGGGATATACAGCGTCTTGGCAGTTTCCAGGGAACGCACATTTGTCCCCTGACCGTTTAACGTTGATTCGGAACACCTTACACACAACGCCTTTGTGCCATCTGCACATCAATGGCTTTTTCGGCATTCAGTGATCTTGACTGCAGGTGTTTCACATTGCTCTTATATTGCGATTCAATTCTGATTTTTCCTTTTACTCGTGCTTGTAAAAGAGTCTAGCGTCAAGGGTGGTGCTGGCTATTCCATGACGCTCAGTGAAAGAGTTTATCTCAGTTTACCTAGCCCAAACAAACAAACAAACTACACTTTATTTCATACACTGTCAATCGTCGTCGGGGCTTATAGAAAACCCTTCCCTTGCAACCCAAAATAATCCTGTAGCTGCTGAGTGGGTGTGCTGTTTTGTGCATAGATGCTTTCATAATTGATGTGATGTAACACGACAATTGTAGGTGATCGGCTGCCACTGTAAAACATAAATTCGCTCATAAGTTTTTCTGAATTATATTATTCCTCAACGCATCTAATATTAAGCGAAAAAAACTTTCACATGTAGTCACCTAATGTGACGAAACTGTAAGGAGTGGTTGGAGAAAGAGACACAAAGCAAGGATGTTTAGGCCATATAAAACTGGCTCATTACTCTTTTTTATCGTAAAAACTCTAAAGATATAAAATAGTAGGCCGCGAACGGAAATGATAGGGGGGGCTGGGGATGAAAAGTGGTGCACATAGCCTGACACAGCCCACTGCATTGTCGTCAAAATCGAATTGTCCTCATTGTTTATTGTACGTTATACCTGTAAAGGCACCTGTTGAAATACGCTGTCAGCTAGCTTTCGTGATTTCCAGCGCAGAATGACACGTGCGGCTTCTACTAATAGCGAGTGTGTGTATTGTGTGCATCCCTCGCTGCGTGCCCAGCATGGTGTACGGGCGCTGTGTTGGTAAAGTCCCACGCTCGACACTTATACAAGAGCCCAGGCGGCGAGACAGTAGGGCTTTCCCGCACTGCGGATATGCAATCCTCGTGTACCCACTGTAGTATGCGCGCGCAATATAGCTACACAGGAGGCGGACTAGTTGTGTATAACAAGCGCCAAGGTCAGGCGATGGTGCAAACATCCACGTAAATATGGGTTTCTCTCTAGGCACGCATTCAGGCTACGTGAGCGGTAATTAAGCACTCGGCAAAAAAGGTCATAACTGACGGGAACAAAAGGGCGTGTTCGCATTGGGTGTCTGCTTTGCAACCAGGCTCTGTATACGTAAACTACTGGGCTACCCGTTTTTAATGACACTCGGAAAGTGGAGTAGCTTGCCAGACGAACAGGCAGGCTAACTTCTCCAGCACGTCATAAAATTTCTATCTATGTACATTCGTATTCTCTCTCCATTTCAAGACAATCTTGCGATCACGCTCGCCAGAGTAAGGAGGAACTCGTTCCTTCAACGTACACGAGACGTTTTTCCCGTGAGAGCGTTTTGAAAAAAAAAAGGGTAATATGCCCAAAAATGTGAAATTCAATTGCTTCCACAAATCGGCTACCAAGTAAATATTCTGTAACACTTGAAAGAAAGTGTAACAGAGATTTTCTGACGTGTTACGCTTGCAGCATGGGCTGTATGTAGCGTCAGTGATGAAAAAACAAATCGGCGTATTTATAAAGTTTTTCTTTCGTTTTGCTCGGAGGACTTCAAACAGAATGAGTAGGATGAGCTCCAGAAATCACATGAGCTTGTCCATAACTAATGAGCAGAACGACATTGATCGTCTGAGGTCCCGATTCCGTCCAGCTCAGCAATTTTGGTAAAAACAGTTAAATACTCTCGTGTTGGGATGGAGATCGCGAAAGTGAACAAAGCCTCTCTATAGAACACCTTCGAATTTCTACAAGAAAGTGATGTGTAGTTTGTTCCTTGCAGAATCAGAAGTGCGTGTCTTGAATAAGAGGCTTTAATCCCAAGTGACGCGCTCCAAGACTTCCGAGGTCGTCATTTATTTACAAAGGTCTCGGCCAGTACAAAACAAACGTGGGTGCCGCCATACTTGGCACAAACAACTTAAGCCCTCGCAGCCTATTCGTGGGTAGTGGTGTACGACCCTCCATGGCACAACATGGATGTTTTCGTCCTAGCCGATAAGCTTGCTTTTTTTCCGGGAAAGGCAACACTTTAGGCGGCTTTAGTTCTTCGAGGGTCTTGGAAGTCCCTCTCCACTCTTTGCTCGAAAGGAAAGAAGAGCGTCCTCCAACAGCGGGAGAAATAAAATATCTCGGTTTATAACAATGACGACGCACGACATAATGCTGTCGGTGTTTGTTTAGGCAAAATTGTCCATAAGCCACAATTAACAAGGATGCATGTACTGGAAGAAAGCGTAGGGACTGCATTCGAAGCCAGAACGTACGACCTGCCTTCTACTCCGGGTGAGCCGGAGTCGAACACCCTCTCACCTTTCCTACCCCTCCCCCCCTCGAAAAAAAAACTACTTTTGCACGCGGTGGAAGGCGGCATGCTTCCTCCCCGCTTTCCAACGTTGCGTGCACGCGATTGAGCCGTGATGGCCGGCCCACCCTCGCATTGTTTCATTCGCACACACAGTATACGGCGTGCGGCGAAAATTCTAGCGGCGACAATTCTATCGCCCTTGGACTTCATACGGAGCGTCACAACGACGTCAACGGCAGGAGTGCGCCTGGAGTGTCCGTATAATTGCTATCGCAACAAAACATCGAAATCACTCCGAAGTTAAGAGGAAGCTTTAGCACGAGCCCTACTCCAACGCGGCCTATTCAAATACATGTAAAATGCAAAAACATTTTGCTGAGATAACCACACGACCGTTTTTAATGAAATTTGTCGCACTTGAGAGAGAACGGTAAATTCTAGTGACTATTGTTAGCGAAATTTTGATTTAGGTCCTGAATTTGTTATAATGACTTTCAAAATTTTGAAAGTTTGAAAAAAAATATAGAAGCACGAAGTTTACACATTCATAGCTCTGCGTAAAAAACAGATATCGCGGTTCTGTAAACGGACTCTATTACATCATTGAAAAGGGACAAATTCGATAGGTCATTTTATGTCTTACGTGAATTTGTTACGTTGTTTTCAAGGGTTCTGCAAAAGCTGTATTTCCATATTATTACACTTCTTAAGATTCATGTGTAGCATATCAATTTTGTCCGCTTTGGATGCACTATTAGATGCAATTCACGGAATTGTATTATCAATTTTTGTTATTGAGTTACAGAGTTGTAAACTCGATAGTTTCCTTTCCTGAAAATTTTCGATTTTTGGCAGTTTTTAGTAAAAAATTGGCGATCTAATTCAAAAATCCGAAACAAGCAGCCGCTACATTTTAAGTTTTCTTTTAAATGCAACAAACCTCGTCAAATTTGATGCAGTGGTTGCCGAGAAAAACGAATTCTCTTTTTACATGTAATTAGATAGGAGCAACCAAGCTGAAGCTCCCCTTATATCCTTTCCTCCTCACCTCCGTACAGCGTGCGATACTACCCTGAGGCTTGTTGAGATAACTATACGCTACAGAAAATAACCTTCCCTCGCGATAGCGATACGGGAGTTTCATTTTTAATATATTTCAGCGGTATGCTTTTCACAGCCCGGAAAGCTTTTTAACGAGTTAGAATTGTGCCCAAAAGTAGCACACATAATTGCTGCTTTGCTGCAGAAGGATAACAACGAAATACAGAAGAATGGGACAAAAAAAATGCATATAACTTAAGGCGATCCAAGTATAATTGAAAACAAACATATTTAGCACCAAATTTTCAACATTTTCCATAATATCATTCGCGGGGTTATATTAACATTGGAATCGAATTTTGGCACTCATATGTATGTACATCTCTCGTTTATTGAGAACTGTAAACACACAATTGCTCCAAAAGCGCCTTTCGGTAAAAGAAATCCAAGAAGGGAAAATAAAACTGAAATATTCGTAATACCAATGAATTCAATTTTAAAAAAGAAGACATTTCATACATTACGTCGCCGTTGGAGAGCGTTGTTCACATGAAAAACATTAAATACCTACACAATAAACACCATCACCTGTGTAACGAAAAAATATAAAACGAGAATGTGGTGTGTTTTCTGCTTTTCTTTGTATTAAAGAAAAGTTTTCATGCGCTGCACTCACACCTGTAACGGATCACATTGATCGAATTTCTTTTGACTTCTTCCAGGTAAGCCGTGCTTGCATGGCTTATTTTCTTTACTTTTCTGTTACTTCTTGTCGACGCCGTTGTGGCGCATGGCGTCATATTGCAAACGATGTCAAGCCATGCTGGCCAAAGCTAGTAAAGAGCAAGACAATAGTGTTTTTAGAATTTTCGAGTGCACCGGAGACATCACGCGCCGCGTGTATTAAATTCGCGACGCATCCTTCGTTACTCGCAGTTCTTGAATCTCTTTCTGTCTCTCGTGTTGATTTCGGCTTGCCACATTACGCGACCTCTTGACGGAATTGATGTGGATTCCGTGCGCTGTTATTTGCCTTGCGTTTTTTCGCAGGACCAGCTGTCGCTTATAGCACATGTAGCATTGCTGTTTATCTCAAGACGATTCATCTCGTTGCTGATGTCGTTTTATGAAACACTTCACATTGCCAATGAAATAATCGCCTAGGACCAAGCTACGAGACGCAATCGACAGGAAGCTATTGTGTGAAACCAGCTGGGAACGCTGTGGACGCGATTAAAAGGAATATATATATATATATATATATATATAACCATTATTATAAAGGTATGCAGAGTAGCTGGGCAAACATTTCTTGCTGCTGATGTCTCTGTAGCATGGCGGCCGTGATTTAGTTAAGCAACTTTTCGGCTTTTTTTAAAATACACCATAATAGAAAGGCTTGAATTTTTCTGCGCCTAAATAATAAATTCTGCAATAATACCTGTATTAAAGAAGAGCTTAGTGTCATCTTCCTTTTACCGTGAGGCGTCTGGCTGAGCCATCATTCACAAGAAAACTGTATAGGCACTTCCATCTTTTTTTTTTCACTTTTACAAACTTTTTTACTCGCCTTCTGTTGTGAGGCGAAATATTAAGATTTTGTGATTTCAAATGATGTCGCGAATCTTGCGAAAATTCAGAGCGACAAAATAAACGTATACCTTAGCATAATTTGCGTTATAAATAATTATCGTGCGCACAGCTTCTTCGAAAGAAAATTCTTTCTAGTATTCTAGCTGACATAATAAAAGTTGCCATGTGGCACACATAATTTATGTAAGCAAAACAGCACGAGAAATAATAAATTCCAAGCTAAAATATTTTATCGTCATTAAAAAACTTTTCTAATTCGGCGCAAAGTAAGATTTTTTGACTATAATATTGAGTGTTCGTATCCAGTTTGTGTGTAATTGAAATATGGACAACTCCGAGCTTTCATATAATGGGGAATTTGTCACCTACGGGGCACTTTCTGACGGCGACATATTCGGCGTATCAAATATTAGCGTCGTGCAGTACCACTGAGCGCTATATTTTGCTTATTACCATGAGCTACGCGGTAGTGGGGATACTTACCCTGAGACTACTTTTTTTTTAGCAATACTGAAGGCAGGTCTAAACTTTAAGAATGTTCTTGGGCCACAAAGTTGTGTAACTTAACAAAGAAGACGAAAATATTGGCCGGTATTCAAGTGTGGCAGCTGAAGGCTGCGTTTCTGTTTTTTTTTTTTCGCTTGCGTGTATTCTTTAACTAATGTTAGTTGCAACGCGCGCAATAGTTTCTCATTTCTAACAATTGAGGGCGTAGCCGTGTTTCGGCTGCACAAACGTGAATGAAATCTTTCCACGTGCCAAATACTCACACAGTGAGTTTTCATAAATGCCCCCCCCCCCCCCCCCCCCCCGGCCGCTTGCGTCAAGATTCTGGAAGTCTCTCGAGGCTTGCCTTGCGCTTATGCGCTTGCAGGCTTCTTCGCTTGTTTTCGAAAGACATACCGCGCACACGCCCGTCTAGACGTAAGGCAATCGCTGCAACCGTCTCCTGCTCTCGGGTATAAGAATATATGGCCGAGTCTCCTCTTAGACGCTCACTAAGATGAAATGGAAATGCGGGCACAATCAACGGCTTGGTTTGCTGCCTTGTTTCGTCACGCTTCTTGGTCCATTGCGTAGAAATGCCTTCACGTAAAACGGCTCGCATTCCCACGGAGATTGAGGGCACTAAAAGCCGAAAAGTGTGGGCAGAAAGAGGTTGCGGCGAATGAAAACAGAGTCTGCCAATCTCACTAGGAATTATAGGGGTTGACGGTAGCACTGGTGTGACTCAAGAGGGAGCCTTAGTTCGTGTGCTCCTACCTAAATACATGTAAAAGGACAATTCGTTTTTCTCGGCAACCACTGCACCAAATTTGGCGAGGTTTCTTGCATTTAAAAGAAAAGCATAAAATCAAGTGACTGTTGATTTCAAATTTTTGATTTAGGTTCTAAATTTTTTTATAAAAAATTGGCAAAAATCGAAAATTTTCAAGAAAAGAAACTATCAAGTTTACAACTCTGTAACTGAACAACGAAAAACGACTATACAATTCTGTGAATTGCGCCTAATAGCACATCTAAAGCGGACAAAATTGATATGTTACCCATGAATATAAAAAAAATTGCTAATGTAGAAATACAGCCTTTGCAGAACTCTTGTAACCAACGTAACATATTAATGTAAGATGTAAAATGACATATTCAATTTGTCCACTTTCAATGAACCAACGGATCCCGTTTACAGAACCGCGATATCTGTTTGTGATGCAGAGCTATGAATTTGTAAACTTCGTGCTTCTATATTTTTCAAGAAGTCGAATATTTGAAAATTATTTTAGGAAAATTCAAGCCATAAATCGAAATTCCGTTTCCAACAGTCACTAGAATTCACCTTCTCCCTCAAATGCCACAAATTTCATTAAAATCGGTGCAGGGGTTATCTCAGAAAAACGTCTTTGGCGTTTTACATGTATTTGAATAGGCCTCGTCGGAGTTGGGCCCGAGCTAAAGCTTCCTCTTAAGGCAAAAAAAAAAAAAAAAATCTGTGAAAAAGATAAGAGACAGAACCTATAGGAAATTTATGTATACTACTCGAAATAGGAATGAAACAAAACCGAGACTAACAATGAAACAACATGATCAACGGAAAAAATAGTCATGTTAGCAGATTAAGAAAAATGTGTGTTTTGGGGCACTTTACATTAAAGAAAAGCTCCTGGAAAAGCAGCATTTTTGACCGCATAATTCCAAAAAGCTGTAAACATGATGCTAAAAAGAAATTCATTGCGATACATTTTTTAGGGAAGCTGCTTCCCCAATGAAGTTCTAAAAGAGCACACTGTGATAAATGAAGGGCATCGTGATATAATTCCTCAAATTGTGGAATTGCCCCTAAAGTATTTGCAAGGAAATAACTCTTTTGTCCATTTTGGACAATAATAAATGAAGTACGCACTCAGGTCTGTGTAAGCTGCAGGGTTGGAACGTTTTTTTTTTTTTTGAGAAATGTGCTGTAAAAATTGGGAGCTGCCTGACAGTGACAATGACAGTTGGCGACAGCATACTGATAGCGCAAAAGATCACACGGAGCTATATTATATCTCGTGAGTAGCCCGTTTTTTCGCAGAGCTACGTTTCTTCGAGTGACTTCCAAGGTAAATATACGTGGTAGCGAAGCTTCCATAGGAGCCCATACGTTCAAAACATGGCGATTCATCGGCGGTTCATGGGGCTTAGAGTCATCTGTATGTGGGGGGAACACTTCCGGCGGAACAAAAAATAATGTGACGCCACATTTGCTAAAAGCAAAAGTGACGTCATTTTGTTTTCGAAGGCAAGAAATTTGTTTTGTTGGCCTGCCTTTGGAGCTACGCATTCAAATGCCCCGCCATTCGACTTGATGGGCGTTTCGAGCTTTCAGCGCGTAAAGCGATGCAGGAAAATGCCAGCCGTAGGGTTGTCGAAATCGCACTCTTGCACAGAACATACTTTCTTTGGAGGCCGACAAAATCTTTAGTTGTAGAGTGCTGATCCTATCGTCGGATACCAAGCCCGTCGGCCAGCGCAGTCGCACGAAAAACACTACACAATTATCTGGTGCTCATAACTCTCTACTTTTGACTGAATGGGTTAAGAAGCGATGAAGCTACCAGCGTCACCAAATTCAGACAAACTTCGACAAGCAAAAAAGCACAACTTGTGAGGGGGGCGTATTTCAACAGGTGATGTTTACGAGCGCGCCTTTCTGCACATTTCAAGAGCTGCATTGCATTGCGAGTGATAGTGGCCTGAACGCCCCCTGTAACGATGAGCTCTGAAAAGAAATGGATGGATGGATGGATGCAAAACTTTAATGAAGGTCCTGAGGTACGCGACTCAGCGCGCTGCGGTTGTATTAATTAATAAATTCAATAAACTGTTATTTTCTTAACTCGTCACCAATATATAAGATTGACCAGGAATTTTATTTTCGTTGAATGAATCTGTGTCTCGCATGAATTAAAAAAAAAACCTTTTACCCCATGTTTGTTCCCTCCAAACAAAGTCGCGCTTCAATCGCTGTTCCCATAAGCCCCCTTGCTGATGTCGCTGACAATTTGTACTGAACCGCTTTTCGCCCGAAGCTTCGTGACCTATTTGGATCGACCTTGTGACTTCTTCCTAAATAACATCAAAATGGTAGACTTGCAAGTTGTGACTGTAGGCAGGCCTAGTATAATTTGACTTTTATCCCTGTAAAGAAAGACGGCGGCATATATAAAACTAGTGCATATGAGGGGAGGTAGAATATTCATGAATCTGTCACAGCTCCGATTACAAGGCAGCTGTCGGCGAATATTTATTATACACGAATTGCACGTAAGTTATTTTGCAGGTGAGACTAGGCTGTGGAAACGACGCGACTTTGAATATTTAAACAACTTTCCTTTGTAGCGATTGCTAGGATTAGGTGGATGTCTCATTTTTCCTTTATTAAGTACTTCTCTCCACCTTGTGGGTTTCCGCTTCAGTATTTCGTCAAATTGCTGCCTTTACTTTGAGATAATAAGTTCGAGTTCCTGCTATCATCTGCTAGACGCCTGGTTAGCTAAGTTGCAAGAATTGGTGCCCCGGAAAGGCGCTGGTGTCCCGGGTCTGAGTCCCGGACCAGAGCGTATTTTTCTTCAACTACGAGGATTTTCTTTAGAGGAACGCGTATGGGTTTTTCTTTCTAGCAATTGGTACAATTGGGTGGATGTCTCATTTTCCCTTTATTAACTCACATAATAATTTAAATATTGTACGTCTTGATATGAAATGCAAGGAAAATACTAAAAATGTTTACTCCATAGTTATAAACACATTCAATAAATATTGCTTGCTGTACATATTCAATCTCTGACGACGCAACAGACATACATGTGGTGGTACAGCCCTAAGTCTAAAATCTTAAAAGAAAACCTGCTTCATTCATACTGAAGGCGAAATGTTACGGTGAGGGATAAGGCTGAGAACCCCATATAGCCCATTTCAGCGACTTAGAAGGGCGATAAAACGGCGATATAAGGCTCTGGGGTGCACTATATTTGAAGAAGGTATCACACACATGTTGGTTCTTAAGCTGAATTGATTTCAGGGGTCTTTCGATTTGGGAGTGACCGCTTTCACGTCACGTCCCAACCAAGAAAGTCATTACTCTCAGCACTTGACAGTATTCTTGCTGCTACGTTTCAGTTGCAGATAAAGAAATGTGAATACCCTTAAGTGAACTGTTATAATGAGGAGCACCTGCAGCTCCAAAATATTTAGTACTACCAGATCACTGAAGTGCAGACTCGTGAAGAACGAATTCTATATATCTGTATGCTATGTGGACCCATCTTTTCCTGCTCGGAGTAAAGAAGAGATTGCCCTCTCTACTGTCTCTTTCGTTAATTCTGCACATGATATTTTTCGATCAACTGTAAAAGAAAAATGAAGGATGGAGGAAACAGCCTGCCTGGTAACATAACCAGAGGTTGGCGCAGTAATATGACAAAATCACCAGTATTTGATGGACCATAGAATAAAATAAAAAATGGCATCATGGCACTGACGTTGTGCGACCAGGGTGGTGGCACCTCGTTGCGCTGCGCCACCATATTGTGTCGAAATTCGTATAAGGCCAACTGTGTCGCCAGCTTAAATTTGCGTTCAAGGCTCAGTTGGTGCGTAACATTTAGCCGGTTTTGCCGTTTGTAAGGTGCAGATGCGTTACAGTGCTCGCATTTAATTCCGCGTCGTGGCAGGCGCATTTCGGGAGCGGATGAATTTAGGAACGCTCACGAACTTCGATTTAGGCGCGACTTTGAGAATACCAGGTAGCCACAATAATCTAGAGACCTTTTCCACGCCTTCTGAAGTAGCATATACCATATGTTTTTTTTTTCGGCTGCACAACATTTTTAAAAATTGCCTGTGGCAGATCGGGCAATTCTAATCCTTGATGTAAATTTACCCGATCGGGCAGTCATTACTTCTAGAAGAAATCAAAATACGAAATAACATAATTACGTTAACTATTCAGTTATTAACAACTACAGCCACTATTTAAATGTACGTATTAATGCAGGCGAGTTCGCAAAGCGCGTTCACTCGGGACGAATTCTCCGGACTGCACCACTTTCGAGATAATTTTCAAAGTATCCGACGAAATTCATTGGCGTTCCAGTTACCGTTTTCAAGAAAGTGTTGTTTTATTCATTGAAGCTCAAAAGTAACTGGAACTATGAATTTCGTCAGACACTTTGAAAATTTATATGTCTAAAGTCGTGCAGTCCTGAGAATTCGTTCCAAGTGAATGCGCGTTGGGAATTCATCGGCTATAATTCGTAGACTGAAATTGTGGCCGTATTGTTAAGGATTAAAATTTAATTACCTTAATTATGTTAAGTATAGAACTATTTTGATTACTCGTAGAAATTGTGGCCGCCTCATCCAGTAATTGAAATCAGGGATTAGAATGGTGCATCTGCCATGGGCAATTTTTTAAAAATTTGGTGTAGCAAAAAAAAAAAAAACCGTATAGTGTCGCATTAGGATGTTAAACCAGACCAATCATGCAATTTGCCGATGCTACCACAAAGGCCGAACAAAATAGGACCTCTGCACTGGGATACATGCACACGCAAGGCGAAATCGACCACGCCTGCGTAAGATGATGGCGATGCGGCCGTAATCTGGACTGCTACCAGGCAGCAGATGTGTGTTTGATATTTTGCTTAAAGTGCTGGAACGAATGTAAAACTTTATTTTCACAAAGGAGGTATACCGGCGAAGGTGGATCCCTCAGTCCAGGGCCCCTGTGGCATTTGCCATCTTGCTAGCTCTATCGGTCAGCTTGAGTTGTTCTTCAGGCTTCGAGCAGGACAGCGCAGTCTCCCACTGCTCCGGTGTTGGTGTTTTGTGCACTGGCGCTACCTTCGGTTTCTGGCAGGCCCATGTAACGTGGTAAAGTGTTGCGTGTTCCCCGCATAGCGGGCATTTATTGTCATATGTTGACGGATAGATTTTCCTGAGCAGACTCAGATTGGGGTATGTATTAGCCTGCAGTTGTCTCCAGGCAACCGACTGCTCTCTTCACAAGTCTGTGGGGAGGGGGTACATCCTCCTTAGGGCTCTTTGGTTTTCTAAAATTGCTCCATAGCGTCTGGTGACTGTGTCCGGTTCCACGTCGTGGTGCGCACCCCGGTTGGCCTATGCTCGGGGGTTGGCGTCGGCACGCTAGATTAAGCGATATATTGTCTCATGGAATTCGTTACCTGAAACAGAAAAAGAGAACGCTAATAAACACACACACACACACACACACACACACACACACACACACACACACACACACACACACACACACACACACACACACACACACACACACACACACACACACACACACACACACACACACACACACGCACACAGAAAACAAAAACAGCAAAGCTTGTAAGGACTCGTGCATCATGTTGTCGGGAGGGAGAATGTGATATGAAAAATCAGCAAGTTATAGTTTTTTAGGAAGACCACAAATAAAAAAAAATTTGAAACGTCAAAAGCTCTCTATAACCTCCCTACTACCTTCGGTTTGACGGTTGGATGACAATTTTTCCCTATCATGAATTCTACTCAATGTTCCATGAACCGAGTTCAAATTTGCTTACAGCGCACAGAGAGACAACAATTTCATGCACGACTGCGCTTTCAAACCAGCGTGTGTCCTTTAAGCATCTTTAGCTTTAGTCTGTCGTCCCAAAGAATGCAATTCCCCTTCTCCTTCTATCAACACCACCTCGGAGCCACAAGTTGCCGAGTCTTATCACCGAAAGCTCGACTGAGTGTCAGCCCGTACTTAGTAGTGAGCGCTTCTCTGGTTTTCTGTGATAACCGCGTAACGAAAAAACAAAGAAGTATGAATACGAATACACACGTTTCTATGATTGCATGCCACGTGAAGAGCAACATACTCTATATTTTGGACAATGTGCAAGTATCTGCGGGCCATGCTTTGAAAATATCCTCGGTGTATTCGGAGACGTAACAAAAGGGTGCATGATGGTGCATATATTCGGTATGTTTTGAGCTCGCGCACTTTAATGCCTGCATTTGCTTGTTCCACAGTTTGCCATTGATTGCGCTCCACGCTCTGATAAACGACATACACCGGCTGCTTTTCTAAAAATATTTCTGTTATTAAGGAAAAATGAATAGTCCCGATGACAAAAAATGACAGTGACACTGCACAGGGGAACTGCCAAGCTTTATATATAAGAAGACACCAATCGTGCTGTAACGCTGGCGCGATAAACCGATGTTCGAGGCATGTCGCCGCGACCTGCACCATGGGCACTACAGAGTCATTTGTCTCTCCTGATGCATCAAACTTTAGCTCTACATTTTGCATGTATTTGTTTCGCAAAAGAAAGTCGCAAGCTCCTCACGGGCAAGCGATCAAAGTGCAATCAAAGTACCATCAATCAGGCGGACGAGTATAATGCGCAAATCTTGAGTAATAGTCGTGCCAGTGGAGCATCGTGTTGGCGTAGTCAAAGTTGCCCTCGGGTACGTTGCGAGAGGTGGTGTGCGCAGACGCAATGTTCATTCCGTGGGGGTTGCCTAAGATATGAGACGTCGCTGATAGAGAGAATAAGAAAAAAAAAGCACATTGAAATATGTTTGCATTTGATACACGGGGCAGCCATCCAAGAGAAGTAAACTTTTCTGCTTTAGCGATACGTGAACACTTCGCCAGACTCTTACGTTTGGAAAAACACCGCGTGAATATCGCGAGGTCGCCTACAAATTATAAAAAAAAAGTGTGCACGCAATCTGTTTCACCGCAACCAATTCATCATTGGGCGTGCTTTATGCGGTTGAAAGTCGAGGCTTCATTTCCAAACGTCCGGACACTTCTACAGTGCTTTTTCGCTGCAGAAATTTCATACTGCCAGGGAGCGGAAAGAAAAATGAGCAGGTTATTTTCCTACAATACTCGAGAAACCCTCATCGGGTTCAAATAATGGGGATCGTTAAAGGTACCATGGAAACTTATATTACAAAAGAAATAGCGGTGGTGTATCACAAATTTCGCCTCAAAAAGAAAATAAGTTGCAGAATAATCTTTTACATTATGTTATGATGATAGACAGAGGATCATCTGCTTTTCAAGAACGCGTAACTAATCATCTTCAACGTTAAGTAAACTTCACTGTTTGTTTTTATTATTTGAAATATAATCGCACTCCCTTATTTAGCGCCCCCTGAAATGGGAGCCTTTAAGGAAAAAAACTCAACTGAAAGTGAAGAATTGCGAGAAGATTCCCAGTGAGACTTCACTGTACAAAAAAGAAAAAAGTTGTTGTTATACTCTGCAGAGGTAAAGCAGCAGCGTCAGTAAACAATTGCATAATATTTCCGCGATACAAACATTATTACATATAGAAGCAGTGGAAATGTTTGCCCGCTTCAATTTCAAAAACACCCCTTCAAGTAACCCTCGTGTTTAAATATAAAGAAAGAAAAAGGCTTTCCAGTTCACATTTCATAAATAGAAAATCGATAAGAAATGTCTCCTTCCGATTCGATTAATTCGCAAAGACTGCCTATAGAACTGGATGGAACGAGTACACGCATAAATATTGCCGCTTAGAGTGCCGACCGAGATGCGCCGGAAAATGGACAGAATGTATACCAGCGCTACGTATAGCTTTGGTTAGGTGCCGCCTCGTGAGAACAACAGTAAAGCCACAGATTACGCCTGGATATGCATTCACTAATAGTCGGTAATAATAACGTGCACGTATTTTAACACAAGCAGCATTTGCGTATGAACAGTTCTTCGCCCAGACGTTTGGTGTTGAGGCAATTTCAATAATGATAAATTCGCTCCAATGAATTGTCATTTACACCCGCCATGCTCGATTGGCCTACTTACCTGTGGGTAAATACGAGTTATGACGTTGTGCGAGTCATGATAAGAGTAATGATAGTATATGCGAACGTTTTTTTTTTGTGCTATTGTAAACAACCATATACGAGGCCAAGTTTGAAGCCGAGAAAAGATAAATAGAAGCATAAAAACAATGTTTTTGTGCTGCCGTCGTTTTCTGTGCTGATTCTAAGAACGAAGTAATACAGTTCAGATAAACATTTTGAGCATCTAAGTTCTAGGTGGTGGTCATGATGCTGCTTAGCCTGAAAGCCTAGGCTGGCGATTGCTCCAGAGTAGGTTTCATTCAGCTCTGGTTTATGCCCCCCCCCCTGGCTTTAAATAAATATCTCTTTAATTAGAACCGATCCCTTGATGCTACATGAGCTGCGAACAACAGCACAACGATATAACGTTTCGTCGCAAGCTATAGACTATTTCCAACGTGACGACAGAGCCCCACAACTTTCAGAAACAAAGAAGAATGCAGCTCTCCGCGTCCTTATAACTAATTTGCTTATTCTGAAGCATACCTGGTGCACGCAAGTGAAATAAATTCAATAAGACATAGGAGCGCAGCGCGACAGCCTTGGAAATGAACGAATTGACCAAATAAGTTTCGCGAATTAAATCTTCACGTCTCCGGGAAGTAAAGTATAAGAGGGGGAAGGGGGGGGGGAGTATGAGAGTGCAATTGAATTAAGGGTTCTGCAAAGGTCGGCGCTACTGATGGGGATGTGGTATCGTCAGCGAACTGCCTCCGTCGTATTTTTTCAGGAAGCTCTTTTTAAAACTGTCAACAAATTTTCTCTTTTCCGAGAGCTCCGGCAAATTGTGTCTCATTCCTTGGACCACTACAGAAAAAAAATTGATGCCACTCCAAAGAAGCTTTTAAAGCTTAACAACCAGTCCACGCATTGTGTGCTTGGTTTGCCACTCCTTGCTTGCGTTTCCTTTCTTGAAAACTCGGCGCGCGCTACTTTCCTGTCGAGAATGCTGCGTCACACTGATAACGCGCGTGCCGTTCGTGACTGGGAAGTACCGGGCTCGCAGCGTTAAAGTAAGGAAACGCGGGCAAGACAGATGACGATTATTGTTGTGGGACAAGATAAGCCCCAAAGGGTGTAAATTTTTCTAAGAGTGTACGAATGGTTAAGCGATACACGGTAAGAAGCAAGGACCACTGTAATATTTTTGTAGCACAACGATCAAGAATGTGGGCATTTCCTCACGTTAGTCCTACGACCAATTCTCCGATGATGGAAATTGGGTATGTTTTCTGTGGCGTGAATGCATTTATTGTTTCACCGTCGCCACACAGACGCTCACGACCATCCCGTTTCAGTACAGGTAATTAGTGTGGCCCGTTGTGACGACTTGACCGGCTGGATGACTCACTCGCGTTCTGTCATCTGCAGTTTTTCAAATATTTTATCTCTCCCTTTGAACTTGCCCACTCGGGGCTTCGGGAATCTCAAAAGGAAAAACGTGTGCCGAGTTTTGGAACAGCTCAGAGATGTAGGGTTGCGACTGATGTTGTCTAGGTGCGAGTTTTCTTTTTCTCGAAATGAATTACCTAGGCCACGTCCGCTAGTGCAGCGGGTCTTCGCGCAAACCCGCCAAAGGCAGAACTGTGCTAGCAGGCCCAGCTACGCAGAACGTAAAGAAGGTACAGACCTATCTAGGCTTGATCAATTACTACAAAAGCCTAACCTTTGTGCAGTTCTGCATCATTTAAACGGGTTGCTGTTAGCTTGGCCCCCCTGCTACTGAACAGCTGAAAAAAAGTTGGCATTTCTAAGAAGCAAGGGGCTGCTAGCGTCTGACATTTCATGACATTTGCGCATTTTGATCTAGCTAAGCCGTAGGTCCGAATTCGTGACGCATCACCACATGGCCTTGGCACGCTACATGCCCAGCGGGAACCCTCTGGAAAAAATGTTCTGTTTCCTTCGCATCATGGCGTTTAGTAGCTGCCAAAAATAGTATAGTGAACTACACAAGGCGCGCCTTAGGTCTAGCATTTGACACCACCCAATCGAGATAATATTTGTGGGTTCTGCAATTCAAGGACGTGGGGAAGCACAAATCGTTGTTGAGCTTACTGGGGAGAAGACGCTGCACTGGTCCGCATATTCTGTTATCCTGGCTGGACGAAGTAACCATCTGCACTCGTTCCTTGCACTGACTGGCTTGCGTCATGTGTGCCACTCATGTGTATCACGGAAGCCACACTTGAGCGCTCTCACACATGCTGTGATGTGGTTACTTATCACACTAAGATATTTTCGAATAAGGATGTAATAACCACTAAGAGCCATAGCAGTGCGAGTTCAATTTTCCGCACAAGAAAAATATACTCTACATACCGATGACGTGAACGTATCTGTAATAAAAGCCACGATAATAATATTTTTTATTATCCTAGAGTAGTCTTGGGGCCAAAATCGCGAAACTTGTCATTTGTAAGAGACGTTCGGCGTGGGTTGGCTGCCTTGGCTATTAATTCTGCGCAACAGCCCCGTCGGCAGCTGTTCCTAAATGTGGTTCTGGTTTTGAGAACAGTTTTCGTGGATACAAGCATTACATTTCAGCCCCTGATGAATGGCCCCCCTTGTCGGCCCTGTTTACTATCCTTACCTACATAATTCTTAACTAATTGAACATACTGATACAATTTCAGGCATTCATGTATAACTATAGTCACAGCAGGCCTCACGTTAGAGCTCCTTACTATTGTTTGTAGGCCCTGCTTTATGGAACTGCATGTTCTAGCAAAGAGTGTAAGAAAACTACCGCCATTTGTTTTTATTTGTAATGGCTGTAACTATACAGTGACAGAATTGCAGACAGTAAGCGAGGAGCAGAGAAGTAAGCTAAAGATACTGTTCCACTGCTTTCAATATAACAAATATTTTGCTGGGTATTATATAAGGTAATTGTTTTTTAAACCCACGCTAGTGTAATTACAAAAGCTTCAAAGAACAGGTACCGAAGCTACACACAGCTACAGAGAATTTGAACTGGCACGGTGATGCACTATTTCAGACTGTAATGTAGCTTTCCTCCCAAAAAGAAAGATATGATCAGATAGATTATAAATAAAGTGCATAATTCTGTCGAAGGTCATAACGACCTTTTCTTTTTCGTAACCTTAAAACTATTCCGGCAGGGACATGCTTACCACACAGCAAATCTTTCGTTTCCTCATTTAACCATATTGCTCCTTTCAAATGTATTCCTTGGTGATTCGAAAGCGGGAGGAGCGAACCCAGCAATTGATACAGACAGGGTTCTTCAGCCGCTGATGTATCGCAAGGTGCTTCTAAATGGACTATTTCCGCTACGTGAGCTCTAGCGTGAGGCCTGCTGTGACTATAGTTACACATGAATGCCTGAATTTGTATCAGTACGTTCAATTAGTTAAGAATTACGTAAAGTAAGGGTAGTTTTTAGTTCTAACGAGATCAGATCAGCATTCTATGTCGGTATTTTCCAATGAACTCGATAGTTGCCATTGCGTCTTCGACAAACTCATGCCAGAAGACCCAATGGGTCCCACAGTATTCAAACATTTTCACGTGAATATCTGTGAAAAGAAAAGTTCATATTGTGGGCATTTCGCCAGATTGTTGCATCAGCGGGAACGTTGAAATAAAACACTGTGAATGGCTTCGTTAAGGTGGTGGTTTGAATAACATGAGCCGCTAGGAAGTGGCGACAAACGCCGTCTGAAACACACAGGGCGCTTTATGTATATTTGAAGGGTAGCAATAAGCGCGCGCGATAATAATTTGCCTGTGCACCCGTATTGATAGCTGTGGAAGCGCGGTAGGTAGAATTCCTGCCCAAATGCAGTCGCAGCCAGAACGTAAACACCTCAGGAGGACTATTATAACCAATTCAGTCAGTTTGTGCACAGATGCGTTCGCGATTTGCTTTTGTTATTTGCTCCAGTGGAGGCAAGGAAAGAAAGCACAGGTATGTAATTTCAAGTAAACTCCCTGCATAGTGTCTGTGGCTCCATTTCACTTTTACGTATTAAGTATTGCTACACGCAAACACCTTGCTGAAGGCTTTACTATATATGATTGGATGCTGGTCTTGCCACGTTCTTTAAGAGGATCATAGTTTTATTCTTCGTCGTAACAACTGCAGTGAGTAATATGCTTATGTATATTTCTTGCGGCTCGTAAGAAAATTTTTTAATAAGAAACGCGACATCATGGATGAACACACATGTATATTTTTTATTTTTAGTATTTATGACGGACTAGAAAATGCGCAAACAACCCAAATTGACTTTTTTCTACTGCACTCCAAAGCACCTTCCAAAATCATTATGTAACATTGATATGGCTACCAATTGTACGTAATAGTTCGCGGTGGAAGGGGCTAATGGTTAATAGCACACGTTGTTCTGTGTTTGTGTTTCTTGGAGAGAAAAAGAAGCAATGAAAACGGACACCTGTGGCAATCACTAAGTCAGTTTTATATGTTGCGAGACTTTTTGATTTCTATAAACAGTTTTAGTCTTCTCTAAACTTCTTGTTTTCTCTAAACTAAACATTGCATGTTTATTTTTATACCTTAACCCGCTCCCCCCTGCGTTTGGCAGGAAACCGGACACGGGCCCTGTTGACCTCCACATCTTTCCTATCTACCCTCAAACCTAGCGGATAATGCGCAAATTATATCAGGATTCGGAAGTAAACTTTTGAAGGCATTTGTCTGTTCTTACGTCTTGCGGTTTCAAATTCGGCTTGTCCTCATAATGAGGCGATGGCAGTTTCTCAAGTGTTCATCAAGCTCAACCTGCTGCTCTAATCCGATCACTGGCGCCCACGTAACTCCTTAAGCACGCAAAAAAGAAGGGGGTAGGAGGGTTAAAGCTGTAAGTGCTCGCTTGTAAAACAAAACTTGCAGAATAACTTTTATGAGGTGAAGGCGAGCACGATGTGAGCGCTAACTGGAATAGGGTTGTCGACGAGTTCTGCAAAATTCTCAAGGGCTTACCCTTTCTCTCATTTCCTCGGTTTCCCACTCTTTCATGCTGCGTCCCATAATTTGCAGCAGAATCCACGAGGACGTTTGACATTTTTGCGCTAGTGACTGAAATGACTTCGTAAGATCTGCGTATATCACAGACGAGAACCCGAATCCTTACACTCATAGAACAGAAAACTGTGCGGGAGAGGGTGATGGGGGTATAGTTCTCTGATGTGCACGGATTTCGTGGCTTGTATGCTTGACATTTTATATAGGAGACAAACTTCTGCTCGGAGCTCCCACGGAATCGCTCGTTTTTCCTTGATCAAATTAGAGGAAGTCTAAGTCACTGAAAAAAAAAAAGGGAAGCGAACAAGCAGCACCATTGACAGAAATGAAATGAGGCGTTTTGTCATCAGCTTGATATTTGCCCGTTTGTCAGTACTTGCCCGAAAAGGTAATGCTGGTAGCTGGGTACTCACTACACGAAACTTGATAAGCTTAAACTGTTTTACTTAACGTAATACATATAAATTCTACCCACTAGGGAACAGAACCACCTTTTGGGACAATCATATTTCATTCAAATCTGGTGAACACTACCAGACTAAAAAATCACAAGGGTGAAGTTACCACGGCTCTTAAGAGGAAGGTTGAGGTCGGGCCCAACTCCGACGCGGCCTATTCAAATACATGTGAAACGCAAAAACGCTTTTCTGAGGTAAGCCCTGGGCCGATTTTAATGAAATTTGTTGCATTTGAGCGAGAAAGCAAAATTCCAGTGACTGCTACAGGCGGAATTTCGATCTAGGGCATGAATTTTGTGAAAAGAGGTTTCAAAAATTCGAAAGCTCGATACAAATAGACGCATGAACTTTATAAATTAATAGCTCTGCATCAAGAAAGATATCGCGTTTATGTGCGCGGCGTCCATAAGATAATTCAAAGCGGACAAAATCGATATGTCAATTTTTATCTTACGTGAATTTGTTACGTTGTGTACAAGGGTTCTGCAAAAGCTGTATTTCCAAATTATGGAATATTTTTATTCACGTGCAACACATCAATTTTGTCCGCTTTAGATGTACTATCAGAATTGTGACATCACAATTATATCACAGAATTGTGATATAATTTTTCCTTGCTGAGTTGAGAAGTTGTTAACTTGATAGTTTAGTTTACTGAAAATTTTCGATTTCTGCCAATTTTCAATAAAAAATTAACAATCTAAATCAAAAACTCGAAACCGTCGAATTTGGTGCAGTGGTTGCCGAGAAAGACGAATTCTCCTTTTACATGCATTTAGATAGGAGCACCTCAGCCAAAGCTTCCTCTTAATTCGGCCACTAATGTTTGAGTGTGGCTTGTAAGAAATCCTTGTGAACAGCTCAGTAATTTCACGTAACATGTATACTTGAACATCGTATTTGACTGCTTGAGCTTACCTAAAATATGTAATTTACAGAACTGCGATATCTGTTCAGGATGCAGTTAAGGATTCGTAAATTTCATGACATTTTTTGAAGGAAAAAAGAAATATGGGACGATTTTAGCAATATTGTCTAAGCCTATAGCAGAGGTCTGTTTGCTGGAGGCGCTATAGTGCAGCCTTATCTCTGAAATGCAAGTAATTTCATTTAGTTGGGTCATTTATAACACTGTCGCTCGCGAAGCAACCGGTCTTATACCGGGTGTGCTACTTAAGTTGGACCAAAATTCTGAAAAAAAAAATCCTGAGAGCACTAGAGAAATCGTACCGACTGCATAGTAGTCGTAGTCGTGTGTACACACAGCCAGTATTTTTTATCATCACGAAGCGTCTATAGTTGTTTTGAATGAGTCAACCTTTTAATTATTGCTTGTATCGCAAACATATCAATTACAAGGTTGTAGGGAACCTAAATGACCTCCGAATTAAGCATTTGTCTTGTGCTAAGCTTTACCTCGTTGTTTTTTCCGAAAAAAAACGCGCGTTAGACATTCAAAAGAAGAAATAGATAAGTGCTCATGCGCCGCTACTGAAGCGCTCCCAAGCGAATAGGCACGGATACAAGGTTTTACTAGTGGCGGCAGCTCGATGAGGGGCTTCATGCTATGTGACGGTCACGAAATCATCAGAGCATGCCTCTGACGCATTGATAAGCGTAGCGGAGTTGTAGGAGAGGGGCAGGGGATTTCGAAGCCGGGATACCGTGACAGCGCACTTGGGACTGCAATTATACGAGCTCATCTTTTTCTGTAGATAGGCGCACCCAGAACGTATGTTCCTTTTGTTCCCTTTAGCAATAGAAACACACCTTGTGCAGGCTGTGTCCACCTAATGCGTTTTGGCGAATCTGTACGGCCTGCATATGCTGTTGTCAGTTAAGTAAATCATTTTGGCTTAACGTGTCAGTGCGTAGGTAATAACGGGAGGTCTCAGCGGTAGCACGTCAGTGACCTGCTCTTTAAGAACAGTCACGCCCTTCACGAATGATCAGAAGACTCAAATGATGCTGGCTTGGGGGCGGCGCATGGCGACAAGAGGAAGGCAGCCAAACTATTCCGGATGCGGCATTGCGGAGGACGCCCGAGACTGTCAACAATACTTACAAAGTACGAGGTCCTTTGAGAGACGGGTAGCTTTACAAGAACGCGACACACGACTGGGAAGGTAGCTCAAGAAGCGGAAAAGGATGTTTTGGCATTCTTCGTTGTTAACCCTCACGGTGGTGTGCACGACCCCAGTACACTGGCCGGAACCTCAAGGTCATCATTGTGGAGGATCTTAATCTAGCGCATATGCACCCGCACCATGTACATCATTATCAAAAACTTGAAGACCGAAGTTTTGAAAACAGACTTGAATTTGCCAACTGCATTTTCACAAACTGTGAAGAAGAGCCTCATTTTCTCACTCGCGTGCTTTGGACGGATGAGGTAATTTCTCAGGAAACGCACAAGTTAATCTTCACAACGCGCACTACGGAAGTGATAGGAATCCCCACTGACTGGCACAAACCCGACACCAATACCAGTGGTCGTTTAATGTGTGGAAAGGTATTTTTGATTCCGACATCATCGCACCCATCTTTTTTGACAACACGTGCACTAACGACGCAAGGCTACGTTAACGTCATCCTCGAAGGCCCCGTGAACGACGTCTGTTGCAACGTTCTACTTGCGCACCTTCGGAACATCTGGTTTCAGCACGATGGAGTTCCTGCGCATAGTAGCAGTCAGTCTCGAGCTTGGCTCGGCAAGCTTTTTTCTGGACTCTGGATTGACCGACACGGACCTGTACCCTGGCCTGCAAGGTCGCCGAACATGACACCGCTGGACTTCTCGAGGGGCTACGTGAAATATCGTGTGTTTAGCAGCGAAACTACCACACCGGACGCCCCTGAAGCCAAAATAATGAGAGGCTGGCGCGAGATCCCGACGTCGTTGGTCAAAGCTGCAGTAGCGCAAGTGTTGGAAACAAATAACTACTGTATTGCTTCAGATGGTGACCTGTTTGAGCACATGCTCTAAGCGGCAGTAGAGAATAACTGCTCAAAACTCGTGTAAAACGTGTGACTGTTTAACGCAAAC
This sequence comes from Dermacentor variabilis, assembly GCF_050947875.1. NCBI lineage: Eukaryota > Metazoa > Arthropoda > Arachnida > Ixodida > Ixodidae > Dermacentor > Dermacentor variabilis. Next base: position 54,933,487 of record NC_134577.1, read on the forward strand.
TCATGATATCACCCTACTCCTGCATAAAGAAGCTTGCGACAAATATACAAATAGGTAAAAAAATGCTTTGTTCTGCCTATTTTCTGGAGTTCAAGAAAGAGAAAGGGTAAATGGCTAAGCCCGTTGCACCTTTTGTTTGTTTCTTTGTGGGCGACTAGATGCCTTACGTGCTGTTCGTTTATTCTTTATTGAAAGCAACTCCTGAGTAGTTCTTTCCTGTTCTTCCTAGAGCTGTCTTTTTCATTTCGTGCTCTTTTGCGCCCTGCTCTGTTCTCACATTGGTAGAATTTCCTTTGTAGCTTTGTTTAATGATGCGCGAACGTTAAAGCTATCCCGAGTGCCTGATGATCGAGCACATTCTTGCGTCCGCAGATGCTGACCGCTTGTCGCACCGCACTAGTTAGTACGCGAAATCTCTCGGGCCACCCTACATGACGAAGCCTTGTACGATGCGGCGATAAACGAATGTAGCCGTATATCTTTCAAAACTTGCTTGGAGGCGCTTGAGTAAGGGCGCGCGAGCGCGCATCTATTTCATATTTCGTATGTTCCGCGGGCTTTTGTTTTTTCTTGAAGAACACATAGAGGCGCACTTCAGCACAAAATAAATGCTTAATTCGGAGGTTATTTAAGGCGCCCTTCAGCATTGTAATTGACATGTTTGCGATTCAAGCAATAATTATAAACTTCACTAATTAAAAGCAATCAATAATTCGTGATGAAAGAAATACTTACTGTAAGTACATATGACTGCCGCTACTACGCAATTGCTTTCTGTTTCTGTTTCTTTGGTTTTCTGTTTTTTTTTAATCTCGGTCCAAGTTAACTGGGACACCTGGTATATGACCGCTAATAGTCGCTTGGGTTGAAGAGTGTTTTGAGTCAGTTGCCCGCTACTCGATCATAGGTGTCAATGAACCCCAAGCCACCCAGCAGAGGACAAGCCTCTTTTATACAGTTGTACATCTTATATTATTTTTCTATTTCCCTCCATGTTTACAACTAAATGAAAGCAGCCTGTAATACCGCATTTTCATGTTTAATATCATTGAAACAGGATTTACTGTTGCCACAAACATTTGATGCGCTGACCATTGTCGAGAAGTATTGAGAGCCAACATTGGGTCGCCTGGCTACGTATTCAGTGAGGTCTCGAATTCATGTGTTCACTATCTGGCCAAGGCCTAAGACTTCGAGGAGAGCATTGATCTGTATAGACATAGAAGTTATTTTTTTTTGCTCTTATACTGTCTTAGTAGCATTGCTAACAGACATAATATCGACGAGGTCATCGGTAAGAACTGCAATGCCCACACCAAAAAATGGTACCCAAATCTTATTTTTATCTGAAAGACAAATTTAAAGGTGATGTACTTTTCAATTTTATATCGGTCCACGTTGCACCGTTTGTGAGAGAGAGAGAGAAGGGAAGACGGAAAGGCAGGGAGGTTAACCAGACTGAGTCCAGTTTGCTACCCTACACGTGGGGAGGGGAATGGGGAGTGAAAGAGGGAGAGAGAGAACTTAGGTGTAGGATGTCTATAGTCGGGCACTCAAGTCTGTTGCCCTCAGGTAGCGAAAAAGCGCTCGAACTGCTTTCTGGGCCAATGAGCTGTGAGGCCAAGCTCCCAAGATCTTCGCTTCCGTAAATGGCCTGTCATCCAGTCTATTCAAGGCACACTGGAGAGTCGCACGTTGATTATCGAAGCGAGAACAGTGGCACAGAAGGTGACTGATGGTCTCTTCACACTCGCACTTAGCGCACATTGGTGAATCCGCCATTCCAATACGATAGCGGTAGGAGTTGGTGAATGCTACTCCTACCCACAGCCGACACAGCAGTGTTGCGTCACGTCGTGGAAGGTTCGCTGGTAATTTAAGTTTCAGTGATGGGTCGAGGCTGTGCAAACGACACTTAGAGTTCTGTCGTGTATGCCAGTAACCTAACGTGATTGTACGAGCGAGACTACGAAGCTCTCTTGCAGCGTCGACTCTGGATAAAGGTATAAGGAGTGTCGGTGAGCCAGCCTGGGCACGTCGGGCAGCGTCATCGGCGAGGTGATTACCAACGATGCCACAATGTCCCGGCAGCCACTGAAATATGATATGCACCGTTTATGAGTCCCAGGCTGGCTCACCGACACTCCTTATACCTTTATCCAGAGTCGACGCTGCAAGAGAGCTTCGCAGTCTCGCTCGTACAATCACGTTAGGTTACTGGCATACACGACAGAACTCTAAGTGTCGTTTGCACAGCCTCGACCCGTCACTGAAACTTAAATTACCAGCGAACCTTCCACGACGTGACGCAATAGAGCGGCATAGTGGGTAATTCGTTGTTTATCGAAATAAATAAATAAAGGAATGAAGGGCATGGAATTATTGCTGACTGCGTTGTGACGTGGCTGTAACTGTTTAGTGAAGTCAGTGAATCAATAACTTCAGCAAGACACGAATGCTGCGATTCTCTCTGGCCTTAGTGTTCCTCGCAGGTGTACCTCTCTCCTGGAGCAGCGAAGCGAACAGCATCCTCTGCCACATGCTCATGGCAGATAAGACGTGCCAGCTGCGAACAACGTAGGCGACAGATTGATCCAGCCTTTTTGGTGGCATGAACAGTCCGTTGAACATGACGTTTCTGCGCAACTTACTACTCCACTTGAGATGTCGGTTGAAGGGGATGTCCAGTAGGTCGCAACCTTGTTGTTATGCATGCCAAAGTGCAGCTATATATAACGAATCTCAAGATATAAGAAATTATTGGATATGACCAAGCACCAGAAAATTCTCCAATGTTTTCGCCATAATCAACGTGTTCGCACATAAAGCATTATGCAGATCCCACGCACTGTGGGAATTGTTGTAAGTAAAGTTTCTGTGCTGTTTGCCTTAATTGACGATAGTTAGCAGTGATGTTCACTGCGAATATTCAATTTATTCAACGTTTTTTCCAACACTAGATGGGTGAGTTAGTGTTAAATGATACCTTGCATGCACCACTGCTGTCTGTATGTCTGCGTAATACACAACACAAAGGGAGAGGTGTTTGCTTGAGGCACTGTTGCGCGCCATATTTTATAACCTCTGAGAGGGTTCAGCATTGTCATTGCCTCAAATAGCACGTCGTTAAAAAACAGAAGCATTAAACTTGGATTGAATTATGGGGCTGTACGTGCCAAAACCACCATAGGATTACGAGGCAGGCCGTAGTGGCGCACTTCAGGATAGTTTTGGCACCGTGGTGTTCTTTAACGTGTCCCTAAATCAAAGTGCGTGAGCTTTATCCAGCATTTCTCTGCCTTCTCACGACACCCTCCCCTATCCCTCCCCCTTTCCCTTGTATTTGTATTGAAAGTACGAGCGAAGAGTGGCGAGGCTGTTATTCACTTGTTTCTCGACATTTATTTGGCAGTAGTTAACATTTAGGAAAATCATTAAAAAATATTCGAATTTAAGATTAGTGAATATTCAAAGAGCAAATCGTATAGGACACGATTCATTTCGTCATTCGAAAGTATTTGCACACACCTAGTAATTTGCGAGTATGGCTTAATGCAACGCCCTATTAAAGTTCGTCAACATTTAAATGTAAGCTGTAAAATTGCATATTGAATTGGTCTACCTCAAATGTCCTAGGAGATGCCATTTTCAGATCTGCGATATCTGACCTTAGGGTAGAGTTACGTGTTCGTATACTTCACGTTGCTGTTTGTTTTAAGGCTTGCAGCAGTTCGACAAATTTTGTAAAGAAAGAACTTGTGGTCCTTAATCAAAATTTTGCTGCGCAGACATGCAAGAATTTAACTCTCTATTTCAGAAACCTAACATACTTCATTCATTTAAAGAGGCCCATTCGCTGTCTCGCCGAGGCATTTATTCGTTTCACATACATCCTAACAGATAAATGCTCCTTTTAGGCAATGGGCGTGGTCAGATTACGCTTACAGCACGAGCCGGTAAAACAGTAACACCGCACGACACTACATGCGTAAATACCGGTATAGGCTGGATAACGCAATGTTGGGATGCATTCTCGGACCTTGAAAGCTCTTTGCTTTATTTGGCTACCGTTACGGGAGAGTGCTGGCGTATTAGTCCGAGCCAACGTATCCGTCACGAATGACGTCACTTGCAAAAGTATGCGCCGCAGCCGGGAGAGGGAAGCGGTGGGAGACGAGCACGTGAGTTTTATGACCTTGGAACGTTTCGATAATGTGTCCAGTTGTCTAGTTTGCATGTAGCGTACTGTAGTTACTTCAGACGCCGTGGTCGACATTCTCTACGCGGCGCTATAGGCACCGGGGTCCGTAAATTTCGACTTTCCGTTTTTCATAGCACCGACTGTATATGGAGCAGTATACAAATTCATGATAAAAGGCATGTTTTTTGGCGCAAGTTAAAACACACAAAAAAAGGAAGACACATAAAGACAACGCGGGCGGCACTTCTAACTGATTTGGTTTGGGCTGTGACCCATGAATATATATACATGTGTCTTTATGTGTCTTACTTTCGTTTGTGTGTTTTAACTTGCGGCTAAAGAATGTATTTTAGCAAGCATCAACTAGGCCAACAAGCAGTTCTGTTGAAACAGATTCATGATAACTGAGTAAAACTTGCGAGAACTGTTTATGTCTTCCTGAAGGAGTTGTGAGCCCTCTCAAATGTATTGCGTTTTTACTTTTTTTGCACAGTTCCAGAGCAGCGCGCTCCGCGAAAGCGGCGATGGTGGCGAGGATCTCCCCACCACGGACTTCGTACGACAGTCCATCGAGAAGGAGCAACTTTGTGCGTGGTCCGCCGCACTGGTGCTGGAGCACTCGGGCTGGAGCGCTCCAACACGAACGTCAGGTGTCGAACCTGCGTCAGACAGGTCACATCTACCGTAACGACGAAGTGGCCACTGACACTATTGCCCACAATTCTGGCAAACGCGTAGTTACGCAAATATAAAAAGAAAAACACTCCAAACAGTACTGTCAGTAAGGCGAGAATTACGACGATAATGACGACGTGTAACGCCGATGATGTGCGCAATAACTCCCAGGTCACGTTCCACGAGTTGAACTATAGGCGTTGGAAGGGCTGCAGCACCCGTGTAGCTTAAGGATAGTAGCGAAGGGGGGAAGGGGTCATCGCAATACAGAACCGATGATACGGGGGCTAACCTCATTAACGAGTTCAGGAAAGTCAAGAAGTCAAATGTTCGTCGAATGCTGGGGTTGACATGGATAGCTAAAAAAATCAAAAGGTGGGCGAAATCTGGGGTAAGTGATTCTCCGCGTGTCGCGAATCACCCGACATCTTCTGAGTAGGAACGCATCACTGCTGCCGTTGTCGCTCGCTTATACCTTCGCTCTTCACCACCAGCTCATCTAACGTAACGTTGACTAAAGCACGACTTTATCAGGCAGCCTAACACGCAACACAAGTTCAACTGCTTTCATTAACCACTTACAAGAGCTCTGTCTTCTCGTACAGATCTGGTTTCGGTATGTAAACCTGTTCGAGTAGAAAATATTGGCACATATATAACGGCAGGCTGGGTGCAACTGGGCACGTTCAAGTGTTCCAAGTTATCGGTCACGTGTACTAGCGAAATCTGCGCAGGACCGTTAGCAAGGCCTCGAGCGTAAAAAGGAAGCTGATAACTACATGCGTTCCTGGATGAAAGATGGCGCCCTTGATGAGACTAAGACTGACCCTCGCTGAGGCTTAGTTTGTGCAGCGTGTTCCCTGGCGCAGCCTTCGGAGCCGTGCGAAGTCTTGCGAAAGAGATATCACTCCGAAAGCCTTTCCTCGAGAATATCATCCCTGTAGTTTTGTGAAAATGGCGCTAGGAGCCCACCAAAACGGCTTTTTTGGTTAGTGAAAACACATTTCGCAAATAGCACATGCTAGTGTGAATATCTCAGCCAAATGTTCTGGTCGCACGCGACCCCTATGTCACTTTTTTCTCAAACTCTCCGTTTTGAAGCAAGACCGCCTTCTCATCCGTTTCGAAAGTCCTAACGGCTTGCATACAGGCTTAGATGTTTCGGCAGGTGCAAAAATTCACATGTATCGTAGAATCCTGTTATTGGCTCAGAGCTGGCGATAATAACGCGGTCTCGATCATTTCACTTCTTCCCACTGTTACTGTGTAATTTATTGACGCTGTTTAAAAAATTCACTTGCCGTGGCGGCCCTGCGATAATGGATGCCCAACTACAAGTACTGAGGAGGGGTATGCAGTGCTTTACTGCTTGAGATTAATAGGAATGATAATGTGTAGTAATGTGAATGATGGGAGTAATGGTAATCTTGCTTGTATGCCGCCACTGGTCGTACTGCCGTTTCCTTCCATTTGCCATTCTCACCTCGTGCTTACGGTCCTGCCCGTGAGTCATATGTGTTGACTACCCATAACAAAATGCTAGTGACGGAAATTCCCACGTCGAAAGCTGCCGTCGCCTTTGCAACCTGCGCAACAGGGATCTTTACCTGGAAACGTATAGGGGAAGCGCTACGTGCTTAGCACAGTTATGAGGAGCGCCTTATCATCAAATATACAGTTCGGATGTTTGTTTTCTGCATGGTCTTTATTGAAACGAATGATTTTCTGCATGTTGTATGCGTAATTTCAAGGACTGCACTATTTTCGCTTCACTTTGCTGTGTGCTTGCAGCCTGATTCACCTCCGACGTGGTTCGGCCGGGTGATGCACTACCTCCAGGATCGGCCCACACTTTTGCTGCCCACGGAGATGGACGCGAAAAATTCCGACCAACGAGAGCCAACTAGCTTCGCCGTAATGAACAGGCTGAAGTAAGCGAAACTGCGTTTCAAATTTCGTGATGAGTTGTGTACTTCACGAAATAAGACTATCGTACCTACTATCGCAACATATCGCCTGCTAACGCTCAACCGCGCTCACCCGTAGAACACTGAAGCTCTGACCACGCGGCTTAGCGTCTACCTCGGACGTCGGGTCTCGTTAACTTGAAATAGTTTTGAATACGCAACTAGCCTCGACCCACGCACAAATTTAGCATCAGGCCACATGTACGCTTGACAGCTGGCCACATGTACGCTTGTACGCACCTGGCTTGAAGTATTTGGCAGAGTTTGCTTTGTATCGAGCAATTGCGCAAGCCGTAGAATTTAGATGTGGCTACTATTTGTCGGTCAAACTGGCGCAGCACTCATTTAGAAGCGGTTTCCCAAGGCGTCTAGCTAGGAGCAACCAGGAGCGAGCGGCACTGGGCAGGTGTAGTCTGGCGTGTACTTTGTTGTTGTCACAGGCTAGTTGAGGGGTCAAAATTGCACAATTTCGCGAGGTCCGACGGCTACTACATTGACAAGCAGTGGGGCCATGGTTTCCTGGCTACACGAACGTCCTGGTGTAAGAAGACGATCACAATAATGTATTTTGTGTCAAAAACGGGGATAATTAGGTGATGCTTTTATACAGAAGGAGGTCCCATAGTTAGAATCTTAAATGAGGCCTCCTGTGCATAACACTTATTCAAACCACCGTGGCAACTTGCAAAATCTTCGATAGTAAAAGGCTTTACGATGCAGGGGGCACAAAGGAGCACAAAAACATCAGTTGAATGCCTGGAACAATAACAAGGCTGTGGATTTGCAAATAATAGAGAAACTACCTAGAAATGTTCTTCAAAATTAGAGTAAAAGCTCTGAAAAAGGAAACCTGGATGAAGTTGAAAGAAAGTGCTGAAGTTCTGTATGAAACTTTTCAGCATTCAGCAATTTTACAGGAATTGGTAATGCGTACCAGAGAGCAAGCTGAGGAGAGTGATGACTGCTTGCGTAATTTGTGCGAACGCTTGAAAGAATAAAGTTATTCTCTGCAAATCTAGCTTTGCTTGTATAAAGATGAGATTCCTTTGCTATCATGGCTACTCGAATATTATCTCTCCATTCCCTAAAAATAAGAATGGCAAAGTTATATTTAACAACATCAGTCATGCTCGAAATATAACGCGCATGTAATAACTGATGTGCGCTCGTGGTACGAGACGTTAGGTGACTTATTTTTCCCGATGATTCAATGATATAGCAAATGTCGAGATGAACAGAAAAGCATAATGCATCCTTATGAGCATAGAAAATGAGAAATATGGCCATGCCTTAATTAGAACACGTCGCGTACACCATTTTCTCTTGTCCCGTCAGCCATGTGAAGGTCAAATTTCAGACGGCGTTTTTTAATCTTGTAGCGCAGCTCAGAAAGACCAAAAGGAAAGTAGTAGGAGTAATGAAATGAAACGGAAAACAGAGTGAAAACAGAGCGCTCACTCTGTTTTCCGTTCCCTTTCATTACCCCTATACCACTTTCCTTGTTGCTCTTGCTGAGCTGCTCTACAAGCTAAAAAAGTCATGACATACCAACTCGCCCAAACTACCACGCTTCAGAAGGCGATCAAATTCCACACCTAAACAGGAGCAATGATGAACTATTCTGATCAATTGGTGTCATGTCTGGCATCCAAGAACTGGGCGGCGTAGACGTAGCGTCGAAAGAACGTTTATTCCTGTTACTTGGCAGGCAGCCAACAGGTTACATACTGCGCGCGGTGGGCCCGTGCGAGCGGTCTTTTAAAACCAGCACGGGCTACCCGATAAGAGATAGCCGGGCAGAGAGCATGCGCAGACAGCACGCGATAACACGCGTGCTTGGTTTCGCGCGCACACAACATCTCCTTCCTCCTAATGAGCACAAAGTCCTTTTGCCACATTATACAATGCAACTAATGCTATGGCTGATATCTGTCAGGAGGTCGCCGGTCCCTCTGTGGATAGCGTCGCTCCCCTGGAGGGTCGGTCGTTGCCGCAGGGGCCGCAGCTGGAAATGGCTCGTTGGCGCTCTCAGGATCCCTGAAATCTGGAATAAAATCTTCCGTGATGCTCTGCTTTGAGCTGTCGATGCTGAGCAGTAGCTGGTCTTGATGACGACGCCAAATGAGCACCCCATGATTCGTTCTAACGCGAACCTTGTATGAAACGGGGCCAGACTGCTGAATGATAGTGCCAGGGACCCATTTCTCAGGACCTCTGTAATTCCTCACGAGGACCTCATCATTGATGTTGAAAAGTCGCTCACGTGCCTTGCGTCGCACCATATCGGAGAGCTGTTGCTGAGCCACTCTTCCCCCGACAGAAGGCTTGACTGCGTCGAGTCTCGTGCGCAGTCGTCTACCTATGAAAAGGTTTGCTGGAGTTTCTCTTGTAGTCGCATGCGGCGTGTTGCGGTACGTCACCAGGAACGTCTGTAAGGTTGCCTGCAAGGAGTCTTGGGGTCGTCCTTTCCGCAACGCAGATTTCATTGTCTGTACAAATCTCTCCGCAAGGCCATTCGTGCTTGGATGGTACGCTGCACTCACGATATGACGACCACCGAAGCCTTTGACGAAGCTCTTGAATTCTTCGGAAACGAACTGTGGTCCGTTGTCGGTCACGATGGTCTCGGGTACGCCAAAACGCGAGAACAGGTCTTGGAGACACTGAATTGTGTGGTACGCCGTAGTCCTCTGCATGACATAAACTTCCGGCCATTTTGAGTGTGCGTCCACAGCAACAAGGAACATTTTGTCTTTCATGGGTCCAGCAAAATCCAAGTGAACTCTTTGCCACGGCGAAGTCGGCCATGACCATGGATGAAGCGGAGCCGGTGCTGGTTCGTTCCGTTGCTGTTGACACTCTTCACATTTCTTCACGTGTTGCTCTAGGTCCGCGTCGATACCAGGCCACCAGACGTAGCTCCTCGCGAGTTCTTTGCATCTTACGATACCGGGATGACCCTGATGAAGTTCCTCAAGCAAGAAGGCTCGGTGTTTTGAAGGCACAACTACTCTCATGCCGTACATTAAACACCCTTGATGAACTGTGAGCTCCAAACGCTTGTCGAAGAAATGTTTCAACTCCTTCTCAGCGACATGCGACGGCCAGCCAGCACTTGTGAAGTTCAGTACCTTGCTTAGTAATGGATCACGCCTCGTTTCACGAGCGATGTCTTGGCCTGTGACAGGCAGCGTTTCCAAACGAAGCGAATAAAAAATTTCGCTTTCTTCTTCTGATTGCTTTTCGCTGCTGTCGAGCGGCAAGCGCGATAAACAGTCTGCTTCCGCATTATCGGAAGATTTCTTGAATTCAAGAGCATAGTTGTAGGCTGACAGCGTCAGCGCCCAACGCTGCATGCGGGCAGCTGCCATCGCGGGAATGCCTGTTTTCGGGCCGAGAATTGTTTGCAGTGGTTTATGGTCAGTCACAAGCGTGAAGAACCTACCGTAGACGTAGAAGTGAAACTTCTTTACGCCGAATACGAGGGCAAGGGCTTCTTTCTCGATCTGACTGTAGTTCTTTTCGGCACTTGACAAGGTGCGGGATGCGTAGGCAACCGGTCGAACTGATCCATTTATCATTTTCTGCGAAAGAACTGCGCCTATACCGTACTGAGATGCGTCGCAGGCAAGTTGAAGCGGTCGCTTCGGATCATAATGGGCAAGAACTGGAGGGGAAGCCATAGCTGCTTTTATCTCCGTGAAAGCAAGCTGGCATGACGCATCCCACGTCCACTCCGTTGTTTGCTTTAGCAGCCTGTACAACGGCTGTGCCAAAGTCGAGAGACGCTGAACAAACTTGCCGTAATAATTGACCATCCCAAGGAATGACTGCAGTTGCTGCTTGTCTTTTGGAGCAGGCGCATTTAGTAGTGCCAGTACCTTTTCAGGCGATGCGCAAACACCCTCGGCGTTGATGACGTGGCCCAGATAACGGAGCTCTCGTTGAAAGAACGAGCACTTATCGCGCCGGATGCGCACACCGCGTTCCTGCAATCTTGACAAGACGGCTTCCAAGTTACGGAAGTGCTCTCGCTTGGTCTTGCCTGTGACCAGGATGTCGTCAAGGTAGCAACTGACTCCTTCCAACCCTTTCAGCATGTTGTCCATAATTCTTTGAAATATGCTTGGGGCGGACGAAATGCCGAAAGCCAGACGGTTCATAGTATACAAGCCCTTATGCGTGTTTATCGTCAGTAGTTTCCGGGAGCCTTCCGCCATAACTACCTGCTGGTAGGCCCTACTCAGGTCAATCTTCGAAAATTCCTCCCCTCCTGCAAGCGCTGCGAGAAGGTCATCTATCCGAGGTAGCGGGTAGCGGTCTACTTCTAGACAGGGATTGACGGTGGTTTTATAATCGCCACACAGTCGGAGGCTTCCATCCCTCTTCACTACCGGTACCAAGGGCGTTGCGTATTCGCTTGTAGCAACAGGCGTTATGATGCCAAGCTTCTCCATTTTCACAAGTTCCGCTTCTACTGCACGTTGCAGAGCAAAGGGAACGCTTCTTGCCTTTACAAACTTCGGCTGTGACCCTTCGCGAAGGACAAGCTCGGCCTGCTCTTCCGTGATGGTACCTAGCTCATCCTTGAAAAGTTCGGAATGGCTTTCTAGCATGGCTTCCAGCTTTTCTTGCCAGTGCTTTGATATTTCTCGAGAGAGACCAAGGTGATTAAAAAAAACTAGGTTCTTCCAATCCAAACGAATATCTTGCAACCATTCTCTGCCGAGGAGTGCCGGTCCTGTAGAGTCCACGACGTACAGGGGAAGCTCCACGCACTGGTCGTTGTGGCGCACGACGACTTTCGCCAGACCCTTCGGTTTTACTATGGCCCCAGTATACGTGCGCAGCTTTAACGATGCTGGCTGAAGTCGCTTACGTGGAAACAACCTCTGGAATTCGCGCCATGATATGACGGATACGGCTGCGCCGGTGTCAAGCTCCATCGTCAGTAGGACACCGTCAACGTTCACGGGTACAGTAAATGGGTCTGCGTTGAATGATTTAAGTGAGACAGACGACTCGTTTCGGACGGACGTGAGCATCTTCACACGTTTCCGGAGCTTTGCCTCCCTAGCTTTCTTTCCTTTCCTGCAGGCGCGTTGAATATGCCCTTTTCGGTTACAATTGTAACATGTATCGCCGATATGAGGGCATGCTTCGCTAGAGTGATTGGGTGACCCGCAACGGAAGCAGCTTGCCGACATCACAGACTGCTTTTCGCCTCGAACCTTGTTCACTTCGTACGCCGGGGATGCGCTGTTATGCGTGAACGCCGCGCTAATCGTTGCAGTTTCCATGGCAAGAGCTCTATCTACGGCCTTTTGGAAGGTTAGCTTTTTGTCTTCCGTGAACAACACACGCTGAATGTCCTCGCGGAGCAGGCCGCAAACGAAACAGTCCCGGAGCGCTTCATCCAAGAAACTTCCAAATTCGCAACTCTGCACCAGCCTTCGAAGTTCCGCGACAAATTCGGTAATGGACTCACCGCTTCGCTGTGACCGCTTGTAAAATTTAGCACGCTCTGCGATGACAGACGACTGCGGTGCCAGGTGATCGCTCAGGAGTTTCAGGAGACTGTCAAACTCTCGTGACGACGGTGCGTCCGGTGCCGTCAGCGACTTGAGCAGCGCGTAGGTCTTCGCGCCGATGAGACTCAGGAACGCAGGAACCTTCTTTGCTACTGGAACATCGTTGACCAAAAGATAGGCTTTCAACCTTTCCTCGTACGAGCGCCAGTCACTCGTGGTCTCGTCGAAAGGTTCAATGTGGCCGATGTGACTCATGACTCACTTGGAAGTTTCGGCTGCCGTGATGCCAGTTTCAGGAATTTCACCGCAGGGAAATCTTCGTGGCGGGAAGCTTTTACACAGAGGCCAGGTTCTTCACACTGCGAATTCCGTACGGCGGTCATCCCATCCTCGTCGCCAATATGTCATGTCTGGCATCCAAGAACTGGGCGGCGTAGACGTAGCGTCGAAAGAACGTTTATTCCTGTTACTTGGCAGGCAGCCAACAGGTTACATACTGCGCGCGGTGGGCCCGTGCGAGCGGTCTTTTAAAACCAGCACGGGCTACCCGATAAGAGATAGCCGGGCAGAGAGCATGCGCAGACAGCACGCGATAACACGCGTGCTTGGTTTCGCGCGCACACAACAATTGGTTGTTGATGGAACTGGAATGAAGGTGCTCAAGCAATCGCTAATGTCAGGTAAATACGACAAAATTGGTGTTATTGTCATTATTCTTCAGCTTTTTACGTCCGCACCGCTTCAATATTTCCTCATTATCTTCATTTACCTTACTTATTAGCATTGTTACACAATTGTTAAAACTATAGTTGTGTAATCAGCGTAATAATGGGCTTCGATGAGGAGAAAAAACTAGGCAGATCTTTATATAAATTGGGAAAAATAGGGGCTCCTACGTTAGTAGTACCTTCTTTAGAGTAGCATCAAGAAATGCTAACGACTAGTTCCTTATCTTACAACTACGGATAAGAAGTGCAGCCTTATTTCTGCAAAATACGATCAAAGTATCTTCGGGAACTGCGAAAGAAGCTTTGTCACGGATAATTAGATCATACAGCTCCTGACTAGTTATTAGTTATGCTACAAACAAAATTGCTTTGTTAAGTACAACTCTCTAGCATGAAGTCTTTAAGATTAAGCTATTGTAAACGCGTAGGATGATAGCATTGTAATCAGTAATTTCTGTGTTAGGAATGCCAGCGGCCGGTGGGTCGGTTGAGTTCGCAAATCATTGATCAATAAAGGTGCCATTCATTGATCATTGTAATCATTGATCAATATAGGTATTCTTAGCAAAGTGAATGGTGAGAGTACTTAAACATTGATACCCAAAACGGCGAAAAAAGGTGCTCAAATAGAACACTTACGCGACGTGGTATACAAAAAGGGAATTTTGATATCGTTGAACTTAACATGCGATAGATTTTCCATGGCTTGACGACAACCACAACAGAACTCAGCAACTTAGCAGAGGGTGAGTGAAAAGTATACATAGGTGCACAAACTCGTCTCTCTCTGAGGATACGATAGTCGCGCATCATGAACTTATTCAGTGCAGATGAATGGTAAGGAGCCATGTTGGATGGTAATTGCTATGAAGGGCCAGAATACAGGGTGTTACATGACCAGAGGAAGGTCAGATTCCTTTACAGTGGCAGTATAGAGAGCACTAGTGCCGCTGGTGCGAAGAATGGTCGACGGTAGGTGAAGGCGGCTTTAACTAGCGATGCCTTGACTAGCCAGCCCTACCCGGTGGTCCGCTGTGAATATCCTGCTTCGCAAGATTGCTTGCTTGATGACACAAGGGGTTGATCCAGCAGAAACGCCGAATTCTGTGCAACGCGAAAGGAATACGTGAGCCGGTGCGTGAGCACAACTACAGCTGCTGCTAAGGAAATGGTCTGTACAGTTGGCAACAGTGCGATAGTCCTGCTGGTGGAAGTACGTAATTCATAGTGAAGTTCGAAACACAGTTCCTTGCTTCAGGCTGTATGTTAAGCCGCGACAAAAATAATAACAGTAATGGTAGTGTATGATGAAATATGTCAGCCCGAAAATAGTGAGAATTATGTTGTTGAATAAAGCATCTGAGAGAAAGGCGACTTCGTGCTCCGCTTGCGAGCTCCTGGCTTCGCACACGACTGAAAATTTGGCGATGTTCACAGCAGCAGAGCATGCTATCCGCGTACTTTTTGTTTGTTTATCAGCACCATTTTACCCCTACAATGCCTAACGCACCTTTTGTATGCTGGAACGTTCGAGCCCTTGAAATCCAAATTTGCGCACGTAAAACGTAGGTAGCGATATTAATAGGCTGGAGTCAAATGCCAATAGTGGATAAGCTTGTGAGTCCCATCAGCAATGAAGACACTGATTATTTCGATTCGTTTACTCAATTGATGTAGTACAAATGCACTCTTCATGGCGAGAAATAAAGGTGTACAAAATCTTTGGATTTACTTTGATGTAAATCCAAAACTGTGTTGTCATTTTTCTTGGATGCCTTCAAAAGCGAAATCTGCAATGTAAGTATTAAGAAACTTCAGCAGCAAGCGGCCTCATAGCGGGACAACAGCAAGTGACTTCTACTGTAATTTGGGCATTGTATGTTTGTCACCACAGGTAGAGTCCATTAAATGAGTCTGGATGACTTATCACGCGCCGCTGAACTGGCGCCTACGTACGTGTTGTGTAGGCAGAAAAGGTACAGGTAACACTGGCAATTTGCGTAGGCGAAGCGTGTAGGCAAAGAACTGATGTGTGCGGTGGAACAATCAGGGTGGTTTAGCCAATGTGAGAATTGTGGGCATTGTCTTTCCGGGCTTTAATGGCTTCGTGACCTTGCGGTGTGATTGAGTACGTAAAATTTGAATGAATTATCCTGCTCGAAAGTTAGCGCACCAAACCCTCTCGCGGAATGATAAGTGATGCAAGCGTATGTAACGCTCAGAGGTGAATGCAGTGGAACGTAGCGCCACCGCGCAGCCAGAATCGCTGCAACAGGTGGAGCAGCGTGCATGTTCAACCGCACGACGTCGCTGATGACCGCCCCCCCCCCCCCCAGCCGTCTGCATGTAAAAACCGACCGCACCTCATCGCTGATATCCCCCCCCTATGTACGTGGTAACAGCCCGGACCTCATCGCTGAAGACCCCCCCCCCCCCCAATGCGTGTCGAAAGCGACGGGACCTCATCGCTGATGACCCCCCCCCTCCCCAATGCATGTCAAAACCGACGGTACCTCATCGCTGATGACCCCCCCCCCCCCAATGCATGTCAAAACCGACGGGACCTCATCGCTGATGACCCCCCCCCCCCAATGCATGTCAAAACCGACGGTACCTCATCGTTGATGACCCCCCCCCCCCCAGTGCATGTCAAAACCGACGGTACCTCATCGCTGATGACCCCCCCCCCCAATGCATGTCAAAACCGACGGGACCTCATCGCTGATGACCCCCCCCCCAATGCATGTCAAAACCGACGGTACCTCATCGTTGATGACCCCCCCCCCCAATGCATGTCAAAACTGACGGTACCTCATCGCTGATGACCCCCCCCCCAATGCATGTCAAAACCGACGGTACCTCATCGTTGATGACCCCCCCCCCCAATGCATGTCAAAACCGACAGTACCTCATCGCTGATGACCCCCCCCCCCCGACTGCATGTCAAAACCGACGGGACCTCATCGTTGATGACCCCCCCCCCCCATGCATGTCAAAACCGACGGGACCTCATCGTTGATGAACCCCCCCCCCCCCCCGAATGCATGTCAAAACCGACCGGACCTCATCGCTGATGACCCCCCCGCCCCCGACCATGTCAAAACCGACCGGACCTCATCGCTGATGACACACATATAGGGGGGGGGGGGGTCATCAGCGATGAGGTGCAGTCGGTTTTTACATGCACAAGGGGGCGGGGTCGTCAGCGCCGTCGTGAGGTCGATTTCAACATGCACGCGGCTCCACCTGTTCCAACGATTCTGGCTGCACGGTGGCGCTACGTGTTACTGCATCCACCTCTGCGCGTTACTACGCTTGCATCACTTCAGATTTCGCGACACGGTTTGGTGCACAAACTCCGTAGCAGGGCAATTCGTTCAAACTTTACGTTCTAATTGCACTGCAAGGTCACGAAGCCATTGAAGGCCGGAAAGACTATGCCCACACTTCTCCCACCGGCTAAATTACCTTGATTCTTCCTCCCGTGGGCAGAATTTCACATCGGAACGCACAAGCAAAGTGCGTGACCGAGCCTTTAAGAAGAAAAAAAGAGCAGCGCACATACCGGTTTTTTTTCTCCTACACGCTTCGCCTACGCAAATTGTCAACGTTACCTGCACCTTTCCCGCCTACACAACACATACGCAGGCGCCAGTTCAGAGGGGCGTGATAAGTCACGACACATTTAATGGACTCTGCCTGTGCTAAGTGACAAACATGCACTGCCCAAATTGCAGAAGTCACCTGCTGTTGTCCCGCTATGAGGCCTCTTCCAGCTGAAGTTTCCTAATACTTACATTGCAGAGTTTGCTGTTGGAGGCATCCGAGAAAACTGACAACAGTTTTGGATTTACATCAAAGTAAATCCAAAGATTTCGTACACCTTTATTTCTCGCCATGGAGAGTACATTTGCACTAAATCGCATAAACGACTCAAAACAATCAGCACTTTCATTAGTAATGGGATTCATCAGCTTATTCACAATTGGCATTTGACGCCAGCCTATTAATACCGCTACTTACGTTTTACGTACGCAAAATCGAATTTCAAGGTCTGAAGCCGTCCAGCGTACAAAAGGTGCGTTAAGCAATATAGGGGTAAAAGAGGGCTGATAAACAAACAAAAAGTACGCAGAAGGCATGCTCTGCTGCTGTGAACATCGTCAAATTTTCAGTCGTGTTCGAAGCCAGGAGCTCGCAAGCGGAGCACGAGGTCGCCTTTCTCTCACATGCTTTTTTTCAACATCATTCTCACTCTTGTCGGGCTGACATATTTCATCATACACTACCATTACTGTGCATATTTTTGTCGCAGCTTAACATACAGCCTGAAGCAAGGAACTGTATTTCGAACTTCACTATGAATTACGTACTTCCACCAGTAGGACTATCGCACTGTTGCCAACTGTACAGATCATTTCCTTAGCAGCAGCGGTAGTTGTGCTCGCGCACTGGCTCACGTATTCCTTTCGCGTTGCACAGAATTCGGCGTTTCTGCTGGATCAACCCCTTGTGTCATCAAGCAGGCGATCTTGCGAAGCAGGATCTTCACAGAGGACCACCGGGTAGGGCTGGCTAGTCACGGCATCGCTACTTAAAGGCCACCTTCATCTACCGTCGACCATTCTTCGCAACACCTGCACTAGTGCTCGCTATACTGCCGCCGTAAAGGAGTCTGACCTTCCTCTATTCATTCAACAGCCCGTATTCTGGCCCTTCATTGCAATTGCCATCCACCATGGCTTCTTACCAGTCATCTGCGCTGAATAAGTTCATGATGCGCGACTATCATATCCTCAGCGAGAGACGAGTGACTACGGTTGTGCACCTATGTATACTTTTCACTCACCCTCTGCTAAGTTACTGAGTTCTGTTGTGGCTTTCGTCAAGCGATGGAAAATATATTGCCTGTTAAGTGCAACGATATCAAAATTACCTTTTTGGATACCACGTCGCGTAAGTGTTCTATTTGAGCACCTTTTTTCATAGCAAAGTGAGTAGGGAGGGTACTTAAATATTCATACCGCAAACTAAGAATCCCTATGGCACCTTTATTGATCAAACATTTTCAAACTCAACAGGCCCACCGGGCGCTGGCATTGCTAACACAGACATTACCGATTACAACGATATCGTTCTATGCTTTCACAATAGCTTTATCTTAATGTCTTCATGCTAGAGAGTTGTACTTGACAATGAAATCTTCCTTTGTAGCCTAACTAATACTAACTGATGATCTAATTGTTGTTAAAAAAGCATTTTTCGCAGTTCCCGTGGGCACTTTCATCGTATCTTAACTCCCACTCTAACCGAAAAAATGCAGAAATAGGGTGCACTCCTAATCCGTAGTTGCAAGATACGGATCATGTCGTTAGCATTTCTGGATGCTATTCTAAAGAAGCTACTGCTAACATAGGCGGCCATATTTCTCCTAATTTATTTGAATATCTGCCTAGTTGCCTCTCCTCATTCGAGTGCGTTCTGTATGCTGATGACACCATTATATTTAATTCTATTAATTGTGTAACACCGCCAATAAGAAAGGTAAACGAAGATCTTGAGGAAATATTCACGCATTGGGAACGTAATAAGCCGCAGAATAATCATAATAAGAGGAATTTTGTCGTCTTTATCTGACATTAGCGATTGCCTGAGCACCTTCGTTCCACTTCCATCAACAGCCAATATATCAGAGCAGTTGATCATTGCTCCTGTTTAGGTGTGGAATTTGATCGCCTCCTGAAATTTGACCTTCACGTAGCTAACGGAAAAGGAGAAAATGGTGTATGCACTACGTGTTCTAATTAGGGCACGGCCATATTTCCAATTTGTATGTTCATAACGCTTTATTATGCTTTTCTGGTCACCTTGACATTAGCTATAGCATTCAATAATCGGGAAAGATACATCACCTAACGTCTCGTAGCACAAGTTCTAATCAATTACATGCACGTAATATTTTGCATGTGACTGATATATTTAAATATAACCTTGTCATTTTGATCTTTAGGGCATTAAGCAATATTATTCCAGTAACCATAACAGCAAGGGAATCGCCTCTGAATACAAACAAAACTAGATTTGCAGAGAATAACTTTTTTTGCCAAGCGTTCGCACATATTACGGCAACTATCGTGAGCTTTCTTTCTGGAACGCATTACCAATTCCTGTAAAATTGCTGAACGCTCAAAGGTTTCATACAGGACGTCACCACTTTCTTTCAACTTCATCCTATACTCTCCTTTTTCAGATGTTTTATTTTAAGCCTATTAGGTAGAAATCCACAGATTTGTTATTGTTCAATGCACTCGACTGCTGTTTTTGCGCTCTTTTGTGTCCTGCCTCCTAAACCCTCTTAATATCGAACATTTTACTAGTTGCCATGGTGGTTTGAATAAGTCTTGTCATCGTGCACAGGGGGCCTCATTTCTGATTCTAA
This sequence comes from Dermacentor variabilis, assembly GCF_050947875.1. Taxonomy (NCBI): domain Eukaryota; kingdom Metazoa; phylum Arthropoda; class Arachnida; order Ixodida; family Ixodidae; genus Dermacentor; species Dermacentor variabilis. The sequence goes on from NC_134577.1 coordinate 54,953,028, forward strand.
CTACAGGACCTACTTCTGTATATAAATATCATCTAACTATCCCCGTTTTCGCATAAAGTACATTGATTGTGATCCTCCGCTTACACTAAAACGTTGCAGTAGCCATGAAACTTTGGCCTCGCTGCTTGCAAATATAGTAGCCGTTGGGCATCGCATATTTGTGACAGTTTGAGCCATCAACCAGCCTGTGACGACACCGAACTCAGGCCACACGAGCGCAGTGCCGGTCGGTCCGGGCCCCTCCTCGCTAGGCGCCTTCGCATACTTCGCTTCGTGCTGAGCAACGCCAGCTCGACCAACAAGTAGTAGCCGCATCTAAATTCTACGTTGTGTGCAATAGCTCAATACAAAGCGAAGTCTGCCAATACTTTTAAACAGGAGTGTGCGCGCGATGTCAAGCATGCATGTGGCCTGATCCTAAATTTTGCGTGGGTTGAGGCTGGTTGCATATTCAAAACTAATTCAAATTAGCGAGACCCGACGACCGCGATAGCCGCTAAGCCGCGTGGTCGAAGCTTCTGTGTTACGCGGGTGGGCGCGGCTGAGCGTCATCAGGTGACAGGTCGCGATATTACGTACGATAGTCGTGCTTTGGGAAGTACGCAACTCTTAACGAAATTTGAAACGCAATTTCGCTTACTTCAGCCTGTTTACTACAGCGAAGCTGCTAGCCTTTTGTTGGTCGGCACTTTTAGCGTCCATGTCCGTGGGCAGCAAAACTGTGGGCCTATCGTGGAGGTAGTGCACCAGCCGGCCGAACCGCATCGGAGGTGGAGCAGGCTTCAAGGACAGAGCAAAGTGAAGCGAAAATAGCACACTGCTTGAAATCACGTATACAACATGCAGAAACGCATTCGTTTCAATAATGAACAAGCAGAGAACAAACATCCCAACAACATATTTGTTGATAAGGCGCTCCTGCTGACAGTGCGAAGCACGTAGCGCTTCCCGTATACGTTCCCCGCTAAAGATCGCTGTTGCACAAGTTGCTAAGGCGACGGCAGCTTGCCAAGCGGGAATCGCCGCCACTAGCTTTTTCCTATGGGTTCGCAACACATATGACTCAAGGGCAGGAGCGCAAATACGAGACGTGAATGGCAAAGGGAAAAACAAACGGCAGTACGACCAGTGGCGGGATTCAGTCAAGATTACCATTATTTCCATTACTGACATTACTCTAAATTATTGTTCGTATGCATACTTTCAAACACTAAAGCATTGCATAGCCCTCCTCAGCAGTTGCAGCGGTGGCTTCGCCGGACATCCATCCGCTTGAAGCCCTGATAACGGTTATGCTCAGCTGTTACAGGTACAGGTCACGGACAACTTAGAACACCTAAACGTACCCAGTTAAATCCAGCCTGCCGTAATGCGGTCGTATTTCCTACTCATTAAAGAGATTTCAAGTGCTGAAACCACCTCGAGAACACACAAATCTAGCGAGCGGTTAATTAAACTAGTTCAACATGAGATTAGGCTACGTTACGTCAGGTGAGCTGGCGGGGGTTAAAGAAGGTATAGCGTGCGACGACAACGGCAGCAATGCTTTCCTATGCAGAAGACGGCGGGGCATTCGCAACACGAGTAGAACCACTTACCTGAGACTTCGCCCACCTTTTGATCTTTTGAGCTGTCCATCTCGACCCCGAGGTTCGACCAAGTTTTGACTTGTCTTTGCTTTGTCATTAACAACTAGATAATGACCTGAGCGCCCTTACCTGTAGTGTTCCACTCCGATGACCTCCCCCACCCTCCTATTCTCCTTAAGCTACTCAACCGCTTCCCTGCCAACGCATCTAAATAGTTCGACTCACTGCATGTGACGTGTGAGTCATCGTGCATACCATCGGCATTACACGTCGTCATTATCGTCGAAATGCTGGCCTTATCGCAAGTGCTGCTTCCGGTGTTTCTTTTATATGTGCGTAAGTAGGCGTTTGCAGGAATTTTAGGTAATGGTGTCAATGACCACGTCGTCGTGACGACAAACGTGACCGCTCGGACGCAGGTTCGACACCCGTCGTTCGAGCTGGACCGCTCCAGCATCGGTCAGCGGCACTGCGGCGAACCGGACACCCAGTTGCTCCTCCTCGAGGGACTGTCATTCAAAGTGCGTGATGGGGAGATCCTCGCCATCATCGCCACTTCCGATGCGCGCGCTGCTCTGTAACTGTGAAAAAATACAAAATACAAACATTTGAGAGTGCTGACAACTCATTCAGGAAGAAATAAACGGTTGTCGCATGTTCTGCTGAGTTTTCAGGAATTTGTATAGTGCTCGACAGACCGTCGGTGCTATGAACAACGGGAAGTAGAAATATATGGACTCCGGTGGCTGTAAGCGCCGTAATACAGTGTACTTCATATAAACTAGTCAACTGGACACGTCATCTAAATCTGCGAATGCAACAATGCTCTCACGCGGGAACACATGCTTCGAGTTAACATTCAGCAACAAACGTAACGTACCGCGCGACCAATGTGCTCGTCTCCCAGCGCTGCCCTCTCGCGGCTCCGGCGCACGCTTTCCCAAATGACGTCAGTCGTGAGGAATACGTTGGCTCGAGCTAATACGCGAGCACTCTCCGGTAAAGGTAGCCAAACACAACTATGCGCTTTCGAGGCCCGAGCATGCAGCCCAGCATTGCGTTATCCAGCCTATACCGGTATACACGCATGTACTCTCCTGCGGTTTTATAGACTGTTTTTACTAACTGTCGTGCGGTTTTACTGTTTTATCTTCAAGTGCTGTAAGCGTAATCAGACGACGTGCATTTGCATAAAAGGAGTAATTATCAATTCGGATGCATATAAAACAAATACATGCTTTTATGAGACAACAGCTGGGCTGCTTTGAAAGAATGAAGTATGTAACGTTTGAGAGATAGGTAAACTCTACAGCTATGCGCATAAAAGATTTGATTACGGACCTGAAGTGCTTTTTTCACAAAATATGCCGAACAGCTGCAAGCCTTGAAAGAAAAATGCAGCAACGCCAAGTTTACGACTACGTAACTAGGCACCAAGACCAGATACTGCAGACCTGTCAACTTCATCTGTCAGGGTAATTAAATTGGAGAAATGTAACTTACTAAGTCACCACTTGCATCAAATTGTTTACGATGTTTACAAGGGTGTTGCATAAGCCCCAGGGTATCTAAATTGGAGAAATGTAACTTACTAAGTCACCACTTGCAATAAATTGTTTACGATGTTTACAAGGGTGTTGCATAAGCCCCACTAACAAATTAATTGGTGTGCGCAAATATTTCATACTTTCGAATAACGAAACGAATAGTGTCCTATACGACTCGGTCTTCGAATATTTGCTAATCGTAAATGCGAATATATTCCGAATTTTCCTAAATGTTACCTGCCTCCAAATAGAAGTAAAATTGGAAAATAATTACTGCAAACTTTCACCCCCCCCCCCCCCCCCCCAATGCGAGCATAGTATCTAAACACTACATGGGAACTTGCGTTGTGAAGCAGGTCTCATAACTTGCGTAGCCAGATTAAGCTGTAAAGTATTTATTAATACACTTTGAAGAACCCTGTGCATGCGAATAAACTACTACTTTGTTCCTAATGCTCCATTCATGCGTTTAATGAACAATACTTCATGAACCACGATGTAATAACAGCAGGAACTTGCACACTTCAGTACTGCAATGTTAACATGCTTTTATATCTGGGAAAACGATTAATATTTATTTAAAAAGCTAACCTAAAGGTGTTCAGTATTCGACGCGATTCGATACGAGTCTGGGACTACATGATTTTCATTCGATTCGGTCTCAAATATTGCTATTCGCCCTCCCTCACAATGTAGTAGCATATTTCAAAGCAGTGTATAGCGTACATACATTTTTTTCCAGTTATCATGAACTATCATATACAGGACTATCGTGTACTGGTGCTTAAATCGTCCCCCACGACATTCGTCATCAATCTTGCCTATGACTGCTTTACTTAACAATCTGAACTCGCTACTTTCCGGACAGGAGCGCTATGTCTCGTTGACACCTGCATGCGATTCATGACCTGAAAGTACCAGGCAGCATTAAAGAAGTGAAATGCATTCAGGATGGGGGAGATATGATAAGCCGCAATGCGTAGAAGTGTTCTGTACCGTGCTGTACTGCACTGTACTGAGAAAGGAGCAGTGACCCACACCTATTGTTCCTAGAGCAAGCGAGTACTATACACAGTTAGTAAATACCTTACAGTATTAATTATTAAACGTAAGTCGCTCTATAGCTGCATGTAGGGAAATTCTAGCCTGAAAATTTCGGCCATATTATGGCCCGTCTCATGAACAGCAGACAGCTACGCATATTTCAAATATTGAACTGTCGATGGCACACTGCTGCTTTCTGAAGTCAGCAAAGTTCTTGTCAAAAGCGTAAGTCCTATTAATGAATCGGCACGCTAGATAAATTTTGACACTGAAACTACGCTCTAAAAACAGTTGCACCCTCTTGGGTGAATATATGCCACACAAAAATAATCGTCACCTCTCTTGCCCGCATTTCCTTTCTTTAACGCTGCGAGCCCGGTACTTCAAAATCACAAACGGCATGCGCGTTATCAGCATGACATAGCATTCTCGACAGGAAAGTAACGAGAACAGCGTTTTCAAAAAAGGAAACGGAAGCAAGTTGTGCGGCACATATACACCCCAAAGGGTGCAACTGTTTTATGAGTGTAGTGATCTTCTTGAGCTGCTCCGATTGCGAGGCGCAAATTAAGCTAGTTCAGCGAAACATTTATTATGCAGTCAAGCAATTCTGTACTGTATTGAGCGCCTGTGCCTATGTCTTGCAAGTGGGTTATACCTATTTACATTTCTATCAGTGAACCATCAGCATAAATAGAAACGTGACCACAAAATAACCTATTCGAATGCCTGTTAGAGCAAATACATGGAATTACTCTGTAGTCGGTTGTTAAACATGGAGTAGTGGTCCGAAGTTTACATTTTGAAGGCTCAATTGAAGCCGCATTTACAAATGGAGGTGTTCTTGAAAATGGAAGAATATGTCAGAAGATTTTCGGAATTATTCACTTTTAAGTTTACGCTGATGATATCCCAAATTGTGCTTTATAAAGTTCAATACTATCAAATTATTCCGGATCTCAGAATTCGGCCGGAAATCTCCAGCTCACAAAAGAAACGTAGCTTACGGTATATTTTCATTAATAATTGCTACAGAATTATGCAGATCAGATGCAGAATCCTTAATAGTATGTAACAGCGGTTTGTGAAGTATTCTGAAACATTTGAGTGGATACACAAAAGCTTCAGCACGGTTCTTGTCTAACTTTCTAATGCTATATTTAAAGCTAGGTTGTTTGTTATTCGAATCATCAACCTTTCACGTGAGTGCAGCTATTGAACACCAATGGGCGCTACTTGAATTGCAGCTCTTGTATTTTTTCCTGTCATGGCTAGCTCAAAATGAACCGAAGCAAACAGCACTTTCAGGTATAGGCACAATGCGCGAAGGTGACATAGTCACATTATACCCTAATGAAAAAGTGTGTAGAGATGGAAATAGTTACAGACGTTTTCCACATTGGTTGCATGTTGATGATGAACGCTAACACAGCTTTTATCAGTTCGATAGTTGTAGCATGAAAAACAAGTGGAAATGTGCAAGTTTGTAGCTGAGCATATACGGTTGGACCTAAATAAAATGATCAGGAATACAAGGAATTAGTTAAATGTTGTTATAACGAAACAGGATATACCGAATGTTAGAAAAAATGAAGTAGCTCAAATTAACCTTCATATTCCCTAGAAATTCACAGTGCAGTATGGGCAGTTTGAATGACGCAGTAAATGATGTGACAAATCCTGTTTCGTCGTCCAACTTTGCTATGACGAAGTTTTACTGTATAAAATATTACGAAGCAAGTTTAAAATTCACTAAATTTCTTTTATGTTACCATAAATTAAAAGCCTTGATTTTTATCGTATTCAATAGAATTCTTTAATATGTCGTAACAAGTTTTGCATTGTTTGCATGAAAACAACCGCCACAATGACGGTTGCAAGGGTTTTGATTGTAGAACATATCTGACGTATAATGTGGTCGCGTAATACAGTCGAAGGTCGTCATAACAAATTGCCACGCGACATGACAACACATTTAGTATGTGACATTCGTTTATATACTTCTATATGCGTACACGTTAATAACAGCGAAAAGATTTGATAATTTTTCGCGTACTTGGTTATATCCAATAATTTCTTATATCGCAAGATGGCGTTATATATATATTTCACTTCGACATGCAGAACAAGAAGGTTGCGCCCTACTGGACATCTTCTTCGCCCGACATCCAAAGTAGAGTAGCCAGCTGCGCGGAGACGTATTAAACGGACTCTTCATGCCGTCCACAAGGCTGGATCACGTGTCCCCTAATCACGTGTCCCCTAATTTGCTCGCAATTGGCACGCGTGATCTGACATGAGCCTGTGACAGAGGATGCTGCTCACGTCTCTGCTCCAGGAAACAGGTGAACCTGCGAGAGAAACCAAGGCCAGAGAGAATCGCAGGATCCGTGTCTTCATGAGCGCATTGAGTCATTGATCTGGCTAAACAGTTACAGCGATGTCACAGCGCAGTCAGCAGTAAATTCGTGCCTTTCGTTCCTTCATTTGTTTATTTAAATAAACAACGAATTACCCACTACCCCACTCTAGTGACTCTCAAACGGTGTAACATGGTCCCATACAAATATTGGTGCAAAAGGAGATTCACCTGTAGGTTTCCTTTTCACATAGAAATGAGATTCAAACTTCGTTTTTTTCGGTGTTGCTGCATTGTGCATTGCAGTTCTTACCAATTATCTCGTTGATATTATGCATGTTAGCAATGCTACTGAGAGAGTAGAATGGCAAAAAAACTGCTATGTGCCAAAGAGACCAATGCTTTTCTCGAAATCTTAGGCCATGGCGAGCTGATGAACACACGAATCCGAGATCGCACCGAATCCGAAGTCAGGCGACTCAACGTTGGCTCTAAACTGCTTCTCGATACTGGTCAGTTCATCATATGTTTGGGGTAACAGTCCTGTTAATAAGTTCTGTTTAAATGATATTACTCATGCAGCTGCTGTAATAATGTCTGATTTCATTTACTTGTAAACATGGAAAAAATAGACAAATAATGGAAGATGTACAACTGTCTAAGCGAGGCTAGGGACTCATTGACACCAACGATCGAGCAGAGGGCTACTGACCCAAAACAAATGCTCTTTGATCCGAGCGACCATTTGCGGTCAAATATAAGACCGGTTGCTTGGCAACCAATTTGATCACGCCAAAGCTGCGACTCACCAGTGTGAATTATCCTTTATTGTTCGCTCTTTTGTCATTACGTAATGCCTATATGGAGGTGACTGCCTTCCATTTCTTTTGAAGAAGTTAATCGCCCTTTTTGCATTAAAAATCAATAGTTACTGTCATTCTGTGGGATGATAAAACCAATGACAGCGATGAGGTAACCTAAACCTTTGCAATCGCCACTAGTGTTCTGCCGCACGAACCTGAAACATGCGAGCCCCTTGGCTTCATCGCAGAGAGCAACAATATACAGGGTCTTCCAGCTATCATGAACCGAGATTTTAAAATATTCAAATGCCACGTAGGTGGACGGCACCAAGACAGTGTTGTTTGCCGTCGCTTTGAGATGCTCAGAGTTTTTGTTTTTCTGCAGTCCGCCAAATTACAAAATGATAAATAATTTTTCAAATTCTCAACTAATACATTTAGATGAAAAGTGCCAATGAGAAAATTGTAGAGCGACATGAACTCCCCATACAGCTTTCTGTTGCCTTGAAAATGCTTCGCAAGGTACGGCAATGCCTACAATTTTTTTTCATATTCAACAATTTGCCCTTGAGAAGCGTGCAATTCGGTGCTGGCATGTGAAAGGCACGACACTTATCAAGCAACATTTAGGAATTCTGCATCCGCTGTGTTTCAGTGTGATATATGTACTCTGGAGGATCGGTCAGAAAACATGAACACCACCGCCCCCTTTCTCGTGGCACATACCCCAAGGCTAGATCAAAACAAGAAAAGTAACTCAAACAATTCGTGCTTTCTAATTTAATCATTCTATTATCAGATTGGTGTATTTAGACATCTGTGTACCGACATCATACCTTCGTGATTTGTAGAAATCGTACATAGTGGGGACATATTACGACTACTTAGTTCCAACATGAATATTTTTTCTGACTTGTACACTAGATGAAACATGAAGCGAAATGAAGAGAGCACTGTCTTCACAAAAATAGGTTGCCAGTTTATCACACCAGTACAACCTTTCCACTATACATCCGGATGAAGTAAAAACGTATAAGTAGCTTCATGTCACAATAACTAACAATTTATGCGCTGCATATATTTTACGTATGCATATTCGTAGGTAAAATAACATGCGTAAGTAAACTAGCATGTCACGACCTAACTTAAAACGCGCTCTTTCTTTAGTTATTCTTCTAGCTTAGATGATTGTTATTCGACGAAGCCTACAGTATAAATGTGCAGTTTAGGATATGATCAAACGAAAAGCTCTTCAAATCAGATTTTCAGAATTCAGCACTAGTGACTCCCTTATTTTTTAAATGATGATAGCACCATACCGAGATTTGAAGCTAGGTGCAAATGTTTCTGTAGTATCTTAGTGTGCTAGGTGTTAGTCCTTTACCTTCCGGCTTTGGTGCTGCGCTGCTAAGCCCCAGGCCTCTGGATCAAATTCCCGCCGCGGTTGCCGCATTTATATGGAGGCGAAATGCAAAAACGCCTCTGTACGGGGCGGTTGGGTGGATGCTAAAATTGAAAGAAAAAAAAACAGTTGGTCAAAATTAGTCCGGACTCCCCCACACTATGGCGTGCCTCATATATATATTGTGATTTAGGAACATAAAGCTCCGTAATTTATTTTTTTCTTCTATTTTTCTTGATTTATTTCATCGTGTATTTCCCCTGATGTCTGAACCCCACCAAGGATGGCCACAATAAGCGAAATCATCACCTAGCTCAGTGAAGTATAGAGTCCGATAAACATGCGAAATGGTGATGCTCTAAATAGTCAAGAAAGTTTATTTCAGTGTCTTGCGGGAAAGTTCACGCACATTAAATATGTTGAATTTGTAGCCGTGTTTCCATCTTCACGACTCCACTGGGCTAGTAATGATCAGTGAGCAGGGAGAGGGCACTACGGAACAAGTAAAATCTTGAAGTTAGGCTACCAATACTGCTTCGTTCGCGCAGCCATGAATAGGAAATCTGAGACGATGCTTTGTGGAGAAAGCTGAGAATGTTATGGATCAAGTTCGTGGCGATAATTATGATTCTACTGAATAAGACATACGTATTACTGTTCCAATGCGCCGTCACAGTTTCAGGCCAGACGGCAAGAGCTTCTGGTAAATGAATGCAGCACTATGTCAAAGACGATGACTGATTTCTTGCGATAACATGACTTTGCTCAAAAGATGCTACAATAATAGAAGAAAACTGCACCAAATTACCTCTTTTTTTAAATAGCGTAATGTCAAAACAGTCGGACGCCTTTTGAATAAAATGATTGCCAATGAATATTGCGTCCTTCGCTCAAATTAAATTTCGGATAAACGCCACAAAATTCTCAGTCCCTTCGAGTTCGTTTTAAGCGGAGCGTACTGTAAATAATTTTAAAAAATGATAAGTAAATAAATAAACAAATAAATAAATACACGCACTGGGATACTGGCAAAGAATGCACTGACACACATTCTGGGTGTCTAAACCAATGAAAATGAAGTATAACAGAGAACCCTCAAATATGTCACTGCATTACTAGATTGGTGTGTTTTACGGAATATTGCGAGCAGATATTATATGCTCAGGTTTTATGCAGGAAGTTACCTTTTACTCAGCAGAATAGAAAGGGGAGTAACCAAGGGCCCGATTTACATTAATATTATAAGACGCCTACAAAGACAGCAATGAGAACATAGGGAAAATTACTTGTACTGGCTAACGTAAATAAATTATAAATTAATGGCAATGAAATTGCCTAGAAAGATAACTTGCCGCAGGTGAGGAACGATCCAACGTCTTCGGATTAGGCGCATAAGAGACGTGGGATCGTTCCCCACCTGCGGCAAGTTTTTCAAGCAATCTCAATGCCACTATAATTTATGACATCTTTAATCATTTTAGCAAGCACAAGTAACTTCCCCTATGTTGTCCTTGGTGCGTTTGTTTGTTGGCACCTTATGCTAGTACATATATGTATATAGGGTAGTCTGGCATGGTTCGCAAAAATAGGCTTGCTTTAATATTTCTCCCCTGATGTCCTCAACAACTGCGAATCTTGCTCAGCGTAACTGATTAGTTCCAAGAACAAGCATTACAAGAATTTCCAGCGATAATGCACTTCACACATAACCAGCTAGCCCAACTCTCAGCTCTGCATGATCGTTGGCCTTTTAGGTCTTTTATCTCGAAACCGGTACGCACGTCCAGCTGGCGTCATTTAGGTGAGCTAAGATTAACGCGCCACGAGAAAAGAAATTTGCGCAGGTGCGCCCTGCTCACTCAACGGTGCTGGGCCTGGGCCTCCCTCGCCCTCCCTCGTGTATACACTATGGTGCTACGATTACTGGCAGGAAAGTCGGAAATGTAGCACGCAATGCGTACGTTGAACGACACACTGTGGACTGCTCATCTGGCTTACAATAAGCGCAATTTTTTTTTCAGATACTGCGTGCTCTTTTTGTGATAAGTAATTGAATAAGTAACATTGTATAAAGCTTGGCGGTGTGGATCAACGCACAGTGGCGTTAGGCCAGGTTTCTAGTCATTGATGCGGGTACTTCGACCGCGCGGCATTCATTAATTACGCAACGTATATCTTCACACTAAACTGCAGAAATATGAAGACCTACTATCGAGCTCAAAGTGCCGTGGTGTAGTCAAGCATAACCTTCTTGGGCTATGTCGAGCTGTTGAGACAGCTTTTGAAACCAGAATCAGTGGGTTCAGATGCTGCTTGAGAGCCATAATACGCTACAAAGCGACATTAGTAAAACATGCCGGACTTGCAGCGCCGGTGTTACGGGGCACGTGTAAAGATATCTTAGCGGCCACAAGAATTACTGGCCATATTTGTGTGAAAAAAAATTTGGTTCCTTTGTTTTTGTAATCTATTTCTTGTAATCAAGCTCATTCATCAACCTTAGGTTTACACATTGGACGGGATAGCTGGGTGTTTTGCTAGGTGTACTTTTGACTTCCTTACAAAGGGAATTTAACGACTATAACTTATGTCAAACACTTAGTGCTAAATTATACCTATTCAAACCGTTAGTCTGCACCTTACCAATAGTACTGCGAAGGTTTTGAAGTCTTTATCATTATTGCACTGATGTTTAAGCTTAAGAATCTCACTTGCTTCACCTTCCTCTCTGCTCTCCTTGCAGAGTAATCGAGCAATCCATGATATCCAGTGGTGACGTCCGGTTGAAACAGCTGGCTTTCTGACCTTGTGCACCCATTAACATTCATCGCCGTCTGACTGAATTTTATCGGCGTGCCTGTGTTGACTTCAGCGCCGTGCGGAGGTGGGCAACGACAGCGCAAGACTAAAATCCAGCTGTATCAAATCTCCAGTATCAGCACCGAAGTGGACAGCCCGCAACGGTCTTTAATGAGAATCACCAACATCAGGTATTCGACTGGATTCGGGGCAATCACAGGATCAAGCAGTACGAGATCTCAAGAATACTCGCCATTTCCCTCGGTTCAGTGAATCAGATACTGAAGGACCCCCTGCGTTACAAGAAGATTTGAGCTCGTTGGGTACCACGGCAACTGACGACTGACACGAAAGAGTTGAGGAAGAGAATCTGTCAGCCGCTACTCCTGCGATATGAACGGGAAGGTGACGACTTTCTTCGCAGAATTGCAGCGCGAAGTAACACGGACAAAAGGCATAGGTATAAATTAGCACTTTGCCCGCATTTCAGCGATTGTGGCTAGCTGTCAGAAAGTGCACGTATAACACTCAAGTTCGAACGTTTAATGTAGAACTTTATCTGCAAGTAACCGGCCCTGTTCCACACGCTCCCTATTTCTTTTATTAAAACGAAATAAAAGGACGGGTTTATAAAATAAGAGCTATACAAAAGGACATATAGGGAGCGAAGGCTTGCTGTTTCAGCCCAGTTGTTTGATGAAAGTATGTGAGGTGTGAAGGTTCACAATTAGTTTTGCAAGAAGTTGCTTTTACAAGCTTTCGTTGCCTGTGCATGCCGCAGGAATAAAGTAAACACGAATACAATATCTCCCCATTCTTCACACCTTAGTGAATGTTAAGAGCATGTATATCAGTAGTGTATTCTTGAATTCAGTGTGCAATCACATAATATGGCAAGAGAGATCCTAGACATTGACATCAATGAGCTTCCTTTCCTAATTTTATTCGTTATCATTCTGCTAAGTATAGAAATCATCGAACGCTTCCTTCTTTACCTAATTCTAAACCACATTAAGTTACCTTGAGTAGCTTGTGAGCAACAAATTATTTCGAAAGACATCTAACTGGAAGATTGGTCCAGGAAAGGGCACTGTGCCTTGGTTCTCTCGGATGTACAACCTCTCTACATAGATCGTCAGGTGCTGTGTGCTTCAGAAGATTACAGCAATGATACAAGGCGCGCTGACAAGTTGAAAAGCAAACCGAAGACGAAGTCGAGACAAGTTGCTGACATTCTTACCGCGGCTTTTATGTTGTGTGCTGTGTTTGTATGCTTTAAAGTCACGGAATCGAAGCATTTGCAATCAAGAAATTTCTGAGCATTCAACTAGGGGGAAATTCAGAAATAGATTCTGAATATTTGTGCGCCATGCCATATCGAGCACCCACTTCAAATTGCATTTTTTTTTCACTGTGCACTTGCTCACATGTATCCCTTCGCTACCGGTCAGTAGTCTCATGTCCTTTAAATCCGAAAAGAGCACAGTTAATAGTAGCAAAGTTGTAACGTGGCCATCTTAATCGATTAATAGATGAAATATTGAGCCGGTCCTTGCTGAAATGGCGACGGTTAAGAAAATATAAAAAGTTGACTTTTATATGATGCTGCAATCTTATTATCATTTGAACAGTCTCAATCAAGAATAATATGTCCATGTTTGCACGGTACACGCCAGGCATGATGTACTCTGTGTCGTGCCTTACATCCTGCCCCGTACACTCTAAAAGAAACGCCTTCACTCTTGCCGACAGAATAGTAGTGAAATCGAGCACTAGCTGATGCAATGAGTACTTGGTAACATCTATACCTATCCAATCACGGCTTCCACCGATGTAGCTACCACGCAGTCCGAATCCCTGGTGCGTCCACATGAACCGCAGTTTCGTTCCCTCGCCAAAGCCATGGATTTCAGTTCGTGCCCAGCCGGATCGCTTGTGGTGGGCCCTCTCTCCTGGCCTAGACTGCAGCCCTCTGCCGACGACAGCCACACCGCATCAGCAGATATACTGCTTCGCCTAAAATGTTATACTTCGAAAAGGCACCATGCTCCTTTCATCCATTTAGGAACCACTATTATTGACAGGGCAGTCTGAATCCCGCAAAAAGAATTCGGTTGCGCTCCATAGGGGACAATAGCGACAGCATGCGATGCGCACGTTTAATAAACGCCCACTGTAGGCTGCTTATCACGCTTCGGTTAGCATAACTGTTCAAATACTTTGTTCTGGTACACCTTCGCATAATGTTTTCTAGTGCCAATCAGTGTAGTGGCACAGCACCATGTTCCTAGTCCTTGAGGCTAGTACTTCGACAGCGACGCCTTTAGAAATTAAGCAAACTCCAACTACAATGTAAAACACTGCAACCCACTGTCAAGTTCAAAGTCTCGTAGCACAGTCGGACTGTTGTGGCAGCTTTGGGAATCTGAATGAATGGTTTAAGAAGCTAACGGAGGGCCATAATCCGCCATCACAGTGACATGAATAAAACCTACCAGGCTTGTAGCACTAATTTGACGGGCACGTGTAATGTACTCTTAGCGATAATCACTCGTGAGATTAAAATAGGCGAAAACGTGTAGTTGCGTCTTTCTCTTCTTGAAAACAGGTTCTTTCAATCTACTTGGTTCACCAACCTTACGTTTACAGAGTAGAACGGATAACATCTTCGCTGCTTTTGCTTTCGAGTTGCTTTCCAAATTAATTTAATGATCATTACAAATGTGTACTTACTTACTTACTACGAAATCATACATTTTCAAACCGTTATTCTACACTCATGGCGGGAACGCTGACTCGTTCGCCAACTGCGTTGTCTCTACAATTCCAGCTGAGCGTAATGAAAAGCGCGTTTCTACATTTCATATATTCTCTCTCTTGTGGGGCGATTTCGCGTATTCATAAAAAATAAAGGGAAAAATGATAAAAGCAAGAAGAACAGGGCGTGAACAGTAATACTTTTACATCGACTACCATCAGCTGAATAAGAAAGGCATCTGCCAGCCACGCAAATTTCCGGTTCCTCGTTCGTCTTCTCGAGCTAGTAGGCTTCCTGCTTATTTCTCTTCCAATCCGCTCATTCCACAGTTGATTAGAAGATGTCGTTCTCGCGGCAGACGCGCAATGCGTGCGGAAGATGTCGACCCTATTACAAAGAGAATTTAATTTGGACGTCATGCCACACATGTCAATGATCGCGTGACATGGGGGATACCATACGTAAAAGAACGTAACGTAAAACAGAATTTCTTCGTCTATTCGTCTTATATAGCGTGACGGCAGACATTCGTTTCACTGAACCATTCTCGGAGATCAAGTTAACCAAGAACTTTCATTAAACATAAGTATTGCTCTGTTTTAAAGAACAATAAAGGCTGCTTCGTATTGCGAGAGCAATACCAAACAATACCGAGCAATACCAAAAAAACTAGTCGCAGTTCCATGGTGCGTAAAGATTTTTGTGCCTATTATGAACATTTAGGTGAAAATGAAAGATGTTTGCGACCACTTTTGCGACTTTACTCATTTAAACATAGCTGGCTCATCCACTGCAGTGTCGCCATAGTGGTTTCCCACTAGGCTGCTACATCGTTCATGTACACGGGGGGCATTTCAGATAGCAGATATGATTAGAGATCAAAGCCAGAAACAGGTTCGCCCATTTAGTCTGAAAAATTTTGCTGTACACGCTCTCGCGTGCTTGCTACCTCAACGTACCGTAGTAGAATTAAGGATGGAGAAGGAGATCTGTTAACTCGATCTCGCGTAATTTTATCGCTAAAGAGATGCTAAAAAGATCCAAAAAGGAGGCAATGTGAGTCGCTCTTCTTTACTACAACAAAAATAATTAGTTCAGAATCCAATATGAGTGTGATTTTTTTTATTATTAGAATGAAACATATCGCTGGGATGGCTATACATGAGCTTTAATTTTCTCACTTAAATATTATAATGTAACTTATTTTTCCAGTATCAGATTACCATTCCTGAGTAGCTATCTTACAAAATTATGAGAATAAGCGGTGATGTCTGTTTTTTGAAAACATTTCTAAAATGTTCAAATTCTCAATATTTTTGCAATTTTCGCATTTTTGCGATGTTATGACGAAATAAATACGTGGTGTAGCTCCGTACTTTTGTTCAGTTTGCGAGAAGGCTTTTGAAGGGTGCAAAATATTTTTCAGATTCATCGTTTAGGCTCCAATGCCCCAAAAAGCCCCTCATTTCAAGCTCAGTAAGAGGCAGTTGCTCAATATCCAAAGCTTGGAAATTTCTCAAAAACCTACTTCCGGTGAAATAAACTTCACTTCGGGTTTGGCAAGAGTACTAACGTCGTGATCTACCGAAAAAATTGTTCGGTGCAATGCATTAATTTTAGAATGGTGTAGGCCTCATAATTTGTAAAATCTGCAAGTGGCTCGTTTCCATCTGTAGTCACAAAAAAAGATATTTTTTCTCAAGAAATCCGTGCTAATTTTCGCAAAACTCACATTGATTGCTTTTGTCAGAGATATTTTCCCACCTCATGTATTCGCTGGAAACTAAACACAGTCGTGACCCGCCTTATTCTGTCCTTATCTCTACACAGCGAGGGTGGCGATGTGGACTTGTTGGTTGGTCATCACGGAATGGTATCTGGCACAGCGGAGCAAAACAAGGACGCAAAATGAAACGACACGCGGACATAAGCGCTTGTGTCCGTCTTTCATTTCTTGTTCCCGCGTTTTGTAGTGGTACGCCAGTTACCATTATCTGAACACAGCCGACGGCCCCATTGTTCAAACATTACTGAAAAAAAAATATAAAATAGCAAATGTGAATCAAAATGAAAAGAATAACTAACCAAATAATCTGCGAAAATGGAATGAAGGTACAAGCAAGAATATGGCCACACAACTTTGCAGAGAATAGTAATAGACGTCGTGACTACCGTCAACGCACTAATGTAACACTCTAATTGAATAACGCGCTACTCTGCAACATGTATAAAGAGACCAAGAGACTGCGAACAACGGCGAGAGATAACGGCATTTTCCTGCACGTTCGCACACATGGGCAATGTTAGAACAATTAAGACAGTCACTAACATAGACAGCCGAAATGTTCGATTCGAGACATGAATGCCGCAAAGCGTACAGCAAGTATGACTTCATTTTAACAGGGCAAATATACGCCAAAAACTGGCACTTAAAATGCATTGGTCGTCTATTCCACAGATCAACTATACGGTTCCTGCCACTGGTGTAAAATAAAAGTATAGTAGACCGCGGCAAGTGAGGCTAACCGCTCAATTTTAAGAGCAATCTTGTAGTTAAAAGGTTCAGGGTTCAGTTCGAAGCACACTAAGTACTTACGTGCGAAACACACAAGTGCTCTTATAGAAGAGCCACTCGACCTAAAAATATATGAAATTTGTTGATTTACAGAGAAAAAGCTTAATTCGAGTGGTCCTAGAAAGCAGTCTTTTCTTTAATCTAGCGCTTGGAATGACATGATAAAATTGAGAAATATAGCTTTAAGATAAAACACAATTTTATGAATCCGCAACTGTGCACCACAAACAGATACGAAAGTTCTGTTAGCTGCATATGTTAACGCATCTCAAGTGGACTGCTGAGCACGAGGTCGCGGGATCGAATCCCGGCCACGGCGGCCGCATTTCCATGTGGGCGAAATGCGAAAACACCCGTGTAATTAGATTTAGGTGCACATTATAGAACCCGAGGTGGTCGAAATTTCCAGTGTCCTCCACTACGACGTGCCTCATAATCAGAAAGTGGTTCTGGCACGTAAAACCGCATAATTTTTTTTATGTCAAGTGGACCTCCGTGATGTATAAGCTTACGTTCACATGAAATTGTGACAATGCTTAAGAGACTTTAGAAAAGGTCATAATGACAATTAAATTTTAATATTCAGAGCGTTGCATTAACACATGAAATTTCCCGGCTTGAGATATATATCATAACAGATGCAGTTCCAATATTTTTGATGACATTTATCTTACCCGCTCACAACGTTGAAACCTGCTGCTTGTGCTTTTGTAACTTTGTGATTTACAACAATTAAAAAATGTTTCTCCGAAAAAGAAGTCTGAGCGTTAAAATTTCACTATTTTTCTGTTACGTGCAACAATAAATCTTATAAAAATATGGCGTAGTTGATGCCCACCTAGACATTAAACGAAAGTTTCAGACACGTCATAAGAAAACAAAGCCAACGACAAAATGCCTCGCATGCATTCTGTTTTGGTTTGTGTTGTTCGCTTACATCTCCCTATCTTATTTTACCGATAGATACACTCGCTTTAATGTCATCAAGATATAACGACTACATCAGTATAGGAACCTTGTGCTAAAGTTTGTCGCCTAGGAAGGCTGATAATTTATACGAGGCATATAATCTCTGCACATCCGAGTCGCTCTCCTCGTGTTCTATTTCTTTCTTTTTTGTATGAGTGCTGGGAAGAATTCACTTTTCTCATCACTTTCCGATCACTCCTACCCCGCAGAAGTTCTCAACTACACTTGAAGTACGCAGAACATTTTCGCAGTCGTCGCAGATGCTCGCGCGAAAATGTCGTATGTCCATTCGTTTTCTTCTGAATGTTGTCGGCCGGTGCCAGATCTTTCGGAAAACAGAAGAGATTCGGGAAAGGTAAGCCCTCGAGCATTTTCCGGAATTCATCAGCACCCTTATTCCAATTACCGCTCCCGTCGTTCTCACCTTTATTTCACGCAATTCGTTTCGCAGGTCTGGTCTGAAGTACGCAAAAGCAATCGCCCACCCCCCTTTTGTGCGTATGAAGCTGAGTAGATACCGTTTACGAGATTACAAGCAGCTTTGCTTGGAACAACAGCAACAAAAACGTTTACGCCACTAACATTCAAGCTCTCGGGAGAATCGCAGAACCCTTTTGAGCCTGCTATCGCCTCATTCTGAGCAAAATGAACAAGAGAATTTGACAGCCATAGACGTCGTAACGAACAAAGCCTTCATTTTCTTTAGAAGTAGCATGTGAAATGCTGTTGCCATTTTAAACACCATCTGCTGCAGAGGAGGAGGAGGACAGAGCGAGAAATAGTTGAGAGGCGAATGAGACGCGCGTCTGGTTTGCTTCTCTACGCAAGGAGAAGGAAAAAATTACCGACGATTACGTTACTTCCTAATGCGAAATTTGAGCGCAGCAAATAAGCTGTTTCACCTTTTGGATAGATTGAGGCAAAGAAATCGAGCAACACATGTATGCGCTATCACATAATTTTTTTTTTATTTTTCACACGTATTCCTTTAACAAAGACTCCACTAACAGTTCTTGACAGTCATGAAGGAAGCTTTGTGGTCGGAGAAATAGACTGATATATGTTCGACTTGGTACACCAGTGCTTGATTCTCAAAGACGAGATCTATACAAGTGCCTCGCGAGGTTGTCACAGCCGTGGGGGAAGCAGAGGCTAAGCGCCGCCGCCGAGAAGACCCTGCCGTTCGCGCCGCCGAAGCGGAGGCTCATCGCCGCCGTCGAGAGCAACCAGCAGTAAGCGAGGCTGAAGCAGAAGCTCATCGCCGCCGCCGAGAAGACCCTGCAGTTCGCGCCGCCGAAGCGGAGGCTCATCGCCGCCGTCGAGAGCAACCAGCAGTAAGCGGAAGCGGAGGGGGGCGGCGTGTACACCCAGCGGCAAACGATGGGGGCAGAAGCGCGCGCAGCAAGCGGACAACACGATAAAGGGAGGAGGGAAGAGATAGCAGCGACTGACTGATGCCGCTGACGGCGATAGTGAGTCAACCCCAGCTATCCGCCACACAAGAACAGGGGGGGGGGGACCCTTTCCTCCTCTTTCTGCATGGCGGCGACGGTGTTCTATGCAGTCACGTTATCTTGACTCTCTAGCGGCGTCAGCGGCATCCAGCGGTATCAGTCGGTCGCTGCTAGCGCTGGGGGGATGAAAGGGGGGCGGAGCTGGTTACGAGGCCGACGACGACGCCGACGCCGACGACGACGCGAAACCCAGGAACGGACGCCAAAGAGCTGCGCTCTAAAAAATGGATGAAAATAAGGATTCGCTGGGGTGTTATCGTGTCCTTCATGATTTATCAAACATTGTTAGCATGAGAAAAGGCAGACTTTCACAATGCTTGAGACTTAATAAAGGCGATCCGACCAGTGTCTATTGTGAGTGTTCATATTTACTTTTCCAACAGAGAGAAAAAAAAACAACCTACGGAAACGACCATGAGCTCCTTCCGCCTCGAATCTTACGTGCAGTCAATTATTCTGTCAACGTTACACAGTGGTATTGCAAGGTACTGCAAACTCTATTAAAAAAAAAGGTCGCTAGTAGCTTGTTGCTCTGCGCGTTCTCTAATCAGTTCTAGATATTGGACAGAAATTTCAATCAACGGCTGAAAGCGCGAAAAGCGCAACAGTTTGGGTGAGCTGGTAGGTCATGACTTTCTATAGGCTTGTAGCGCAGCTCAGACTTTTTTTTCTGCGAAGTAGCATGTGTCGGGTATTTATCAGAGCATGCCGCGCTACTTACATGGCGCAGTGTCCTGAACGCCATCTCTTATAGTTACGGACAGTGAAATTACACCTCACACAAATGTTGAGATGTCATTTTTTAAGTCGGTTCGCATAAAACACTAGCTTCCTAAACGCCTTTACCATTATTTAAGCATGTTAGCAGAAGGTATAAACAAATTTAAGGGACATTAAAGAACAACTCTAAATCAATATAAAAATTTCTTTATTTGAGCCACTATACTATTTGGCAGACAGGTTTTATATATTAGAGGAAACAAACTAAATGGTCAAGTTATCAATTTTGTTTTTAATTGCACCACTGGTACGTCAATCGGACGTCACAGATGAAGAAAGCTAGCAAAGTTATTGCACTTCCTAAGTATTTCGCGTTTTTAAAAATTCAATGTAGTTGTTTTTCTTTCAGGACACTGTTGAAGGGATATTGTCATAGTGACATAGTGAGAGAACTTCGGCGTGGCGTCGCCGCCTGTCATTAGACGTCACATATTTTCTGTGTAAATGATTCCACTGTTATGATGGCAAGACTGACACTTCTTCATTGAAGATGTGTATCTTTCTGCTTAAATGAATATTTCTCAATAACCTAATAATATTATGCTCGTAACATAAGCTGATTCGTATTTGCCTTTTGAAACGTTGCGTCTACATGCTGTCCAATAACGTGAGTATTTCAGTACGTTTCTCAAGTTTACTCGTAATCTATATGGAAATTATACAGATTCCTCAAGGATGATGTAAAGATTGCACATCAAATGTGACGATTTACTGGAATGGCGCACGAAAAGTTGCATGAGAGTTACTGTCACTTAGATGGCAATGAACATGATGTTTTTCAAATATTGATTTTCGCTTTACGCTCGTCCTTGAAAGCGAAGCATAAACGAGATGTAAGCCACAAGCTAAAGGGCAAATGTTTTCCCAGCTCCAAACTTGAACAAAAGACCCTGGAAATCTTTTCGAAGCTCTTGGTCTGGTTATGCGGGCTTCTTCAAACATTGGGAATCACGGGGCAGCATATGATAAACAAATTATTTGCCTCACAAAGGCAAGCTGCATTGCGAACGCTAGATGGCGCCAGCGAATAGTAATACAGAAAACGGAGGCGCTGTGCTTTGATTCCAAAAGCAGCGAATAAGCTTAGCCTGGTGAATAAAGGAAGTGGAGGCGGTGAAAGAGCACCGCATTGTTTGTGACGTCATTTCGTTGTTAACTGTTTATTTTCTCTGGACGGTCACAATATGAACGGCAACGAAAGTCTTTCCTAGTAGAACGCAAGAACAAGGAGTTTTAACTTGTTTAAAGCTACTCTGTACGGTGAGGCAGCAGGAGCGTAAGAAAACCACCTCGACAGCGTGCGATGGAGCCAGCTAGAATTACGAGGACGATAAGCCAAAGGTTGTCAATATTATCCACACATTTCATAGTATCTTAAGGGGAGTTGGTTCAGCAATCCATTTAGCGACATCTTGTGTTCAAGAACACTGCATGCTAAATAATCCGTGATTTATCAGGAACGTGTTTCCTTTAATGAGATTATGAACTCGGCTATAGTTGTCCATCTAAATATCTTGAATACTGAAACAGGTTGCTGTAGCAATTCTGAAGGCTCTCCGACAGCACTATTGAGCAGCCTCGGACAAATGTTAAAGAGGTTTTCTTTTATACTTGCAGCTATTTCAGCTTGCCTTTGGTGGCTAGCACAGTTCGGGTTGCCTTGGATAGGTTAGTTGAACAGGGCGGTGTTACTTCAAATAGAAATCATATTTAGCAATTTGGCAATAGTTAAAAATCTAACAACTGCATTTTTGAATACGACAAAAGGGAATACGTTGCACTTTCAGAGCGCAAGCCCACAAGTGCTCGAGCCAGTTCCATTTAGGCATAAATCAAGAACCCGTTTTTTTACACAATAAATATGTGCTTTTAAAATTGTTGACCAATTAATTAGCCCTATTGTTTTGCATCAACCGGATATGGGTGTCGAAATTCGAGAAAGAGAGCAATACTCGTCGCATGAGCAGTGTCGATTGTCGCACTAATCTCTCATAAAAGCATCAATAATATCCGCTTCATTATTCACTATTCTACTTCCAGAAAACACCTCTTACTCACTTGTGTGTTTTGAAGTAGGGCTTCTATTTTTTGATTCCCATGTGGGTGACAACATCGCTGCTAGCTTCGCGTATTATGTGTGCTGTTCATGCGATTGCTGTTGTGCTACACCCAAACGTGTGAGAACATGTTAGGTCATCTAAAACTTACTGAAAGCAACATGGTTGTCAGTTGCCAAACATCATTACTGAGCATATCATTCAGTAATTACCTTTCGAACGAACTGGAAGTGAAGGAAAAAAGTGCCAGAGTTACCATGCATCGACTGTAGAGTGTCAATGACTGCGGATATATGTCAAAGAGCTGATACAACAACCCAGATTTTATAAAGATGTCTACAATACTACAGCACGTTGCTCTTGAGAAGGCAGTATAGCAGGAGCCACAGATCCAATTGGAAAGCAAACGAGACTAACATGGTATACGCTCTATCAGTGACGAATACGTCATGTTTAAATGCTAGCTGAACTGTTTCAAACTGAACAAATCGATCAAAAACTAAACGCGTAATAATTATGTTGTGACAAGCTGTCAAAGCGTGCGAATGCAGATTTATTTTTATTTATTGACGTTCTTTTATTAATTTTTCGCTGATCTCTACACTTCTTCACTTTGCAATGAAGTTCGTACACCCGAGTAATACGTGACTGCACTACTAGAACGTTTTCTAAGCTAACCTACAACAAGTGTAGCGCACTGGTGACCAGCAGATCAGAAAGCGCCGCCGGCTGCTTTATTATTGCGATAGCATTTATATGGACACTCCCAACGCATTTTTGCCGTCCCCATGATGTTCCGTATGAAGTGCAAAGGAGATAACAATGTCACCACACGTCGTATGCTGCATGTGTCAGTGAAAGAACGAGAGGGAATCCGACGATCGCGGCTCACTCTGGCGAGCGAGAAGATGGAAAGCAAAGGGCAAAGCGCTTACGACCTTCTATGTATATTAATGATCTACCAGACGGCAACAAATCCAATATCAGACTATTTGCTGATGACTGCGTCATATATAGTAATATTCACTCTAACTGTGATCATGACATTCTTCAGTCTGGCCTAAACGCAATAAACCTATGGTGTTAAACCTGCATTTCGATGGGGGCGAAATGCGAAAACGCCCGTGTACTTAGATTTAGGTGCACGTTAAAGAACCCCAGGTGATCTAAATTTCCGGAGTCCTCCACTACGGCGTGCCTCATAATCAGAAAGTTGTTTTGGCACGTAAAACCCCTAATTAAAAAAAATTAAACCTGCTTAATGCCTCTGAATCTTGCTGAAACTTAATTCATGTCTTTTACTATTCAGGCACCCCGAATGTGAACATCTTACATCTTAAACGACAACCTTTTTGAACAAGTTTCCAGCTACAAATATGGTGGCGTACACCTAACCGCTAACTTCACGTGCAGTAATCACATTAACCATATCCTCGCATCCGCAAACCGTTCGCTTGTTTTGCTTAAACATAACCTCAAACATGCTTTCGGGCCCTTACGCAAATTGGCATACACAACACTAATACGCCCTAAAATACAGCACGCGTCAGCCATATGGGATCCCCATCCGACATGCTTAATAACTGACTTCGAAGCCCTGCAGAACCGTGCTCTACGCTTCATTTTTTTTCAGATTATTCACGAGGAACCAGTGCAACAGCAATAAAAGGTCGCGCCGAGCTTGAAGCCTTGTCCCTTCGTCGTAATATATCTCGTTTAAGACTATTCCATAAGCTTTCTACTATCACGTATCTCTTCATAACGAACTCTCAGCTATATTTCCGCGTCGGGATCATTCTTGCTAAGTCAAATGCATCATGCGTCGTTCCCTCGCATTTGGTCACTCATTTATACCTCGCACCGCGATAGAGGGGAATAATCTGCCATGGCACACTGTCACGGAACCTAATGCCTCGAAATTTACAGACGCTCTACGCAGTACCATGTATACCTAATATGTACCGTTTCACTCTCGGATTTGTAAACTGTTCTTTTTTTCATGCGCCTGTAGCCAAAGTCTCCGTGACGTTGTCATAGTTTGCGCAAATTATTTAATGTTGCTGTACTGATAACTATTTTTATTTCTTGGTTTCTTCTGTGCTTATACGTTGATGCACTGTAATTAATTTTGTCCCAGTTTTGTATTTGTATTGCATCTATATTTACGCACTGTTCTTTGCCTCACCGATGTAACCTTTACCCTATGTAATACCTCCTTAGAGGGCATTTAGGATTATTGTGAAATAAATAAATAAATAAATAAATAAATAAATAAATAAATAATACGAGGGCCGTCTTCCTTCGTGCGAAAGGCAGGGGCCTGGATGGGGTGAGGAAGGGAGGGAGGAGGGGGTGGCGTTCAAAGGGAAGCTGCTTAGTTTTCGAAGCGGGATAAGGATGTGGTAGAACACGGACTTATAAAGCGAGGTGCGTGCTGCGGTGAAGCTAAGGAAACGATGGAACATGTTTTATTAGAATGTGAAGGTATCTACCCAGCTGTCCGTTTAGGCTCCTCTGGAGACCTTGCAGCCCTTGGGTTTAGGGATACGAGGGGGAAGGAAGTAAACATGGCCGCAATAGATATTAGTACGAGGCCAATAGAAGTTTGAGGGAAGAGACGTAGGCAGGCCACAAACAACGGGAGACGCACAATAAACAAAGTTCCCAGTAGTAGTTCACAAAGTTTGATGCTGCGAATTCCTTTTTTTTCTTCTGTGTGTGCGTATGTGCGTGTGCGCGCATGCGTGTGTTTGTGTGTTTGCAATACGATAAGTAGGACATTAGGCAAAATAAGAACAAGAGCTTGGTGACGAAAACAACCACGCCGTTTCAAAGGGAACGCTCATAACATCCATCCATTCATGCCGAGTCATTGCGGTGCCTCCTAAGTAAAGGATTGGTTCAAGTTTATGTGCGCCTTTATCTCGACATTGGAATCACTCTGCTCGTAAACACCGTGAACGAGCATTCTCATGTAAAAACACATTGTTCTCTACATACAGCGCAGAGCTTTGCAGCTTCTCGTATAGTCTCTTCTCCCCAAACATTCCGACTTTGCACTCTCATGCTGAGCAAGCAACGGACCGCGAAGCCAAGCTTCACTAAGCTCAAAGCGCACTTGGCAGCCACATACATCCTGCTTACGTTTGCGCAGGAAGAGGCAAACGGAAGCAATAAACTATGCGAGCTCAAAACACTCCGGAGCAGCGCACAATCATACACCTTCTTTTTATATGTTTCTCCGAATAGAGTGAGGATCTTTTCAGACCATAGGGCGCTATGCTTGCACAATGTCCGTATAACGGAGTCGATTACTCTGCACGTCGCATGCAGGCACATAAACGTGTGTTTCTTTCCGTGCTTCTTTTCGTTCTTTTTTTTTTTCTTGAGGCGGTTCTCACAAAAAAAAAGAAAGAAGCAGACGAGCACTCACTGCGAAGTGCGTGCTGAAGCTTCGTCGCGCTTTCAGTGGCAACACTCGGCAACTTGTGGGATCCGAGGCACTGTTGACAAAGAGAGAAGTGAAATGAGATTCTACGGGACGACTATATGAATAAAGCTAAAATGCAAAAAATGACACACAGGCTGGTTTAGAAGTGCGCTTTTGCATAAAATTGGTGTCTCCGTGCACAGTAAGCAAATCTGAACGCCCTGCATGGAACATTCACTAGAATACATGATAGGGAAGAATTGTCATCCCGCCGAGGGTAGCCCGGGGGATACTAAGAGTTCTTGGCGTTTCCCGAAAATCTTTCGCATTTGCACTTTTCTTCAAAACCTAGTATTTTGGTTATTGGGTACATTCCATTCTTACCACCATTGGATAACTTCTTTTTCCCTTACATTTCCTTAGATATCCTTTACTGCAGTAGTTTAAGCAAATATATTAACCTCACGTATGTGGCCTCGCTACGTGGCAACGTGCACCCCCCCCCCCCTCCTTCCGCGGTTGAAGGCGGTGGCATCCTGAACTTAGTGCCACGTTGCCTCGTATTCTGTAGTAGCTGTCAAACTGACCTTTGCGTATGTACCTACTACTAAGTGCAGCGTTCTCTTTCTTGCACGGCCTCTGTGGTAGGAGTGCCTAATCAATTGTCTGATTAGTCGCATTTACCGTCCCAGGACGACACTAGGGCTATTCGAGAAGACATGAAAGAGCACACCGGAGCAATTAAGCTAGCTGGTATTCTCTAAATATGGCCCTAAGTCAAAGTACTTTAACTTTCCTCTATTAAGCCGCTCTCTAAATGCAGCCGCCAAGACCAGGAATCGTAGACGCTGTGACATACGCAAGCCAGCAAACGACATAACTGGCTAAATTTCGCACAGCGAACTATACTGGAACACCAATTCCCGATGCCGACATGGCCCACCTTATAGGAATTTCAACACAATATGACGA
Organism: Dermacentor variabilis; assembly: GCF_050947875.1. NCBI lineage: Eukaryota > Metazoa > Arthropoda > Arachnida > Ixodida > Ixodidae > Dermacentor > Dermacentor variabilis. The sequence continues at coordinate 54,979,626 of NC_134577.1, forward strand.
TGCATCGGAACGAGGTATCGTCGTACCATGGTCACACAACACCGGCCATTAAGGTCCCCTCACTTACTTTACTATGTATAGCCACCAAAAGTTCAAATTTTTTAATATTATTTCACGAAGCTTTAGTTTTTGTAATAACGCTACGGGGCCCCTCCCTCCTAACGTCCATTTTTTTCTTTATCGTTCGCCAGAAAATGCTCTGCGGAGAAATAGGGAAAAAATGGGAAATGACGACTAACTTTTTATTTTTTTTTGTCCAAGCAGGAAAATATAAGTTCACCTAGCACCGAGGTTCATAGAAAACCTTCTTGACGATCAGTGACCCTGCACAGGCGTGAGGAAGCGTATCTGTCAAGGGTACGGCAAGTGGAAGATTTAGATTTATTTATTTGCTTTTGTCTATACAGTTGAGTGTCTTAGAAGCTTCGATAATACTTAGGTTGCAGTTTTTCTTCCCTGCAGCAATTTATGTAAGCGTTTTTTTTCCCTGATAGAAAATAGCAGCAAAGATATTGCACATTGCCGAGAGTAACGCCTTCCTGTGTTAGCGCGTGACTTGAAAGCAGTCACCTCTAAATCTATAAGACCTCTGAAATCAATTCGGCTCATGACCTAGTGTCTGCGCGATTCGTTCTTCAGATAAATTCTGGACCAGAGCCTGATATAGCCATTCCAAATCACCGATATGGGCTATTTGGGAGTTCTCAGCCTTATCCGCCATCGTAACGTTTGCTTTCAGTGGGTATTAAGGGAATTCTTTTATGTGAAATTTTCGGGTTAACGTTGTGCTGTCACATCTATAATTGTTGCTTCTTTGGAGATCGCAGATATACTGCCAGTGGTATTTATTAACTTCGTTCGTGCTTATCAGGTAAATGTTCCTTCGTATTACTCTTGCATTCTAAATCGATATCATTCGGTTGTAAATTATTATTAGAGTTCTCCAAATAACCCGAAAGGCGTAGTTTTCATAACTAATAAATCGCGATAACCTTCAACGTGCAATTTATGTATAGTAAAGACGTTCCAATGGCTGCCTTGGAGTATGGGCAGCCAGAACTTAATATTCTACTTGCTCGAAAACGCATCCGTTTACAGCGTGTGACCCTCTTTCTTACAATATAGATATTAAGGATACTTCATTTGCTTTCACTCATGACTTTTACCATCTCGAAGTTACTTAGAGGTCGTCGGCCTCAGTAATCAATTTGCACTCCACTATGAATCAGTTGCGAGATTTAATACCACTTGATCCGTGGCCCCGTCATAAAACCATCGTCAATCACCATTGCCATCGTGACGTAGCTGCAAATTATTGTGCAACGCATTTTTTTAAATCCTCCCGACACAAGCGCTCCTGCAGATATGAACTTTGATGCAACTTTATTAATGTAGGGAAAAGACGGGGAATGCGGGAGATGTAAATTCAAGACGATGAACAAAATGTGAACAAGGTGAATGCGGGAGCCAACGTTTTGACTAGTGGACTTGTCTTCTTCAATTACTGTAGAAACTGAACAAAAATACCTTTTTTTCTTTATTGGAGTTTCTTCGGGGGAATGCGACAACTTCTTCAGAAGATTATATCGCGGGACCTCGCATTTATCAATGTCTCATTTATAATTTCACTGGGGAAGCCATTTAAACGAATGAAAGGAAAAAAGCATTGAAATGAATTGATTTGGAGCTTTGTATATAGAGTTTAGGTATATGAGTAATCAAGAACGGTTTTTTCGTGGCCTTTTTTATATACAGTGCAGCTAAACGCAGATTTTTCTTCACCAACCAACATCGCTATAGTTTCTTGCATTGAATATGCCACCCCGGTATTACTGTCTTCTCCACTTTACTATTACTTCCAGTGCTGTACATAGATTTCCTGAACGTTTTATCGCCTACATTCTTCCCACACTTTCGATTAGGTCACGCTAGCTGAGTTACGGGCGCGTCATTTCTTGCGAGTCGCGTCGGCAGCCTC